>NC_080571.1:123448082-124648082 GCF_030247185.1 Malaya genurostris | reverse complement strand
AAAAAAAAATTGTGTCACTTGTCCAGTTGCTGCCTACACAAATCGTTCGAGGGTAATTTCTGGTGGACTCGACGGATTGTGCAGTGTTTTGGAAGGCGCTCATAATTCCGGTCAGCCGAAACATTTGACCCTTTTTTTCGTGGAATAAAACCATAGCCACAACAGGTTGGAATTTACTTCATTCGTTTTTGTGAATTTGTGTTGTTTTTTAAAATCCGAAAATCCAGAATTTTAACCAAAGGAAAACAAACAAACAAAATATTACCGAACAATCAGTTAGATTTATTTGGTTTACCGTTTACGGTAGTTGTCTGACAGTTCAGCAATTATCGAACGATCGGTAATCAATTTAATTACCGAACTGATTACCGAATGTTTAGCTGTTGAAAATTCGGTAAAAAAAGTGTGTACACACTTAGAAAATTTCGCAAAATTCGTTAATTTTTTACCGAATTTTCAACAGCTAAACGTTCGGTAATCAGTTCGGTAATTGAATTCAATACCGATCGTTCGGTTATTGCTGAATTGTCAAACAACTACCGTAAACTGTAAACCAAATGGATCTAGCGAATGGTTCGGTAATTTTTTGCGTTTGTTTACTTTTGGTTAAATTCTGAATTTGAATAGATTTTCGGATTTCATACAACAACATACATTTTAAGCTTACGATAAGGTTTTTCGGATTTGGATACTTTTCATAGAAACGAGTGAAGAAAGTTCGAACCAGTTGTGACTACGGTCCGTGTAATACTATATATCCATGAACGGCACTATATATCCATGAAATAATATAAAAAAATGTCTAGAAAAAATGTAACTTCACTTCCCGGTTGACCGGAATTATTAGCGCCTTTCAGAGCACTGCACAACCTGTCAAGTCCACCAGAAATAACTCGAACGAAATGTATTGGCAGCAAGTGAACATAGTGATATGAAATTATTTTCTGCCTATAAGTAAACAAAAAGCTTTGAGTAGTTCTAATGTTACAAAAATTTGTGCACTTGTACCTCATTCCATTCGACGAACCCTTCAAGATATTTTTCGATTGGTAAATAAAAAGACACTTACTGAACATTTTAATAACTGGTTGACAGTTAGTTTTTACGACAATCAGTATTTACAGAAGTTCGGTTATTGGAAGATTATTTTACCATACGGACGGTATGGTCGACGACACGACCAGGCACTCCGAAGAAAAATCAGCATTAAAACTGTTCGCTAACGATTCACCGCCAGTTACCACAAATCTAGCGACCCCTTGTAAATGATAAAAATAATCTTCTCGAGCAACACTGTTTAAGTTGCTATGGACTAGTTACCAAGGAACCCCAAAACAAATAAACATGTTTTGAAAGCGGTGGAATATTTCTATTAGTGTTAAACTTTGTCCAAATCAAGCAGAAATGCATTCAAATGAACTTGATTTTCGGAATTTAATCGAATCTATGGATGAAACCAACGAACGATGACAATGATCTGCTTCCAGCGATTCATCCGTACACTTCAACTGCTAGCTTTTCTGGGCAGTAGGATTCGGTGTAATATGCCGGTGTCATAATTGTTTTGTGTCGGTTGATTGCGCAGTAGTGGAAACAGTATTTCACCTTGTTGACCACTATTCGAGGATTACTAGTGGAATTCCACAAAGAAATCATTTTACCGTACGTTATGCAGGTACCGCAGAGCACTAGCCTCGCTCAGCTCGTTGTCGGTCATTTCCATGTCTTCCTTCTCACACAACGGTTTCATGTCAAGACCTGAATTTTGAACTTGGCTTTATAAAAGACATAACTCATACTCCTCAATTTTTACATTCCGCTCGAGTCAGGTAAATCCATTAAAATGTTCCGTAATATAATATCCCATCTGAAATTTATTTTGTTTACATTCATCTTGCCTTTGATATGCAGTAACCAAGGTTATGGTGACTGTTATTCAAAATCAATAAATATATCAACTTGTGCTGCCAGTTTAAAAAAAATCATTGGCGTTTCCGATTTGACATTTCCAGTTACTGAGGGGTAGTTAAATTTACGATACAGTTTTGATAGACGAGTGGCAGGTCGTGTCGTCGGTATGGTTTTTACCGTACTCGGCGACTATTTCGATTTACCGTATGAATTGTATATCTATTTACAGAATTCTGTAATGAAAACTTGCGTAAAACTGATCGTCCGGTAAAAATTTGCATAATTTTTGTAAAATGAAGTACATGTACCGAAATATCGGTAATTTCTATTGATTACCGAAATTTTTCGTCAAAAATATTACCGAACAACGGAATTGAATCTTAGTGTGTATGCTGGAAACGAGAGAGTACAAGTGAAATACAATGCGCAAAGAGAATTGAGCGAGCCACATGGTCGATTTAAAACTCAACACGCGACCCTCAGACCTTAGATATGTTTTAAACTTAATTGAACTAGTATCAAGTCGTATATTTTGTCTTCAAATTATTGCTGTCAAGCGTCTGTGGTAAAATTGTAATTATGGTACTTTGAGATAGCATCATATCGAAAAAGTTATTCCGAGAAATAGACTTTGAATGTCAGTTTTTGAAAATTGACTACAAATTCTTCCCCTTTGGTCAGCTCCAATTGAATTAGATCCAAATTTTATAAGGAGTATAAATTTTAGTTATAATTACCCAATAAATTTTTTTTATAATTGTCAATGAATCAAAGAATGGCAAATGTGACGGTGGACCCTCCGTTACTTCGTCGCTTGGTGACTGCAGCAAGTAAGGGAACACGTCGAGCCGTCGTGATGGTAGAGCTGGCAATGCTGAGTCAGCGAACCGTCAACAATTGATGAACAAAAGAAGAAAACTAAAATAAGTAAAAAGCTCACAAGTGAAAAGACGCGGTAAAAGCAAATACAAATAATAATACCCCTAAGTCCCATACAAACGAACCGCCAATGTTTTGTTCACAGCCTGAACAAGTAAGCCTAGCAAATTACTCGTTAAAGTACATTGTCACTCTGACAGTGTATCATGACCTCACGATGCAAAATGTGTCCTTGAAAATTTGTCGAAGTATTCCGTATTAATACAAATTATAATACGGAATACTTCGACAAATTTTCAAGTACACATTTTGCATCGCGCGGTACACTGCCAGAGTGACAATGTACTTTAACGAGTTTTCTATAAAACTAGCAACACTGAAGGGTAAGAACAAGTTCACCATAGTTACTGTTTATTATAGTGAAAAATAAATAAACAAACCGTTTTTATCTGATAATCAAGATCACAAGCGAAATGTAAGTTAAACAATAATCTAGAATGGTTAGGCCACCATGAATATACTACTAGCTGTATTGATATTTGTAGATTCATGGGTGTTTGTGTTCATTTTTCATCTTTTGTGCTAGTGCCGGTGATATTTAGACTGATTGTTGCAGTTTAATACAGCAACGATAAACATAACCAAACAAGTTTGTTTTGCACCGTAGCAACTAGCATAAAGCGTTTCCAGAAACGATTACCTTCCACATTTTCAAACTATCGCAATGAAAGGGAGTAATTTGCTAGGCTTACTTGTTCAGGCTGTGAACTAAACATTGGCGATTCGTTTGTATGGGACTTAGGGGTATTTTGTATTTGGTTCCACTACGTTCCGGAACGATAACAAAATCCTCCTGCATGTTGTATAAATATTTCAACTATAACAATTTTAACACTTATCACATGATTTTCCTAAGTATTAGAGACAAATTGTTTTTCCATGTAGCATAAATCACACGAGAACTCGATCGAAATAAAACAAAAATAAACTTGCATTTTAACCAATAGAAAAACAAAAATCTAGCGATAAGTGAACGTTGCATCCATAACTGTGGCTCATGTGAAAGCAGCACCCAAATCGTGGTGGCACCTCGTGTCGATCGTGGTGACATCTGCAAGTGTTCACCACGCTGATTGAGCCAATTTTGACACACAGTTCATATGTGAGCCTGTATATCTGTTATCTGTGCCGTCACATTTGTATAAACAAAGTAGAACGATTCTAAATCGAACATAAGTAATCGAGTAATGTTCGAAAATTTAACAACTCGACCGAATGATATTCGAGTTCATACCCAACTCGAACGGAATGCAGAATGGAAATTGCACATTCGATCGGAATATTTTGAATCGATCGACGTACAGAATAGGGGTGAATGTATTAAGTAATATGCTCTCACCTATATAATATATCATCGTGTATTTCATTGGATTCAAATTCTATCGAAATTGCGACTGTCACTCAATTTTGCAACGCACTGAACAGCTTAATTTGCTGTCAATAAACGAGACTGTGGCGTTGTGGCATTTTCGTTCAATCTCGATGCAAAATGGGAAAAAATTGAAATAAAATGGTGAAAACTGAGAGTTGTGCACTGTGTTTTACCAGTAAATCGAAATGGTTTCTGGATATCTACAGCGAAGGAAATCAGACAATGGACATGTCAGCCATAATATCAAAACATTTGTGGTTTGATGTGAGTTGAAATTTCGAAACTAAAAAAATACTAATATCTTTAAAAATAAATTAATCTCATTCGTTTGATAGTTGAAACCTTGCGACCAATGTTATGTGTGTGCTGATTGTTGGAAAAATATCTACGACTTTCATTTATTTTACTGCAAGTTGGAAAAACTACACTTAGAAACGAATGATCTCGATTCCCGAACGGTACAGGTTAATGTACAACCAGGTGATATTGTCATTAAACAAAACTTTAGTATAACCGATAGTATAAATATTTTAGATTTCGAGTTTCATCCTATAGACGAAGTAAAAATTGAACCGCCTGATGAGGAGGAAACACATGAAAACATTGATGAATCAATTGAGAGTAGCAAACCAGAAAATAAAACAGACGAATCATGTTTATCGGAAAAAGTTCGACCTAAAAGAAATGTCTCCACTCCTGTGGCATATAAGGCAGAAAATGCAGCTTCTGATCATGGAGATTTTGATGCAGATTTTCTAGCTGATGATGGTTTCGATTTTGAGGATGATAACGATGTTGATTACACAGAAGATGTTACGGACGACAAAACTAAAACAGTGGAGAATCCAAAAATAGTTAAGCGTCGTGGACGGCCACCGAAAAACGCAGGTAAGAAAGAAGGCATAGGAAATTTAGATGAAGAATTTGGCGAAAGTTCAAAGGAAAGTCACTCGCGTCAAAAATCAAGGAAACAAAAGAAAAACAAAAAAGAAAAGGATTATGATTCTGATGCTACATCAAATGAAGTGGATCGTAAAACAAGCGGCAGAAGAGCAAGAGACGAGCGTTTATTTGCGCATATTACAGAGTTTGTGTGCTATCTTTGCCCAGATCGTGTTGAATTTGACCGATTTCACCATGCCAATTTACATTACCGAGAATTTCATCAAGAACCAGCATATTTGAAATGCTCAAAGTGCGAAAGAAAATGTTTCACACCAGGTGGTTTCATCAATCATATGGAGACCCACGATGACCCTGACAAAAACAAGTATGTTTAAATAACCACTATTCACTTATCTAAATTTTAATTCTTATACATTGCAGATGCAAGATTTGTGGCAAAGTGACAGATCAAAAAATAACGCTGAAGAAACACATGCGCGCACATCGCTTACAGATGGAAGAAGAGTTACCGTTTCCATGTAGGCAATGCCCACGTCGGTTTGAATTGGAAAGAGCACGAGACAAGCATGAGCGCTTACACGGCAGAAAAATTGTGATAAAGCGTGAAAAGGGTCGTGATGACGAGCTGATTGAGTTTTATAAAAAGATTTCTTGTGACATTTGCGACGAGGAAAAAAATGATGGAGTTACGTATGAGAATTTTTGGGATCTTAAAATTCATATGATCGGCGAACACAATAAAACGCCGTATCTTAAGTGTCCGATATGTTTCAAAAAGAACGTTTGCCGTCAGCAATTGTTGGTTCACGTAGATGTGCATGAAAATCCTGATCGCTATAGGTAGGTAGCGTTTGAATAACCTTTTGAAATACTAATATGTATATTCTATAAATATCACCATCGACAAACTATGTATCATTGTTCGGAACATCAATATATCATACTATCAGAAGAAAGTCATTTTCGGAATAAAACGACAAATTTGTTCGATTTTCATTAGAATCGAAAGCATGTGTTGTAAAATGTTTCCTAAAATGATTATAATTGGAAGTTTTTGAATATTTCGATGTCAACATTTCATAAGGGCACATAAACCAATGAGAGTTTCTCTTCGTTTACTTTTCTCTTTTGTGAATATTTCCTTAATTTTCACATGTACCTACAAAGTATTCGTGTAGAATAAAAAACAATATCCCCATGCTTCCAACAGTGCCAAATATGTAACGAATATTTTTATAATAACGCAGATATAGTCGAAAGAGAAAGTAAACAAAGAGAATCTGTCAATTGTTTTTAGGCCCTTTTGAAATGTTGACGTCGATTTAGAACGAATGTTTTATTGTTTTTTGGATTGCTGTTAGGGATTTTTATGGCAAAGTTTTCTATAGTACAGAATTCGAACTGTTCATCAACCGTCTCATACTGTATGTATGAGAAACTTCAGTACGCAGTGCGTACCTTGTTTACATTACCGTTCACTATTTTCATGATTATCTCTATGTTATTGTCGTTCCGACTGTTAGCAGCTTATGTATGTATCAAAGGAGACAGGAAAGCAAATATTCTATTTCACACCTTAAAATGTTTTACCTGATACAGGGTGCGCCAGCTGAATAAATACAATCTGCTAAGACATTCTGTGACCACCCTCAATGACAGTAGGTTTGTGGTTGTAGAGCGGTTAGGGTTAGAGCGATACCGACGATATATTGCTTGCAATGTTTGACAGTACCCGGCGAACGACCAAAATTAGGTTAAAATCGGGTATAAATAAACGATAAAAAAATGTTTGACAGTTGGTTTCAGTATGACTATTTCGAACAGCTGAGCGAAATAATACAGCGGTAGTAGTTTATATCGTATGTATAGCCTTTCTTGTGGATTGGGAAAATAAAGGAAACTTTCCATATATTGGGGAATACTTCCGTAGCCAGAGAGATTTGAAATAACTTGCAAAGGGAAGAGATCACACCGCGCGAACATTTTAAAAGAATAATTGCGGTTGTATCAGTTATGCAAACGTCGGAAGGCAGATAAAACAAAAGAGATTACAGAGCACTGGATATGTAGCAAGCAAACAGGACATGGGAGGACCTAAGTTATCTTTAGTGACAAACCAGGGAGATATCGTCATCACCAGCAGCGTTCACACTCGCTGGATGTCTGCAATCGTTTACTAAATTTTGATAGCCTATGATGTTGGTTCATACTTTGAGCGCCGTACATTTACTTATAAGAAAAACTATATTGTAATTTATGTTTACTACTTGAAACAGGTGTGACATATGCGGCGAAGTATTCCAATTTCTTGAAAAGCACAAATTTAAGGCCCATGGTCGTGAGACAGATCCGAACGAGAAAAATTATAGTTGCGAACATTGTGGTAAAATGTTCCGCTGTGTGATTAATCTCAAGAATCATATAGATCGAGTCCATGCTATCAAGGATGTAACCTGCGATATCTGTAATAAACCGTAATATATACATTCTTTTCCAAGAGACCTTATCAAACCATAACTCATCTCTTTTGTAGTTTCAGTAAAAAGGCAATCAGCGCTCATAAAAGGTCGGCTCACACCGATGAGATGTTCATGTGTGAACAATGCCCAAAAATGTTCAAAACTCGTAGTGGTCTTGAATCCCATAAAAGTGAGCATGATGCAGAGTTGCGCAAACCGGTAAAGTGCGAACTTTGTGGAAAGGAGATGCGTCGTGGTGCCAGCTTGACTAAACATATGAAAGTTATTCACTCCCAAGAAGCCCCAGTCAATTGCAACATGTGTGGCAAACAATTCCGTACTAAGTTTCACATGGTTCGTCATCGTACTAACACTTGCTCCGCAACTATCAATTCAAGACCGTTCAAATGTGAAGTTTGTGGGAAAGGCTTTTCCATGCGTCTGACGATGACGGAGCACATGACAACGCATACAAGAACAAGCTTGTATCAGTGTGCATTTTGTTTTAAGACTTTTGGTTATATCTCTAATCTGTATAAACATCGCAAGAAGGCTCACCCGGAAGAGTGGCAAGAAGTTCAATCAAGACCTGATCAAGGTATCGCAACGGTTATTGAAATAAGAAATTAATATTACATAGTAATTAAACTTAAATATACAATAGACATGTATAAACAGTTTATTTTTTTATTTCCTAAATAATTTGCTTTGAAATTCAGTGGAAATCCTTCTGACATTTAATTTTATTACATAATATTAACCCATTAAAACCCAAAGGTTCTCAAATATATATATATATATATATATATATATATATATATATATATATATATATATATATATATATATATATATATATATATATATATATATATATATATATATTTTTTTTTTTGGGGGGCGGCAAAGTTATCTTTTTTTTTTGCTCGCTCAAGTTAGCTTTCCGAAGATGGAGTTCAGCTGTAAACCAACGATGGGGGCGGCAAATCTCTTATTTTTCCCCGGGTGCCAAATTTCCTCGGCACGCCACTGTATAGCGTTCACAATCGATTATAATCTTCCAATGAAGAAAACATAAATTCACTGGGTTGATCAATACAATAGACTTGTGGTGACTCGTCCCTAAATGATCATAACTAGTGCCGAACGCGTCAGAAAAGACTTAGCACTTAGGTGTTTATTAAGAGTGTTGCAAATAGCAATAACTTTACCTATGCTTAGCGGTTAAGTTGAACTATTTAATACCGTTTTCGTTTATTGAGCAAAGCAGCCCGAGAGCTGACCCAGAGTCGCCCAAACAACTTTTGATATGTTTGTTTTAGCAACTTGGGGTCGCTCTAGACCGGACTCCAATCGTGTAGTTTCGCTCTGAAAATTTTGTCGGGTCGCACCACGTATCCATGCGAGTTTGTTTATATTTTCTTTTTTTTATGAGTTGTTTAGGGCGCCTACCACGTGTTCTTAAGTTAATCCCTAAATAATTCTTAATGATGATCTGGGCTGAAAAGTGCCTTGAATTATCACGACCAACAGGATCTGCATTTAAATCTGAGATGACTCTTGTTGTGTACACTCGCGAAACTCGTCCGAAAGTTGGCTCGGAATCAATTGTAAATTCCGATTGGATTCCAAAGAAGATGAAACAATCCATTTCGGGCGGAATCAGTAAATTTCGGATCCTTAATTGAGCAGCGCTCTTATGACGACTTCCACTGGTAGGCTTTTGGTGTGTGTCCGGCTGTGGCACAATTCTGCTGTTCGGCGCTCGCTTCATTCCAAAAGCGTGAGGTCTTCGACGTTGATCTCCCGTATGTATTTCGAATCTATTGGTAGTTAGTTTTGGACCGAAGATCAAACTACTTTGTTTGACGATTGAAATGGAAGTGAAAATTTTATTAAGTAGTGGAACGTTATGAAAGATTGCGGCGAATAGTCGAGTAGGTGGCAGTAGTGTTTCCAACGTATATCAAATTTGAAATTTACACAGGATTTTGAAAAATTTTGTTCGAGCCTGTATATTTGTTATCCGTGATTAGGGATGTCGAAAATCTCGAATTACTCGATTATTTAATAATTGAGTAAAATTTTGAAACTAATCGATTGAAATTTATTCGATTATCTGGGTTATTAATCGATCACTCGATTATTCGTTTGATTATTACTATGGGATTTTTTTTAAATATTCGATTAGCTCAATAATCGAATATTAGTTTTAAGCTAATCGATTAAATATTACTCGATTATCTAGATAATTATTCGATTACTCGATTAATCGATCGATATTACATCACTATCTGTGATAACACAAAAAAATATGATGTATTCGAAATTACCCTTTCGGCGAAATGACCCATTCGGCGAAACGACTTTCGGTGAAATAACCCACTCTCAATATAAATACATGCAAACAATAAATGTTTTTTTATAATTAATCCTTGTTCAGAAAGCGTCACAACAATTTTTCTAAATACTGTTGATTTAAAACAAAAAAAAATGTCTCCACCAAAATGTTTAAAACATATCCGTTTCTTAAAATAAAGCTAAGATGCTAAGATCAACCTTTATTAAGAATCAGCACCGAACACGCAAACCCAGAATATAGAATCTGTTTGTCTTGATTTGTAGCCGACGGAATTACATCAATAGCCCAAATGTATGCAATTTTATCATTTTATACATACTTGCGATACGGATTTCGATATTTAAGCTTCTCTTCGCCAAGCTTGTGTTCTGGTTTTGTATGCACGCAGTTATTTTTATAGAATTGAAGTTTCTCTACCATTACTACCATTCTGCGATTTCGGTTGAAGTGATAAACCTTTTTTTTATTATTAATCGAGTTCATCTTATATAAATTAGAAATTAATAATAAGCACTCAAAACTTACTCCGAGGTAGTTGCAAATTTCTCAGACGAAAACGACGTAGCATGGGATTTCATCCGAATTCGCATGACACAGAATCAAAGCATACCAATTAAAGTGTCAAATCGTGTTATAGCGCTTTGTGTCTTGCTGTCTAGCAACAACCTACCTCTGGCATGCTACGCCCGCGTAGGACTGAAACGTTAGCTATAATTACGTTTACATTTCCAGTAGCTTCGTTTACATTGCTTCCAGTAGCTTCGTTTTTGCATGGATTGATCAATCAGAGCGATGCTTTCACTTTGATATATCGCTTACTCCTTCAAAACCGTCATCTACGTTAGGGAAATCTGGTAGGCCGGAGATTTTTTATCAGACGATATAGCTGCTAGCTATTAATCAACATTTCAATAATACACTGAAGTCTTTTTTTATGCGAATTTACGTACCGCATAAAAAAAACCGCATAACTCTGAAAATTCGCATAAAAAAACCGCATAACTCTGAAAATTCGCATAAAAAAAACCGCATAACTCTGAAAATTCGCATAAAAAAACCGCATAACTCTGAAACTTCGCATAAAAAAAAACCGCATAACTCAGAAAATTCGCATAAAAAAAACCGCATAAAAAAAGGTCGCATAAGAAAAGGGGTGTACGTTATTTGGCCGAATTTTGTTTGGCATAAATTTATTTGGCATAAATTTGACTGGCATAACTTTTGATTGGCATAAATTTGTTTGGCGTAATGTCTTTTGACATAAAACAAAAAGACATACTGTTTCATTTGGCATAACTGTTTGGCATAATTTTCAACTGGCATAATTTCAATTGTGCATATTTTCTTTAGATATTCTATTTATTCTGGGAGTATTTTCGATTAGTGCTCGATTCTTACTCTCGATTCTTCAGTGAATGGCTTTGTTATGTGTCTATCAATGTGGCGCAGCCACATAAACGAAGCCAAGGAGGCTCGGTGGCACTCAGCCACCTAGGCGACGCCGGCTGAGTCGGCCGCCGACCCGCCGTCGGAAGCGGCGGCCCCCGCACACAAACCTTTAATCCACTCGTTGGCCGGTCTATTCAAAGCTAGGAGCTATCCCTTGGCCTCACATTAAAAAAACCGCAAGGCGGCGAAGCCGCCTTTAGAATTTTTTTTCTAGTTTTAGACCACAACGAGGACAAGGCAACCTCGGCGGCGCCAAGCCGCCGAGGTAACGCAGTCCGAGTCGTCCAATCACTAATCGGAAGACCTATAATTCAAGTGTTTCAGGCCGTTATGTATTACAACCTTTTTAATTACTCCCAGAATAAAACGAATCAAAAGAAAATATGCACAATTGAAATCATGCCAAATGAAAATTATGCCAAACAATTATGCCAAATGAAACAGAATATATTTTTTATTTTATGCCCAACGACATTATGCCAAATAGATTTATGCCAAACAAAGTTATGCCAAGCAAAATTCGGCCAAATAACGTACACCCTAAGAAAAGACCTCAGTGTATATAATTGAAAATATATGGCTATGAACATTCAAATCAATGCGTAGAAATATTTTCAATTAATTGGGGAAATAATATTACTGATTGAAACTAAACTGACTGAGCTGTACGTGTTCAAAAGTTGATCATGTTTCAACTTGTATTTACCCTGGACTTTCTAATTTGCACCCCTATATATCAAATGAAGATTTGTTCCTCATTAAAATCGTTTGGTAGTCAATTCGTGCATTTTTTGGTTTATATTGAGCTAAAAAACTAGAGATTATGAAAAGAAATAAACTAATTAATTGATTTTGCCTTTTATCCACTATTGTTAGATTCAATTTTTTTTTTAAATTTTTACGCAAAATGTAGTGTTTCGTCAAAAAATATACGAGCGTTAGGCATGTACGATGTTTGAAAGCGTGATTAATTCGAACGTATCGCGTAAACAAGAATTATGGTGTAAATTTCTATAGTATGTATTGCAAGATAGGCCGTTTGGCGTATAATATATCATACGCATTATGTCCTAGCGTATGAAATATACGCCAAACGGCCTATCGGGGGTTAATTGCATAAAAGGAAAAGTTCGGACTAACAAGTAGCTTTCAGATGAGCTTCTATGTTGTGATTATACTATCTCTTTTATTAGAACATAGATATTATTAGCATATCTTATGCTGATGATTTAGCGGCGGCAGCAGCAGCAGCAGCCTGGGCCTTTTCCTCACGAATACGATCTTTCTTGAGCACACCGTAGTAGGCTCTCTTATCAGCTGGTGTCTGGAAGCGACCATGTCCCATTTTCGAAGATGTATCGATAAATTTGAGCGAGATCTGTTCCAGAGAAGCTCGTTTAGTATGAACCAGTAGAGACTTACGCAGCGTAATGATACGTCGCTTAGCTCCAATACAGCATCCCTTAATCATAAGAAAATCATTGTTAATTTCACCATAGAATGGGAAACCACCCATTGGAGTAATAGATTTGTCCGTCAAGTCATACTCGGTGGCAGCACTGTTTTTGATGACCTGTAATAGAAAAAAGTGATGTTGAAATAATTGTTTGATTGAACAACAAGGCTGCCGAAAACTGCTGTAATCAGTCCTATCATTATGTATACATTATGTTTCATCGTATGTAGAATAAAGTAAGATGATGTCGGCTACATCGGGTTTCATCATTGATATTAGCTTCGAGTATTACTTCGTTAAACGTACCTTGCCATCCTTAGTGTGAATGCCAGCTCCTATGCGATATATCTTCTTGTTTATTTCGGTTCGGTGATGGTAACCTTTTTGACCAGCACGAGCAACTGTGAAGGCAACACGCGATGGATGCCATGCTCCAATACAGGCAACTTTACGCAGACCCTTATGTGTTTTGCGGGGTAATTTCTTGGTATGCCAACGGCTAGTGACACCCTTGAAACCTTTACCCTTGGTAACAGCAACACAGTCGATCATCTCATCCTTGGCAAAGACTTGCGAAACTGGAACTGGTTTCTCTAGATGCTCCTTAACCCAGTTGACCTTGTCCTCAATGGTCCCTCCATTCAGTTGGATCTCAATAATGTGAGCCTTCTTCTGTCCTTGCTTGATCAGACGAATCTATACGGTAATGAATATATTAGAACTCAATGTTTTTCTTCAATTGGTTAGAATGTAGCTGGTATGGTTTATCTACGCGATCACAGTCCAGGGACTACGCGAAAGATCAGGAATATACCAACGATCGCCACCCGCAGGGCAATTTGATCTTCGACATTGAGGAATGACCATGCATGATAAAGCAGAGTCTGCCCCCGATTTTAGAAGCTTCCGTCAGAACAGAAACTCCCAGGTTATGTCGATATCAACAGTTCGTCGAGAACATTTGAAAATCACATATGCAAATGACAATTTTGCTGTTTAAAATCTATTTTGATTATCTATTCGTTATTATAGAAATGTATGCTATTCAATACTGTTTGCATGTTAGCTTTTGGAAGACGTGACAATAATTGAGTTATTAAGAGAAGCCAAATTAAAAATAAAAACTACCATTTGTTTTTGTGACCTTATGAAATGTTTTCGTCAAGTAAATTTCTACCTAGTTACTCACCTGCGAATGAGCAATGACACGGATGAATTTACAATAGCGAATCATTTTCTTGAAGTTTTCGTCAATTGACTTCTTGCCCAGATCATCGGTCCATTTCTTAGAAGCTTTAGTGAAAGCCTTCCTCTTGCTCGAATGCCTTGAGTCGAAAACGAAGAAAGTAATAATGAAAAGAAAAAAGGAGAAGGGTCCTCATCAAATTCCTTGAGCGGAGAACCAGGTTCTCTAGTTATGATCACCACAATTTTCTGTATGAAAATTGGCTCACATAACAAGCATTAGCTCTCTTACAACGATCGAAGAGCTTAATTTAAAAATTAATATTTATCTTTTTGGTCATGCAACTGAAGTCGGCAATCAATATGGGATCAGAAGGAAAGCAGCAGTTGAATATGTCTCAAACATGGTTGTTCAGACATCTTGCCAAACAAGAAAAATTTCATCATAAACTGAAATGTCTGTATGTAGTGCCAAATATTTCTTAAAAACATCAATCAAATTTATTTAGTGCTGTCTATTGGTCATCTGTTTATCGTTAATATCAAGTGTTACTATGTATAATACAATAGAATATTACGATAGTCTCACGACAAAAGGGCCTAACTGCAAATGAGAGCCTCTCTTTGTTTACTTTCTCTTTTGTTTATTACGGAGCCATTATCACAAATTCTCTGAAGTTTTCAAAATAAATCGAAGGCTTGTAGTTTTACCTTGAAAGTTTTGTGAAGAGTAATGCGTCAAATACAAAATCATTTCGGTAAATCGTGAAAGAAAAAGTAAACAAAGAGAAAATGTCATTTGCAGTTAGGCCCTTTTGTCGTGGGACGGTCGATTAGACCTTATGCATTCCAAATGAGATTGAAGTGTTGAAATATTGACAAAAGAAAACATTTTCTCGTGAAGGATTCATCATTAATAACGTGGTTTTTGCTTAGATTGCTACTGCTTTAATGTACTTACCAGTTCTTATAGAAACGACGACGACATTCCTCTGAGAGATGTTGAGCCCAAACGTTACACAGAGCACGTGGTCCAAATGGAGTCTCAATATATCCAACAGCCCCCACAATTACAATTGGAGGAGTTTCTAGAATAGTAACCGCTTCAACAACTTCCTTCTTATTGATCTCTGTAAGATAAAAAAGCAGTATTAGGCAATTGGCTAGCAACATTGAAAAAATGAAAGTGATAATAATGCATCAGACAGCCCTAGTTCTAAACTGGTTTGTAATCATAGTTAATCAGAAAAAACCGTAAACTTTAATTTAATCATCATTTAAGTGTATGTTATTTTAAAACATAATTTGAGCTTACTTGATCCAGGACGATCCGCTTCCCGAACAATGTGGGTCATGCCAGCTTTGTATGCCAAGAAAGCGGTTAAATGGACTGGTTTTGATGCATCATCCTTGGGGAATGCCTTAATGCGACCCTGATGGCGAGAAGCACGTTTTTTAGGATAAAAGGCCATGGAACCATGACGCGGTGCTGAGAATTTACGATGCGACTGAAAGCAAATGCGAGGTTATGTTGTAGTAAGTGAAACTAGCTTTTTAGTTTAATTATTCTTCTAGATATTTAATAAACAAAATTGATTCGATCTATTTGAAATAACAAACATTCTTTAGGTAATGTAGAATTATTAATTTGAAATTAACAGAAAATTTACCATCTTGTCCACGTACACGTCCGACTTCCACGAGGTTTCAGTATGGAAAAGGATGGTTGTACTTTACTGCAGAATTGCAAAGGTAAAGTGCAAGAAACTTAACGACATGATCGATTATTCGAACTTTCGTCAAATTTGTCAACACACTGCAAGAAAAGTGATTCAGTATCAGTGCTGTCAACTGTTTTTTTTTCCAAAAATCTATCTGTACAATATCTTTCTCGAAAAATCAAACATCGATTTAGTGTGGAAACAGGTCGCTCGACCTGGTTTACCCCTATGGAATCTAACACAAAAACTGAAAATCGGTATTTATCTGTATGAAAATTGAAATATCGGTATTATGAAAGAGCATATCACGCGTTCTTTTTAGAACGGCCAATAAGCCACCTGTCAACTTCCACTTTCGATAGAAATTGCAAGCGAGCTATGAAAGACAGAGTATTCAATTTAACACCAGACGAAAGAGAAAACTTTTCTCTGCCGTTTACTATTATAACTTACTCTCAGCGAGTCATTCGAAATTACGCTTCAAAGTGAATGTTGATGGATGGTTTATTTGCCGTTCTCAAAAAAGAGGCGTGATATCTTTATTCCTATATCGAGCCCAAAAATCGGTATAAATACCGAGAAATCGGTATAGTTGGCAGCGCTGTTCAGCATTCTTGCAATTTCGCCCGCTTCTGAAAATTTCTGGCAGTCAGCAGAAACCTGGTAAAATTCCAACTGCTGTCGAAATTTTGCAGACAGAATTGAGTTTTCTATACCCCTGTGGCAAATCATTGGGCCGCTAATGACACGTGAATTATTTATGTCATTTTTAGTGATTACTAAGTAATAGCGGCCCTTACACGAGAATTATTTTTGTCATTTTTAATGATTACTAAGTAATGAAATTCCACATCACTACTCAACTCATCACTACTGTACTTACACGTTTATTAAAAATGACATTACTTTTGAGTAATGACACATTTAATGATCGTGTAAAATCCGCCATTGATACTAAGAGATAAATGTCTAGAAATTGAAAACCGCTGGGATATTTTGTCATGGAAACAAGCATTATATGGTATTCGGCTAAAGTACGATTTACACGTTATATCAAGTGATCGTTATACCATGTTCACATTAGCGCTAATATCACTTGATATACCGAGATGATATGCATATCATGTCGAAGTGTTCACATATGATCGAAATGATATCGTTTGACAATGAAGTTGTCATATTGAATGTTCTCATTAGAAATAAGATCATTAATATTACTTTTCTCTATTAAAATTAAATCAAGAGTTGAAGTTTTGCATTTTATGGTCTCCGAACGCCAGTATTCGTTGAAAAATTCGAAATTATAATGATTTTTCATTGTCACTCTCGAAGTGACGTTCATAAATGAGTGCGTTCAATGCCATTATCCGTGTTGCTAGTTGCGATTTTTGACAACTCGACATAATATCGTACATGATATCCCGGATATCATGCCAAAATGATAATACGCGTTGACATCAAATTGTATGGGATATCAAGTGATATCGCACATGATATCATCGGATATCAAGTAAATCCGTATATCACTTGATATCAGCGCTAATGTGAACATACTATTACAGACAACCCACCAAGGAAGCGATTAGATCTTGTTGACCGCTAAGCATTTGTTGAACAACATACTGAACGAAAGACTCATTCAGTTTGTTGGTTTGTTGTTCTTTTTTGATCATAAGGTATTATATATTTACATCAAACATGTGTTATTAAATGTTTATGATATCAATTATTGGCCTGTTGTAAACTTTTGTTGTGCCGGGTAGGATTCACGACACTCACGGCACTCCGAAGGAAGATAGGAATAAAAAGTGTTCGTGAGTGATTTACCGCCAGTTACCACAAATATAGCGACCCCTTGATAATGATAAAAATAATTTTCTTGCCCAACACTGTTTAAGTTGTTACGAGCTAGTTTCCACGGAGCCCCATAATAAATAAACAAACCATTTGAGAAAATGTAGAAAAAGTTTTATTAATTTAAATGTTGAATTGTATCCGACATTCTTGACATTCGATTACTTTCAGGTTCCAGACGTCTTTCGGGAGATTGTAGTTACTGTATATTCTCTGCTTGAGAATCGATTATCAAATTATTTGAAAGAAACTTGTTTTACGATCAGATTCCATATCCTAAGAAAGTTGATCCCCGAACTTTTCAAATGTCTTTCATGTTCATCAAATTTTACCATCCGTTTTGCGAAGAACTTAAAATCACTGAGAGTAGATGCAGAGGAATTTCTCGAATGTCCAAAATATGACTTCATATTGTTTTACAACATGTACACTGATTAGCAACGAGAGTTGAACAATTTGAAACAAATTCAGAAGTGACAAATATACAAAGAATCGGGGAACAATTGGAATATTTTTAGTTTAGGAAGTCATTAGAAAAGAATAAATATAAATTTTGTTTATAAGTACATTCGTACCTGCATATGCAGTGCGATTTTGGCATGGATATAAAGTTAAGATATTAAATTAAAATATTCAAGTATCTTTGATTTGCTGCAAATGAGTTTCTTGCATTTCGTACAATAGTACTGATATGTAATGTTTGTAAACAACTTATCGCCATTGTTGCTGTGCAGTGAGCTCTAGTAAATTATTGTTTTTTTGGTTATTTAACGTTTATATTCTGTTTGTGGTGCGCTACTCGGTTGCTAATTTGGTTGGCTTCTGTCTGGTTCTGGAGTACAGTGCTTGGAGAGTGTTTTCGATCAGTTTTTTGCTGCCGTTGGTGATTCATTGAGTGCACAATATAACTGACCATAGTCAACACATCAGTAAGACATCCAGTTCCCAGAGCTTTTACGTGACTGCAGCGCCATCTGTGTTTCAATGTCATCTGTCTCAGATCATTGCGATATGACCAATGCATGTGATCGGTGTGCCAAAACCGTCTTCTGATGAGGATTTCATTTCGTGCTCGGGTTTTTGCATTCATGTGGTCCACATGAAGTGTTATATATCTATATCTTCTGTTGGATGTGCGATTTCGGCGATTTCCGAGAGAATGGAATCGGTGTGTGCTGAGCTGAAGGTCGAAATTTCTAAAAATAGCCAGCAAATATCTCGTCTTAACCGCAAAGTATCTGTTTCCACACCGGGACGAAAAAACGATAAGAGTGTTACCAGAGTGTTCCAGTAGTCTGGAACCCTCTTTACCTCAATGGAGCTCATATAATAGAATCTATACAACGAAGATTCGTACGTTTTGTTCTTCGACGATTACCTTGGAATAATCCACATCAACTGCCGAGCTATGAAAGTCGCGGATTGCTGATTGATCTTGACACACTACAAGTACGACGAGAGCTGTCGCGTGCTTTGATGATAGCTGATATTTTGAATGATAGGATTGACTGCCCCGCTTTGCTCCGTGAGGTTAATATCAATCCCCGTAAAATTCGTCCCCGTGCTCTCCGTAACAACGCCTTTCTTCGACTACCTCTACGTCGTACCAACTATGGAACAAACGGTGCCGTTATAGGTTTGCAAAGATCGTTCAATCGTGTATCATCTGGATTTGACTTCAACCTTTCACGAAAAACAATTCAAGCAAATTTTTTACTTAGTATTAGAAATTATCATTAGGACTACAATGTGTCTGTTGATTTTACAATAATTAACAATATACCAGATCGATTCAGCTATACCATTTTGTAACTCGTGTACATAGCGGAGAGCCGTCATAGATCTAAGTCTGATTACGTTAAACTATTTAACTAGCATCGGTGGATATTGAAACGTTGCGTCATACCAACAACGCAGTACCCAATACAAAAGTTCTGGCCGCATACGGAGCTAATCTATCTACTAATCTAACGCGTGATGATGATGCAGAATTTGCAACTTGCCGCGAAAAAAGGATCTTCCTCTCGAGGCAGTTTGTTTTGTTCACTTTCTTCAAGTCTTCAACATGCAGTAACCAAGGTTTTGGTAACTGTTATTCAAAACTAATAATTGATCAAATTGTGTTGCTAGTTTTAATATTTTTTCAGAAAATTTCATTTTGACATTACCAGTTACTGAGGGGTAGTTAAATTTGCGATACAGTTTTGATAGGCGAGAGGCAGGTCGTGTCGTCGGCTCGACACTGTACCACTACATCCGGTAAATTGAATAACCTATAAACACTTAATTTTCTTCACCGTACTCAGTAATTTTTTTACCGACTTTTACTCAGCTGAACGTACCGCAATCAGTTCAATAAATTATTTATTGACGAACGATCCGGAAAAGTGAAGTTTGTTTGTTTCCGTTCGTTAATTTTTCACTATACTGATCAGTAATTTGTGATGAGGACTTTGTCATATTGTACTGCTTAGTCAGTACGGGAAGATAACCGAAGGTATCCTCAAAATCAACCGATTAGTTCAGTTATTCCTACAGTTCAGTACAGTATGAAATCAATATTAAATATTTACTTTAAAGTTTGAAATTTCGGAAAACACACACCAAAACAATTGAAATTCAAATGCATTTTGTTATATGTATATATCTACTTTCTATAAAAGAAAATACATACTTCGTCGAAAACATTCCCCCCAGTTGTAGTAAGCATTCCGATTTCAAACAGTTTATCTGCAAGGTGACTTTTACAGTTAAACACTACAAAGCACTGGCACAAAAATCCGAAGCAATACAGAAAATCGCCTTTTACTGCAATAAAGTGAATACTATGGAAAATCTTGATTTATTTCAAGTCATCAACCTGAAACAACACAGATTTAATATATAAATTTAAATATAATTTATTTATTTAAATCAATAGTGATTGCGAATATGTAAAGAGATATATCATCCAAGCCTTTCTACATAGCCGGAAACTGCCCAAGTAACCACGACGCATTATAACTTCACATAATTCAGCTTTAAAAATTCGTTTAATTTCAACGGAGTTACACATGTGTTTATAATGCTATTATAAAGCTGAAAAGGGCGATTATTAGACTCTTATAGGATTATTACTCTTATAATTGAATTCGGCCATTTTTACCGAAAAATTTGTTAAAAGTTGATAAACTGCTGATCGTTCCGTATGATTTCTTACAAATTTACCGAATCATTTCGAAGTACAAACTGTTCGGTAGAAAATTACCAAGTTTTCGGTATATGTATTGAAGACAACCGAATTTTTGCGGAATACGTCAATTCGGTTATTTGGATCAAAGTGATGATTTTATCAAACTGAAAATAAGTGTGTGGTGAAACCTGGAAGATCTTAAAAAAGATCTGTGTCTGTCGAAGCGAGAAAAATCTGGCATTTGCCAGATAAATCTGGAATATTGGCAACGCTGGTCGTGGGACCAAATACAAATAATAATACCCCTAAGTCCCATATAAACCGATGAAATATTTTTGGTTCACCAAAGAAACCCACATTATCAGATCCGAATGGATTCCGAATCGGCGAGAAATTTTCATTCGGAATTTCATGTGGAAATCATAATGGATTCCGAATCAATTCCAACTCCAGTGCAACAACCGATTCCGAATGAACCGGTTCGCCTACAACCGGTTGATTCGGAAATCATTCGGAATTAAGTGAGAAGATGCGGACTGAATTGTCAATTCGTTTTCTTCTTCTTCTTTCCTGATTTTGCACGTTTTCGTGCTGATTTTCAGTTTATTTTTAAACGAAAACATTATATAACTGAATATACAAATTTAAATCTTCATGTTTTTCGGATATACAGAACTAGTAAATAACCAGTTCTTCTTAGAATCCCAACATAAACTATTGAAATTCGCTGGAAATTAACAAAACGGCTTACCTTAGTCAGCATCATCCATTCCTCTAGCTGGAGTGTAGTGAAATGGCTTAAGTCGCTTAAATTTCAAACTAACAC
This sequence comes from Malaya genurostris, assembly GCF_030247185.1. Classification (NCBI taxonomy): domain Eukaryota; kingdom Metazoa; phylum Arthropoda; class Insecta; order Diptera; family Culicidae; genus Malaya; species Malaya genurostris. The sequence continues at coordinate 124,626,470 of NC_080571.1, read as the reverse complement.
ATTCATAAAATGAGCGAATATTCAATGACATTTATAATGTCACTGTCAATCAGGTTGATCGAGCAGCCAACTCAGGCGAAAATTCTAGCACTGAACCGATCGAGCACTAAAAAATCATGCAGTCGAGTAAGAATTCATTGCTCATTCCGTCATATCGATAATGTGGGAACAAGTTGGCCTAGCCTATCCCTTAGTTTTGAGCTGACAGATTAGATTGGTAGAAAACAAACATATCTGGCAACGCAACATCAAAGTTGCTCCGATACCGGACAAATTTGTTTGTTGTTTTTCGTGTGGCATTCTGAATAATGAAGAGTTTCGTAATTGGAGAAATTTCAACATGAATGTACAGGTGATAGCAGTTTTATGATCACTCAATTCACTAGAAGCACTAAAATTGATCTAAGCGATTGAAATGCAACTACTGGGGTTTTGAAATCCATTTTCATGTTTTTATTAAATCCGTTTAGGTTATATTTCATTATGTTCAAACTCGATTACGAGACAAAAAACGTGGAATTTGATTTCGTCTTAAAAGTAGCATTACAACGTAGTCTTCAAAACGCAGTTTTGAAACTCCTATTTGATTTGATAAGTACATAAAAATGAAAACTTCAGAGCCGTACCGGCGATTCAAAACAAGGGTCTGAAAACTTAATTGGTCTAGTGTAAAAATTTAATGGGTTGACGATCGTGTGATTCTTACTGAACGATAATATAAATGCAATTGAGTATGAATGAAAAGTCTTATCTACTTAGGTAGTCAAAATTAATGAGCTTGGAGTACACATAACAGCCCTGGTAAGTCACTTGGTATTAACACTAATAGAAATTATATTATTCGGTACGCGATCCGCATTTGGCTGACGCTGGCAGATGATCTCAACGGGAAACGATTGCAGTGGCTGAAGTGTGCAAGCCTCCTTCATTGCGGACGCCGGTAGAGACGATTCCAACAAATCACGCTTTGCATGGTCGCGGTTCTTGCGTCATTAAAGTCTTCTAAGTGACTGAAACTGCATACAAAAAGGAAACAATGAATTATAAGTGAAGTTAAATGCTCTTGTATTTCAGAAATACTCACCACATATGCATCACGAGATTTTGATCAATCCGAAATGACGAGTTCATATAGAACAGTTGAGAATCTGGTCCGTCGCACTGTTGTATCGCACTCCCTGCAGAGTACAATTTGGTGAAATGTTCCACTTTTTGGCGCATCAGGTTATCGATTTGCTTCTAAACCAAATTTGTTTCCGTCTTTTTCATCATAATAAACAGTAACTATGACAATTTGATTTTTACCCTTCAGCGTTGCTAGTTGTATGGAAAATTCGCTAAAGTACATTGTCACTCTGACAGTGTATCGTGACAATGTACCGCACGATGCAAAATGTGTCCTTGAAAATTTGTCGAAGTACTCCGTATTATAATTTGTATTTGGTGGGACTATCAAACTAGAGTGCCTATAACCAGAGTGACGACATCTCATTCGTAATGCTGGCAACAATTAAAAATATTCCATTAGCTTTACATTGAATTGACAGGTCGTTTGCTCGTTTGGAACTGGTAGCTGTCATTCCAAACGAACAGCTGTCGCCACTCTGATTATAGTCACTCTATATCGAACAAGCGCCCTATCTCGCCACCAGTATTAATTCTACATCTTGGTTTCGAATAATAACAAAATATAGTTTGTGCAGGATGGGAAAATTAAAATGTTAGCTCGAAAAATATTTTTATTTTTGACGATTAATTTTAGTATAAAAAGCAAACATGAATTTGCAAGCGTGCAAAATTTGTATATCTTCAGAAGCTCTTCTTTATTTAGACATATTTGGTGAAGTAAATTCGAAAAAGAATATATCAGCAATTATTTCCAAGCATATGTGGTTTGATGTAAATAGAAGTTCAAATTAGTATGTTATAATGATTCAATCTTATTTTCTCATATATTTCAGTTTAAGCCTTCAGATGAAAATCAATTAATCTGTAATGAGTGTTGGAATTGTCTTTATGAATTTAACACCTTTTATGAGTCGATTGAGAAGGTGCATCAGACTGATACAGAGGCTTTTAAGTCTGATTTAGTTCATGATCCCTTCGATGACAATAATTTTAATAGCGAACATGATTTCGAGACGAATACTCCATTAGATTGTTCTGAACTAAAGAGATCAGAGTCTAACGAGTGTATGAATAATGATGAAAATAATATATCCTTTGATTTCATATCAAACAGCGATAAAAAGACCTTTGGAGCTCGAAAAACTGTGACTGAAGAAAATGACACTGCATGTTTGAAAAAAGAGAAAAAAAATACATTGGCTGTAGCTGGACTAACAAAACGACCAAGACGAAGTAATACTCGAGCGGTGTACAAGGTTGATTCCTCAACTGAAGATGAAGAATTTAAGCAAATTGAAGAGTTCCCGAAACAGCAAAATCACAGCGAAAGTGATGATGAATCCATTCTTAGGTCAACGAGGGCGAAACGGAAAAGGGATCAAAAATTATTTAAGCATATTGATGAATTTGTATGTTATATCTGTCCAGAAAGGATTGAGTTTGATCGGTTTTATCATGCAACACTCCATTACAAGAAGATTCACAAAGAACCTGCATATGTAAAATGTAAGGTGTGTGATAAACGATGCTATTCTCCTGGAAGTTTGATCAGTCACATAGAAGTGCATAATAATCCCGATGTATACAAGTAATACAATCGAATTGGTTAATTTGATGACTTATTTAGTTGATTTGTATTTTTTATAGATGTACTATATGCGGTAAACATAATGATGAACAAGTGGCTCTGGCCAAACATATGAGAATACATCGCCCTGAGCTAGCGGAAAAATTGCCTTTTCAATGTGGACAATGTCTTCGTAGATTTCCTACAGAGAAAAAACGAGAAAGACACGAAAAAAATCATAATCGTAAACCAATGGACAAACCTATAAGAATTGTGGGACGAGATGAAGAACTGTTGGAATTTTACCGTCGCATCAGTTGTGAGATTTGCGATCGGCAAAGATCAGTGAACGATAGTTGGCCTGATGTGGAATATGAAAATTTGCAGGAATTGAAAAAGCATATGCGTGAAACGCACGATGATAAGGGTTATCTCAAATGCCCGGTGTGTGACAAAAAATGCTATATCCGTTCAATGCTTGTACTGCACAAGGATTTTCATTTAAACCAAGAGAAATACAGGTAAAGTAAAAGTGTCAACGATTAAAAAGATACTTCTAATCAATATATTTAAAATTTGGTCAAATTATACCTGCAACAAAAGCATATGTCGCACCACTTGGGTGCATTTCGGTAGCACCTGTCGGTTGGTCTCGAAAACGTATTTTAGAAGACTTATCCTAGAAAAACTAAACGCACGTCAGAAATTATTTGTTGAATCACACTTGCAGACGTTGTCTCGATCGACACTATTTTGGGTTCACATCATGCCAAGTCGCTTAAAAAAAACTGTCGCAAAAGGGTGTACGTTATTTGGCCGAATTTTGTTTGGCATAACTTTGTTTGGCATAAATTTGTTTGGCATAACTTTTGTTTGGCATAAATCTATTTGGCATAATGTCGTTTGGCATAAAATAAAAAAATATATACTGTTTCATTTGGCATAATTGTTGTTTGGCATAATTTTCATTTGACATAATTTCAATTGTGCATATTTTCTTTTAATTCGTTTTATTCTAGGAGTAATTTAAAAGTTTGAACTACATAACGGCCTGAAACACTTGGATTATAGGTTTTCCGATTAGTGATTGGACGACTCGGACTGCGTTACCTCGGCGGCTTGGCGCCGCCGAGGTTTTTTTTTTTATTCAAGAATATAATGTTTAAGGCACACTGCTTAAGCTCTAAGATGCCAAGGGCTTTTACTAATTTAAAATTTACGACTAACTTAAAACTAGGGTTGTATCATTAAGTAATGTCATATTTGGGTCGCAGTGGTTGACTTTGGCAGATCCAGCCTTCATGTGGTGATCGGCCGGTGATCTGAATATTTCATGAGAGTCTTCCATATGGCGTTGGTGAATATTCATATTGGCCGCATTCTTCGGTCCGTGTGGGTCCGCGGGAAACACCCCCAGGTTACGAATACCCGGCGGGTGGCCCGCATGCTGTTGATAAGTTTCCGTGGGCGATGATGGTGTTGTTACAGAAGAAAATGAAGAAAAAAAAAATATAGCGAAGTAAATATTGCGTAAAACGGAGTAAAAAGGGGATATGGGAATGAAATGACTAAAACGACAGAGATCTAATTAGTTGACATCGAGATGGTGAAGAGACGGGGAGGGGGGAAGCGGAGGTTAGTGACAGCAAAAAGATCTTGTTAGTTCCGATGAAGATGGTGGACAGATGAGGAATCGGGATAATCGGCGGAAGTTAGTGTCGAACCTGCAGTTGAGAAATAATTCTTAGCCACAGTTGAAACAACGTCGATAAATAGGAGGAACTTTCTAAGCCAGATGTAACAGATTACACTTGTATATTAATGTGTTTGAGGAACTGGTATATGAGAAGCATATATGAACTATCCCGACTCGCCAACACATCCCGAACCGGAACCTCAGGCGGTCTACCTCGGGCCCTGAGGGATTCCAGTAGCTTCGACCTGGCGTCGCGATACTCTACGCACGACCACACGACATGCTCGATGTCCTGATAACCGTCGCCACAGGTGCAGAGCCCGTTCTCCACGATCCCGATACGCCGGAGATGTGCGTTGAATGTATAGTGATTTGACATGAGTCGTGACATAACGCGAATGAAATCACGACTCACGTTCATCCCCTTGAACCAAGGTTTCGTCGATACCTTAGGGATAATGGAGTGTAGCCATCGTCCCAGTTCGTCATTCGTCCATGAAGTTTGCCAACTTTCGAGAGTTTTCTGACGAGAGATACTGAAAAATTCATTGAAGCAGATTGGTCTTTCATAAATATCACCTTCTAATGCGCCCACTTTAGCCAATGAGTCTGCCTTTTCATTGCCCGGAATGGAACAATGCGAAGGGACCCAGACTAATGATATTAAATAAGACCGTTCAGATAAAGTACTCAAATGTTCCCGTATTTTCCCCAGGAAATATGGGGGATACTTTCCTGGCTTCATTGCCCGGAGAGCTTCTATTGAGCTTAGACTGTCCGTGACAATGAAGTAATGGTCTTTGGGCAAGGTTTCAATGATCTCAAGGGTGTACTGAATAGCAGCTAATTCTGCGACGTAAACTGAAGCCGGATCATTGAGTTTGTGAGAAGCGGTGATGTTTTGATTGAAGATGCCGAAGCCTGTGGACTTGTTAATGTTTGATCCGTCAGTGTAAAACACCTTTTCACAGTTGACTGTTCTAAATTTATTATAAAAAATATTTGGGGCCACTTGAGGGCGCACGTGAGCCGGAATTCCACGAATTTCTTCTCTCATGGATGTGTCGAAAAACACAGTAGAATCAGAAGTATCCAAGAAATGAGCACGGTTGGAAACAAACGAAGAAGGATTAATATTCTGAGCCATGTAATCAAAATACAAGGACATAAAACGGGTTTGAGAATTAAGCTCAACTAACCTTTCGAAATTTTCAATCACCAGAGGATTCAAAATGTCGCATCGAATGAGCAAACGATATGAGAGATCCCAGAACCGGTTTTTCAATGGGAGAACACCCGCCAGCACTTCGAGGCTCATCGTATGAGTCGATTGCATGCAACCCAAGGCAATACGCAAACAACGATACTGAATTCTTTCCAGCATGATGAAATGAGTGTTCGCCGCGGATCTGAAGCAAAAGCATCCGTATTCCATCACGGACAATATCGTTGTTTGGTACAGCCTGATCAGGTCTCCTGGATGGGCACCCCACCACGACCCGGTTATTGTCCGAAGAAAGTTGATTCTTTGTTGGCATTTTCTTTTCAGATACCTAATGTGACATCCCCAGGTGCCTTTGGAGTCGAACCAGACCCCGAGATATTTAAATGTGAAGACCTGAGCTATGGTTTCACCCCCTAGTTAAAGCTGTAATTGTGCTGGTTCTCGCTTTCTCGAAAATACAACCAGCTCAGTTTTCTCCGTAGAGAATTCGATACCCATTTGAAGAGCCCATGTGGATAAGTTGACAAGAGTATCTTGTAACGGCCCTTGCAGATCGCCAGCTTTGGGTCCTATAATAGACACAACGCTGTCGTCGGCAAGTTGTCTTAGCGTGCAAGATGTGTTGATACATTTATCGATGTCGTTTACGTAAAAATTGTATAGAAGGGGGCTTAAGCATGAGCCCTGAGGAAGACCCATGTAACTGAATCGTATTGTCGACAAATCACCATGCGCGAAATACATGTGTTTCTCAGACAATAGATTATGTAAAAAGTTGTTCAAAACTGGCGAGAGACCATGCTGATGCAGCTTCTCAGATAAGATATTTATAGAAACTGAGTCAAAAGCCCCCTTAATGTCTAGGAAAACTGACGCCATTTGTTCTTTACGAGCAAATGCCATTTGAATTTCTGTTGAGAGCAACGCAAGACAATCGTTCGTTCCTTTACCCCTGCGGAAACCAAATTGTGTATCTGAAAGTAAGCCATTAGTTTCGACCCAATTGTCTAGACGGAAGAGAATCATTTTTTCGAACAATTTCCGGATACAGGAAAGCATAGCAATCGGCCGATACGAATTGTGATCGGAGGCTGATTTTCCTGGTTTTTGAATGGCGATCACTTTCACTTGTCTCCAGTCATGTGGAACAATGTTGTCCTCAAGGAACTTATTGAATAAACTCAACAAGCGCCTTTTGGCGGGGTCAGGCAGATTTTTCAACAAGTTGAATTTTATTCTGTCTAATCCCGGGGCTTTATTGTTACATGACAAAAGTGCAAGTGAAAGCTCTACCATCGAAAACGGTGATTCGTTTGTATTTGGTGTCGCGGCGAGGGTGATCTTCTGTTCCGGCACAGAGTCTGGGCATACTTTTTTAGCGAAATCGAATATCCAGCGGTTGGAGTATTCTTCGCTTTCATTCGTGGTGTTATGATTGCGCATTCGTCGGGCTGTGTTCCAAAGAGTACTCATAGATGTTTCTTTCGTTAAGCCGTCTATAAACCGACGCCAGTAACCACGTTTCTTGGCTCTAATCAAGTTCTTAGTTTTAACGTCTAACGCCGCGTAATTCCGGTAATTATCAGGTGTTCCATTTTTTCTGAATATTTTATACGCGGAGGCTCTCTCCGCGTTTAAATTTGTGCACTCTTTGTCCCACCACGGGTTGGGAGGACGGATGTTAGTTTTCGCGCCGGGTACACGTTTCGTCTGAGCTTGAGTCGCGGTGTCGAGAATCAAGCCAGCCAAAAACGTGTACTCTTCCTCCGGAGGAAGTTGTTGAGTTCTTTCAAGTTTCTCAGATATCGAGGTCGCATAGCTATTCCAATCAATATTTCGTGTGAGGTCATACGAAACATTGATTGTCTTCGATGGTTTTGAGCCGCTGGTGATTGATATTACGATCGGTAGATGATCGCTACCGTGGGGATCAGGAATTACCTCCCACGTGCAATCCAACCGTAGCGATGTCGAGCAAAGGGATAAATCCAGCGCACTTGGTCTTGCTGGTGGTGCAGGAATCCGTGTCATTTCTCCCGTATTCAAGATTGTCATATTGAAGTTATCGCAGATATCATGGATCATAGTTGATCTGTTATCATCGTGAAGACAGCCCCATCCCGTACCGTGTGAGTTAAAGTCTCCTAAAACCAACGTCGGTGCAGGAAGGAGCTCTACGATATCACTGAGCCACCGATGCCCAACCGAGGCTCTTGGGGGAATGTAGATGGAAGCAATGCAAAGGTCCTTACCTTTGATTGTAACATGACATGCGACAACTTCAATACCTGGTATCGAGGGGAGGTTAATGCGATAGTAAGAATAGCACTTATTGATCCCCAAAAGTACTCCTCCATAGGGATTATCTCGATCCAGACGAATAATGTTAAAATCGTGAAAGTTTAAGGGTATTTCAGAAGTTAGCCAAGTTTCGCACAATGCAAATGCGTCACATTTCAGCTTGTTTACTAGAAATTTAAATGAATCTATTTTTGGGATAATACTTCTGCAATTCCACTGTAAAACAGTGATTAGATCCGTGACCTCGGTGGATGATTTAGCCATCGAAAGATACAATCGCTGAAAGAAGGGGCCAATTTGCAGTCAACTGCTTCAAATATGTTTTTACTGTTGGCATGAAAGCAATTAAAATGCTTCTAAGAGGGTCTGAAATATTGAAAGTTGTAAAAATCCAGTCCACAACATCAGAGAACTTTATAAGTCCAGCACCTAGTTGGTTCTCTGGTGGATTTTCAGGGACGCTTGGGGATTTTTTAGTCCCTGGAAGCGGTGGGAATTCCATCTCGGAATTGAGTTTTCCGAGACCAGGAGCTTTTTGCTTCGGTAGTTTGTCACGATTCCCGTTAGCTGTAACTTTTCGAAGCCCTTCGGAAGACATCTTCGAACCCTTACTAGGGAGCTTATGATAGGATTTGTTTGCTCTTTTCCTATAGCTATGAGGGACCGCCGAAGATGGACCTTCTAAAGGGTCGTCAGATTCGCTCTCGTCAGTTGACAAGCAAGCATATGGATTTGTTGTCTGTTTAGGAGGGGTGGCACTTTTAAGCATATCTGCAAATGAACGCTTGGAGTGTTCTTTCAGAGAACGCTTCATCCTATCTCCGCGCAGTTTGTATGCGGGACATGCCATTAGGTCATGCGAACCCTCCTTACAGTAGAGACACTTTTCAGCATTTTTACCGCAAGAGCCATCCGCATGAGCCTCTCCACAATTAGCACAACGTGGCTTATTGCTGCAATGGGTAGCTGTATGCCCAAGCTGTTTGCAATTGGTGCAATTCATTACACGAGGTACAAAAAGACGAATAGGCAGACGAACCCGGTCCAAGAGGAGGTAATTAGGTAAAGCCGATCCGGCGAAGGTCACACGATAAGAGTCTGATTGGGGATAGGACTTTGTTCCATCCCCGGCGATCGATACTGAATGCAATCGCTTGCAATCCAGTATCTTGACATTCCTAAGTGAGGGGTCTTTAAAACAACCCGCCCCGTACTTAAGAATATCCTCGCAAGTCAAACTCGAATCGGTGACCACACCGTCGATTTCGACTTCACGAGCTGGCACGTAGACGCGGTACTCCAGCGTAAAAGGATCATTTTGAACAAGCTCATTAGCCTGTTTTGAGCTGGTAAACAGGACCCTGAGCTTGTCTGGCCGTATTCTATCTATACTTTTTATGGTATTATATCGCGAATACAGGTCCCGCGATATTTTTAAAATATTCAGTTTTTTTTCCTTTGATTTGGTCCGGAAATAGACCGCGTAAGGCCCGGCCGGTAGTGCGAGCCCATCAGGATAGCTCTTTATGCGGGACTTTTTACTGACAAGGGAAGTCTCCATTTGAACATCGGGAGCGGGGGGGGGGCAGGTTTTAAATTAGACATAGCGGAACTACTTCCGCGCAAAAACAAATGATTCGGGAGGAAATATAATGGTCAAATAAAGAAATAAAAATAAACGAAGTAAAGGTACTTAACTAAGATCCAACGGGGGACACCAAGCTGGACTTCGTCGATCGGCGTATCGCCGCTTTGATGATGTGCAAAAAACCTCCGAGAGGAAAAGACACACTTATTTATAATCCTCACACAATGGCCGCTTGTTTATAATCCTCACACTTGGCCTTGATCGGCGAAACAATAATCGGCTAACGGTACCGTTTCGATCGACCGCTCGCAATAAGGCACTGTTCTATTATATAATGCGAAAAAAAAACCTCTCAGAGGAAAAAGCACTATTGTCTATCACACAATATCGTCCGACCACTTTATCACACACACACAACTGGTTTTCAATGCTTTCGCAGTAAATCCAAATCACGTCCGTTCGCTCGGAAGGTTGAAACGGCAATGGCGCCGCCGAGGTTGCCTTGTCCTCATTGTGGTCTAAAACTAGAAAATTAATTCAAAAGGCGGCTTCGCCGCCTTGCGGTTTTTTAATGCGAGGCCAAGGGATAGCTCCTAGCTTTGAATAGACCGGGCAAACGAGTTGATTACAGGTTTGTGTGCGGGGGCCGCCGCTTTCGACGGCGGGTCGGCGGCCGACTCAGCCCGCGTCGCCTCGGTGGCTGAGTGCCACCGAGCCTCCTTGGCTTCGTTTATGTGGCTGCGCCACATTGATAGACACACATAACAAAGATATTCACTTTAAAATCGAGCACTAATCGGAAATACTCCCAGAATAAATAGAATACCTAAAGAAAATTTGCATAATTGAAATTATGCCAGATGAAAATTATGTCAAACAACAGTTATGCCAAATGAAACAGTATGTCTTTTTATTTTATGTCAAAAGACATTATGCCAAACAAATTTATGCCAATCAAAAGTTATGCCAGTCAAATTTATGCCAAACAAATTTATGCCAAATAAAATTCGCCAAATAACGTACACCCGTCGCAAAAATGTATTCGTAAGGAAAATGAAAATTATGTACTACTGTATAGAGCACCAAAAATCAGTATACCTGGCAACGTTGCATCACGCTAAAATATTACTTTGCTGTAGGTTGAAGTTCGAGCTTCCGATAGAATTCACGTGTTATTTAAAGAACATGGGTGGCAGTAGCTCCTTATTTCCAACGAATAGTCAATTTAAAAATCACTGACATGTCCGAGCCAGTACATCTGTTATCTGTGGTTGAATGTTAGCTACATTCTGTGCATTTTATTATATTAAAATCGACTTTTGTTACCTATATGGATAAGAATATAGATTTTTTGCCTAATAGAACTGATGATACGTGTAATTGCATTTCGGTAGACCCCTTGGCTTAAGAACTAGAACTCAAGTGAGAGAGAAGAGAGAAGGTTGACTTTATAACTCAGTTAGAAATATACGCTTGTATCGAAAGCACCTTTTATTATTTGACTCTTGGAATCACCATTAAACCACCTGAAACTTAATTCCTCTGAGCTAAATTAGCGAACATTTTGATCCATACGAACCGGATAGAAACTTTTGATATGTTTATTGTTGGTTTATGGTGATATTCTGACAAAAAGTGATGCCTTTTGTTTCGAGATTTTCACATTCTGAAAAAAATCCGCCATTTATCAAACGACGCGTCCTACAACATAGTGTGTGCGCGAACCTATGTGATCGTGTTCGAACACGATATACGAATCGAAAAGTGAACCCACGATTTTCCTATGAGTGGAGACGAAAAAACTCCAATAGTGACGCGTAAAAAATCCCCGAAGAAACTTATAGACTGTTTAAGTGGGGAATCTATGAACGATTCAGTGAAAGTGCAAAAACAAAAACAAAGTGACAAAAAGGCAAAAAAAGCCATGGCTAAGCGTTTGGAGAAAGTGATCGATCGCCAAGAGCTGGCGAAAGAGAAGCTGTTACGGATTCATACGAATATGCAGAGAACGGATAAAAACATTTATTGGTTAAATCTACAGTTGGAGAATCTCCGACGGACCAACGATGAGCTGGAAAAATGTTATTTGGAGATTTGCGAAATTGTTCCCAGAGACGATCGAGATGAGTTTAAACAGAATCGATTTGAAACTGAGGAACTCTACGATGAACTGTACGTGAGTATTCAATTGGAGATTGCAAAGTTTAATGCGGAAGAAGCGGAAAAAGAGCATCAAAAATTGAACATGTTAGCATGTACAGGCAACCCTGTCGCCCCGCAGCCGGTAGTGATGAACAATTCGACACCTCATCTGCAAGTACCCCTTCCAACCTTTGTAATCTGGGAAACTGGTACTCTTACAAGTGCATGTTTCAGACTATAATGAACAGGTACCCTAACGCATCTCCGGCTATCAAACTCTACCACCTGAAGAATTCGCTAGTCGGAACTGCTGCCTGTAAAATCGATCAAGAAGTCATTAACAATAATGATTACGCAGCTGCGTGGAAGATGTTGGAGGATGCGTACGAAGATGAACGATTAATCATCGATACGCACATTGACGCATTGTTAAGTTTACAAAGGATGACGACTGAAAGCGGCGAAGAACTTCGTAAATTAATCGATACCTAGCATGTTGACGCTCTCAAAAACCGTAAGTTTGAAGTAAGAGGATTAGCCGAGATGATTTTAGTGAATGTGGTTGCTAAACGTCTGGATAAAGAAACACTGAAACAGTGGGAGTCGCAGCTATCCCAGGAGGAGCTGCCCTCATACATTGAAATGATGGATTACCTGCGCGAACGAACCCGCATTCTACAGAAGATGACTGGTTATGCAGAACAAAGGCCATCCAGCGCTCTGAAACCGAGAACCAAGTCAGAACAGAAGATCCAGCCAGCAAGAAACTTCGTACAGACAAAAGAATCTTGTTACTGTTGTAATGGAGACCATCTCATTTACAAGTGTGGTCAATTTAAGGAACTAAACGTAAGTAGTCGATATGCCAAGGTGAAACAGGCCGGACTATGTTTCAATTGCTTGCGTCATGGGCATCGTACATTGGATTGTAATTCTGACAAGACCTGTAAGAGCTGCAAGCGAAAGCATCATAGTCTCCTTCATGAAGAAAAGCCTGTACCTGTGAACCAATCCGACAACCAGCCTACTGAACAAACTCCGAAGTCTGATGATTGTCAAGAAGCAGCTGTGCAATCTGGATCAGTAAATTGTGCAACGTCGCTGATGATGACACAACAAGTGTTGCTGTCCACTGCAGAAATACTTGTTACAGAAGCTGGAAATATTAGCTTTCCGTGTCGCGTATTATTGGATTCAGGTTCGGATTCGAATTTAATCTCTGAGCCGTTTGCGAAACGATTGAAGCTCACCCTAGTAAAAATCAACATGCCGATCAGCGGATTGAATAACACTGAAACTCAAGCTAAGTATAAAATTTCTACGAAAATAAGTTCACGAGTCAATTCTTTTAGCGCTATTCTGGAGTTCTTGGTTGTACCAACCATCACAAACTTACCAACGGCCAAAGTAGATATTCGATCCTGGTCGCTACCCGCTAGTCTTGCTCTGGTGGACCCGTCTTTTTATGTTCCCAAAGAAATCCAAATGATCATTGGCGCTGAACTATTTTTCGATCTCGTAAAAAATGGACGCATGAAATTAGCAGCTGGAAGTCCTATGCTGGTTGAAACCAACCTGGGATGGATTGTCAGTGGTCCCGTAAAGGGTCAGTGGTCCAGTCGTAAAGGAGGTGTTTGTCAACTAAACTTGTGCGAAGAGCAGATAAACCACACACTTGCAAGATTTTGGGAATTGGAAACTGTCCAAGAAGCATCCCCATTTACACCTGAAGAACAAGCCATCGAAAATCACTTTGTAGAAACTCATTCTCGTGACGACATTGGTCGATATACTGTACGATTGCCGTTCAACAAAAACAAGGGTCAACTTGGTGACTCGTTGGAAACTGCTCGAAGTCGATTCAATCGACTATTGCGATCGTTTGTAGATACGAACAAACAGATTCGCTATACTGAATTCATGACAGAAAACCAGACTCTAGGACACATGGTTGAGGTTTTCGATAATCCTAAAGATGGTTACTTTCTCCCGCATCACGCGGTGTATAAGGAGTCTTAAATTCCGAGCTGAATACAATTACAGAATACATGTAGAATTTAGTATTCATTACTCTGGCATTCATTACTCTGCTGCTGCTGTTTGAAGGTGACTGCTAACCACGATGTCCGAAATGCGAAAAAGAACGTTTGAGGTTTTTACATCCTTATAGTTTCCTTATATTACATTTTGGTGGGGAAAGGGTTCCAATCAGCTTTTTACAGCCCTGTCCAAAATGTATTGCCCTCCCCGTTAATTTGTATCAGGCCGAATTAGCGCATGCGCGCCATATAAACGCCTCTTTCAATATGAGGAAATTACATTGTTACCCAGCAGTTTCTATTATTTATTCATGTTGGTTTTCTTACCTTTGTTCATAGTTTATTTTCTGTTTTACCTTAATTCCAGTGTTCTATTCAGCTGTGATTCGTGTCTTTTGTTGTCATTTTTCACTCCGTACTTTTGCTGGCATGTTATGTTGCTTCCTTAAATGTAAAAGTTAGTTGTATGCAATGTTGTTTATATTCTTACCAATATTCCTTTCTAATTCTTTCAGCATTTTCGTATTTCTTGTTCCTCATCCAGTCATTCGTTTCCAAAAAAATAAAAAAAAATAGTGTTTCATTGATCTTTGTAGAGCAGCTCATCATGGTTTGACGGATAAGAACTGAGGACATGCGTTTTTATTTAAATGATAATAACACTTGGGTTTAATAGTATTGCTACAGCATGTTCACATTTCGTTATCTTCGGTTGATCCTTGACAGTATATTACCATCCGCTCAGACACTTTTGAACATCTGGTACACTGACTCGCAATCGAAATGTGTCACAACCAATTTCATACAACACACCCGAGGGAACGGTATAATGTATGTTGTACACACAAAAACACATACATACACACATACATAAACACACACACACACACACACACACACACACATGCATACATACCTACATGTATTCCACAAGCAAGCATCACAACATTGAGTTACTATTTCTATTCTAATAGATTCTAACTAAAATTTGTGTGCCAATAGTCATCTCATTAGTAGAGTCACCATGTTATTTTACCGATTACTCGACTTCCAATAAATTTATTGAGATAAAATCGAATACAAAATCTTTGCCTCGTCTGTAAGAAGCAATGGCACATAAAAGTAGTTCGGAAATGATTCAATACTGCTGTTTTAACGCACAAAAAAAATGCTCCGAATTTCATGTTATTCTTGAAATTAATCTATCAAACAGAGATAACAGATTTCACTCTAACTAATGGTTTTCGTACATGAAATGACTAATGGATTTGAGATGAATGGGGGTACCGTTACCCAATTTCTATCTCTTCTATTGGTCGATCGTTAGTCCTGAGCTGAAACGGTGGCCTTTATTACCGTTCTTGCATGCACTCACTCTTACATTTCATTCACACATCATCTCACCCATCAGGTCCCAAACGATACATCCTCACAACACAAACTGGATGAACATCGTTTGACAGCTATCAGTGGTTTGCTCATTGGTTCGGTCATTATTATTTTATTATATTCTACAATATTCTATTTCATTCCACAGTATTTCATGGTACACAAACCACCAATAAACGTCAAAGATGGATTCGATTTACCGTTCATTTATTGTCATCGTGTGAAACCCAATTGGGATACGTTTACTCTACTTAATTTTCACTTCACACTGGTAATAAGGGCCGGTAGTATGAAAATAAAACATAAAAAAGAGCTCAGTTAAGCCCTACCGGCCTCTCCAACCCCGGATGTTGGAGCGTAATGCAATCAACATCTTATTCAAGTCGTTCCATATATTATTCATTTAATTCAATTATGAAACTAAAAACTGTAACGCATATCTTTATCAAATTGTAACGCTAATTGATTGTATGTGATGATGTTTGCAATACCGTCAAGCCCACCAACCAATGGGAGGGAAAAAGAACGTTTGAGGTTTTTACATCATGCCAAAAGTTTGTTGTTACATACATTTTAAAAAGGCACCCCATACTAAAGTAAGTCGAATCCACGACAAAAATTAAAATTTTTCTAGAGCCTGGTTAATGTGAATAACCCGGGTTGGCGGTTCAATGCATAGGGCGCTGGTCTTACAAACCAGTTGTCGTATGTTCGAGCTCCGACCTGGATTCGTGGTGTCAGTAGAATCGTACCACCAGCCATGCACTGGTTCTGTACACTCTGAATCGGCTGCGAAGTCTGTTGAAACAGAAGGTCAAACTCCACTACAGGAATGTAATACCAAGGCTTTGCTTGGTTAATGTGAACTGTATTTCAATTTTTGAAAATACATAATATTTAGATTAGTAAAAAAATTATGATCCATTTTCACTAATATAGCATACTACGGGTGAAATTTTTTATTTTTAATGGAATATGGATCGAGCATTTTAGCGATTTGTGTTGAACTAGGGTAACAGAGGTATTTTGGCCCACTTTAGGATTGATTTTATTTTGGCCCACTTTGTAAAAATATCCACCAAATGTTGTATTATCTCTGAAAATCCCTTCCGCATAAGGTAATTTAATGTGATTAGCTTCAAATTGATGCAACATGGGTAACTTAACATCGATTAAATCCATAAAGTTTGTTAGGTGAGCCAAAATATATGAAGTGGCCAAAATACCTCTGTTACCCTACTAATGCATTGGTGTCTCGAATACTACCCAGGTAACCAATAAGCACATACTAATGCCATATTATGACAGCAAATAATCGCTAATTGGCATTTTAATTGCTCTGGAGACTGAATTAGAGCCGACTGTGGCAAAATATACGGCTCTTCATATATAATGCTTATTTAAGACAGATGTGCTTCGTAAAAGCTGAATTCTGATTGATTTACGACTGATGAGCTTTCAGATTGCATATATAGAGCTATAAGAATTTTCAGTGCTCATGAAAGGCTATTTTAGTGCCATTATAAGTGCTTACTGGTTACCTGGGTAGTACAAGAAGCAAGTTAATGAGAAAATTATTTAAAAATTCTGAACTATGAGCTCATAGTAGAAATCCTTCGAGTTCAATAAACCACATCACAAATCCAAATTAGAAATGGCTTTGACTGGTTTTCTGACAATTATACCTGGATGTATTTTCAATTTACAGATGTGAAATGTGTGGCAATGTGTACCAGAATTTAGAAAAACACAAAGATACTGCCCATGCAAACTCCGGTGAAGCATCATTCTGTTGTGAGCATTGTGGAAAGGCCTTGACTAATGAAAAGAGTTTGAAATCACACGTCGAACGAAAACATGCAGTTAAGGATACGATTTGCGATATATGCCAAAAACCGTATGTTGTACAGCATAAAACTGCAGCTAATATTGTAACATAATTTGTAATTACCGTTTCAGATTTCGCAAAAGTATGCTTGAAGGCCACAAGCGCGTTGTACATGAGATGGCTTCCTACATGTGCACCCATTGTCCGAGAATGTTCAGAAGCAAGTTTTCGTTGAACAGACATTTGGATGAACACGAAGATAAAGTTCGAGAACGGGTTAAATGCACCATTTGTGGAATGACTTTCAAGCATAAGTACATTTTAACAAAGCATATTGGTTCCGTGCATACCAATGAAGCCCCAGTTCCATGTGATGTTTGCGGTAATAGAAAACTGGAAATTGTTATAGTATGAACCTAAAGCATTCACTTAAAATTATAGGAAAACAATTCAAATCGAAACATCATCTATGGAGTCATAAGTCTGATACATGTAATAGTCGAAGGTATGACTGCAAAATTTGTGGACGAGTCTTCAAGGTGAGTTTCGTTCTAGTTATTTATTACAGCTTTTATTTGATTTTCTTGTAGGTCAGAGTTCGTTTGAATGAACACATGACAACTCATACAGGTAAAAGTTTGTATCAGTGCACATTTTGTCCGTTGACGTTCAGTTTCCAATCAATCCTTTACACTCATCGAAAGAAAGCACATTACAAGCAATGGTTGGAACTTCAAGCAAAACGGGAGGAGGGAGTAAAATTTAAGGTCTTGGAGGCACCAGCTTGACTACTTTCCTTTTTAATCTCAATATTAATTGCACTCAAATAATATAGTGATCTTTATTTATATATGATTTTGTGTTTTACAATGTATTGAGCAATTGGGTACGCGGTAAGTACGAATATGTTGTAATTAAAGTAGACAATCAATAACCAATATATGAATATATTATGTATTGTAGCCTTTGCAACGCAGGTTATTGATACAAATAAATTTTCATTATTCATTAGTCAATCCATGTAACCAGTTGTGTGTTTCACTCTGCAACAGGTTATGGACCCAGAATTAGTCATAGACAGAAGATTAAACTTTGGTGGGTGACTAGAATCCCGATCGCTGCAACCTTGTAGTTGCGCGCAATTCAACCGACGCTGGTTGTTTTTGCTGAATAGCATAAACAAGCTGTGTCGTTGAAGTGCGATAAACTCACTACATTGCAGACGATCGTAGGACTGTTTGTCACATGAATAAGCATTAATAAAAGTAGTCTGCTCTAAACATTGAAGCGTTATCAACCCAAATCGATGAAAAATAAACCAACGATAAGCAACGGAGGCGATTGTAGTGAAGCCGATACTACAGTGCCAGAGGCAGAAAGCGGACGTATAAGCGGAATTGCTTTATCGAGAGACTCAAAAGTCGAGAAAATTACACCACATGGTTGTTGGCCATGAAGATAACGCTCATCCGCGAAAGATCCTGGAACGATGCGTCGTCAACTAAAGAAACGAGTTTGCGAATGATAGTAATCATCTGTTTGAGTCAGGAGACGATTAATTACAGTTTGACTCAGGGCGCAAAAGATGCCAAAGAAGTGTGGGAGAAGTTGCAAAATGCTTTTCAGGACAACGGTCTAACACCGAAAATCGGATTGCTGAGGCCGCTAACTTCGCTTCGTTCTATTAAATGAGACAGCATGAAATCGCACGTTAATGAACTGCAGTGCACGGCACACAAACTTGAGATGATCGGTTTCAAAGACAAATCATACCTAGCTGTGTTGTTGCTAATATGGTTTCCGGAAAATTTGGAACCCATGGGTATTGGCCGACAAAGTAAAAAAAAGGACGACGGCCACAACTGCTATAAGCGTGGGCATTTTACAGCGGCGTGTTTGCAGACGAGAAGGTGAGTGGGTAATGTTTCAGACCTAACTGGAGGACGTAAATACGAATAAATATTACATGCTTCTTTCTCCCACTCTATAGACAATCATTAGTATTAGATTGTGTGAATTTTGCAACCGTCATTGCTTCGCTTTCAGAAATTTAAAAGTGCATGTGTACTACAGTACGGCTTATTGACGGCAAACATTTTATAACATACGATTAAATAACACGGAACAAATACAGTCCTTTCGTAGATACACAGTAGAGGTAAACTTCACATAATCCTTTGGGAATATTTTAATGGTTCTAAAAACCGACTTGCGTAGTTTATCCACTGTTTATAACGGATGAGTCTTCTAATTATTCATTTGTCTACACCAGAACTAAAATTATAGACTCAGGCGACTTTAGGAATCTTGATCTTAATATCTGTATGTATGTGTGATCATCAGTTCAAGGCATTACCAGTGTATGCGGGTAGACTTACAGTAGATCAAAACCCTAAGCATTAGCACAACCTTGAGACAGATTGAATGATGCTGTCAAGGTCCCAGGACTTGTCTATATCCTTCCTCAATGGAGAAGGATGCACACCAATGGTGCCATGGATGATGTCCGACAAACAGAGGTAAAAATACACATAAGGGGTACAATAAAATGGATATGTTCCTTATTATTTAACTGATTTGCACGACGTTGCTTTGAAATTTTCGTGAAGGCAAGACCGAAAAAAATTCTAAAATATAATAATAATCCTTATAGTTTCCTTATATTACATTTTGGTGGGGAAAGGGTTCCAATCAGCTTTTTACAGCCCTGTCCAAAATGTATTGCCCTCCCCGTTAATTTGTATCAGGCCGAATTAGCGCATGCGCGCCATATAAACGCCTCTTTCAATATGAGGAAATTATATTATTACCCAACAGTTTCTATTATTTATTCATGTTGGCTTTCTTACCTTTGGTCATAGTTCATATTCTGTTTTACCTTAATTCCAGTGTTCTATTCAATTGTGTTTCGTAAGTGTCTTTTGTTGTCCTTCTATTTTATTTTCATTCCGTACTTTTGCTGATGTTATTTTATTCCCTGAAATGTAAAAGTTAGTTGTATGCAATGGTGTTTTTATTCTTACCGATGTTCCATTTTGTATCTAAGATTTCCTAAGAGTGTTAATTAAATTATTTTCCAATTTTTCAGCTCCACATTTATCACATTTGTTCCTGCTTTTCTTGAGTATCTTATTCTTTATTCCGAATTTCTTGGTTATGCTCAGTCATCCATTTCCGAAAAAAAAGAGAGACAAAAAAGGATTAGTGTTTTTTAATGACCTCTTTGTACGGCCGGTCATGATGGTTTGACGGGAAAAAAACTGAGAACATGCATTTTTATTTAAATTATATTGACCCTTGGGTACCATAAGCATTGCTACAGCATGTTCACATTTAGTTGTCTTCAGTTGATCCTTGACAGTGGCAAGGCACAAATCTCCAAATATCAAGGGGAACGTGCCATTTGAGCCAATTTGTTCTGATTCCTGATTCCTGACCCACAATCGAAATGCATCACTACCAGTTTGGTACAACGCATTCAAAGGCACGGTAAAATGTATATTGTATATACACACAAAAACACATACATACACACACAGTCACACACATACACACATGCATACATACCCACATGTATTCCACACGCAAGCATTACAACATTGAGTTACTATTTCTACTCTGATAGATCCTAACTAAAACTAGTGTGCCAATAGTCATCTCATTAGTAGAGTCACCATGTTATTTTAGCGATCACTCGACTTTTAATAAATGAATTGTGATAAATACAGTCTTTGCCTTGTCTCTAAGAAGCAATAACGCATAGCAGTAGTTCGGAAGTGGTTCAATACTGCTGTTTTAGCGAAGCAAAATGCTCCAAAATTCATGTTACTTCTGAAATTAATCTATCAAACAGAGATAACAGAGCTCACTATAACAAATGGTTCTCGTATATGAAATGACTAATGGATTTGAGATGAATGGAGGTACCGTTACCCAATTTCTATCTCTTCTAATGATCGATCGTTAGTCCTGAGCTGAAACGGTGACCTTTATTACCATTCTTGCATGCACTTACTCTTACATTTCACTCACACATCATCTCACCCATCAGGTCCCAAACGATACATCCTCACAATACAAACTGGATGAACATCGTTTGACAGCTATCAGTGGTTTGCCCATTGGTTAAGTCATTATTATTCCGTTCTATTTTACAATATTTTATCTCATACCACAGTAATCCATTGTACACAAACCACCAATAAACGTCAAATATGGACTCGATTCACCGTTCACCTGTTGTCATCGTGTGAAACCCAATTGGGATACGTTCACTCCACTTAACTTCTACTTCTATAACACTGGTTATAGGAACCGGTAGTATGAAAATAAAACATAAAAAGAGCTCAGTTAAGCCCTACCGGCCTCTCCAACCCCGGATGTTGGAGCGTAATGCAATCAACATTTCACTCACAATCGAAAGGTATCATAATATACGGTTTGATACAACGCATACATACATACATGTATAAATATATACAGGCACCAAGGCATACTGACGTACACACATATATACATACATATACACACATGTGTACATACATATACATATTTACAAATATGTATTTCACACGCAAATATTGTAACATTGATTAAATAGTAAATTCTAATAGATAATAATTCTAATAGATAAATTCGAATAGATTTTAACTAAATTCATTGTGCCAATAGTCATTTCATTAATAGAGTCACCATATTATTCTACCGATTACTCGACTTTCAATAAATGAATTGTGATGAAATCAAATACAAAATCTTTGCTTCATCTCTGATAAGCAATACCGCATAAAAGTAGTTCAGAAAATGTACGATATCGCTGTTATAGCGACGCGAAATACTCCTAACCTCATCTCACTTTCGAAGTCAATCTATCGAACAGACACAACAGATCTCGCTCTAACCAATGGTTTTTTCATATATGAAATGACTAATGAATTTGAGATGAATAGGGGTGCCGTCACCCATTTTCTATCTCTTTTATTGGTCGATCGTTAGTCCTGAGCTGAAACGGTGGCCTTTATTACCGTTCTTGCATTCCACTTCACTTATACTTCACTCACATATCACCTCATCCATCAGATCCCACACGAGCACGACACAACCTCACAGAATAAACGTCAAAGATGAACTTAATTCACCATTCAACTTTTCCGTTATCGTGTGAAACCTGAGTGGGGTACGTTCATTTCGCTTAATTTCCACTTCACATCGGTAATAAGGGCCGGTAGTATGAAAATGAAACATAAAAAAAGAGCTCAGTTAAGCCCTACCGGCCTCTCCAACCCCGGATGTTGGAGCGTATTGCAATCAACATCTTATTCAAATCGTTTCATACCTCACTCAATAAACTCAATAATTAAACTAAAAGTTATAACACATATTTATATTAAATTGTAACAATAATTAATCGTATCTGATGATGTTTGCAATACCGTCAAGCCCATCAACCATGGAGGGAAAATTCTAAAATATAATAATAATATAATAATAATAATAATAATAATAATAATAATAATAATAATAATAATAATAATAATAATAATAATAATAATAATGGAATAAACAACATAGTTATATGTTGCAATATACTAAGATAAATGTTGCACTTTATGATGAGCTTTAACTTTAAGCCATTTCGTACCCTCTCATTCTGCTACTAACGCAGAAGGCGATAGCACCCAGTCGCCGCCGTTCTATTAACCAAATGTCATCATAGACACACGGGGAGGCATGAGATAAGATCTTGTGAGGACTTAGTTATCCATTTGACGACCACCTTTATGACTATTTCTGAAGAGCAAGAAATACCTGTGCCAAGTTTTATAGCAATTCGTGTATTAGTTCCGGAGTTATGCCTTTACAAACATTACACTCTCTTTTTTAGAGGCACTTACTACATCCTCTCCCCACGAATATCCTTATAATCATATCTAAGTTGTGCAAAAAGTATCTATGGTCTACAAAAAGTACCGATTCTCGTCAAATTAGATAATTTTTCAATGACCCGCTTTGTTAAGGACACTTGCTACGCTCCCTCTCCCGTAAAATTTTCCTTATAACCATCTCTGAAGAGCAAGGAGTACATTGGCCAAGTTTGATATCAATCCGTTAAGTAGTTTCGGAGTTATGTCATTACAAAGAGTATACCCCCCTTTTTAAAGGCACTTGCTACATCTATTCCCCATATAATCATATGTAATATATGTAAAATGTTTCTATTCCCGCCCTGTTATTGACTTTTGCCAAACTCCCTCCCCTATACAAATATCCAAGGACCATCTTTGAAATGTAAGAAATACCTGTGCCAAGTTTGGTTGCAATCCGTTCAGTAGTTCAGAAGTTATGGCGTTAGAATGCAGAGATCATTCTTTGTAATCGCATCACGTAAGAACGAATGGACGGATTTACATTATTCTTTTTTTGTTTGATCAGTTTTTACCACCACCGGGTTCGTAAATCAAAAAAATTAGGAAAACTATCTATGATTCCTAGATTGATTGATGCTCAGTATTTCGCTCTTGAAGAAAAGAATACTAGATCGTTGGGAAGTTGCGCGCAACGAGCAGTTTTGGGTGGAGATTGTTTGATCCATGCGATTCGTCATTTTGAAACACGTGTTTAATAAAGTATCACAATCATTGTTTGCATATGACTGTTCTTGCTATATCGTAAGCAGGATAAAAAGTTGTGATATCGTTTACCAGTAGATTCATTGTGTGCAATGTAATCAGTTAGATGAATAATGTTGACCATCGTGGGCTTGAGTTGAACGAATCAAATTATAGAACGATATCAATGAAAGGATTCTGCTGTTGAAATAATGAGGTCAAATAAAGAGCACACTACAGTTCGTTCAGTCGCTTCGGGTACAAGGATGGATTACTTAAAAACGGACTGCTTAGGGTGCTATTCATTACATTTGTAAGTTGCCTAAACCAAATCATTCCATTTTCAGAAAATTGGATTACTTGACCAATTACCAAATATAAATGGTGAATATCATATATGAAGGGAAGCGTTTTATTCATTGGCTTGAACGATAAGAAGAATACTGGTATAATCACTCCTCATGTTCACTCCGCTGGAACTGAAAATTGCTCATTTTTTCATATAATTTTTTATGATATTGTTTCAAAGGATCGAACTCAACCATTCGTTAATTGTAGATCGAGTACTAAGCAAAATGATGTGGTGATTCGACTAATGAGACGACTATTGATACAATCATTAAACGAATTCAGTGTTTATGTAAAAGTTAATGGACACAAGAATAAACAGAAGAATGTTTAATATTAAATAAAATTTTCTAACAAGTAACAATAAGAGAAATAGCAGAAACATGATGTGGGAACTTATTAGTGAGCTTGGTATTCTATCGGTTTAGTTGTGTACTAATACAAAGCCAATATCGAACAGGATTGAGTATAGCGCTTAGATACCTGAGATTATATTCACCCCTCCCCTCTTTCTTTACTTATGGTAGCTATCCTGTTGAAAGGTTTGATGTATTATTTGGACATCAATATTATCGGATCAGTCCAAAACTCTCGAACAAACCAAAGGGAACCTGTCAGAGCAAAATTGGAATGAATGAAAGCTCTCCTACGATACATATATTCTTCAATGGAAATTTTACCATGCTGATGCATTATTATCAGTTTTACCACTTTTCATCACCGATTTTGTCCTTTGGCAATCGTGCATCCTCATTACTGGAAATAATTGGGACACCGTTCATTATCATAGCCAAGTGTTCCTTCGGATGGGCTTTACGCATATGAGTTTCGACCACAGTTTCATTGCCATGCACATTCAGACAAACGGGACATGATGATTCTGCCTCTTCTGAATTGTCTGAGTTTTTTCTTAGCCCTAGAGCTTCTTCCAGTTGACTGCGATCTAGATTAAGTTCCTTTATACCTACACGGCGTCTCTGGTCCCACTCCTCCCGATGCGACCATCGTTCATGCGAACCAGCGTAATCTTTACTGTCGTAAACCTTCGGACAGAACCTGCATTTAAAGGGTTTGTTTGAATGTACTTTAGCAATATGACTCTGTGGAGTAAATAGAAATAAAACAGTTTCATTTAATATATTACTATTGCTTTTAACTCACTTTCACCATATACATCTTTATAGTTTTGCCACAAATGTCGCAAGGGACCGTAGTATCGTCACAAGTCAGTTGGTGCTTTTTGAGGGCCATTCGGCTCATCTGTTTGCCACATTTGTCACAGGCAAGCAACACATCATCGTGTATAAGCTGACAGTGATATTTGAAATAGTTTGCCTTCACACTGCAATTGATAATTATTTTTTAAACTGTTACTAAGAGCCCTTATTATTCCACAATACATGTGATTACAATCTGGACATATTATTTTATCATCCGATCCGACAATTTTATGCGATTTCGTATGTTTATCCAGTGCATACAACGATTGAAAGTCTTTATTGCACTTGAAGCAGGTATACTTATTTTTCTCTTGTTGCTTCTTTATGAATTCTCTTCTTCGTGCTCGCTTTGCTTCATGCTCTTCAAGATGTTGCTCCATGTCATCCTTAAGAATACTGCAAAACTTTGAAAATTAGAAATTGTTTTCCTTTGTTTACAATATTAATAGCTACGCCTTTTGACATTGTTTGCACGCTTCATATTTTTCACCTAGTTCAATCAATTCTCGATTTTTGTCGCGTTCGGTTTCATGAGTTTTTATGTGCTCTATCATCTCGTCCGGTGAATAACTGAAAGAATTTGTTTAATATTGGTTGTGTCAGACACTTTACAGTTATTGGTTAATAGGTAGATGTCATCACACACATGAATCTAGCAAATTTAAAACGAACCAATATCTGCTTGACACAAAATAAATAATGGTACTTTTCATACAACGATTAACGGCAATGAGCATTCCGTGTACTACACTTTTATAACTGATATAGGATCTACTATCGGCCAGCAAAACTTAATAATCGGATCCATACGCTAAAACAGATATTGCTGTTTCGTTGAGCCAAGTTTCCGAACAGTACTCCGAGTTTGAATAGCATAGTAAACGGAAATGCAAAGTGGTTACTGATCACTAATAACTTACAAATTCTTGCAGATATAACAGGAATGTCTTTTCTGTTCCTTCAGATCATCATCCTTGTTGGTATGAATTGCTTCAGCGATCATAGGTTCCTGGTTCTTGTTTGAAGAATCTTTAGTGAGTGCTTTTTCAGTATCACGTTTGATATTAGATGCTACCGAACATATGTTTTTGTGGTCAACTGATTTAATAGGTGAAAATCTACAAATGTGTTTTCATAATTTTTATATCATACACAGGGATGTAAGAACACTACCTTTGCTTGTATTCTTTGTAGTTTAATTTTACTTTGTGTGCTTCCTGAAGATGCTGAATAATCCTATTTTTTCTAAACATGACCAATTCACAAATTATACATTGGAAATAGTCGGCAGATAATACTTTGAACAGTTTTCTGTTCTTTACTTTCGAAGTTATGGAAATAGAACCTTCCACTTTAGGTGTTCGATTATCGGAAGCAGCAGCAAGGATAGCATTGTTTTTTTCAGTTGGGAAGTTCTGTTGAATGCGCAATATCAACTCATAAAAGCAGTAAAATTCTTCGATTGATTTACTGCATTTACTACAAATCACCTCACTGTTTACGTTCAGAATCTGAGGAAACATATTCAAAGAAATTCATCTATTTCCGTTAACTTGTTTTAGAAGGTTTACACATAAACAACATAATTTCGAGGCTCGGAAAATTGATTGAAGTATGTGATGGTTATCGTTTGAAATAAAGCTGTTACTTACCGTGTTAAATAAAGCATTGATGGCTGTGCCACTTCTTGAATCTATAGGTTTAAGAGATGTTGACTCTAAGCAAAGTATGCATTTAAGTCCCACATCTACACGGTCCAGTGGAACCGCCGTTGGATTTTTTTGATTAATTTGGTGCGGTTGATTTGTAGCCGGTGCCATTGTTATTGGAACTGTATTGGCTGTTGGAAAACTGAGGTTAACATTTTTCTCAGTAATTCCTTTAATTGAACAGCTGTCTTTGATCAACGAGATAATGTTGTACAAATCGAAATGAGCTACAAGCAAAAAAAAAACTGGGTTGAACAGTTTTATGATTCATTTTGTACTCACCAACATGATCAGTGAAGTTCAACTTTTTTTCTAATGCAATTGTAGGAATCCAATCAACATTTTCTACATCTGTTAAATCAGCCATCTTTCCTAAAGAAGACATTCCAAAATAGTCATAATAAAAATATTGCAGTATAACTAACCTGACACAAAATGCCGGGGACATATTTTTAGTTTACTGAAGTCAAACTGTTTCCAACTGTCAGGTTGATCAACGACTTGCAACCACAAAAGCAGACGCTTTTCGGACAAAACACGATTTATATAACTGGTCATGTCCAGCTTAGGGAATTCAAACGATTGCATATTGTTGGAAATAATGGATCCACTATTGATGCAACCTTTAATAACACAAAGCTGTTGAAAGGTAGATTATCAGAAGGGTTTGGCTTTAGTCATAAATATAAACTTACGGTCTCTTGAGAACATTTTCTTTGCTGGTAATACTCCTGCATTCTTCGCCGCACTTTGAGTGGATTGTCAGGTAATCTTGGATCAAGTTTCAACCAAGGCAGCCAATCTGGATGTTTCTTATCATGTGTTTCGGCCGGATGCTTGAAAAAAAAGTGATCGCTACAAACTCTATAGCTCGTATCATTTTTAGTTACACGGCAAAGTTTTTTCCAATGGTGTGATCTCTCTTTTAATAGAGCTGAGTTCTTTGCATTCGACTGAGGAATATGATAGAAATTTCTGACAAAAGTAACGTTTTTATTAGGGCAGTTAGGTATAGAACAATAATTGTTCATCGCTCCAGAGTAATGTATCGCGTGGTCTTAAACTCGATCAGATTAATTTTCAACTGAATTAAGAATAAAATAATTCGCGCAGAAAAAAATTGAATAAGTATTTGAAAACAAATGATATAAACAATTTTGACAATAGTATACGATTTCTACACCGGAGATGCCAAGTAAAAATTTCTAATATCTTCAGGCAGGGTTGCAAATGTCTGTGTATCCGAAAAAATGTCTGCAGCATCCCTCTTAGAAAAAAAAGTTCTATGGTGGTCCTTCATTGGTCCAATACGTTGGATCATTGGTCCAATGAACGTCCAATCAATCGTTCAACGGGAGGCCAACACGGGACCTTCGTTTGCCGATTTTAAAACAGACAGTTGAACCGAATGCAATTTTTTTCGTTCAAAAACCCGGCAGACAGAGGTCCATTGTTCGGAACTTGTAGAAATAAACCTCTTTGTATCAGCAGTTTACCCAAAGACTAACAGACAGGACACTCAAATTAGATTCTTCAATCATTTTACGGTCATTCCGAATATTCCTTTAGTTGGGACAGTACTCGCATATGGCATGATGGCGCCATGTTATCCTATCAAAAGCATCCTGTCTGTCATCTAGACTGTGTTTACTTTTTTCATTTACCAACAGAGTTGCCACGACGACACGACCAGGCAATCCGAAGAAAAATTGGCAATGAAACTGTCTGTTAATGATTCACCGCCAGTTACCGCAAATATAACGACCCCTTGATAATGATAAAAATAATCTTCTTGAGCAACACTGTTTAGGTTGCTACGAATTAGTTACCAAGGAGTTCCAAAGTAAATAAACAAACAATTTAAAAAAAACGCAAAAGATCGCGAATGGTACACATTTTTACAGATTTTGTTTAATACTTCAGTAACTTCTACTGTGAAATCCAAAGAAGGTCATCTTTCCATTGTACGCAATGGAAAAGCTAACTAGTCAACATGTTCTAGCTGCATGCGGTGGTGGACTCGCAAAGACAAGAGTTGCAAATGGTTTCGTAAAAAGTCAAATTCATGATCGAGAAATATAAACAATTTATCGATCGAGCGTTTTTTAATGTTTTAACGGTAATGATATAGAATACGGATACAAAAATAGAAAATGATGTAGTATACGGATAAAAAAAAAAATAAATTTGTTCCCGACGGTCTGGATTGAATTCTCGAATATATCTAGGCCAGCCCGCGCCCTGAGTCAAACATAGGTGCCCCCATTCTCGTTCGATACAATGGCGCTCCCATTTCGGGAAGGTCCCGGTACAACGGTTATTCAGGGTAGAACGTGTACGATCGCTATCCTCCACAATACGGGCACTATGACCGGTACACACTTGGCAGTAGCTTCAAAAGAGATAGACGCATCGATCGACGTGATTCACGAAATCACGTTCCGCATCATCGTACATAGGAGGTCCAATCATTTCGACTATTTAGTCGTAATTAAGGGTTTCCTTCAGGAGCCGAACCTCCGCTTGAGTTCCCGGTTTGAATA
Source organism: Malaya genurostris (assembly GCF_030247185.1). Lineage (NCBI taxonomy): Eukaryota > Metazoa > Arthropoda > Insecta > Diptera > Culicidae > Malaya > Malaya genurostris. Next base: position 124,597,139 of record NC_080571.1, on the reverse strand, counting down.
CGTTAACGCACAAAATCTACTTCATAAGCTCGTGCGCCTCGATGATCAGCTGATGTGACTTGCGATCAGTCACGATAACAAGATGTTCCGAATAGGGATTTTCCGCATACGAATTTTCTTCGCTTTTCTCGGCAAGCGAAATAAGACCAACGGATTCATTTATACAGAAGTATTTCATCTGCAATGAAGGGTAAAATAGAGTTAATGTCCTTGGTAAATTGATGAGTCATAGCTAGTACGAGCGAATATGCCCTGCTAGCAACTTTGTTCTAATCAATCCTGCAAATAGCTGCTATATGTCTGCCTTTTCGGGGTGTTTTGGGCGAAAGTCAATGCTAAGCTGGTCCTATTATTTTTGGTTCACAAAAATCCGCATTTCTTCTGATTCACAGAAACAATTTGTTTTTGTTTTGAGATTATTTATATAGTACGTTCCATTAAAAAATATACGTAGCCATGGTTCTGGTAATTGTTATCTAAAATCAACAGTTTTCGACTTTTGTTGCCAGTTTCAATAGATTTTCAAGCAACTTCGTTTTGACATTACCAGTTACTGAGGGGTAGTTAAATTATCGATACAGTTTAGATAGACGAGTGGCAGGTCGTGTCGTCGGTTGCCTTTCATACAGAATGACCTGTAGTGTATTGATTTGTATACATCCATGAGAATTTCATGCAGGATACAGATTTAATACATATTGCCAAAACTATATACAGAATTGTGTCTACTTCTCATCCTTCAACGCAATACAAAATCAAACCAGTGTTGTTACAATATCTACTTACTTCGTGTCAATCAAAAATAGTCTAGATGAACAATGTTGAGAAAAATAAATGGTTTCTTTCCAACATACCTAAAAATCTTAAATATATTATCAACGTAATCCAATAATTTATTGTTACGATTCATTTTTAAATATTATGATGAAATCAGGCATCCCTGTAAGCAGCTGATCGGTGTTGACAAACGAGAGGGAACCATCTAGTAAAAAAACTTTTACATAACACAATGGGTGTATCGATAATAAATAGTTCGCGCAGTACAATATAGGTGGAACTGGTGCATCACAAAAAATTATTTTTATAAAAATTTACTCATACTGTCATGTCTGTTAGTCTGTGGTTTACCTTTAGCAGATCAAAGCTATAGACGTTAAAATTTATTGGTATTAATAAATGTAGGGTAATTTAGTATTTTGAAACTTACATTTGTTTGTTTCCCCTTTTTAATTTAACCTTCTTCTCACCTCCTTAGCGCAATTATTCAAGTTGATTCGAATTAAACTACGAATTACATTGTTTTCCGTCTACAATGATACGTATTTTATAACCTTTCCTATTGAGGAATCCAGTATAGAAATCATATTTAACAATAAACTTTAAACTCACAGCTTCCAAAGATATAAATTCCTTTGTCGTGCAAAGTCACGAGAAACCTCATGTACCAGTCGCTTACAACCCACTTAGAAAAAAAAAAAACGTTCATCGATGGTCCTTCATTGGTCCAATACGTTGGATCATTAGTCCAATGAAAGTCCAATCAATCGTTCAACGGGAGGCCAACACGGGCCCTTCGTTTGCCGATTTTGAAACAGACCGTTGAACCGAATGCCATTTTTTTCGTTCAACAAACCCGGCAGACAAAAGTCCATTGTTGAGCCATTTTTAACATGAGGAGTTGGACACCGTTGGACTAGTTTTACTGCAGAATTTCTGAAGTTTTTTCCACTTATTTGTTTAAACTAACACTACATACCTGCACAATACTTCTACTTCACGTATAAAAACAACAAATTTTCTTTCTATGTTAAGGTAACACTTAATTTTCACACTATTTTTACAAGAGAAAAAACAACAACAAACCGTTCCAGCAAATTGAACGAATATTTCGTGCAATATGTCGTTCAACAAGCGCTTAAAGACCAACAAAATTGAACGGTCTGCTGATAGGGAATCCACGTTATGGTCCAAGAAACTATCTTTAACTATCTCTTGAAACTAATATGTTCTCCTTCTATCTACGATTTATTTTTCATTATTTCCTCTATCTGACATTTGCTGCTAATTTACATCGTTTCACTTCTTACTTTGCCCTCCTCACTTTGTTTGTTGTCATGCCTTATCCGCACTATCATACCTCACTCATGAGGGACATCTCTGCATCTGTATTCCCGCAGTGCAGGCGCCCGGGGGGTCTAACATCCATTGTTGAACCATTTATAATATGAGGAATTGGAGCCCCGTTGGGCTAATTTTATTGGAGAATTTCTGAAGCTTTTAAAACTTTTTTTTTTAAACTATTACCTGTACAGTTGTTCTACTTCCCGTAAAATAACAACCAATTTTCTTTCGTTTTTCTTTTTTTTCTAGGAGGGTAGATACAATAAAAGATATTCACGATAAAATACATAGGCCCTCTAATCCTAGGACAGGACCTGACAATTGTTAATCCACTTTTAGGACCAATTTCGGACCAGCTCGTGATTGGTTGAAACTGACATAAGCAAGTACAAGTTGTTGAAATCAAGATTACTGCAGGGTGGTAGAAAAAGTGTTGTCAGTATCGTCGGTAACAATGTAGCTTGATATTGGATATTTTATTTTTCGGGTCATCTTTTCAAAATTATTGATTTCAAAAGGATTTAAGTTCAATTTGTTTTTAAATTCTGTCAATGCGGAAAGTATACGAGTACATTTAACAATCACTGGATGATACAAAGAGAAAGCCTGAAATCACGAAGTGTGATATGGACGAGAATATTGATTATGTTGGTTGAGAATAGCACCCAATCTTTGGATACTTCTGTATGTTATTATTTTTCTCAAATAGAATATGTTGAATACTTTAGTTAATAAAGCTGCAAGAATTAATTACTCAAAATTGAGTGTTTTAGAAAATTTTTATTAAGCTGTTTCAACTAAACGTTTTCTTCTAAACAAACATCTGATCAAAATGAATCCAGAGCTATATTTTTGACCGATATAACATTTGTCTAAGTGTTTTCAAATGATAAATAATTACATGTTATAAGGGGAGAAAGTTTTCAGAATGAACAATTATTTCTACTGGCAACAGTGATCGCGAGGCATTTATTATTTACAGCAGGGAGCAACCGGAATAAGAAGAGAAATATTTTGCTGGAAAAAGAAGCCAGTTGTCTGGTCCTGTCCTAGCTCTAATCGATCTTTCAAAACGCTCCACTACGTTCCACTAAGTTCCACCTAAGACAAGGCCTGACAACTAGCTTCTTATTCTTCTTTCCGAATCATGCTTCTCGTCATTTTCGCCCTGTGGAATGAATACCAACGTATCGGCTACAGTGTAGCCATATTTACAGATTTTTTAATAACTTTATGCTAAGAAAAAACTGTTTATTAAATTTAAATTTTTAGACTCGGTTTTTAATTTGAAATAAACATGAAAAACCTGTTTTAATCCACCTAGTGGTGTAATGATGCCTTTCTCATGTACATATAACATTGTGGTATTCTATTTTAAATTTTACTCTTCGATTTTTGAAAGAAACCAAGAGATTGGTTATGCATAACATGTTTGTTGCATCCGAAAATATTTTAAGTGACGGTGTACAATATTGAACACACTTTACCCTATAACTCCGGAACCGGAAGTCGGATTCGGATGAAATTCAGGAATTCCGTATGGGACCACTAGACCTTCCATTTGAATCTAAGTTTGTGGAAAACGGTCAAACCATCGCTGAGAAAAGTGAGTGAGATCTGCTTTGGTATATATGACCACTATTTCCGGTACTTCCGGAACCGGATACCGGGAACCAGGATAGCCGGAATCGGTTTGTTTAGTTGCCTACTGATAATGACTATCGATTTGTGTAGTTTTGAGACCAGTTTAAATTTTTTTACGTTTTTTGTTTCGCCGGTTTAAGGACGGTGTACAATATTGAACACACTTTACCCTATAATTCCAGAACCGGAAGTCGGATCCGGATGAAATTCAGGAATTCCGTATGGAACCGGAAGACCTTTCATTTGAATCTAAGTTTGTGGAAATCGGTCAAAGCATCGCTGAGAAAAGTGAGTGAGATCTGTTTTGGTATATATGACTACTATTTCCGGTACTTCCGGAACCGGATACCGGGAACCAGGATAGCCATAATCGGTTTGTTTAGTTGCCTACTGATAATAACTATCGATTTGTGTAGTTTTGAGATCAGTTTAGGAATTTTTTTACGTTTTTCGTTTCGTCGGTTTAAGTGACGGTGTACAATATGTAATACACTTTATCCTATAACTCCGGAACCGGAAGTCGGATCCGGATGAAATTCAGGAATTCCGTATGAGACTACAAGACCTTTCATTTGAATCTAAGTTTGTGGAAATCGGTAAAACCATCGTTGAGAAAAGTGAGTGAGATCCATTTTGATATATATATGACCACTATTTCCGGTACTTCCGGAACCGAATACCGGGAACCAGGATAGCCGGAATCGGTTTGTTTAGTTGCCTACTGATAATAACTATCGATTTGTGTAGTTTTGAGACCAGTTTAGAATTTTTTTTACGTTCTTTGTTTCGCCGGTTTAAATGACGGTGTACTATATGTAATACACTTTACCCTATAACTCCGGAACCGGAAGTCGGATCCGGATGAAATTCAGGAATTCCGTATGGGACCACAAGACCTTTCATTTGAATCTAAGTTTGTGGAAATCGGTAAAACCATCGTTGAGAAAAGTGAGTGAGTGACCATTTTGGTATATATGACCACTATTTCCGGTACTTCCGGAACCGGATACCGGGAGCCAGGATAGCCGGAATCGGTTTGTTTAGTTGCCTACTGATAATGACTATCGATTTGTGTAGTTTTGAGACCAGTTTAGAAAATTTTTTACGTTTTTTGTTTCGCCGGATTATGTGAGGGTGTACAATATGTAATACACTTTACCCTATAACTCCGGAACCGGAAGTCGGATCCGGATGAAATTCAGGAATTCCGTATGGGACTACGAGACCTTGCATTCGATTCTAAGTTTGTCAAAATCGGTTCAGCTATTTCCGAGAAAACCTAGTGAGATTATTTGACCAATAATCTCACTAGGTTTTTCGGGCCAATTTTCACTAGTCGGTTTTTCAAGTGATTGCATAACCTTTCTATATGAGAAAGGCAAAATGTTTGGCGATTGCATTTTATTATATATTAATGCTTAAAAACAATTAATTGAGCTTTGATGACAAAACACGAAATATCTCATGTTGAACGCAAAATCGAATCCATTGTTGACGTATTACCGGATCTTTTGGAAACCGGAAAATTTCAAGTTTGGATAGAAATTCTTAGTGTGACCACAGTGTGGAACACAACATTTCATTCTTCTTGTAAAATTAAACACACTTTCGAGTTTACACTAATTTAACAAATCTTTTTTGGTTACACTTTTATTCACTAAAAAGAAAAACGGCTTGATGCTAATTTTAGGTACACAGTGCTGCCAATATAAACATTTATTTCAAATGAGATTGGAAAAAAGTGAAACATTCTCTGAAAATTTTCATTTTCATTGGTGAGCTAAAATTATACATTTTAATAAACTTGTTTTCTGATTTTCTTTATACTTGGCATCATTGCTCGCGTTCCCTGCAAAAGTTTTTTCTTTGCACATGTGCGGTAGCAACATCAAAATCAGCCAATCAGAAACTGGTTCATTTTGGAACAAAAGCAGCCCCCCCAGTTGTCAGGTCTTGTCTTAGAGTTCCACTACGTTCCGGAACGATGACAAAATCCTTCTGTCTGATATAGAAATATTCCCTAAGTGTTAAAGATCACTTTTTTCTATGTCGCATAAACCACACGAGAACTCGATCGCAATAAAACAAAAACAAACTTATCATTTCAACCAACAGTAAATGAAAAATCTAGTGTGTGGTAAATGTTGCATCCAAAATTTTGTCTCATGTGAGAGCGGCATCCAAATCGCAGTTGCACCTCGTGTCGATCGTGGGGACATCTGCAAGTGCTCGCCACGTTGAATGAGTGAATTTTGCACACAATTCTTATGCGAGCCTATATATCTGTTTTCTGTGGTTAATGTAAAGCTTATAGGTTAGCACAGTGCAATTCAAATGGTTCAAAATTGCCCCATGGATCGATTGTTATCTGCATACAACAGGCTTGAAGCCAAAATGTTTGATTCTCTGGTTCCATTTCGCTTTTAGATGCTGCACACTTAAATTTTTTAGCTGAGTCTCGCAAAAAAAATGCCAAGATTCGCACAGCCGAGTAATCAGCAATCATCTCGGCAAAAATAAAATAACTGAGCATCTCGGCACCCTCAAATTTGACAAACGTCAAATATTGCCGAAATCGCCAGCATAAGATTTACTATTTGCTCAGTGAAACGTTCGCTGAATATTCGGCAATCCAATAAAACGAAAAAATGAAAAAAACAAATTACCGAATCATCAGTAATTAAAAATCTAGTAATTTCTAAACATTATAAACACACCATTCAGGATCAAAAATTCATTTTATTAACACTTAAAGGAGGCTTACAAATTTGTTGCCAGTAGTGCTTAAAGCCTCTACCTTAAAGCATGTAGCATAATAAAAAGCGGCGTTTCCGGATGCGGCCATCTTGAGTTGAGCTGGAAATATGAAAATAAAAATAAATATACAAAAATTTTCAATGTTTAATGATGCATATACGGTATTGTTCAAAAAATAAACTTACTTTGATCTATTGAATTTGTCCATGCATTGGGTTATTTTTTCGCATATCCCTCAAAGTTTTGTCTCGAGGACTCTTTCAGCCCCGTGTTGGGTGTTTTTCCCTTATAATGTGATCTGATAAAGTCGCTTTTTATAAAGCGAAACAGGTCACTATATTTATTCAATATTTTTACTTGCAAGTGGTTCCACGTTTCTTCGAAGATTATCCATTTTTTCACTAGAGAATTTCATCAGAAAATAATCGCGCAATGCGAAGCGAAAATGTAATGCGGCAATAAATGACAGCTGTCGTGCTGAATCTCGGCAACAGCTAGCGCATATTCCGAAATCTCGGCAAACGTCTCTGCTGATGTCGGCATATCTGTTGTTTACTGATAAATTCAGCAAGCAATTATGCCAAATTTCGGCAAAGTGAAGCATTTTACCGAAATATCAGTGAATGCATTTAACGAAGTTCAGAAACATGCGTATTGATTACTGAGCAATTAGTAAATTTAGGTGTTGCTGATCAGTTTCGGCATTTTATTATGCCGAGCTCAAGAAATGGTTTTAAGTGTGTGTGTGTTTAAGCAATATTCATATTTTGCAGTAACGCCAACATAATTAAACTGATTCGTAAGAATATAATCAAACTACAATAAGCAATTTCCTTTTGATTCAAAGTCAAATTATCGGTTGTATAGAGGACTCAATTATAATTTTATTGAATACCAACTTATAACTTATGAATTTTAGCATCAGACAGAATCATAATCATATACTGTGCGCTTCAAAATGATATGAACATAGCTTAACATATTGTTTAAAACAATGCCACCATAACAAAAAGCGTTGGTTTCAGGATGTAGCATCCATAGCAGGGAGTTGAAAATTGCCGCTGACGACACGATCGCATCGCTACGGTCGGACCGATATTGTGCCCACTCGGCCAATGCGGCTCGACAGAATTCACTGGGGAAAAACATTTTATTTCAGTGTAATTGTGGAATTGGAATATTTTGACAGCTGGTTGCAATTACCGGGTAATTTTTCAAAAGGGCGTATAAGCAAGTGGCAGTTACTCTTTAATCACTCTCTCTTTCGATTATTGTGATGTGATTAAAAAGATTTTCTTTGATATCACTATCAAAGATAAATAATAAAGACATGTATGTGCTTATAAATATTTTTGAAAAATGTGGTTCGTTCTCGGTACCTTCTGAAATGACCGCACTCACCGCTTGGTGGAGCGCGAGATTAATTGCATTGTTATCATTTCAACCAAAGTGTGCCATAAAATCTCAATATATACAAATGAGCTACCGAATCGAAAGGGTTCTCACGGTTTGACATTAGCATTATGAGTGTATGATGGGAACTCAGCAGTGCAACCAATTTATCACCATTGGTGCCAGTTTCACGGAGGACCGTAGATGTGCGCCAAAAAAAGATCGTGACTGTCATGTCTGGAAATTCGTTTGTGTCACTATTCTGTTTGAAAGTCGAAAGTTTCGGGTATCATTTCATGCAAAGAGTTGAGTGATAAACATGGAAACCGCTTGAAAATTAATAGAAGAGAAAGTAAACAAAAAGAAACTGTCACTTGCGTATACGCCCTTTTGAAAAATCACTTGAGAATTTGCAGATTCAGGAATAAGTTGTTTAGAAAATTACAGATAAACACAGACAAAAAATACAATTTATAATAGAATCTACATATAATGGAAGAGCAAGTGGATCAAATTTTGGATAGATTGTGAGTAAGATGTAAGTATAATTACGCTCCAGTTTTGTTAAGAAGTTTACCATTTATCCATAGAATGTCAACACCGAAAAACATAGGATGTCTACTGGCGAATAATCAAGGATTGTGCATTGGCGGTATTTATTTTTTTATTTGTTCTATAAAACGTAGTAAATTACTAAATTTTCAGTACGTGGCAGTGCTTCAGATAAATCCGCCGGTATAATTGTGGCTATTTCTGAGCAGGCGGCAAAATTAGATCCAAACTGTAATGCTCCAGTTGTTTCGCTGGACGTAGGAGATAAGTAAGAAGTTTTTATACAAATTACTGATATTATCTATAACGTAGATTTACTTCTAGGCAATGCATAATTCATAAAAATGGTATCACAGGAGCAATTTTCAAAGAAGTGTAGTTATATTAACGATTTGTATAGTTGATATATAAGCATGTTTCGTTCATATTCATAATAAATAAACGTGACCAAGATTCGTTTTCAACAATCAAAAGTTTTTCTTACTTGAATATTTGAGATGCAATAATGATTTAAGAATAACAATACCCTGCCCTGTATCAACTTGGTCATGATACATGTCAATTGTGAGTCAGTGTCAATATCATAAATTGTGTTTTAAGGAATGAATATGTCATTGCTATGAATTTCATAAGTCATGCTTATGAAGTTCATATGTGTGCTTATTAAATGCATAAGTCTTCAATGAAATCAAATTTGTGTTGGTTCTTAAGTCACAACTTATGAAATTATTAAGTTTTTTTCTTAGGTGTGCATAAGGAGATCGAAACACCTTCTATTAAAATTATCAGGTTTGAATACTTGTACATGCATTATTTATACGCTACTATTCACGATATGTACTTCTCTATACGCACATATACACATCAAAACAGTCAATGTTTCTACAATAAATAAATCTGAACAGTCATGTACCCAGAGGTGGGCCCGGGCCCCTCCCGAAATCAAAAACAGATATAAAATTATCTAGAAGTTCTAAGGCATGTGTTGCAGAAATAACAAGGCAGTAATATATTATATTAATATTAATATCTCTATAGAAAAATTATTTTCTCTAATTTTTAATATTTTGAGTATATGAAACAGTTACTCCTGAATAACTCAACTAACCAAAAGTTCGGATAAAGGGGACTGATTTGGGTTAAGCAGCTTTCAAAGTTTATCAATAGCATTCTAAGCAGCCCATTTGTTAAGTAATTATCCACACTTGAAAGTTCGCACGACGCAACCGAACGAACTTATAAGCTGCTTCTAGAATACATTGTTCAGCTTCTATGTAGCGAGAAAGTTCACACGGATCTTGTTCTTAGAAAGTTGTTATGTACTTTCAAGTTCTCAAAAGTTCCGCGTGTACATTTAAGAAGCAAGAAAGTGGATATTTTAATATCGTTTTCGTTGATTGATCAGAGTAGCCCGAGAGCTGACCCAGAGTCATCCAAACAATTTTCGAGATGTTTGTTTTAGCAATCTTCCCAGACTTCCCAGTAATTCTACGACTTTTGATAATGTACCCTCAGGAGCTTTTACTGGAATCGTCGCTAATGAGCACGAACTTTTTTCCCGTTAGCGGCCCTTACACGATCATTAGCGGACCTTACACGATCATTAAAAGTGTCATTACTAAGTAATGACACTTCTGCTCAAACGCTCGTCATTACTGCATTACTGTACATCATTACTTTTTAGCATTACACGTTCATTATTAATGATGAGTATTTGTATCTACTCCAGTAATAGCAATAGCAATATTTTTATTTTCGTTTAGCTGAAAATAAATTTGATTTGCCATTGAAACGTTAAGTTTAATGAAATATTAACAATATAAATCTACACTTTGTCATTTTTTCGCGTATAGTTCTGAAGATGTTCAGCACTTCCACAAAAAAATAAGAAGAAGAAATAATGTTGGTAATGATGGAAAATCCGGAATTCCATCATTACTCGTGTCATTACTGAACTCGTAGACCTTACACGATCATTAAAAAAAGCCATTACTTTTTAGTAATGACACTTTTAATGATCGTGTAAGGGCCGCTATACACAGGAAATAATTCGCACGCTAGCATTATATGCAAAGTATTTGAACTATCACTACTTGTAGAACATATGAAATTCATGTAAACATACACTTAACTCATAAAAGAAGTGCAAAACCTGTAGATGTTTAGTGGAAATTATACTACATTTATCTGAAATGCACATCAAAACGATAAGATATATCGTAATCTCTAGATTCTATACGAATTTCATATGAATGTCACATTGTTTTCCACATAGATTTCAATTGGAGCACGGTTGACCGAATGAAGTGTTTTGCACATACATTTGTGCTGTACTCATTTTCACTAGAAAATAAAGTGTTTTCCGGTGAACGGCCAAAATGATAAAAGCCGGGGTAAAATAAATGATAAAAAAAATGAAGTGTTTAACACATGTAGTTCGATTCAACAGCAAAACACATCACATCCAAAGAAAGAACACATCAAAACTAAGTGAAAAATATCAAATCGGGTTGGTTATGTATTGAAATGAAAAAGCACATTAAATAGAAGTGCAATTGACATATGAATCGATCGTACAGTTCAGTCATGTACTTCACGTACAGAGTCACGTACTTCATCTTGATTATACAGGCCCGTGCGCAGGAATCATTCAAGGGGGGGGGGGGGGGGGTTACCTAGAGAGGATTCAAGAGAGCGTTAAAAAGAGTGGAAGGGGGGGGGGGGGGGGCTCAAGGGGGTGGTGATTCAAGGGAGGGAGGAGTTTTGAAAAAGTGGGGAAGGCGCAAAAGTTATTTGCACATATACATAATAAGTACTCTATTGTTCATAGAACTAGATGTTGAAAAATCTTCCATGGGGGCGTTAAAATCCCCAAGAACCTCCCCCCCCCCCCTGCGCACGGGTCTGTCATAATAAGTTCTAAGTTCATCGGGCATAGTGACGAACTCGAACTCATATTCTGACCAAACTTTTGATGAGTGCTACACCAGTGGTATCGGTGCAGAAAAAGTGTAGCACTTGTGTAGTGCAATTGGTAAAAACGAACGGTTTCAGTGCAGCTTTCGCTACACCGGTGTAGTGCAATTTAAAAACGAAAACGACATTAGAACGATACCACAGAGAACAGACATCCAAGTAGAGATTCAAACTTGTTTAATAAATTTAACGGTTGTTTTAAAAAGCAATCCCCAAGTAGCAATTCTTCAGTAGAGGCGCTTCGAGCAGCCCAGTAATCCCTTATGGGCTCTTGCTTTCGAGCTTTCATACAATGGTAATTCATGTGTGCAAAGTCGTGCGCAACGGTGAATTTTAACGGATTTTTACTTGTATGCTTGTATGCGGTACTTTCCTCGAAGGAATATCAGAATCAAATCCTATTTCAAGCGCTAATTGAAAACCTGTTTACCGAGCCTTTGCTTCAGTAGTAACAATTTCATCGTTATTAGGTAATCTGTTTTTGTTAGTGATATCCAAAGAGGCATTTAATCGTGAAAACGCAAGATTTTTCTGTTGTCTTTCCGTGATGTCTCTTTTAGTATGTATTTTATTGAGACGAGCTTTAAACCCTTGCATCGTGAAATTCACTACAGTAGATGTTGTGAACATAAAAGAACGAGCGTCTCTGAAGATTTATTCGCAAGTTTTCCTGCAGAAATGTTATAGCGAATTCCAAATTAGTTGTTCTGCACAGAATGACGAAATTTATCAATGTGTGTGCATTTATTTTCAGTCCCCAGTAGGCATTAGTTGTTAGGCTGATGTCAGAGTGAGCGCATAACGTGGACTGAAGCGAAGCGATTCAATGTGTTCGGATCACGATAAATAAACCAATTTTTTGAAGCAGTTTTCTTGAGCGCAGTTCAAACTGTAAATTGTGTATTTATTAGTAACTATCATTTAAGAAAAAGTTGTGAAATCTTACAGAAAATAGCCTTCTATCTAGCACGTGATCCTTAATTCGTAGACCGTACTGTTATTTATCAAACCCTAGTTTTTAGGATTAAATTTTAATTAAGGAAATTCATTTCATATTTTGTAACTTACTTCTTGAAACTCGAGATAATTCATAGATTATATGTAGGAATTCGTTGTTATAATTTTTCTGAACACTTCTCCGCAATCAAATTACCAAATGAAATCTTTATGTTTACATATGATGAATATGATGAATTAAATTAATAATGTTGTAATATTACAATTACTAAATATCTTCAAAGGGCACAGTTATTACTGTCGGAAACTAACTGGATTGAAACTTTATATCAAAATGAGACTTTTCGCACTTCGCTGTACGCTGAGCGAAACTATTGATTTAACACTTTCCATCTTCCAGTTGTCATTCTAACGTTAAATCAATATCGCTTTCCTACATGCTAATTACTGCTATCCAGTGGTGCCAACAACCCCCGACCCGTAATTCTTAGTCATGTCCGTGGACTGGACAGATTTACGTCTAATATCTAGCACCGCCAACTTAGACAACGGCCGCATAAATCTTCGCTTATTCGTTTAAACCATAACTTGTCGGACGCGCCCATCTTGCCGATGATCAGCTCTTCCACAATACCACGAGTCCAGACTTTTTTGCTGTTGTTTACCAAGTAAACCAGGTCACCCGTCTCTATTGGCACTTGTTCGTCATGCCATTTTGTCGGATGATTAATAGTTGGGAGATACTCCTTCAGGTACCTTGACCAAAGTTGGTCTGCTAAGTGTTGAGATCTCTCATAATCATCTCGTAGTGCTTCAGCTTCATACGTTGCTTGCGATTCTATAGTGCGTATTTCAGATGGGTATCCTCGCAAAAAATGATTTGGAGTGATCGAAGCCGATTCAGCTGGCTTTTGGGGGATATATGTTAAAGGACGTGAATTAATTATATCCTCAGCCTCTCATAGGGTCGTCAGTCAATCGTCTACCGTCATCAAAAACCTTCAGTGCCTCTTTAACCGACTTAACGAGTCTTTCCCAACAGCCTCCCATATGAGGGGCGACTGGTGGATTAAAATTCTAACGTGTTCTGGCGTCTGTGACGACTTCTGCGCAGTCGTATTGAATTTGCTGAATGTGGCGGAGAATTTCTTTATTAGCTCCGATTAGATTAGGTCCATTGTCCGAGAAAATTTCGCTAGGAAATCATCTGCGGCAGATAAATCGTCGAATCGCCATTATACAAGACTGTGTTGTTAAACTATGTGAAACTTCTAGATTAACCGCTCTCGTTGTTAAGCACGTAAACAGTGCAATCCACCGTTTCTCTTTCATTCTTCCTACGGTGACGTAAATGGGCCCTAGATAGTCCAACCCAACGATACTGAATGATCGCCGAAACGGCGTTATACGTTGTACTGGAAGCGGAGCCATTTTTGGAATCACGGGTTTACATGTGTGGACTTTACACCACACACAATCAGCGATGTCAGATCTACGGAAATCTCCGTAGATCTACGGATTCGAACATTTTCTACGGATCTACGGATCCGTAGACAAAATCTACGGAAATTGGATTTTTTCTACGGAAATCTACAGAAATTACAATTTATCAACGGAGAACTACGGAAACTAGTTTTGTCTGGCGAGCAAAAAAAAAAAGCTTTTCACCGTGAGAGCTTCCGAGAAAAATGCCAATCTACGGAAACGACACTACTACTATCTGGCATCGTTGCACACAATCCTTCATTAGCATGTTGACAGCAGCTCGAAGACGCGGTATATAAAAACGTTGCCGAATTTCATTTACGGCAGTTTCTCGGTTACCGTGTCCGAATTTACGATGATAGTGATCAATCAGTTTTTCATTTAAAGGATGTCGGTCGGGAAGTATTACTGGAAATCGCATTTCAAAGGGTAGAAATTCAGCTTTTGCCGCTCTTTCATCCATTTTAATTATTCCAGAATCGATAAGAATCTCGATTTTTAATCAATGTTTAGTTTATTTAGTTCATCTGGAAAGGCGTCACGTTGAGCCATGCAAAGTAAAACTTCTTCAGCTTTTCTATACTCCTCGTGATTTAAACCCGTTCTAATAGCTGGAACTAGAGAAGTAATTGGACGCTTCAGCACTTTAGCTTTGCAGTTGGTCACGAAGCGAATAGCGCAAGCAATTGTTCTTACTGAAAAATTCCAACAAGAGATGATGGATAAAGAATTGTGGAAACTTAATATCGTCATAAAGAAAATACGGTCGAAGCTCATAAACTACCTCTGCTGGCGGCAATTGCATCGTCTGTCTCTCTGAGAACGTTGGGTCCTTGGAACCAATAACTGTCGGGTTGTATTTGAGGCCCTCTTCCCCATTTTGTGAGAACGTCAGCTATTATAAACGCCACAAATTGTTTATATTTTCGTTGATCAGACTGTATCCACGAAAGTACCGTCGAGGAATCAGACCATAGAAAATATTTCTTTATGTCCAGCGAATGACTCTATTTTATTGTGTTCAACAATTGCGAATCAAGGACGGCCGCCTGGAGTTCTAATCGGGGAACGGTGAGTTGTTTCAAAGGAGCTACCTTGGTCTTAGCCATGAACAGCGCAAAACATGGTCCCTTTTGAGTTTGAAGAACGCAACGCAACCATATGCAGACTCACTTGCATGCACATATTTGTGAACTGGAGAGAGTTTGTGTATGCAGGAAGAGCATCTTTGAAATAAAACCGAGGTATCCTGATCGTCTCAACCAATGGAAACAAGCTGGTCCATTGTACCCACTTTCCGTAGGAATTGTCGTCGATTGTTTCATCCCAAGCACATCCCAACCGCCACAAGTCTTGGATGATCATTTTTCCAAACACAATGAAAGAAGCTAACAATCCCAATGGATCAAACATACTCATAACAATGCTTAACCGCTCTTTTCGTCGGACGATTTTCACCGTATACAAACGGTTGTAGCTCCTCGTGCAATTCGATGGAAAACAAATACGTCGCCCCGTGGGTCCCAAATAATACCTAGGACTCTTTTGCGTTTCGTTTATTTGTCACGGTTGAAATGTATCTACACAGCATTTGTACAGCTAGTTGTCTTAGAAATTCCGGTTCATTGGAAAACCAATTTCGAATGACGAATCCTGCTTTGGCGTGCACGTACTTGACCTGTTTTGCCCTTGTTACCGCTTCATCGATGGTTTCTATGATGTCGAAATAGTCATCGATATAATGTTTATTAAATATGGCGTCTGCCGCGTCTGGGTATCGTTCAGCGTAATCAGCAGCATTCATATTTGTTGTGATATAAAACGAGGTGGATTCACAACAAACAAATATATTTTATTTAAAACAACTAAAATATTATATACATTAAAATGTGACTTCTACTGCGAGCCATGATCGGAAGTAAAGTGTCGTAACGATGACAGCTGTGCGTGTTTCCTGCACGGTAACGTCAACGGGCTTTTGACAGTCATCAAAAGCTGTGAGCTACCGGCTGAACAGTGTTGCCGTTAGTGTGGTCCTCCCAACATCTCCCCTTTTAATAGAGATGATAAGGATCATACCTCACGGGTACTCTTCTAGTCCGCGAAGAGTGGCGTGAGATTACCGCTTCTTGTTGACTGTTTGCTCTCGTTGTGCGTGTATGGGAACGTTGAACAATCTCCCTAGACTCGGTATTCTGGGGAATTGAGTTCTTTGTTTCCGTTGTTTGAGTTTCCAGAATAATCTCTTGAGACTCTTGAGACGCCTGCTCAAGTGGTGCTGGACGAAGTCCCCAGGTATCTAAAAGAATATTCAGGGGAATATCGGTTGACTGCTGCTTGACTGAAGTTTCAGCTCCATAGCGCCTTCGTAGTTGGTTGCAGTGAGACCTGATAAGGTTCTGCTCTGATGATAACCACACGTTGTAGATTACCCGATCAACTCGTTCTAGCACCTGTCCGGGCTCCCAAGTCCAAGTATTGTTGCGATGAACTTTGGCCCAAACCGATTCACCAATCAAATATTTCCGACTTTTGGTACCATGCTTCCGGTTGAACTGTTCTTCTTGCTTGGAGTCTGCTGATTTGTAATACGCTGTAGGAGGCTTCAACAGGTCCAAGGATGTTCGCAATCGTCTGCCCAGCAACAATTCTGCTGGTGTCTTACCTTCCGGTGCACTACGGCATGGTGTGGAGCGATAACAAAGAAGGAAAGTATCAATTGCTTCCCGAAGGCTCTCTCCCCCCGTCATAATTTTTCTGAGTGTCCGTTTGAATGTGTCCACAAAACGTTCAGCCAGTCCATTTGATTGTGGATGATACGGTGGTGTTTTCAAATGAAGAATGCCGTTGTTGGTGCAATAGCTTTCGAAGTTCTCACTGGTAAACTGCGTGCCATTGTCTGTAATTAACGTTTCCGGCATGCCATGCCTCGAAAAAATTTCTCTAAACATGGTTAACGTTGCGGCCGTGGTGATTCGTTTAGTAGGAATAACTTCCGGCCATCTGCTGTACGCGTCCACAACAATCAGGTAGTAGATTCCATCTACTGGTCCGGCGAAATCGCAATGCACTCGCTGCCATGGTTGCTGTGGAAGAGGCCAACTTTCTAGCTTGGTCTTGCTGTTAGTTTTCGCTGCTTCAGCACACTTATTGCAGGAGCGAACAACCTGAGCTATCTGTTCATCGATACCAGGCCAGTACACGTAATTACGCGCTAACGATCTCATTCGTTCCACACCTGGATGTCCTTTATGCAATTGATGAAGTACTCGATTCCTAAATTTGGTTGGGATGACTATCCGTTCTCCGTACATCAAACAGCTTGAAAATACTGAAAGACTATCTCGACGCTGTTGAAACTGATGCAACTGTGGATCGCTGAGATCGGATCTATTAGTAGGCCATCTGGATTGCACGTAACTAATAACTGTCTTAAGAAGTGAGTCTGCTTGCGTTTCATCTTGGATCATCTTGAATGTGACTGGTAACACTTCTAAAGATTGTTCAAAACTGTGCTTGACTGATTCTTCCAACTCGATCGATGCGATGACATACTCTTCATTAGGCCGAATGTGATTGTTGATCAGCCGCGAAAGAACGTCTGCGTACCCAAAGCTTTCTGTTCTGACGTACTGAATGGTGAAGTTATATAATAGTAACGTCAGTGCCCACCGCTGCAGTCTGTTTGCAGTGTACACAGGAATACCTTTTTTGCTTCCGAAAATCGATAACAACGGTTTGTGATCCGTTTCGAGTATGAAACTTCGACCAAATATCATGCGATGAAAACGCGTTACGGCGAAGATGAGAGCGAGTCCCTCCTTTTCTATTTGACTATAGTTGGTTTCAGCTGGAGTGAGACTACGTGAAGCATATGAAATTGCTTTAATTGTTCCATCCGGAAATTTATGAGCTATGCGTGCACCGATTCCTTGCTGGGATGCATCCGCTGACACCACAATGTCGAGTTTTGGATTGTAGTGTGTCAACGCGAGCGGCGACTGCAGAATTTTACGAAATCTGTCAAATGAACGCTGACATGCTTCCGACCAGATCCACTTTGAACCCGTTCTGAGTAGTTCATCCATCGGGAACCGAAGGTTGCGCATTTCCGGAATGTACTTTGCATAGTAATTGACAGCACCCAGATACGAACGCAACGATGGAACATCATGTGGCGGTGGCATGCTTGCTACGGCTGCTGATTTGTCTGGATCTGGCTTTATTCCATCGCTATCAAGTATCTGTCCGAGGTACTTGATTTGTGACATTTGAAAACTGCATTTTTCAATCCTCACTGTGAAACCATACTCTCCGAGTCGACGCAGAGTTTGATGTAAATTGTGGTCATGCTCTTCTTGTGTACGGCCACCGACTAAAATGTTGTCTAGATAACCACATGTTCCGTTGAGATCGCTGACCATTGTGTCCACCAACTGCTGAAACACTCCCGGAGCTGACTTGATGCCCGGAGTTAGACGGGTGTAACGAAACAATCCCTTATGTGTGTTGATGGTGAGAAGGTACTGGTCGCGTGTATCAATCTCTACTTGAAGGTAAGCATCTGACAAGTCGATGTGACTAAACAGTTTACATCCCGCCATTTTCGCAAATATGTCCTCAGGCAATGGTAGCGGGTACTGGTTGGACTCTAAATTACTGTTTAGTCCAGTAGAGAAATCAGCACAAATACGCACGGCTCCGTTTGGCTTCCGTACTACCACAATTGGTGCTGCCCAGTCTGAATGGTCAACTGGAACAAGAATACCAAGATCCTGAAGCCGCTGAATTTCATTTTCCACAGCGCTTTGCATGCTGTACGCCACGGGTCGTTTGGGGCGAAATATAGGCTTAGGATCTCCTTTCAAAGTGAGCTGAACTTTCGTCTTAGTACACAGTCCCATTTTACTGCTGAAAACTGTGCCTGTAACGCTTCAACATTGTGCTTTTGTGAACCGGTGACTTTGTGACAAATTGAACTAAAAGGAACGTCCCACAGTCCGAACAATTCTATCCAATCTGCGCCTAAAATGTTCAAATCAAGATTAGATGATACAACACGACACAGACCTTTTTTAGAAATGCCGCCGATTTGCGCGTCGCACCAGAATTCCAGCGTTAGATCAAGTGGTTGTCCTGACGCTGTTCTAGCACTGCATGTTGGCCTGACTCCTGGAGGCTGCCCAATGTGTTTCCAAAGCTGGTCAGATATAATTGTAATATCTGACGCTGAATCTATTTGCAACTGGACTGGAACCTTGTTGATTTGGATCTCAGCAAACTTCCTCCTTTGGCTGACGTTCTTGACTGATACCCCCTTGACGTCTTTGCTCGCAGTAAATATTTTTTTATTTGAAGAACACTTTTTCGAAAAACAGGCACAATAACCTTCCTTGTGCCCTTTCTTTTTGCAGTCACGGCACTGATGCTCGCGGTACTGGCAGTCCTTTGAGAAATGCATGCCTCCACATGACCAGCAAGGGGTTCTTGGTCGATCGATACTGGAACCTGCGGCCGATCGAAGGTGCTTGTGGTTTGACTTCGATTTGTATCTACTTTGCTTAACTGCATGTACGACCGCTTGCGTTCGCGGATTTTCCACGAGACTGTTATCCTTTTTCAGATTCACCAGGTTCTTGCACTCTTCAACTACCTTCTCCAGCGAAATTTCAGAAGTGTCGTTCAATTTAGTAATGAGCCGCATACGAATATCGGAATCTCTTGACGATTTTAATCCGCACACGAAAATGAGTGATTTGAACTGCTCTTCCGAAAGATCACTGATCTTGAAATCCACACATGCTCGATTTACCTTGCAAGAATATGACACGAAATCTTCTGCGTCGTCTTTAATAATTTGAAGACATTGATATCGACGATGAAAGATAGACACTGGCGATCCAAAAATGGTTTTAAGCTTCTCGATGATTTGTTCGAAGGTGAAATCTTTTGATTTCTTCGGGAGAATGAAGCTGGTGAAGCGCTCATGTGCTGCTGGGTTTAATTTCCTCATTAGCAGCCGGACTTTCGCAGCATTATCCAAGCGTCCCGCATCCTTGTCAAACAGATCTGCATACCTTGAATACCAAGTGTCGAACGTGCATCCTTGATCTGGATCGTAGACAAACTCGACGATGTTGCTGGCAAGAGAATCTAACGTGATTTCATCTCTTGACAGGCCCTGTATGGTTAACTGGGTGGCTGACATCTGCGATGTGAGTTTTGCCATAAGCTGTTGTTGTTGGTTCAGGATCTGGAGCAATAACTGATCGGTGTTTTGCTGCTGCTGGACCGCATGAGCGGCTCCCGTACCCGGAGGATCTGACATGGTCACTTAACCTCAATTTCCACGCAGACTTTTATTTGTCGAAACGTAGCGAACCATTCAATTTGCGCGGTACTGGCACCAACTAACCTCGTCGCCACTTTGTTGTGATGTAAAACGAGGTGGATTCACAACAAACAAATATATTTTATTTAAAACAACTAAAATATTATATACATTAAAATGTGACTTCTACTGCGAGCCATGATCGGAAGTAAAGTGTCGTAACGATGACAGCTGTGCGTGTTTCCTGCACGGTAACGTCAACGGGCTTTTGACAGTCATCAAAAGCTGTGAGCTACCGGCTGAACAGTGTTGCCGTTAGTGTGGTCCTCCCAACAATATTCTTTATGAAGTACGCAGAGCTTGGCGAGCGAGTAGATCCGAAAGTGGCTACCTGTATATCGTATACATTCGGTCGTGCTTGAGGATTCGTTCGAAAAAAGAAGCGTTGAGCGTTCTGATCTTCGTATCTTATTTGGAGTTGGTTGTACATTTCTTTTATGTCCCCACCAAATCGAAGTTGTCGCTCACGATAACGATTTATAACCGTTGGTAGACATGTGAGAAGATCGTCCCCACAGAATCGCACTTCATATACAGGTACGAATACATTTATAAACCGAATTCATATTTGCTCTTTTCTAATGACTTTTGAAAGTAAAACTATTTCAATTGTTCCATAAATTTTTATACATTTGGCACTTCTGAATTTGTTCCAAATCGTTCAATCCTTGTTGCTAATCAGCGCACAAGTTGTAAAACAATACGCCGTCATATTTTAGACATTCGATAAACTCATCTACTTCTGCTGTTATTTGAAGGCCTTCGGGTGTAAAATTTGATAAACATGAAAGACACTTGAAAAGTTTCTTAGGATATGGGATCTGATACAAATTATAGGTTTTAAAGTGCACATTGTAAGCCACCCGTAAAAACAAGTTTCCTTCAAATAGTTCGATAATTGATTTGCAAGCAGAAAATAGTCAGTAACTACGGTCTCCCGTAAATCGTCTGGAATCTGTTGAAGTGGTCGGATATCAAGAACGTCGGATACAATCAAACAATAAATTTTTTCGTTTGTTTCGTGCAGACTGGCACGAAATTCCTGGTTTGATGACAATATATTAAGCTATGGTGATGTTTCGGAAACTCTATTGGGTATTCCTGTAGAGAATGACCTGCATTATTTCGGTTGGTGCAAATCCAAAAAGGTATACTCGTAGATTGTAAGAGTTTTTAAATGAATGTCTATAGACAAACTATATCGCCAAGCTCCTTCGTCCTCCAAGCCACGTTTAACGTCCCCAGAGGGACCAGCCTCCAGCCGATGGCTCGCGGCTCCTCGTACAACTACGTAAAATCTTTCTTTTTTTAGAATAATTGCCTTTTTTTATTTGGCACTGGTGGCATACAATTTAAAATAATATAACTGTTTCGGAAGTTTTTCAAATGATTTGTTTATTTATTATGGTGCACCTTGGTAACTAGGTTGTAGCAACTTAAACAGTGTTGCTCAAGAAAATTCTTTTTATCATTATCAAGGGGTCGCTATATTGTGGCGGTAAATCGCTCACGAACGCTTTTTAATCCGATTTCCCTTCGGAGTGCCTGGTCGTGTCGTCGGTGGGACTCTCCACAGGACTATCAACTGTATAATTCGATCTACCCACTGAAACACCATGGATCTCCAACCTTATCTCCCTAGAACTACCGTTGGGAGTGGAAGGCTATCGCTGCTCAAAGAACACTTCCCGGCTTTATGCACCTCCATGGACGTCTGCATCATTCTTTCCTACTTTTGAATCATTTAGCTCTCAACTATGAGCCACTCGCTTAACTCCAGGGGATCGACCAAAAGGAAGCCAGGGGATCGACCAAGAGATGCGCCTCGATGATCCAGGGCTGGTTTTTGTCACGAAATTGCTCGGCTAGTCCCCGACGATGGATCAAGCCTAAACCGACGGAAAGCTCCCCGGCGATGGAAATTTTCCCGGAACCGACACCCCCGAAACTCGTAAACGGTTCGATCGGCAGGATACCTGGGTCGGTCCAGTGATTAAAGTTGGAGGATGACAACCGGTTTGCTGGTTCCCCGACGATCAATGCCGAAGCTACGTCGCAATCTACTCGTCTAATCCCCGATGAATGGACTAGACAACGCCGACGGAAAGCTCCCTGACGATAGAATTTCTTCCGACATCGAATCTCGTGTTAAGCCACACAACATTCATAAACATTAATCCAATGTAACGACTATCACCATCACCCACATTATCAGATCCGAATGGATTCCTAATCAATTCCGAATTGGCGAAAAATTTTCATTCGGAATTCCATGTGGAAATCATATGGAATTCCGAATCAATTCCAACTCCAGTGCAACAACCGATTCCGAATGATTTTCGCCTATAACGGTTGATTCGGAAATCTATCGGAATTGAGTGAGAAGATGTGGACTGAATTGTCAATTCGTCTTCTTCTTTTCCGATTTTGCACGTTTTCGTGCTGATTTTCAGTTTATTTTTAAATGAAAACATTGCATAACTGAATATACAAATTCAAATCTTCATGTTTTTCGGATATAAAGAATATCTAAGAAGAACCAGTTCTTCTTAGATAGTCCAACTGTTGAAATTCGCTGGAAATTAACAAAACGGCCTACCTTAGTCAGTATCATCCATCCTTCTAGCTGAAGTGTAGGGAAATGGCTTAAGGCGAAAATTCTAGCACTGAACCGATCGAGCACTAAAAAATCATGCAGTCGAGTAAGAATTCATTGCTCATTCCGTCATTTCGATAATGTGGACAGTAGCCTTGCAAACAATTTTAATGCCTTCTTTATGCCTTTCAGCATTTTGAGTTATTCGTAGTAGTGGCCTCTAAAGCTCTGGTGCTGCGGTTGGTCGGTCTGTAGCACGATACGCACGGAAAAGCCAGTGATCGCAAAACAACTAAAATATTAGTCGTTTTTCTGAATTTTATTGGTTAAAATTTGGTACAACTAATCAATTGTTGTTTTAACTAAACTATCATTTTTGATTTATCGTGCTGGCAGTATAGCAAAATAGAATTTTTATTGCACTTATTCCGTTTTCAAGAATGTTGCTGATAAGCCTGATGCTACAGATGCACATTAAAGAAAATACAAATAGTACAACTTCACTTCAGCAGCAAATTATAAAGTGTTAAACGTTTTCAATTACATTAACATGAACTGTTCGAAAATACATTACTCGCAGATGTAATTAAAAAATTTGTCCGAAGGGTTATGACAAAATCGACAGTTAGTTAAATCAACAACAGTTTAGTTGGAAAACCAGGGGGTGGAACAACAATTGCAATATTGTAGTTTGGTGATCTGCGGGTTTTCCGTGCGAGTTTAACGGCTCTACATCAGTTGATCTTGAAGCGGACTGTAGGTTCGAAAACGTCGTCAGATTCATCATCGTTACAGTATGTTTTACTAAGCTCAATATGTCCGACCATGCTAGCTTCTGGCTATTGAGCACAAATTTTTCTTTGTGTACGTTTTTGATGTGTGCAAAGATGTTCGAAACTCTCCATTGACCAGTTTTCTCGGGACGGCAAAGAATTTTTTTGTCACACAAAAAGACATTAAATTTCTTCGTTCCTAAAATTTCCTAATACGGATGTCTATTGAAGCAAGCGGTTTCAGAAATAATTTTTGAGCTGTAGAGCCATTGAATCCAAGAAATAGCATTAAAATTATAAATTTTCGTCATATATTGATGGTTTAGCCATTTAATTTAATTTTCTCGCACACAGAATCACATTTATCTATCAGTTCATATCTTTAGATACCAAAGAATCACTATTTTATATATTGGTTGAAGTCAAAAGGGAGATTTCAGATTTTTATATAAATCTAAAGAATGAAAAATGACATGCAAAACAAAACATTTATTTTAGAAAAACAGCATAGAATTTTAAATAAAAAATAAAAAGCACTAATAACGTCGTGGGATCTCGAATCGACAAGCTTCCAGAAATCGTTATGTTGTCACTGCCATCCAACTGAAGCCGAAGTCGAGATCCGAGAACTCCCACAACACTACCGATGCAGATTGAGATCCCATTACATGGGTCCAGTGTCTCTAGCTTCATATCGATTTTGAACTCGTTTTTCGGTGGACCAACGGCCTGTTTGAAGCATTCGGCAGGAGCGGGCACACTTCCGGACTCACGCAGGCACTCGATCCAATCGAACACATGGAAACTTTCATACTGGAATGAACCGATCGAAGTAGTAAAAAATTGTAATTAAATAACATTTCTCGCCAATATTTACACTACTCACACTTTGAGGGCCACTGTTCGCCGTTTTCAAAATCGAGTTTTTCACACTGGAAATTCACGTAGATTGTTTGATGTTTGGTCAATTCACGTAAACCTTATGTGATGACTCTATTCATTTTAGAGGATGTTCGTATTTTTATTTGAGTGTACTTCATTTCTCAGAGGTGGCTAAAATGAGTTTTTCAAGTTTAGGCCAAGAAAAAGGTATTATTACCCTATAGGCTGATATTGAATAAAATGCTATTTTATCCGGATCGTTGTTTCGATTTGTAGGTTATGATAATTTACGCCCGAATAAGCTTTCCTGTTTCTATTCAATGAACAGTTTTTTAAAGAATTCCACTGTAATACTCTTGGTAGCATGAGTAACAGAAAGGCATCATTGCCTCACTATGTGGATTGAAGCAGGTTTTATTCCATTTCATTTGGTATACGAATCGTGTTTAAATTCAAACTAATCTTATTGGGTACCACACGTGTGCTGAAAGCTTCTTCGCATTGAATTAATAGAGCTGGCGGCTTGCTGTTCCAGAAAATGAAAGGATGCTTCTACGAAGCAAACGGAATACGTAATTTAGGATTGTATCGTCAGGTAAGATATTTGCATACAAAATGAATATAATCAATATTCATAAACAAGAGAATAAATAGAAGAATCAAAATGAAATTTGTCGACATAAGGGAAGAATTGATGTTTGTTTATGCTGACTGTGTGTGTATTTGAAATTAATTTTGGTAACAATAAACAAAGTTGGTACAAAGATGAAATCAATAATCTAACAAATCAAACAATAGATTTAGGTTTCATACATTCGTTTTTAAACAAGCAACTTTCAAGCTCCTTAGTAATGCGTGATCAAGAATGATACGAAGATGACATTCAATAGTAGTATGAGTTGAGTTCAAGAATGAAATAATGAAGTAAATGGACAAGACAACTTTAAAAAGTAACCAATTTCCAATGAACTCATAACCCAACATCTTATTAACAAGCATAATGAGAGCACTCTAAAGCAATCGTTCAGCGGTCGAATTTCAAGATTTGTTGTATGAGTCAAATACATATAGCTCATAGCAATGTCGTGGTGAGTGGTACTGGATTAATTGATATTTAATCAGGCAATTTTGCTGTGAAACTGAAGCGAAATAATCACATTATGTCATTAAAAATATTGTTGTATGATGTTAATTAATCAGATCTTGGGTGAGCACCGCACCATGATTCTGTCACTGTGATTTTTTGTTATTGGAGTATCGTTTCTACATGATTATTATGTCCTTCCAACGTACATTGGGATTTAAACCAGTGGATTAATGCATAGTAGCGCCTCTAGAGCAGTAGTAGTACCATCCTTTGGAAATGATTTAGCTTTGATTGAACTGCCGCAACTTCTCCTTTCTGCCTCCATACAAATCATCCATATGCTAAAATTGGTTTAACAATAGTTGTGTAGATACAATGAATGTATCTGGATTTGAGTCTCCATGATTTTCCTAGAACTCATTGGGCAAAAGCCATGCAAGTTATCTTAATCCTGAAGTCAATGTGAGCAGACCAATTTTGTTTTGAATCAAGAATAACCCCGACGTATTCAACTTGATCAAGCACAGCCATCTCAGAACCAATGAACTGTAATGGACGAGCTCCTATGATCAGATCTTAAAATTGTCAGGCATTTTCGATGAAAGCGTCCAATCCGAAAGCCTCATACTAGTTTTTTGAAGTCTCATTCGTAAATGTCCGCATCCAAAACAAACGAAGAGAGACGAAGCATTTCTCAGTCTCACATTGCAAAAAAAGAGAGCATCACTGTTAAGGCGCTCGTTCCTCTATGACAAGACGAAACCAAACTAACGTCTGCAGGGAGAATCAGTAGAACTTCAATTCTCATTCTTTCATCATTGTATTGAGAATTTGTTACATTTGGCTATAAAGAGTGTCTAAAATATGATAAATGGAATTAACTTACCGTTCTTGTTGAAGGCATTGAAGACTGTAGTCAATAACTTTCCAACGTAGAAGTTTCGCCTATAGCAAACCACGAAAAGTGTTTTTTTTTTAATATTTGGGGGTTTTAACATCCCCCCCCTCATGCAAGATTTCTCAATATTAAGTTCCATGAACAATAGAGTACTTATAAAATAACTGTATTGTACAAATAACTTGACTTTTCTTTCAAATTTTTTAGCCTTCCCCACCATTTGAAACACTCTCCCTCCCATGAATCCCCATCCTCCTTCTCTTGAATCTTCTCTTGAACACTTAGTTTTATGCAAAATTAATTGCAAATTTCGATTTAGCACCTCAAAATTGGGTTTCTTTACCAAATGAAATGACACATAGTGTGATATTCGTCTGCTCAATAAACATAAATTAAAACAGTAGTAATGTTATTTCGTTGTATTTTGTTTCTGAGCTCGACTAAAAAATGTTGGCCAACGTAAACTGTTTATCGATCACAAAACATATTGCCTTTTGTCCCATTCCCATTAATTTTATGCTAAACGTAGATAGGCAGCATGTTAGGGCATATGCTTCCATTGAGCATCCTACAGGTTAATACATAAATCACCGAGACACTAGAGACAAATGAGAATATCTATTAACTTTCCTGATTCATACGTTTTTCGTGTAATGTGAACGAACATATATAAGCGAAAATTGTTTTTTTTTTCTCTGCATGCATGAGATTACTTATGAAGTAATCAGCGGTATTGGGTTCTAAAATCTATTGGGATGCCACCAACCCAGCAAAACACGAAAAAAATTGATTAGTTTTACAAGGTATGTAAGGTATTTCTGAACAGGTGAATAAATGGAAAATTAAAAATGAGCATTCTAAGGGTAATTTTCATTAACGATTATAATATTGCAGCACTTTGTGCTCGTTCTGTGTATGAAACACTGATAAATTAAAATTCTGTGCATGAAACTCATCCTTGATTTAAATGAGAAGTGATAAAGCTGCTTGTGACCATAATGAAGCGTTAAATTATGCAATATTTCAGTACACGAAGTAGCAGCAGCTGTTGCAATGTTGCTGCAAAAATGATTGTGTCGTATGGCGAGGACGTGAATTTTTGCTTATGTTTCACTAGGGAAACGTTGTTTTTGATACGCGCAACTGACAGACGGTTATTTCCATTTCAGTTTGCACCGGCATAGTTTATAGTTTTGATGAATGTTCTTGTGGCAATTGTGTATGCACCGGAAGTCCGAAGGAAGCACGATCACATTTAAATCTATCAGCAAACATCACATCGGAAGATAACAAAGTCAGTGTGCGATTCAAAGAACCAATTTATGTTTTTGAAATACTTTACGGAGAAGTAATACTTCCACTAAAAAAAATCTAGAAAAGGCTTTATTTATTGATTTCTATGTAACATGTGACTGACCGACATACAAATCATGAATGTTGCGTTCTTTAAAGAGAAAGGCTGCTTTGCTGTTACAGCGGCGTTATTCACTAATCCGGATGGGTTCTTATATATTCATGCCCGTAAACCACGAAACCGGAATGGAGGCATTGGTGATACAACGTCAACAATATTTACATTTATATTAGAAAATAAAGTCTGTGATTTCAATTTAGATTCTATCGGTAGAGTGAATTTATATACCACATGCAATACAGTATGGTAATATTTGCTCCACTCGCAGCATAAACGAAAACAATTGATATAACGGTTTTGGTAATTATTTATATTATGCTACACATCCAAACGTTTACTGTGAAAAACTGAAATATTCAATTAGTTTTCATTTTATGACAATTTCGGCTATAGTCGGGTAAGCATGTGGAATCTGCACCCAGATGGAATTCATATCGTGATACCACATTTGAATGAGCTCGGACTGGAGACAATTTTCTAAAAAAAATGTTTCCAGTCCCAGTAAAGAAATTACATTTTCAGGAGCGTGTTTTTATTTATGACATGGAAAAATCAATCCAAATACACTCAAATAGCCGTACAATTATTAAATTAGGCAGATTATGACCAAATACGTTGACTTTGACTATACTGGATTATCGTTCTTGGTTCCAGAAGTACCGAAAAAGTGCTCGTGTGCTCCAAACCGGAAATCACTCTAATTTCTCAGAAACGGCTAAACCGATCTTCGAAAACTCAGATTCAAATGAAAAGTATTATGTTTTTATAAGTTAATGTAAAATTTTATCCAGATCCGACTTCCGGTTCCGGAAATACAGGATAGTGTGTATGAAATTGCAACATGTCATATAGAGCGATAATGTAAAAACGTTCTTATGAATCTGTTTCAAAACTGCTTCAATTTATAGGTTATGGTAGTTGCTGGCCAAACGAACCAATTTCAGTTATGTCGGTTCCCTGCTCCCGATTCAGGAAGTACCGGGAATAGTAGTCGAAAATTCAAAAACGGAACTCTCTTCTTTTTCTCAGATACAGAAAGTTCGATTTCCACAAACTTAGACTCAAATAAAAGGGTCAACATATATAAAAATAGACTGCTTTTGACCTTTGTTTGGATGTCACTTCCGGTTCTGGAACAACAGAGTGAGATGTGTTTAAAGTTTTAAACCGTCATTTAGAGTGAAAATGCAAAAAAAAACGAATAATTCCTATTAACTTGGATATGTCCAAACAATCTTATTTTGTTCCTATTCAATATTCAAAGAAAAGTTTTTTGAAGAATCCGTTAGCAATATTAATGAAAACATAAGTTATATGAAAAAGGCATTATAGCAATACTAAATGTATACGTAAAGTGTTACTCAAAATATTCAAATCACAAAATAATAAAAAATAAAATAATAATAATATATTGATGAGTTATAGTTATAGTTATAGTAAAAACAATTAGATGATACGTGCATTTTCAATGTTACACAAAAAAAATTATGACATAACTTGTCAAATGATGCAATATTCCATTCGTACAGAATTTTACAGGCTCCGAGTGCAATCTGCACTCGGCTACCAAGTGCAGCTATATGGGTTTATATGTATGAATTTTTCATCAAACAGATATGTGCTTCTGTGGCTCAGTCGATTAACTAGTGTGCTTTGTGATCTAATGTTTCTCGATTCAAGTAGCTATTGATCTTTTGTTTTTTATTTCATTTGATTTCAAGCCATATAATTTTCGAATCACATAATTTTACATGTTTTTGATAATAAATTTGTGCTCCATTTATGTGCATCTTATAAACTGTAAAATCAAAAGATTTTTTCGAGCTGTGTAGACTTTAAACCGGCCACGGTATCCCAACGACCAACGTTTTATAAATATAAAGCAGTAAATAACGACAAACCACTCAGAAAAATCCATGTAAAATTACGCCAAATCTAATTTTGTTTTACACGAGAGTAGAAAATTTACATGCACGATTAGGATTTTACAGGAACGAGATGCGAATTTACAGGATTGATAACAGAGGCATTAAACATTAAGTATTCTTCTGTTGAGTTTATTTGAAACAAATTTCGAATGAAAAGCAAAGCAAAGTCTTGGTATTCCATTCCTTTTGTGGAATTTGGCTTTCTGTTTCAACCGACATTAAGTTCCATGAACAATAGAGTACTTATTATATAAAAATGAAAATAACTTGATAATTCTTAATTCTTGAACGTGGATGACGCACTTTCCTTTCAAATTTTTGCGCCTTCATCACCTTTTAACACAAAACATACCATGACCGGTCAAATGACCGGTTTAGAAGTTTAGCATTGAAAGTGCACGTATCAACTTACTGTTTTCGCGAATTTTATTTTATGACTTTTTTTAACTAATTAATATATAGTTAATATTTTATATTATATGTTTTTGTGATTTGTATATTTTGATTAATACCTTATGATCAAAAAAGAACCGGAATTTTCATTTCAAAATTCCCCCGCTTGTCCAATCGGTAAACTTTTATTCTCTCAATATTGGCAACACTTTTATACACATTCTGTCAAATTTTAACGCATATCGTACGATTAGTTTTTGTTTGGCGTCTATACAAAGAAGTTGAAAAATTTTCGTGTGGCGATTTTTATAATGGATGAAAATTTAGAACAACGGCTCGCCTTCGAAGCGCCATTCGGTCGATTGTTGTGCGGTTTCGACGTCATATTCATAGATCCACACCTCATCACCAGTTATGATGCATTCGATGAATGTGGGGTCCTTATCTGCGTTGGAAATCATCTCTTTGGCCACATCAACACGACGCTGTTTTTGAATGAAATTCAGCTTTTTTTGCACCAGCCGCGTTTCAAACCCAAAACATCAGTTAAAATGTGTTCGGCTGATCCATAAGAGATGCCCAACAACACAGTAATCTCTCTAATCGATACAGAACGATTTTGCAAAACGATTTGTAACAGATGTTGTTGGGCGGCCAGGGATCTCATCATGATCCAAGCTTGTACGACCACCTTTGAAGCGTTTATACCACTCGTATGCCTGTGTTTTTCGCAGACACGACTCACCAAAGGCCTTTCCTAACATTTTCAACGTTTCGGAACACTTAAATCCATTTGCAACACAAAATTTGATGCGCGCACGTTGTTCTAAATTTTCATCCATTATAAAAATCGCCACACGAAAATTTTTCAACTTCTTTGTATAGACGCCAAACAAAAACTAATCGCCAACGTTGAGAGAATAAAAGTTTACCGATTGGACAAGCGCGGGAATTTTAAAATGAAAATTCCGGTTCTTTTTTGATCATAAGGTACTGTAGAAGTAAGCATCAAAGAAGCAACAACAATAACATATAACAGAAAAAATAAATTAATACATCAAATCGTTATTAATACAGAACATATTTTATTCAAACATCAAAAGAAAAACCATTATGAATACTTCTGTTATAAAGCACTATCCTCCAAGCATAATAATTGGGCTTGAAATGCCTGAACGATGCCTGTTCAATGTAAACTGCAAGTTTAACAAGTTTACTATGGGAGGTGTGGCTTAAACCAATCGTCAAACTTGCCGGGTGGAGCTTTCATCAAACATCAATACGCTATAAAACTACTAGTGGCTCGCACATATGATTCATTCCATTAATGAACGGCTTAACGGACGGACATCAACTTCAGTAGCAAAATCTTCTGCTCTGAAATCGAAATTTTCGGTGGGCAGTAGGCCACAGTTACCTTGGCAACGGCAGTCGCGAGTCCCCAGTCCAGTGTCAGTATGGCGGAACAACAGCTACCACGCAGTCAACCTTCAACCGAAAATCACGACAGGTACATGTCGTATACCGATTCTTTCCACAACCGGTCATTTGACCGGAAGAATATTTCTGTCTTTCTCTTAAGAAAGAATATAGATTTACTGGGAAAACTGACTTTCGATCGGAGTCAGGAAGCTTCCTAGTGTTATACACAACTTCACTCAGCTTGAAGTTCGATTAGCAATTAACGGACGCTTCCGGTTTGAATCTAAGGTGCTGAAAATCGGTTCAAGCATTTCGAATATTATTATTATTATTTTGCTTCTAACATACATTTTTCATACATTTAATAAGGAAACACGAAGACCGGGCATGGTACAAATAGGTTTATAATGAGTGTTGGTATGATTAGTGTTAAACCATAGCATGGAAATGATCACGACACAATTCCATTTTTTTGCTGAGGTAAAATTTTCAACTCACTGTAAACAAAACAAATAGCACTCAAATGAAAGAATGTTCTGAAGATGGTTGTTATAGTTACACCTTAAGTATTATGCCTTGCCTTTCAAACTACCTAGTTTAACTCCAGTGTGTATTACCTTTGTTTTGCTTCCGTTCCCTTGAGTCAGAATAAGAAGATAAGTAAATAGAAAAACGTTACACTTTCACCACGCGAAATAAAATGTGTTCATTTAAATCTAAAATTGCTAACTGTTGTATTTATTTATAACTAAATAAACCTCGGCCACAACAGTTTTGACGACGAGGATGGTCGGCGACGGAAATTTATTGGATGGTGGAAGAGTTCCTGCTGGAGGTGCTGTTGCTGTGGCTCCGATCGCGATGCAGTCTACTTTTACAGTCGAGCCATTTGATCGTCATAAAATGAAATGGTCTCGATGGGTTGAACGATTGGAGGGTGCTTTCCTGCTTTTCGGAGTTCGTGATGACGCGAAGCTGCCGATGCTGCTACACTACATGGGTGCGGAAACATACGACGTTGTTTCAGACAAACTGGCGCCGGAAAAACCACAGACTAAAACATACGACGAAATAGTGCAAACTCTTGAAAACCATTTCAATCCGGAACCACTGGAAATATTGGAAAACTTTCGTTTCAAATGTCGGAAACAGTGCGACGAACGTGCAGATGAGTCAATCGATGATTATTTGATTGCCCTAAGGAAGTTGGCCATAACCTGCAATTTTGGCAACTATTTGAGTACTGCGTTGCGGAATCAGTTCGTTTTCGGAATAAAGGACCGCGGAATCCAAGTACGTCTACTGGAGGTACGTGGCCTTACATTGGATCGAGCGCGAGAGATCGCGGTATCGATGGAAGCATCTGCGAAAGGTGGACAGGAGATCCACTCACGTCAGGGAAAACCGGATTTGAATCTCGTCGAACATCCACCTACAAAGCCTGCTAGAGGTAAAGTAAACAAAAAGTTTATTGTCTCGGAGAAGAAAACAAAATCGCACAAACACCCCGATACGAAGAGGAGCGAATGTTTTCGTTGCGGAAGTGCGGCTCATTTTGCGAATAAGTGTCCGCATATAAAAACTACATGTAACTACTGCAATGTAACAGGTCATTTGCAAAAAGTTTGCCTGAAAAAAAAATCTGCGGAAAATAAGAAAAGCGATTCACATCAGGTTGAAGAAAGTGCGACAAATAAAGTGAAACAAGCAAGTTTGCGAGCAGATGAAATTTGCGGAATATACGATGCTGCTGATTTCAATAACAATGCAGATAAATTTCGGTTGGAACTTCTATTGAACGGCTCGAAAGTGATATTTGAAATCGACAGCGGATCGCCTGTTTCGATTCTGAGTTTATCGGATTATCAAAAATACATTCCCGGTATTAAAATGCATCATCCGGATACTACTCTGGTAAGCTACAGTGGCAACACGATTGAATTGTGTGGGATGTGCGCTGTTCACATAAACTACGGCGGAAAAAATCATGAGCTGCTGCTGTATGTTGCGAAAAATAAAAAACATCCTCTGCTGGGTCGTGGTTGGATGAAAGTTCTAAAAATCGATGTAAATAAATTTTATGAAAACGTTCACACGATTGCGATTACAAATTGTGCTGAATCAGTGAAAAGGCTAATCGAGCGTTACGGAAGTGTCTGTGAGAAGTCGATGGGAAAAATCGAAGGCCTTACAGCGAAATTACAGCTTAAACCGAATGTAAAACCAGTGTATTTGCGAGCACGGTCTGTTCCATTCTCTATCCGTCAGGCGGTTGAAAATGAAATCAAGAGTTTAGAGAATGACGGTGTGCTAGTCAAAGTTAATCACAGTGCTTGGGCCACACCGGTAGTCCCGGTAATGAAACTGAACAATCGAGTGCGACTTTGCGGTGACTATAAGATTTCGGTGAATCCAAATCTCGTGGTCGATGAACATCCCCTGCCCACCGTTGAGGAGTTGTTTGCAAATGTGGCAGGTGGTGAGAAGTTTACAAAGATTGACCTGTCTCAAGCTTATTTGCAATTAGAGGTCAGTGCGGACGATCAGGAGATTCTCACGTTAAGCACTCATTTGGGATTGTACAGACTGACGAGGCTGATGTACGGTATCAGCTCGGCACCTGCGATTTGGCAACGGTTGATGGAGGAGGTGCTGAATGGAATCCCGGGGGTAACAGTTTTTCTAGACGATATTCGAGTTACAGGGCCGAACGATCAGGTTCATTTGCAGCGTCTGGAGGAAGTTATGAAGCGATTATGCAAATACAACATGCGGATTAACCTTGACAAGTGTCAGTTCTTTGCTGATCGCATAGAATATTGCGGTTACTTAATCGACCGAGACGGTATACACAAGGTGCGAAGTAAAATCGATGCCATGCAGAATATGCCAGTTCCTGAGAATAAAGACCAGGTGCGTTCATTCGTTGGATTGGTCAATTACTACGGTCGATTCTTTCCACATCTGAGTACAACTATTTATCCGTTAAACCGTCTTCTACGAAATAACGTGACATTCAAGTGGACTAAGGAAAGTAACGATGCGTTCCTGAAAGTGAAGGAAGAAATGCAATCAGAACGATTCTTGGTGCATTACAGTACGGAGTTACCGTTAATTTTGGCAACAGATGCGTCTCCATATGGAGTTGGTGCAGTTCTTAGTCACATTATGCCGGACGGTACAGAAAGACCTATAATGTACGCGTCAAAAACATTGAACGATACGCAGCGTAGATATAAACAGATCGATCGTGAAGCATTTGCGATCATATTTGGAGTGCGAAAATTTTACCAATACTTATATGGACGGAAATTTTTGTTGGTTACTGACAACGAGCCGGTGAAGCAAATATTCTCAGAGACAAAAGGGTTGCCAGCAATGTCTGCACTACGGATGCAACACTATGCGACTTTTCTCGCTTCGTTTCGTTACGTCATCAAATTTCGTCCAACGAAAGAGCATTATAATGCTGATGCGTTTTCACGTTTGCCGGTTAGTACAAAGACACTGGACAACGTAATTGAAGAAGTCGATTTGTTAGAGGTTAATATAATCGAAACGCTTCCGATAAGAGTCGAGGATTTGGCAAAATCAACGGCTATGGATTCAACAGTGAAAATACTGCTACAAGGGTTGAAAAATGGAAAAACGGTAGATGCACGTGACCGTTTCGGCATCGATCAAATCGAGTTCGCCTTACAACAAGGATGCATTATGCGGGGAATACGTGTGTACGTTCCACCTGAGCTACTACCGAACGTATTGAAAGAATTGCACTCTACACACTTTGGTACAACGAGATTGAAGTCGCTCGCCAGAGGATATGTCTGGTGGGAGCGAATTGATAAGGAAATCGAGGAGCTCGTACGGAACTGTGCGAGTTGTCAAATGACTCGTCCGGAGGCTGTGAAAGTGCCACTGCACTGTTGGGAAACCCCGAAAGAACCATTCGAAAGAGTGCACGTCGATTTTGCGGGTCCATTCATGGGAACATACTTTATTGTTTTTGTTGATGCGTATACAAAGTGGCCGGAAGTCAAAATACTACGCGATATAACTACGAGTACCACAATCCATGCTTGTCGGGAATTTTTCGCTGCTTACGGAATTCCTGCTGTGTTAGTAAGCGACCATGGTGTACAGTTCACGTCGGCTGAATTCCAGAAGTTTTTGAAGCTCAACGGTATATTTCACAAAATGGGTGCTCCTTATCATCCGGCGACCAACGGACAAGCAGAGCGTTTCATTCAAACGTTTAAATCTAAGATGAAGGCTCTCAACTGCGACAAGTCGAGAATGCATACGGAGCTTTGCAACATTTTGCTTAGTTATCGTAAAACTATACATCCAGCTACTGGAAAATCTCCGTCGATGCTACTTTTTAACAGACAAATTCGGTCTCGGCTTGATCTTATGATACCGACTGCTACCTCCACCGTGGAAAGTCCACATGTTAATGTGAAATGTCTCCCTGAGGGGACGAGAGTTGCTGCTCGTGACTATTTAGATAAGGATAAATGGAAATATGGTCATATTACGGAGAGACTGGGTAAACTCCACTACCACATTCAACTGGATGACGGTCGAGTCTGGAAACGCCACATTGACCAGTTACGAGAAGTCGGAGAAAATCTTCAGCCTAAACGCTCTGAGCTTCCCGCTGTCCGTTTTGAAGCGGACAACCTCCCCTTTGTTCATCGAAGTTCTACATCTACGTCTGAGAAACATGACCCTGTTTCGATATCGGGTCCTGCGGAAAATCCGCTGGTCGAATCGCAATCTTCGAGAAGTATTCCAGCTACAACTGGACCAAGTGTTTCATCTGCGAAGGCGACAACGTCGATACCTACTACTAGTGCGAAGTCTGACCATCAACAGCAATCACCACGAAGATCTACAAGAATCATCAAACCACCTCGAAGGCTGAATCTGTAGAAACATTTACATTCCCAAGGGAGGAAGAGCTGTTATAGTTACACCTTAAGTATTATGCCTTGCCTTTCAAACTACCTAGTTTAACTCCAGTGTGTATTACCTTTGTTTTGCTTCCGTTCCCTTGAGTCAGAATAAGAAGATAAGTAAATAGAAAAACGTTACACTTTCACCACGCGAAATAAAATGTGTTCATTTAAATCTAAAATTGCTAACTGTTGTATTTATTTATAACTAAATAAACCTCGGCCACAACAATGGTGATGGTTAAAATGTCAAATTTTATTATGAAAACCAGTTTTTCGCACCGTCGGCGCTGAAAAAAACTCGGCTAGTAATATTGGTGACAAGCAAATGGATCGCCGGCAGCTCAGTTATCGCCGATGAGGAAAAAAACGTCCCGGATAGTGCCGGATGTTCCCGTCCCGGTCGTCGCGGTATAGTGCGAACAGGCTATAAGTATTTTTGGAAACGTTTTGGAAGAGTCGGCTCTGTTTTTATACGGTCTTTACATTAAAACATCCGGTTCTTGCAGTAAAAATGTCTTTACGATGTTTGCACTGTAAAATACTAGTCCAATTTTTGCACTCAATATTTTTGTTTGGATTTATTTTCAAAAATACTTCAACGGGTTTTCCATACTAAATTACACTTTTCCGATTCATTGAAGGCCGTGTAAAAAATGACAGCCAAAAAAGCCCTAGCCAAGAATAAACCCACTGATGATGTACAAACAATTATATTTCATTATTTATTTCAGGTGGAAAACAACAACTTTAGAGATTTTTTCAATAAGAGTTAATTTCAGTAAGAAAAATGACTACTCATATGCAGCTACAACTAATTAAGAAACTACTTTACCCTACCGATCTGTCATTGTGAAGATAAGATATGATCCTATGTGCACTGGGAATCCTCCCAGTTCAGCATTTTTTCGAGAAAATATTGTGGATTTGTGCGAACCCAATGCAATGACATTGCAATGTCATCTGCCCATTTATAGAGTTGGAATACTGCTCCATTTCCATTTCAGCAAAATAAAACGTTATTTAACTCTTACCATTTAATATCCACTGCGTCAGCCACCCTACACATAAAGTTCCACTTGTTTGACACCGTAATTTGTAAGTATTCTATCAATTTTGCCGTTAACAGATCCGACCCGATCATGTCAAATTTATGCGCACACTATAGATCAAGGTGTCATGTGTTAAGTGGCGCCCTCATCGAAACTCAGACTAAAGGTATGCCGGGCAGGTAACGGACATTAATCATTATTTCCGCATCAACACTAAACCCATTCGCACAACAAGAGAGCCTGTCTTCACTTTCCCGAGACTGATAAACATGTCATTATTCTTTTACTTTTTGTTGAAAGGTCGAGGTGGAATCGTGAGTGAAACTCTTGGGCTTGGCGGTGAAACATATCAGCATGTGTGCAGCTTTTTTCACATTGCTTACACGAACGGTAGATGCAAAGAATCAGGTGAGTGGGTGGTTCTGGGTGTGAAAGCTAAAACATCATGTTGTAAACGGATCGTACTTCACGAACAAATAAATAAACATCCATAAATCATGGTCTCGGTTGATTCCTTGGAGAAGAACATAGAATGAACTTTGCTTCAATCGGAGCAAAAGGCAAATAATAAAAGTTTGACCGCAGTGGAATAATTATGCGTGTTTGAACTTAAATTCAAATGTATTATATCAATGTAGTAGTATTATGCAACAGAAATCTTCAAAACTATTTTCTAAACTTTTTCAATTTGTAGTATTTCGGGGAATTTCTGCTGTAATATATAGATGAAAATGAATAATACAATGAAATTCACGCTTGTCGTAAGTTCAAGTATGCCGTAATTTCTTCGGTGATGACACAATATTATATTTATTAACATATAAAGTTTATTTTTGTTTCTGTAAACTTCAGCTAGATTAACAGTGAAGTTAATTATATGACTTATCTTTCCATGCTTTGAAATGAAAGGTCCCGGTATTTCATTCCTTCTGTGGAATTTGACCGTTCTGTTTCATCAGACTTCGCAGCCGATTCATAGCGTACAGAATCATTGCATGGCTAGTACTACGATCCTACTGACACTAAGAATCCTTCCAGGTCGGGGTTCGCATACATGACAATTGGCTTGTAAGACCAGCGGCACAAATGAAATGTAAATTGAAGTGAATTAGTGATTTTTTCTTAGTGTGTATTGGAAAGGCATCATTACTCCACTAGGTGGATTAAAACAGATTTTTGAACGTGTTATAAAACCTAATGAGAAAAGGTTTTCGCTCTTTAACACTCCTAATACCAAGCCTAAAAAAGTTACGCGAAGCACCAAGCCTCAAAAAAAGTTGGAACGGTAACTTTGAGCTATCATAGCTCAGTTGTTACTTGACCAATTTCGATAAATTTTTCACCCTCGAATTTTGTGAAGTTTGTAGATTATTTTAAGTATATCGTTATTGGCAATC
The DNA here is from genome assembly GCF_030247185.1 of Malaya genurostris. Taxonomy (NCBI): domain Eukaryota; kingdom Metazoa; phylum Arthropoda; class Insecta; order Diptera; family Culicidae; genus Malaya; species Malaya genurostris. Next base: position 124,558,064 of record NC_080571.1, on the reverse strand, counting down.
TTTTAGGAAAAACTAATGAAAATCAGATTTTTCCCGTTCCAAGTTTTTTTTCGAGCTCAAAACGTGCCCTATCTGCATTCATGCGGCACCTGCATCGCGAATCGGATATCGAGAACTTCAACTTTACCGAGTCATAACTTTGTTGTTAGTCAACTGATCTTCAAAATTTGTTCACCATTGGAAAGGTAATACTTCCAGAAATAAAATGCACTGAAAAAACCGAAAAATAGGGTTATCTACCCAAAGTTATAATGAAAACTGTAGATAGATGACCTAAGAAAAGATGAGACTTTTTACTATGATCGTAAATATCTCGAAATTCAAAGCGATGACCTATATATTTTTATACATCATTCGATTGCTAGTGATACCAGCTACAATTTTCGCTCAATTACCATTCCTACACAATCAAAAGAAAATATTGAGAAATCGATGAATTTATAAATATATATGAATTTTTCATTTTTTTCACATGTTTGTATATAACTCGAAAATTAAAGCGATGACATGTACATTTTTTTGATTCAAAATATTGGAATCATTACCAGAAACAATGTATTGTTGATCAAAATTATATATCCGTTCAAAGAATCTCAAGAAATTTGGTACAAATACAGAGAATTTGTGTTATTGGAAAAATTTTGCCAAAACAACATGAAATCAAAACTTTTAAATTTTATGACATATATTTTTTTATTATTTTAGTTGGAAATTTATTATGAACAAAATTTACAAAAAAATACTGAAACTTGGGTTTCACTGAAAATTTTAAAATTTTTAGGAAATAACCTAAAACTCTTAAAATATTTTTGTATTGGACAAACGATCTAAACAATTTTTATGCACAACACAAACGCATTTGATAACTACTAAAATTCTGGTTTTGTTGTAGGTTTGCCGTAGAATCTCAAAAAATAGATGTAAGATCGGAAATTTTAAAATTTCCGAGTTAAATTGCATTGCACAGTGGTCCGGATCAACAATTTAGGGGGACAAATACATTTGTGGCTTAACCTTATACTTTAGAGCTATGATGTCTTCAAACCAAATGATCAGTGAAGATAAGCCATATGTCGATGTACATGGTATTAGGGTGGCTCTTATTATTAAGGTGATCCAAAACTTATTTTCCGGATGTATTGAGATAGAGGACTGCATTCTTCGGTAAAATTGTAGATAAACTTATATCGAGCAGCTTTGCTGAGGACATCATAGTAGTATCTGCAACGGTTTTAGTGTTACAGCTATTTTTAAAGAGCAACTTAGGGTGTTCCTCAAAAAATCAGATTTTTTTGCACTAGCATTTATATTTTTCGCGTTTCGTATAGGTATCTTTGAACATCTTTTAGAGTTTGTTAAAACCAATTTTTTAATGACTGGCGTGTTCAGGTAGCGTTTTCTGAACCGAAGTTATGAGCAAAACTAGTTCAAAAACAGGTTATTTTTAAACTGCTATATCTAACATTGAGGAAAACGAAAAAAATCCGTTTCTTGTATTTGACAAAAAATATTTTCGAGCATGTTTATAAAAAAAGGCGGAGGAGATATTTTTTAAATATTTTTTAAATTATGTTCATACATTGGATTTTTTCATTGAAAAATATTCGTATCAGTCATTCATTAGCTATATAAGGTATTTTTGTCTTCTAAAGTGTCAAATTAATTCAAGTGCATATTCGGGAAGAAATCGTTCTGCATTCTTCGGGGAATGCAGAATGGTGTCACTTTTGTAAAATCTCTAACGCTTCTCGGTGGTTGAAGGTTCTATCAACCGTGCATTTTGGCACCTGCAGAACGTTCAGCATCCTTTCGGGGATGCAGGGCGACTTATTTCTTTATGTTTTGTGCTGTTTTCCCACCTCACCCAATTCTCAATTCCCTTCCATGTTCCTTTTATCCTTCCCTTCCCATCAGGAAGTTGATGAGAAGCTACGCAAGGCACGAATCTCCAAATAACTAGGGGAACATGCCACTTGAGCCAATTAGTTCTGATAACATAGGTGCAGGGTTTCATTCAGTAAAAAGCATTCAAACGAAGAGGTTGTTTTTCGAGACGAAGACTACTTTAAGCTGCGAATAGATTGGTTGGTAGGTGCTAATCGCAAAGGCTGCTGCAAAGCCAATATTCGGGGCGATTCCAGTTTCACAAGTACCTGAAATAGTGGAACTCACTTCACTGAGAAAGATGGCCTAACCGATTTGAGAACTGTTTCAATTTGTAGGTTACACTAGTTCATGCACTAGCTTTCATGTTTTTCAAAAATCAAACAAAACTGTTTGAAAAATACATTTTTATATGAGAATAAGAGAGATATGAGAAAGGCATCATTACACAACTAGGTAAATAAAAACAAGTTTAACTTAATTTCGTATGATTTTTGTGCTAAATTCAGAATCCTACTTTTTCAAAATTGTTTACTAATAGAAAATTCAAATAATTTTCGAATTCTATACTTTCCGAAATAATTCTAAGTTTGTGATATTTAAATTCTAATATTCTATCGATTATAATTGATGTCGTTTAGGATAGCGGAAAATTTAAGATATATTTTTTAGTTCTTAATTGCTAGTAAAACAAAAATCAAGCAATATATTTTTTAAAACTTTAGTTGTTTTTTTTGACCATGGGTTAGTATATGGAATTCGTATAAATTTACGTTCTATTTCTTTTTGTACAAAGCCTTTGAAATAATTTAAAATTTTCGTGTTGTCATAAAATTTATTTTATTAATAGAAACAAATTCTACGTCTCTTTGAAACAGATGAAATCAAAACGGATTCCAATATTTTCACTTTGATTTGCAGAAACGTTGGAACGCAATATATATCAGAAATTTTGAAATTTCCGATCTTCTACCGATTTTCTGAGATTTTACGGAAAACCTAAAACAAAAAAACCTAATTTTAGTAGTTAACAATTCCGTTTGGGTTGTGCATAAAAATTGTTTAGATCTTTTGTCCAATACAAAAACATTATTATTTTTAGAGTTTAGGTATATTTACCAAACTTTTTAAGATTTTCAGTGAAATCCAAGTTTCAGTTTTTTTGTAAATTTTGTTCATAATAAATTTCCAACTAAAATAATAAAAAAATATATGTCATAAAATTTCAAAGTTTTGATTTGTTTTTTTTTGGCAAAATTTTCCCAATAATATAAATTCTCTGTATTTGTACCAAATTTCTTGAGATTCTTTGAACGGATATATAATTTTGATCATCAATACATTGTTTCTGGTAATGATTCCAATATTTTGAATCAAAAAAATGTACATGTCATCGCTTTAATTTTCGAGTTATATACAAACATGTGAAAAAAATGAAAAATTCATATATATTTATAAATTCATCGATTTCTCAATATTTTCTTTTGATTGTGTAGGAATGGTAATTGAGCGAAAATTGTAGCTGGTATCACTAGCAATCGAATGATGTATAAAAATATATAGGTCATCGCTTTGAATTTCGAGATATTTACGATCATAGTAAAAAGTCTCATCTTTTCTTAGGTCATCAATCTACAGTTTTCATTATAACTTTGGGTAGACAACCCTATTTTTAGTTTTTTTCAGTGCATTGTATATGTGGAAGTAGTTCCTTTCCAATGGTGAACAAATTTTGAAGATCGGTTGACTAACAACAAAGTTATGATTCGGTAAAGTTGAAGTTCTCGATATCCGATTCGCGATGCAGGTGCCGCATGAATGCAGATAGGGCACGTTTTGAGCTCGAAAAAAAACTTGGAACGGGAAAAATCTGATTTTCATTAGTTTTTCCTAAAAGATTGCCAATAACGATATACTTAAAATAATCTACAAACTTCACAAAATTCGAGGGTGAAAAATTTATCGAAATTGGTCAAGTAACAACTGAGCTATGATAGCTCAAAGTTACCGTTCCAACTTTTTTTGAGGCTTGGTGCTTCGCGTAACTTTTTTAGGCTTGGTATTAGGAGTGTTAAATAGGACAGTTTTAGGAGGCAAAAGCTGGATAAATATTATGGGGCTAGTGCTCCTTCCGATTACACCGTGAAATAGTAGTCTCAAGTCAAGAGTTTTCTGAGGATCGAAACAGATGCCACAAAGGATCAGTATTGAGCGCCCAAGCAATAGTTTGAGCAAGATTTTGCGAATACGAAAAGACATACTTATTACGAACAATAAAGACAAACGCGAACGATCTTCGGAAGCATATTTGGCAAATCTGATGCGGATTCGGTTGGACGTTTGATGTCGGTTGGTAACTATTGACGAAACTAGGATCTATTATTATACGCTAGACAGACTGATTACCCGACAATTAACTGAACCGGCTTTAGTCTGTTCTTTAGCACATAATAATGGATCCTGCCAGGCACATACCCAGAGGGGGGCTGAGCTTCCTTTTTAAGTTTTTGAGTGCAACCAAAAAGATTTTTCTGTTACTGAATCCTCACTTCTAAGGACGAGTTTTCAACACTCATTACCCTGTGTTTTCAGACGCGTAAGTTAGATTTGGATAAAATTAAATAGGATCATATTGGATTCTAAGACACTTCAGTTAGTTGAAATTGGTTTAGCCTCTAAGAAATTAATGAGATGTTTTGTTTTAAAATTGTTGACCGCTCTTTCAGGTGCTTTCTAAACCGCTATGTTTGAATTAAGTTTGCTCTACAAATAATCAGCAAAATTTTCAAACTAGGAGAGCTTACTGATAAAGCTTTCAATGTATTTGCTTCTTCTTATTGTAGAGTATAAATACGTCCTTATGAAAAACATTACTAGATATTGTAGAGTATAGATACGTCATTATTAAAAAGGTTACTAGATATGTCAAAAACAAAAGAGGAAGAAAGTGTAAGTTCCGGTTGGATAGCAAAAACGTTATAAACGCGATCAGTTAAAAAGGGTGACGAAATCACTGCATCGAACGGAATTAAATAAACTGATTGAGTAATCTATTGTTGGTCCAAAAGTGGGTGTCACGAAGTTGGACTCTACACCTATAACATCACTTATAAAAGCAATTGATGATCTTTAAATAATTCTTGAAATTGAATTATTTAAAGATCATCTCTTTACTTTAACACAGAACTTTTTAAAACAGTCCCTCATCAAAAATATGAGACTACTTAACTAAATTGTTGATTAATTGCGCTTAGTTAGTTGCGAATTCAGACATTCTTTTCATTTGACATGTACTCACGCTTCCATGAAATAAAAAGTAATAAAGGCGCACCTAGGACTAGATACATAAAGAAACGAAATCCTTGGTACGGGCCTGTCAAGAGTATAGTTTAGATGATACATGGCATAGGTTAGGTAGACTTAAGTAAAGAACGATTAATGCTGAGATGTCATCGTAATAAGGGTGTTGGAATTTCTTTTGAGATAAACTGTGGTTTATCACCATAAATCTTCTCCCATTTTCCAAGGTTTAGTGATACAACAACTGGTATTCGACAAAATAAGAACGATCTATTTATGACGACTCTCATGACTTTTTTCACAAATGTCCGGGATGGAATTAAGAATGAAAACATAATACAAGCACAATTTTCTGTTCATCATAGATGATTCAGGTCGAAATGACCGAAGGCCGCGAGTGTGCCGGCGACCCACCGTCGGAAGCGCTGGCCACTGCGGGGGCAGAACCCCCGCTGAAATCACCTCTTTCTAGTTGCGGGTGTTTGCCTGGATTACATAGAGTTATGCCTCAGTTAGGTCAAAACGAACGGCACCTAGGTCGGACAGCAGGTTATCAAAAAACGTTGCGGCATAGCCGCATTAAACATTGCAAAATCTCAGTGCATTAGACTAAACTATATAAGGCAGCATGTTGATCTGTTATTCCAAACGACTATCGCAGTACCAAAGATTTGTAAATTGTATACCAAATGACTGCTATGCTAAATGACGATTATGCCAAACAACCATTTTCCAAATAACCATTATGTCAAATAGCTTTATCCAAACGATGTTAAACGAAACGAAATAATGCCAGACGAACTTATACCAAACGGGGTAGCCCCGGTCTCATCAGTTCATATAATTTTTCATTGAATTTCTGGATCTTTTTCATGCATTTCAAGTGTTCCATCAGCAAAGACACAACGTTTATTATGATCGGTATCGTTCCATATTCATTAATTGAGTAGTTTCTACTAGTTGATTGTCAAAAAATAACAGCTTCAAAGGTGACATGTGCCGAAATAATGGATTATTCAAAATACCTCTTGATGGAACACTCTGTTTTACAGTTGATTTTTCGAAAAAAACCTTAATAGGCTTAAAAAATAGTTGTCACACTCGTTGGTATCCTCGAATATAGTATTGAAAATCAATTCAATTAACTCGGAGAAATCGATTTTGATCATTACTGTCGGTACTTTCGGAACTGAAGACCAAGAACCGGTACAGCCGAAGTCAGTATGTTTTGGAGTTCAACTAATGAAACCTACAAATACGAATAACGTTGAGCTCATTTTCGAAGGTTTTCTACGCTTTTAAAAATTTTGAAACAAGACCAGTTCAAGATCTCTGGTTTCAAATATCTGAAATCCGACAAATTTTTGATACCGAACCCGACCCGTTTAAAATGAAAAAAAAAAAAAACGTCAACCGAGCTCGACAAACTTTTTATTCTGAACCCGAACCCGGCTCGTACCCAAAAGTTCGGGTTCGGGATCGGGTCCTACCATGTCTACCTGTCATATAAAGTGACGAAGCAAAACATGTGATGGAACCGAATGAGAAATCGCAACACCGCTTTTACAAACGATGCACACAGCGTGCGGAGTTCGATTTCGTAAACGCGGTAAAGAAAACGAAGTCGAGTTCAAGATTGGCACAACACTTTACATTTGGTGAAACTAATCACCTAAGGTATCCAAGCGAAACACAAAACTACACGGAAAAGCCAGCGATCGCAAAATAACTAAAATATTAGTTGTTTTTCTGATTTTGATTGGGTAAAATTTGGTACAACTAATCGACTGTTGTTTTAACTAATCTGTCATTTTTGATTTATTGTGCTAGCAGCTTAGCAACGACACCCAATAAGTAATGAAACGTTTCATTAGAGCAATGCCAAACACCCTAAGCGAACAATGAAACGTTTCAATGGGATGTCACTCGTGCAATTGAGCAAAGACACAATCCCAGCAAAGTTACTTGTATGCATGAAAGCAAAAAAATGTCTCAGTTGTTTCAACCAATTATTCAGTTATTTGAACTTAAAACGCCAATTGCAATAAATATTTTTTACTGTTAGCCTCTTCGGGGCAGCTAATCGTTCACTGCTTGAACAACGAAATTTTACCTAATTAACTGCTTATATCTTAATCACTAAACTCACAAAGGATATGGAAATGAACCAAAAGATTACAATTCTCAAAAGGGAACTCACCAGAAAAATGGTCACAGGGCATTAGGAATTTTTTCCTTCACTTGCAGAATGGCTCGCTGGTAAACCAAATGCTACAGATACACTTTCAAGAAAATACAAATAGTACCACTTCACTTTAGCAGCAAATTTTTAAGCGTTAAGCGGTTTTAGTAACATTGACATGAACTGTCCTAGAATACATTACTCTCAGATGAAATTAAAACATTTATACTGTAGGAATATCTATTTAACACATGGAAAACTTGTTTTACAATTAACTGTTATATACTTCTGCATACTTTCACTTACATACATACACTTACGGCCACTAACATAAATGACGTTCATTTACCATTGAAAATTTTCAATATGAAACGCTTCTGGTGAAATGAAGAGGTTTTTTGTTTTGCCTTTTGCTGTCTTCGTTCTCCGCCAAGTGACAGCATTTGAATACAACAATTTCGGTTACCTGAATGGTTATGTCAACATCAACAGATATGTTAGTTAAATCAACAACATTTTAGTTGAAACAACCAGGGCGTGAAACAACAATTGCAATATTGTAATTTTGTGATCTGCGGGTTCTCCGTGTAGAACTGAAAGATTATTCAACCCTTTGTTTTATGACACGAAGAAACGAATTGTTCCATGATTGCCTAATCATGGGAATGAATTTTGTCCCCCTGTTATGACCTAACTCATACAAACTTTCCTCGTCCTTGAACATCTGTGAGTAGTATGGCTACAATGGAAAATTCAACAGAGTAACCGTGAAGGAGTGAGAAATTAACGTAATCCAAATAAATCCACATTCATTTGTTTAGTAATCAAGAATGACAACAGAATCGTTATTAGCGAACGTCATCTCAACCGGCATATAGCAACGGTAGCGCACGAAGACAACCACTGTGGAAATAGTAATAATGAAAACAAGGAAAATGAAAACAATAATCAATTTACATATATGCAGGTGAGAGATAATCACGCTTCAAACTGGTTCTAACCAACGTACCATGTTATTTCAAACCATTGTGCATTATTACCATAGTAGTTTGAAAAGGTTAAAAAAAGACAAGCGATGTGTTTTACTGTGTATGTTGAATCGATGTTGGTTTTTCGAAGCACTGTGGTATGGATTCGGAACTATTAAAAGTGAAGTTTTAATCATTTATTCGATTATATTCTGCCTCACTATCGGTCACCTCTGAATGTAACTGAATGAGCAAGTAACACTAAAACTTATATTTTGAAAGGATATAAATATTTGGAACGCTGTCAAGTGAAGTTCCATGTGAAAAAGAACTAGATTATATTTATCATGCTTAGCCATGCGACATCTGTGCAAGACTAACGGTATAGCTTTGGCCTTTGGTACAAAGAAGGGCTTGAATGTATGCCTGTAGCGCCACGAAGTGTTAGGTACAGGCAACTTTCGTTCAATGATGCCGTGCGCATGATCTTGGTTGATTCTTGGAATGTAGGTTTGGTCAATTTACATATTGCTCAACGCAGCCATAAAGAATCAGTTTTGACGTAGGGTCAGGGCTGGGATTCTATATATACTAAGAAGCAAATAAAAACAACTATTGCATGGTCGATACTAATAAAATCTTAGCTTGATTGAGCCGAAAAATATACAAAAATGAATATATTAAAATGTTGAGTATGTTTTCATGTAATATTTTAAATAGCATAGTATAGCTGATAATATGGTTGTTACTATTTATTGTGTGTATTTCGAACCCGAAAGTAATGAAAGTTTGATTTTCAATTGAAACATTATCAAACAAATTTTTATTAGATTACTCGTTACACGTTCAAGATTATTCAGTGAAATTTTCAATACGTTTTTGATTTCCTAATCAAACTACCAAATGCTTCACAACATAAGAAAAAATCCTCGACGAGCTTCCAAAAACTTGAAAGCTCAGAACGTTCACTTTCTCGCTACTTAAAAAATACTGGACTCTTGGCAACTCGAAAATATAAAACAAGCTCCGAGCAAATTTTTTTTGCTGCCTAAAAGTTCGTTCAGTTTCGTTACTTACTATTTTTTTAAATGTATTGTTCAGTGGCGTACCGAGGAAATTTAAATAAGATTCGCCGCCCCCATCGTTGGTTTTGTGAGCAAAAAAACTGAACTCTCCATCTCTGGAATCATGTGATGACTTGGACGAGCAAAAAAAAAAAAACAGGACCCAAGGATTGGTATGCCGCCCCCCCACCCCCCCCTTAAAACCTTGCGTCCGGGGCGAGTGCCCCCATCGCCAAACACCTTTTTGTACTTCTTGAATAAATATTGATTCTTGTACTCTTGAAAAAAGATTGATTCGTGAACCTCAGAACGGATTTCCCAAGAAAACTTGTTGACTTTATTAGCTACTAAGCATCAAAGCATTTGCACAGGTGTGCACTGAGGTCTTTTTTCACGCGGGGATACGTACCGCATAAACAAAAACCGCGCAAAAAAACGCGTAACTTCAGAAATCCGCGTAAAAACCGTTTTTTTTTCATGCCAAATGTCTTAGAAATGCATGAAACGTCCAGTAAAATAGTAAAATCTCAAAACAAAATTTTTTTTTCAGATCGACTTCGGGACTTAAAGAAATTGAGATCGCGTAACTTCGGAAATCCGTGTAGAAAAATATCGCAAAATGAGAAAAAAATATTTTTTTTTATTTCTTTTGCCAAATGTCTTAGAAGATTACACTAGATTTCGACGTTTCATGCATTTCTAATACAAAATATGAAAACCGCGTAACTTGGGAAATCCGCGCAAAGAAAACCGCCTAATTTCGAAAATCCGCGTAAAAAAACCCGCGTAACTTCGGTAATCCGCGTAAAAAAGGCACGTAGAAAGAAACCGCATTAAAAAAAAAACAATTTTAATCCACCTAGTGGTGTAATGATGCCTTTCTCATATTACTCATTGCATCATATATATGATCGTGAAACTCGCAAAACAACTGTTTATTGAATATAAATAGGATAATTTGTGCGGATCTAATCTCACAAACTCTATAAAACCTGTTTACCCTGTAGTTCCGGAACCGAAAGTAGTATCCACAACATATTAAGGAATTCCGTATGAAACTGTAAGACTTTTCTTTTGAACCTATAAGTTTGTGAAAATCGATTTGGCCATCTCCAAGAAAAGTAAGTGAGATCCTTTTTGCAGTTTTTGATCACCATTTCCAATTCTTCCGAAACCGGATTCAGATAAACGGAATAGCCGAAGTTGGTTCGTTTACTACCAACAAATATGACTTTGGACTTTGGACATAGTTAAACCTATACTTACTATCTCATGCTCTATTTCGATTAAACCAAATCAACGAAATCTAACAAACGAAACGAACCTGCGTTTATGTTATTTCTGCATATGTAAGTTAAGCTAAACAGCATAAAACATGTAATAGGATTATTATTTTTATTATTATTATTATTATTATTATTATTATTATTATTGTTATTATTATTATTATTATTATTATTATTATTATTATTATTATTATTATTATTATTATTATTATTATTATTATTATTATTATTATTATTATTATTATTACTATTATTATTGACATCACTACACAACGTGTACGAAATAGAACAAAGCACGCCTTGTTCGTTTTGTGTTTTCTTCTTCTTTCGCTGTTGTACATATTGTCACTTTATGTGGCGATTTGAAAACTTTGACACTCATCGCCCTGCAACTGCGGAACCGTAGGTTTAAAGACAGTATGAACTTTAATTCAAATCAAGATTTGTGAAAATCGGTTCAAGCATCGCAGAGAAATCTAAGTGAATTTAGTTTTAGGAGTTTTTCTTCTCCACTTTCGGTGCTCTCGGAACAGGAAAAGAGGGGACCAGTAGTGCCGAATTAAGTTTTCATGCGCACAAACTAACAAGCTCTGCAAACTAGATGAATTTATCGGACAGTTTTATGGGATTTGTACCTGTTTTTAACCATCGTTCGTGGAAAACATACTAATAAAATTGGTAATTTTCCACTTATCACGTTTTAGTTCCGAAACCGGAAGTCGGATCCTGATAAAATGTTCCACAATTTTTTTTGAATATTATAAGACCTTTCATTTGAATCTTAGTTTGCAAAAATCGGTTGAGTTGTTCCAGAGATAATTGAGTGTAAACTTTTTCTCAAATTTTCACATATTACCTTATAACTCCGGAACCAGAAGTCACATTCAAATGAAATTCAATAGCAAGCTATGGGATCATAATACCTTTTATTTGAATCTTATTTTGTGAAAATCGGTTCAGCCATCTCTGAAAAAAGTGAGTGCGTATTTTTTTTACTTTTTTATTACATATCATCCTATATCTCCGGAACCGGAAGTCGGATCGGAATGAATTTCAATAGCAGGCTATGGGACTATGAGACCTTTCATTTGAATCTTTGTTTGTGAAAATCGGTTTAACCATTTCTGAAAAAAGTGAGTGCATATTTTTGTTACACACACACATACACACACACACACACGCGGACACATACACACACAGACATTTGCTAAGTTCGTCGAGCTGAGTCGAATGTTATATGACATTCAGCCCTCCGGGCCTCGGTTAAAAAGTCGATTTTCACAGTGATTGCATAGCCTTCCTTTGTAAGTAAGCAAAAACGTAAGAAAAGACCCCAGTGTTCCTAAAAAGTGAACATATTATACAAGAATGGAGCTACACTGCTTTTAATAATATTTTTATTAAGAATTATTAATACGAATATTAAAGATTTGCTCATTACCAGGAGCCTTAATGCTCTAATGTTTCTTAATGAATGACCTAATTTCATCACAACTCGCCTCAGTAGTTAAAATTAAATTAAAATTTTGAACATTCTCAAACTGCTAATCAAGTTTTTGAGCTTTTTCACCGTTTGTAGGAAGTATTTTATTTCCTTCTTTGAGAGCAGCAGTTGGTGCCGACGAAATTTTTATTTCACAGGTTTCTTTTTGTAAATTCTTAGCTATGGATTTCACAACATGATCGCGAAAACGTTGATATTGTCGTCGTGATAACCGAGTGAGCATGTGAAGATTGTTGTCGATGATAGAAGAATTGAATTTGCTTTGAGCTTTATGGACTGAAAGATTCCTAGCTTTATTTATGCAATGATTCAAACGATCTATTGCTGTATCGATGACAGTGGAATTTTTACTTTTTTCTCGATTCACATGATTTTAATTAATTGAATTAATTATTACTCCACTGGAAATTCTGAACGTTACAGGGAGATAGTCTGAGTCAAAGTCTGTATGAGTTATTAGTTCACTACAAATTTAACTTTGATCACAGTGAACATACATCCAAGCTAGTACAAACTTTTTCAGAAAAATTGTGTAAAGCATACTATTAAAAATCCGTTAAAAATGCTCGAACGCAAGAGCCCATAATGGTAGTCCCTCGAAGCGCCTATGCTGGAGAATAGCTACTTGAAGATTGCCTTTTAAAAATAACCGTTAAATTTCTTACACAAATTGAAATCTTGTGTCTTGGACGTCTGTTCTCTGTACTTTGATCTTGTAGAATTTCAGAGATGGTCGGGTAAGTAATTTCTTGAACCCGAACCCGACCCGTACCCGATCGAAAAGGAAAAAAAACTCGTACTCGACCCGAACCCGAGAACAAATTTTCTTTCAATCCGAATCGTACCCGTTCCCTCTAAAATGAAAATCTTTACCCCTATCCGAAAAAACGGGTTCAAATACTCGAAATCCGATCAAATATTTGTAGCAGAACTCGACCCATACCCGTTTCAAATGAAAAAAAATCGTTACCCGTACCCGACAAACAATTTTTTCTGTACCCTAACTGTTAGCAGAGAATAATAACTAATGCATCTTATTTAAATTTGCATTGAAAACCTTCAAATTGCTTAGGAGCGTTTAAAATTATGGTAATTCTGAGCCTGATAGGTATTTTGTTTCAAATTTGATGTTTCAAGTCACTATTAATCCCAAAATTGGCGACTTCCAATTATCGAGGTTATTGCAAATTCTTACAACATTTTTATTTTTGGTAGTAGACAATAGGGTAACAGAGGTATTTTGGCCCACTTTAGGATTGATTTTATTTTGGCCCACTTTGAATAAATATCCACCAAATGTTGTAATATCTTTGAAAAACCCTTTCGCAATGGGTAATTTAATGTGATTAGCTTCAAATTTATGCAACATCGGTTACTTAACATCGATAAAATCCGATAAAATCGATAAAGTTTGTTAGGTGGGCCAAAATATATGGAGTGGCAAAAATACCTCTGTTACCCTACTATATACAAACCATTGTGTATCTACGTCGTCGCTGCACTATTGTTTCTGACATTACCTACCGTTAGTTTTGTCCCGATCAGTAACGGAGTAGCAACCAGGGGTGGTAGGGCGTAAATATAACTTTGTAATTCGAATATCGTACAGCATCAGTGATTCCCGTTCTTCCTGATGTCAATCTGTATTGTATCGAAATATACCCGGAAAATACAGTATAGGAAAATGGATCATCATGTACTACTGATTTTTCTAATCGATAAAAACAATAGATATTTGTGTCAATTAGATTTTCGTTCGGCACGTCAGTATAGACATTGCATTTCGATGCAAAGAAAACAAGTGTTCTGTAAATAGCAAAAACTTTACGTCTGCTTAGCGGTTCAAATTGAACTGCCGAGTTTTGCATAAAGCAGTTCAATTTGAACTGCTATGCACTGATGAGTCAAAGATGAAACGTAAACATATCAAAATCGGTTATGTGCCCTAGCACAAAATTTTTCTAACCCCTGAATTAATTAGATTGTAGATTTATGATAAGGAAAACCGGAGAAAAATAATTTTCTTTTTCAACGAATTATTTGAAAGCTACTATGAAGTCTATTTCGAAAGGCGAACATTTGCGGTTCGTATGAAATTTAGATATTGTAGTTGTACTCATCATAGCAGAATCTTCAATATGGTATTTTGCTTATCGAAAATATCCACTTGAAAGTGAACATTCGTTGCAGATCTCCAGCACTCGCCATCGCCGACTACACTCTAACCCAATCAAACTCATTGTAGCTATAACATAACTCATGAAGAAAATTAGCCGTAAATAGAAGCTGGGGAAAGAAACCAAAATTTCGACACTCATATTCAGAATGTTTAATCGAAACAGTGTCACCTGGAATTACATCTTATTTCGACTTGAAATCTGTAATAGTAGATAGAATAAAGTAAGTATTCGTACTTTTTCTTATGTAGGAGCCTTTTCTATTTTACCAACGAAACTGCAATTGTGATTGTCCTTAAAAAAACACCTTAATTAATACATAAATTGAATGCTAACGGTAATACGAAATACGATTATTGGTAGGCGAGTCCTTTATTATCTACAGTAAAAAGCATTGCTTTTATAGCTCGGTTTACATAATACGTTACTCGATGGTAACTAGTTCTTAACAGCACAGAGATTCATTCTTTGCAATGACTGCATAAGTACATGTTATCTTTGGGAATGTTGCATGTATGAGACACTAGAACAGGATGCATAACATTTGGTACGGTTGTTCGTCGTGCACTAATTAGATTATTGTAACTGGTGCCGTTCCTAACTTACAGTTCGGTCTTTTGGGAGTTTTTGTGTCATACAAACGATACTTTTCGCGTTTGGATTCATAATTCTTGCGAACCCCAGGCCGTGCGGAATAACGGCTAGATTTAACGAAGTAGCAAAAAGACGAGAAAACTACTGCTAGAATCTTTTTGTCTTCTGTACACCTGCTTGTACGACTACGGCGACAGCTTTAGACAATAGCGTAAAGTTTTCCTGAGACGCACCGTATTCATGTAACTCAAACACGCTTCAAAGAGTTCGCTTTCGCTTATGTGCTGTGAAAGTTTGCATGGATAACTCCGAATGAAAGCATGCTGTACAGTCATCAGCAACACCAAGCTCGCGTATCTCCGTGTTTCTTCCTGAAGCTGAAGGGAGACAACGAGAACGCGGCTTTGAAAACAAGCGACCGTTGCAAACTGTAGTGGAAGCTGGAATCAAGTTGAAGTATGTTTCACTTCTGCACATGAATTCTATGGGAAACGGTTCCATCATCTATTTTGAGCTGGTTTTGATGTGGGAATAAGGGAGTAAGGAAGCAGTTAATTAAAAACGTAAACACGTGCTGGGAATACGTTTCGGTATAATTTAGCCGTTCCAGAGCGGCGTTAAGGTGCGGCCCTGCAAATCTTAATGCTGCGGTAGTGTGATGTTATATACAGTTATAGCTTCATAATAACCTCCATCCGTGATATTAAGATCTAAACAAAGATTTTTAATTTACGATAATGTGCAGAGATTCCGAGCATCGCAGCATGAGAACAGGTTGGTGTTTTGTCTTTTCTTTCGTCGAGTTGCCTTTGTGAGATACATTCGTTCTGGCGAGACAGATGAAAGTTGAGCCATGTACGTTAAAACAGTCTGTGATATTTTTTTGTCCTTCCAATTTTTGGTTTGGATAATATTCGAAGGTTGTGACGTGCTCCTCATGAAGTGGTGTGTGGAACATTTTGGTTTTTGTTTTTATAATAAACTAATCATTTATTAAATTGTCCGATCATTTACATATGCTGCGATATACCAAATTATTATATTATCTCATATTTAATAACATGTAGAAGTATCGCAGTATAAAAGTATCGTTGTGTCAGTAGGATCGTAGTACTAGCCATTTAATGATTATGTACGCTAAGAACCATCTGCGAAGTTTGTTGAAACAGAAAGACCACAAAAGGAATTTAATGCCAAGATTTTGCTTTGCTAAGGATTTAGTTCAATTCAAATATTGCTGAATATATGCTGAATCCAAAGAAGTAACATTTTTACTTATATGCTGTCGAGTTTTCACGGGTTGATATTTATCCTTATACAAATTGTAATAAAGTCGTCCAACAATAATGATACTCTATGATACTCTCAGAAAAATAGTCTGGAGACCTCTATGATACTCTCAGAAAAATAGTCACTTTTATTTATTTTATTGTACAGTGCCCCTTACTAACTATATGGCCTTTTTTTGTTCGGCGGGTCTCATCAAGGGCCCCTGAGACTGTTGGCCCGGGCGCACGTGCCTTCACTGCCCCTCTGTAAAAGCGGCCTTGATGCAGATATAAGTTTGGAGTCTGGAGGCAGGAAACTATCTGTAGATATAAGTCTGACGGTAAGAATTATAATCATTGTATAAAAAAATATGAAAGGGCACCGGTTCTGTACGTTAAGAATCGACTGCGGAGTTTGTTTAAACACAATGATAAAATTTTACAAAAGGAAAATAATATCTTTGCTATTTAAAATAAAACGAAAGGTTATTGGCTTCCAGTTTCCGGAGAGTTTTTAAGAGTGCGCTTATTTAAATGAGCTTCTAAATTGACTCCCTTAAGCCCGGAGATTTTTTTGAAATTGCAAATCTAATCAATTGATGCCCTGATGAACTAACTTCATTTGTACCGGTACCTGATTTTCGGTTCCGGAATCACCGAAAATAGTCCGGAGACCCATAGTGTTATATACCAATCAACTCAGCTGTGTGTATGTGTATGTATGTATCGAAAGATTTTTTTACCGTTAAATTTTCTCGGAGATGGTTGAACCGATTCCAATAAGCTTAGGTTCGTTTAAAAGCTTGATCAAGCTCGAAGATCAAATGACTGTCTTTTCTGGTTCCGGTGATATAATGGTATAAGTGACGTAACCGACAAAACGCGTTGTTTTCTTACCGCTTATTTTTCTCAGAGATGGCTGAGCCGATTTCAACAAGCCTAGTCTCGCTCGAAAGCTACTGTTGATTGCGATAGTCTCACGACAAAAGGGCCTAACTGCAAATGACAGTTTCTCTTTGTTTACTCTTTCCTTCACGATTCATCGGATTGATTTGATATTTGACGCCTTACTCTTCGCAAAACTTTCAAGTTAAAACCGCAAGCTTTCAATTTATATTGGAAACTTTCAAGAAATTGCAGTAATGGTTCCGAAATAATAAAAAGAGGAAGTAAACAAAGAGAGTCCCTCATTTGCGGTTAGGTCCTTTTTTCGTGAGACTATCGAATTGCAGATTAAGTTCGAAGATCAAATGGCTGATCCTTCCGGTTTCGGAGATGTATTGGTATAAGTAACGTAACCGACAAAACGTGTTTTTTGTACCACTCATTTTGCTCAGAGATGGCTGAGACGTTTTAACACGTCTAGTCTCGTTCGAAAGTAACTATTGAATCAAGTACGAACATCAAATGGTTGTCATTCCGGATACGGAGATAAAATGGTATCAGTGACGTTACCGACTAACCGCACATTTTGCATCGGCTGAATTTAATGTCCGGTTCGAGGGATGTTATAAAAATATGTGTGACGTAACCGACAAATCGCAGTGTTATCATGCACAAAGACTTCTCGGTGATAAAAGAATCGATTTCGAAAGACTTAGACTCGTTCTTATGCTACTATTAGGTTATTTGATAAACTCACAATACTAATGGCCGAGGATAGAATCTTTCAAATCTTTCAATGAGACCATTTAAACGGCAAGTGAAAGGATTTATCATATCACTAGGTGGAATAACAAGGGTTTTTTGAGATATGCATATGCCTACGGGTACTACGTCCCGGGTTTGCGGTTCAATGCATAGGGCGCTGGTCTTACAAACCAGTTGTCGTATGGTCGAGCCCCGACCTGGAAGGATTCGTAGTGTCAATAGAACCGTAGCACTAGCCATGGAATGGTTCTGTACACTCTGAATCGACTGCGAAGTCTGTTGAAACAGAAGGTCACTTTCCACTACAGGAATGTAATACCAAGGCTTTGCTTTTATATGCCTACGAACTATTCTCATGAAATTTTCAAAATCTAAAAAAAAAAAATTTGATGCCAAAAGTCTTATACCGTTTTCGTTTATTAATCAGAGCAGCCCGAAAGCTGACCCAGAGTCGCCCAAACAACATTTGATATGTTTGTTTTAGCAACTTGAGGTCAGTGTTGGTGAAAATTGGACAGAAACTGCTATATTGCTATCTATATTGTATACAACATTTTCAGTCCGGTAGAAGATGCTACAAAGAACTCGAGTCTCTCAATGTATAAACCGCGAGAGAATTTTTCTACATTCTTTCGCTCCACTTCATACTCTGAGTATTTCACGGCCCTTAAAAAAATTAGTCTGATAATGATGGTTGCTGTGTGGAATTTTCCAAGAGAGATGGTTGACAATTATCGCAGAAAATCGAGTCGATGATTCAACTTGATGATTCTCATACTAGGTTGCAATATTTCAAAACCCTTGTGTGAAGCATTCACATACATTTTCATAGACACAACTTATAAAAAGATTATATGAACAATCTTAAGCGGCAATAGTAAAATGATTCTGTCGCAATTATCAACTGCCTGTATAGAATCGGATCTCGAAACGAGAATAAGCGACCGTTTGTTACTTCAGAGAAGATCCCCACAGCAGCGTGCTAACCTTTGATTCTCAGAAATGTCATCGAGAGAAATTCGCTCTCGCACTGGTGTCGATTCTATGTTAAATGCGCCATGCCGGTTTTTTTTTGTTGCGATGATTTCCAACTCTCTTTGATGGCACTGATTCAATCGTTGAAGAGTTGCCAGTGAACATTATTTGATACGATAAAAGCCATCCTTGCCTGAGGTCGCTCTAGATCGGACTCCAATCGCGTAGTTTCGCTCTGAAAATTTTCTCAGGTCGCACCACGCATCCAGCCGAGTTTGTTTATTTTTTCTTTTTTTCATGAGTTGTTGTTTAGGGCGCGTGCCACATGTTCGTTTTACTCGGAGTCAGAGTAGCCCGCGTCTAGGTTCAAAAACGAAAACGGTATTAGAATTGCATGAAACGTCGAGATTTAGTGTCATCTCGAACATTTTTTTTGAAAATATCGACTTTCTGAGACTTAGTAAAAATATCAAGTCCCAGAAAGTCGATTTTTTCAAAAAAATTTTTTTTTGAGATGACACTAAATCTCGACGTGTCATGCAATTTTAGGATTTTTGGCATCAAAAAAAATTTTCGATTTCGGAAATTTCATTCCCCCCCTATGGTGCTTTTTCAAGATCGAAAATTTTCAAACCTTAACCGCCGGGCAGCACCCCTTACGAATGTCCAATTTAGCTCAAATTTTGCATGAGGACATTTTTCGAGGTGCTTAAATTTTTTAACAATAGCGCTTTACGAAATTAGAGGTGATCCCAAAATAAGAGTGGTAAAAATCAACGTGTTTTGTCGGTTACGTCACTTATACCATCATATCACAAAGACCAAAAGTCACAGCCATTTGATCTTTGAACTTGTTCAATGGCCCGATAGTAGCTTTCAAACGAGCCCAAGTTTGTTAAAATCAGTTCAGCCATCTCTGAGAAAATTGAGCGCGTAAAAATACAACGCTTTTTGTCGGTTACGTCACTTATACAATCATATCTCTGGAACCAAAGTCCCAGCCATTTGATCTTTTAACTTGTTCAATGGCCCGATAGTAGCTTTCAAACGAGCCTAAGTTTGTTAAAATCGGTTCATCCATATCTGAAAAAATTGAGCGCGTATAAATACAACGCGTTTTGTCGGTTACGTCACTTATACAATCATATCTCCGGAACCAAAAGTCACAGCCGTTTGATCTTTGAACTTGATCAATGGCCCAATAGTAGCTTTCAAACGAGTCTCTAAGTTTGTTAAAATCGGTTCAGCCATCTCTGAGAAAATTGAGCGCGTTCAAATATCTTCGAAAAGTGCACACACATACCTACACACACATACCTACACACACACACACACACACACACACACACACACACACACACACACACACACACACACACACACACACACACACACACACACACACACACACACACACACACACACACACACACACAGACATTTTCCGATTTCGTCGAACTGAGTCGAATGGTATATAATACTATGGGTCTCTGATGCTCCGTTCGAAAGTCGGTTTTCCAGCAATTCTAATACCTTTCTATAGAGAAAGGCAAAAAGTTATCAGTACTTCGAACCGTATATCGGGTTTTCCGTAACCGGAACAGTTTTTGGTAAAATTTAGAAGTTTTTTACGTTGTCTACATCGTCACTTTAAATGGAAGTATACCTCAGCAATTAGTTTAATTCTTTTCTAACGTTTTGCTAGACTAACAGTATAATTCATAGCTTTATTGTGATAGCCGCATTTGACTGCACATAATTTTTTGTTTAACGTAGCATCAGAGATACGCACCATAGAGAAACTTGGTTAGAGCGATTTTCTGAAGCGCCAAATAAACAATTTGCATTTCTGATATCCTTATACTTGTTTACAAATGTCTCCCGAGGGTGTAATAAATTGGTATGTTACGATGTTTACGTCTACCAAAAGTGCACATAAAGTTATATCGAACATACCTGCTATTGCTTTAATGATGTAACGGTGAAGTGAGGACATACATAAGACAATCACACATTTTATGCGTGATTCCATATAAGGATAGTAATGTCAATTAAACAATTTTGCAATAGATACGTATACGAAAATGTAAATCCTATCTCCACACGACCGCTGAACGGTATTACGGTAAACTTGTTTAAGTTACAACTTAGCAATTTTCGAATCGATAATTGATATAGGGTAACGGCTCCTGTAGTCATCTCAGCTTCAGTAGTCATTTCATATACGAAATCAGTAGTTAAAGTGAGATCTGCTGTCTCTGTTTGATAGATTGACCTTAAGGGTAAGATGCATTCACTTTGAATTTTCACGTCGCTATAACAACAGTATTGATCCATTTTCGAACTATCCTTTTTTTGCACCTTATTGCCGAAGCAATAATATAACAATTTTATCTCAATTTTTAATTCTTTGATTAAAACTCGAGGAATCGAAAAAAAAACCAGTTCGGTTTCACATCTCATCCAAGTCAGTCGATAAAACAAAACCGTACGGAAGAAACGAAGTACAGTATTGTGTAGTGAACAATAGAACGACCTCGAAATGAGTGAGCCAAACGAACAAAAGCTACCGCCGACACGAAAGAATACAATTGTTGTTGACTTCAGGCAGTGCAAAATTCGAGTTCGATACGAGAACTTGGAGGTTTGCTTAACGAGCAAATGCATCTTGACATTAAACGTGTGCATTTACTACAATGCAATAAGACAAATAATGTTATTTACATCCAGTTTAATAAAGAGTCGGATGCAGTTCAATTCGCAAAAGACAATAACAATGTGCACTATGTGGAGCACGAAAACATTAAGTACAACATTCCAGTATATATGGAAGAGACTGCTATAAAAGTGTGTGTGCATGATGTTCCTTCAAGCGTTATCGATCCTTATATTCGCAAAACTATGTACCAATACGGAGAGATTCTCTCTATCGAAAAAGAAAAGTGGAAGAACTTTTTCCCCGGTATTCTAAATGACGTACGTTTATTACGCATACACTTGAAGAGGCCTATACCTTCTTATGTGATTTTCGGTCAAAATACAAGAATTCCGTGCAAATCACTTGTTACCTATGACAATCAGATGGCCACATGTCAATATTGCCAAAAAGCTGTTCAATACGGTAAGCCATGTGATAAACTGGACAAAGAGACAACTACACCAAAGGACAACGGTGCTTCCTTCACACCAACCCCAGTACACCTGTGACAGCCACCAACAACAATGAAGTATCCCCTTCAACGAAACCATCATCATCCCCTATAGAACAAAGTACACCAGCTGCAGTTAACAACTTACCCTCCAACCAACCAGCAATTGCAACCAATGTACAACAAGGTGCATCTACAGCAACTAGCAACGAAAAGAAGACGGAATTCGACAACAATACCATCGATGCGGCAATGGATGACGAGACGAAGCCCCTTAATCCTCGCAGGAGGGAAATGGAAGCTCCTCTTCCCCTAGAAAAAGGGTGACAACGAGATCCAACTCGAACAAAAATTATTTAAAAAATCGGCTCAATCGGCCACGTAAAGCTTGTACGCAAATAGGCCTGAATAAAAATATCTTAAAAAAAAAAATTATCGGAAAAATAATATTGCTACTCTACTAATGAGACACTGATCAATTTAATTCCTTTTTTACTTCAACTAGCGACCTAAATTCATTTTGTAGTTTTTGACCGGTATTTTTGGAAACTGAACCGCCCAAGTAACTAATCTGGTCTGCAAATTGGGATAGATTTGATGCACGTTAAGAAGACTCTTTCTGTTATTCACGGGCCGAAACAAGGGAGCCACTTAGGACATTTTCGTCTCATGATTTATGCAGTTATTATTATTATTGTTATTATTATTATTATTATTATTATTATTATTATTATTATTATTATTATTATTATTATTATTATTATTATTATTATTATTATTATTATTATTATTATTATTATTATTATTATTATTATTATTAATAATAATATCATTTATTTTACCCATGAATTTATGCAGTAAATTTTCTTGGATTGTTGTGCTCGACAAATGTTTATTTAGAAGGTCTTATAAACTGAAACCTTAATTTACGTGCAAAGTCAAAGGTGCGTAAATTAAATTTCGCGTACATTCAATAAAACATCGCGTTATTTCAAATATTTCCCGTTAAAAAGGGGTTTTTCAATTCCATTCGATTTTAGTATAAATAAAATTTAACTACCTCCATACGTAAAAGCACTGCGACTGTGGAAATTCGTAAGAGATATTCCAAGCTCCAATAACTACTTGTAATATTACCCTTGGGAATTACACTGTGCCACAGCAAGAACTACTACGGTTAATGTCTATTTCTTTGTTTGCTGTTCATACTTTTAGAGCTACACATTGCTTCCTTGTCTATTTATAGCTGTTTCAGGCATGTTCTTAGTCATCATAAAACTTCAGTGAAAACAGGTCTTAAGATCTGCACGAGCAATTAGCAACTTATGAATAAATTTTTAATACTGTTCATATTCGTGGAGCTACATACTGCTTATTTGTTTACTTTGATCTGTTTCAGGAATGTTTTCAGTCATCCAAGAACTTCAGTGAAAACAGGCCTTAAGGTCCGCACGAGCAATCCGAAATTTATGTAGAATTTTTCATTGCTGCTCTATGCTCCATAGTCATATTACTCACTCGACCATTCTGATCTGTTTCAGAAATATTTTCAGTCATCCAAGGATTTCAGTGAATCACGAGTATGGAACGTGAAGATTAAGTTCGTTAGTGTATTTTATTATTCTGGTAGATCTTAAGGCCTGAGCTTCAGGTAGTTTTTGGAAGGCGTTGATCAATTAACAATAAGCCTATCAATTGCATGTTGTATGACGAGTACGGGCCGAGGACAATAAGTTCGTTAATGAAGTTTGTTTTGCTGGCATATCTGACGATCTGAATTCCAGATAGTTTTTGGATGAACAAGAACTTCTGCATAATTTATCACAATGATCTCATGAAATAAATGTGATACAACGAGTATACACCACAAAAAATTTATTACGTTGGTAGACCTTAAGGCTTAAATTCCAAGAATCTTTTAAATGGACAAGAACTTCCACAGACATTATCACAGTGTATCATTTTGTTGAATATAGTACTACGAGCCGTTACCGCACTCAAAAGTCTTACAAATGTCACCAGTCACGTGTTTATACACTGATTTCAATTTTTCCAGAGAATTCTTGGATATCCACGACCTTAACTAGATTAAATGAAACCAAACAATTCCGTAATGTACATTTCATAATATTCATGTTGGATTGTTTTGTATACATTTTCCTTTATTATGCACAAACATTTTTAATGCGATCATTGTGTAAATTAAATAAAATATCGCGTTATTTCAAGTTCGCGTAAATTGAGGTTTTAGTTTACATATGTGATCGAAACGGCCTTCAGTTTGGTTCTGTTATTGTGAATGCTTATGTTGTTTTGGTACTCATCAACCGCAAAACTAAAGACTTTAACTATATGTATCCTGTTCATCTCTGAGAAATCTTTGTGAGTTTCGTTTAGAAGTTTTTGACCGCTACTAAGAAGGTTTTTCGGTTGCTTCTAATGACGAATTGAAATGTTTATTTTATATTGTATATTGTATTGTATATAAAGGCTATAGCAGGATAAGCATGTAAAATCTGCCCCCAAAGGGAATTCTTATCGTTATACCACATTCGAAAGGTCATAGACTGTAAACAATTTTCTCAAAGTTTCAACCCTTTAACTGCCATATTGACGGAGCTAGGGTGGTTCTATTGATTTTTATTTTATTTGATTTTTGAAGAAACTACTCCTCCGAAAAATTTGAAAAAAATCAGGCATATTCAAGGCATTATGGGGATGCTTTACAATTTTTTTCAAAATTTTTGAAGATGTATTTCTTTCATTAAAAAATACTAGAAAATTTTGAAACATATTTTTTCCCTCTTCCAATTTTTGCACCACCCTGGATTTTTTAGTGATACATAAAGAATTTTTGGACATGTTAAAATGGTATATTTTCATATTTTTTAAAAATGTGGACGACCAAAATATTTAATTTTTTCTTAAAAATAAATAACAGTTGACCATGCGTTCCCATCAAATTCTGAGAGAAGGGAACGCATGGTGCTTTATCTTAGCAGTTTCT
Organism: Malaya genurostris; assembly: GCF_030247185.1. NCBI lineage: Eukaryota > Metazoa > Arthropoda > Insecta > Diptera > Culicidae > Malaya > Malaya genurostris. The sequence continues at coordinate 124,533,056 of NC_080571.1, read as the reverse complement.
AGTAGTAGTCGACCATGCGTTCCCATAATGTTCTCTTAAAAGGGAAACGCATGGTGCTTTGTTCTGGTAGTTTATGATGCAACTCAAGCGCAGGGCTTAGAAATCAAACTAACGAAAAAAAGGAAATGAGTATCAACCTTTGCATAATACATACACGATCATACTTCGGGTACAACCTAGAAAGCTACAAAGCAAGAACCTTCTGGTATGTGGTTTATATATGAATGGTAGTAATATATGAACGTTGCGAGTATCACACATATGCAGTTCGGTTACGGTAGTCAAGAACTAGAGCGGGTGTCAGTTTTTTACGTGTTGCTGATGGATGTAAAGAAAAAATAATGCAAGAAAGAATGAAAATTTCATAACAGTGTCAAAAGTTATCATAAAGGTATGTTATCGAGGGATGTCTATAGTTTTCTGGAAAAATATATGATAAAGATAAAGTTGGAATTTTGTGTTTGAAAACGTCAATCGAATATCTTCATGATGGTTTTCATGGTTTGTAGACTGATAGCGCTATATATTTTTATATTTATTCTAAAATTTGAAACAACAACAGATATAAAAAATAGTGATGCGTTATTTTTCGTTTTTGTTACAACCTTTGCATAATTTCAAGTCAAGCATTTATCGACCATGTCTATAAAAAAACTTGATTTGCTGAATCGATCTCGTTAATTTTTGGGTATATTGTGTAGAAGGCTCCTATTTCCAGAAAATATCTGAAAATACATAATTAACTCAGTAAGTGATTTCACTCTCAGAGGAACGCTTCCAGGTTTTTACAGGTTTAATAATTTTGTTCAAATTGCGAACGGGAAGTTCTAATAAGATAATATTATCAATCCTTGGATTGGAACGAGAGCAACAAGTATCGGAATATCGTAGCTTTGGAATAGAAGCTTTTCAAAAGGATGTTCTGCCAAGAAATTTTGGATTTAAAGCTTTATCACGAGATGACCCAATTGAGACACACAGATCACAAAAAAGCTATTCGGGCCGGTAATAAGTCTCATTTTTAAAAGCTTACAAGTACTATATCGAGTACACTACAAATTCGACTGGATATTTGGGAATCCAGCACCGTTGCTGTGAATGCGTTATTGACAATAGAACTGTTGGTTGCTGTTCACACGAGGCCGCCATTATTCACTACCTTTCCTTATGCTCGGTTTTTATCCAGAATTGTGAGACCGGCGAAAATATTGTCAGAAATGCTTAAATCAGAACAGCTACCAAGTGACGATGATAATTCTATAGAATAAACGAAAAGAACCAGAGAGAAAATGTGTGCATTGAAACAGCAATGTATTTTTATAACATTTTTATCCCATTTCCTATTTAAATGAAAAATACAGTCAATAATTTTCAGAAATTTTTTCGTGACCTTTCTTACATGGAACTTCTTAATCATTTCATAAAGACAATTGAAGTTTCAATTTAATAATTGACCCTTTTGAGTCTTAGTTCTGACTCCTACTGCGTCCATTAGTTCATCCAATAGCAAAATTTTATTAAAAATGATGTGCTGATAAAAAACTCCAACAACAATCAACAACAAAATGTATAAAAATTTCAGCTTATTTTATAATTTATAGCAGTTCATCGTTTGGTTCAAATAATATGGTATTTAAAAAATGAGAGGAATATGCTTTATTAAACTCAAATTGTTGTGACTATATTAGTATTATATTAGGATAAGAATTCTATGTAAAAGTGATGCTACGGCGAAGAACAACTTATGTAAATTGCCTTAAGAAATAAACGTATTTATGGAAAAACAATTCTAAGAAATCGATTCCAACCTTCATCAGTGGCCACTTTTGTTTGACACCAATATAAAAAAGAAAAAATTAAATTCATTGCTGTTTCAACTCGCTATGTATTTAGTGAAATGTACAGAGCTCGCAAAAAGAAAACCGCGTTGTACGAGACCCAACAGTGCAAAACGATTTGACCATTTCATGAAACATTATCGAATCATCGAATTATATACAGTCACCCGCTCTAGTTCTTGACTACCGTAACCGAACTGCATATGTGTGATACTCGCAACGTTCATATATTACTACCATTCATATATAAACCACATACCAGTAAGTTCTTGCTTTGTAGCTTTCTAGGTTGGACCCGAAGTATGATCGTGTATGTATTATGCAAAGGTTGATACTCATTTCCTTCTTTTCGTTAGTTTGACTTCTAAGCCCTGCGCTTGAGTTGCATCATAAACTACTAGAACAAAGCACCATGCGTTTCCCTTTTAAGAGAACATTATGGGAACGCATGGTCGATTACTACTAGAAACTGCTAATGGCGTTTTCGTTTTTAATTTGCACTACACCGGTGCAGTGCTACACTGAGGCATGAATAAACGAACAAAAATGACGAAAACATAAACAGTAACCATTGACTACAATACACGATTCCATTGCACAGAGCTACACCAAACTTTTGATGAGTGCTACACCAGTGGTATCGGTGCAGAAAAAGTGTAGCATTGGTGTAGTGCAATTGGTAAAAACGAACGGTTTCAGTGCAGCTTTCGCTACACCAGTGTAGTGCAATTTAAAAACGAAAACGACATAAGATAAAGCACCATGCGTTTCCTTCTCTCAGAATTTGATGGGAACGCATGGTCGACTGTTATTGATTTTTTAGAAAAAATCAAATATTTTGGTCGTCCACATTTTTAAAAAATATGAAAACATACCATTTTAACATGTCCAAAAATTCTTTATTTATCACTAAAAAATCCAGGGTGGTGCAAAAATTGGAAGAGGGAAAAAATATGTTTCAAAATTTTCTAGTATTTTTTAATGAAAGAAATACATCTTCAAAAATTTTGAAAAAAAATTGTAAAGCATCCCCATGATGCCCTAAATATGCCTGATTTTTTTCAAATTTTTCGGAGGATTAGTTTCTTCAAAAATCAAATAAAATAAAAATCAATAGAACCACCCTAGCTCCGTCAATATGGCAGTTAAAGGGTTGAAACTTTGAGAAAATTGTTTCCAGTCTATAACCTTTCGAACGTGATATAACAATATGAATTCGCTTTGGGGGCAGATTTCACATGCTTATCCTGCTATAGCCTTTATTTCACCCCGGTTCTTAGATATTTCGCCGAGACCTTTATTTTTAATCTATCGGTTTCTCCCGAAACGAAATGCTGGGTACGGGCCTAAGTGATATTCAGTAATTGTGGGGTTTGAGCGGTTAGTGGGTAATTATGGTTAATTTGAAGAACCTATAATTGTTTGCCTATCTCATATAGAAAGGTTATGCAATCACTGTGAAAACCGACTTTTGAACCGAGGCTCGGAGCTGTGCGTGGGCGTATGTGGGTGTATGTCTGTGTGTGTATGAATGTGTATGTGTTTATGCAACGTTTTTTTGCACTAACTTTTCTCGGAGATGGCTGAACAATTTTCACAAATTGAGATTCAAATGAAAGGTCTCGTGCTCCCATACAAAATCCCTGAACATTGTTTGGATCCGACTTTCGGTTTCGGAATTATGAGGTAAAACGTGCAAAAGAATATGAAAATAAAAGCACCAACGTTTCTCGAAGATAGCTGAATCGATTTTCACAAACTTAGATTTAAATAAAAAGTCTTGCAGTCCTATAAAAAATTCCTGCATTTTGTTTAGATCTGACTTCCGGTTCCGGAATTATGGTATAAAAGTGCAAAAAGATTAAAATGAGTGTACAAACTTTCCTCGGAGATAGCTTAACCGATTTTCACGAACTAAGATTCAAATGAATGGTATTATGATCCCATACAAAACTTCTTAATTTCATCTGGATCCGATCTCCGTTTTCGGAATTACAGCATTGAGAAAGTTGAACATTTCAACCAGTTATACAGAGCAGTGATGCAAAACACGGAAAAATGGGGGTGCTGGGGGCTCAAATCAGATCCAATCGATAGGCAAGCTGACGGCCAAACGTATGCATTCCCCGGCTTGTAGTTCCGAAAACACCAGGCATAGTGGTCACAAGCTATAAAATGGAACGAACTCACTTTTCTCAGCTATGGCTGGATGATATTTACAAACTGAGGTTCAAATAAATGATTATTTAATTTTATACATAGCACCTGATTATCATCTGGATCTGAGTTCCGGTTTCGAAATTGCAAGGTGATTCAAAATTTCAAACCGACCTATACAGCCCACCGGTACGTACATGCGGTTGTACGGCAGAAGAAAACACAACACCGCATACATGAACGAAACACGCTGTGTGCGGTGTTGGATTTCGTACACGCGGTAAAGCAAACGAAGCCCACCAATAAGCAAAGTCTAAGTTTGGCCTTTCTGTTTAAACAGACTTCGCAGCTGATTCTTAATGTACAGAATCATTGCAATCACCTAAGAAGATCGATTCTGGCCTTAAGCAGGTAAATTTTCTGAAGTTTATTGTGATTTGTTATATTTGATTTTAATTGACCATTGCAATCTGCTGGGTTTCATATGCATATAATGTTTTGAAATTAGGGAGATTTTTGGTTTTGGTAGCTCCCTTATTAGTCGTTGGAATCCAGCGTCAAGTACTTCTCGTCATCCATTATGACCATGATGTCGCACTTCGGTGCTTTCAGATGTTTTTCATCAGATCCTAAAGCCGCTCCTTCTATTCTGCTAAAAACGGCCAACATGGACTAAGCTTCTTTACTGTGTGACCGATTGCCGAGGGCCACCACTCTGGCCTAAATAGTAAACACGATTAGTCGCAATTAGCTTATACCAAATTATGATTTAGATCATGAAAATGTTTATTTTTGCTGAAATACGTTCTGTGTTAGTATAATATGCATACATGTGGGAAAAAACACATTAATTATGCGGTATCTGAAGTGTGAGGGTATCAGGATAGTTTCCACACGTATGTAAGTAGTTCACAACAATTTGTTGATATGCTGCAGTTAGCTACATACACAGGTAGAACCTAAAAAAAAGTTGAATCACGATTCTCAGGGCACGGAGAACATTCAAAATGAAATTTTCCAGCACACATTTTGCACCCTTAACCCTGGTGGATGCGGTGGTGAACTTCCGTTTTTTGTCATGTCGTTTGGTGATAACGAGAAGCGGCAGAGCGAGTTAGTAATTTTTTAAAGTGGTTGAATGTGGAATGGTACTTCTCGTAAAAAGTTTACTGTATATCTCAACCGCAAAGTAATTACAGCGTAGTGTACTGAGTTTTGTTGCTGGAAGACGACAGGCTTCACTGGAACGTGCTGTTTTGGACATTATATATCATCAATATTACAGGAAAGTGAGATGGAGATAATCCAATTTTGCATATAACTTTGTTTTGTACATTTATAATGTATGTCACATTAAGCTGAGAGCAAGGAAATGTCTATTTATATTTGGTTATTAGGTGATTTTTCTAATCAATCACAGGAATTAACGCACCATATAAACATCTTATTTTGTTTTTGAGTTAGACAACTATTGGTAGAGGGTGTACGATACATACATCGCAGATGAGTGTATCATATAATGATGATTGCAAAGTTTCAAGTTCGATCTTCGAATACTTTCGGACATATGCTTCTTTGGATTTACTCGTGCTCATTCATGCCTTTGAAGAGCGTTTTCAAGAATCTAGTTCACACGGTAAACAAAACTATTGATAATCGTCACGAATCTGTTCTCATTTCTTAGAATATTGAACATAGAAAAGCATCAACCTTGAAAATGTTCTTAAATTTTCTGAAAGCTCTGGATTTTCTGGTTTAAAGTTCAAATATTGCTAAATTTTGAAAATCTGTAGTTTTTTAGCTTCACGCACTAGACACTCGTCTCTTGTCGTGGCATTATACCATGATTACGCAACTTTCAACATACACTTTAACTATCATTATTAAGTATTCAATTAAAATGTCACTATTTTTATAGTAAATGTTCTTAATTTCAATGCATTGATGAAGCGTGTATTGTTCCATTGTTGCTAATGGCGTAGTTTCTACTGGTCAAATGTCAAAAAAAATCTTTTTCATCAGGCTAGTCAAAATAACACCTCTTATTGGAAATTCCTTCATTATACCAGGTAAATTTTTGGTTATAAAGTCGTTTCTTGGAGTGCATCCATTTTATAATTGACTTTAATATCAAATGAAAAGAATTTTCATAATGTAGGGTAGTCCGGGACTAAGCCGGACTATACAAACCAGAATATAAAACTTCATACAAAAATGAAGACCAAATACAGTGGGGTGCCAGGTCTCGAGATATCTTAACGAGCTGAAGAAAATGATGCCATGTTCTAGTGGATTCTCTGTTTTTACAACCTTTCGTGAGACTGACGTCTCAAAAAGCAAAGTCTTGGCCATTACATTCATTTTGTAGAATTTGGTGTTTCTGTTGCTAATACTACGATCCTATTGACACTAACAATCCTTCCAGATCGGCACATACAACCTTGTAAGAGCACTACCTTACGCATTGAACCGTTAACCCGGATCTCAACCTCCAGCTAGCTAGTACAACAGATGGATGGTTATAAATCATGAGTATTTTTACTTGACTAATATGAGAGCGACATATTTGTGCATGTTGTTTAAGACGGCTAATGTTTCTGATACAGCCATTTACCCAAAATGTTTTGACTCTTCCCAAAAGGCACGCCTGAAAATGTTTTCGCTATAAATTGAAAATATTTGGTTTCATTTGATTTTTTACATGCTATACGTCGGTTGTTATTTTTTACATGCTATACGTTGAGCATTATTTTACTTATAGTTTCATGAAGGATGCAATTGTTCCAAATTTTAGTAAAAATTCGACATAAATGTACACCGTGCGACGCACAGTGGTCCAAAACTGGAAAAAGACGGTCAAAAGTCTGTACAGACTTTCACTGATTTTTAAGAGCTAACGTGTCTTCGAAGAAGTTTTACACGATTATATTACGCTTCTTTTGAAAGTGGCACCTTAATTTTTATTAGGGGGTAGCACCAATTTCGAACAAAAATAATTTTTTTTCACAAAAAAATTTTTTTTTCTATCTCATTTTGAATAAAAAAAACATTTGAAGTATTTTTGCTGAAGATATAAATAGTGTGAAAAAATTATTTTTTGAGATGTATTCACTTTATTTTAAAATCATTTTTTTTATTTATCTACGTAGAATCTACCTCTATTACCTAAGTATCTACTACAAAGTGCGCGTAAACACGCATAAACATGATTATGCTTGCCCGCGCAACTTAAGCAAATTGTAGGGATTTTTATTTTGTTTACTTTTTGACAATTAACAATATTATAAAAAATCTAAGTGGAACTCGATGCAATATTTTTAGGCCTTTTCAAAGTGGGTTTTAAATATTGAAAATCCGAAAAATTATCAAAAGTTCAACACATATTAAAAAAATGGAAAAATGTTTTTCAATCAAAATATGAAAAAGTATTGCAAAAGTACAAATCTTTACGAAGAGATTTCATTTTGAAACGTGTACATAAATTGAGTTATCGCGAAGCAACACGTTTTTTAAGATGATATATTGATTGTGCGACGCTCACTTAGAGATGTGCGAAGCAGCTCATACTGGTGAGCAGCTCCGAACTGATCAGCTCAATGATGGGAATCGATTCAATGTATCAGCTAATCAGCTCAGCTGGAACTGAAGGTTTGTTTTGAGCGCCGTTTTTTTGCGCTTTCATATGCATGATCGAAATCATTGATGCACAAAGAACAATGCTATGCGAACTAACTTGTTTGCAAATTATTATTATGTCATATTTGAGAATATCTGCAAAAGTGACATCCCTGAATGTACCTTAGCCTACTGAGTGAGAGGTAAGATTTCTTATTGACAACGGCTCATCCAATCTGTTAAAGAAGGATAAATACACATTTGAAAAAACGAACAAAAGCTCATGCACACATTTCTTCTCATTTATAACGCGCTCTTCAAGAGCCGAAAATTCGTTCAGCTTGTAGCTTGTTTCCACCTTACCAGCGGGGATGCGAGGTCATTTTTTAAAAAATCTGTGATCAAGCCAAAAATCTGTCTGTGCAAAATCTGTGCACTTTTCCCCGTTTCCATGATAATTAATCGGAATCATTTTGGTAAGCAAAAGGTCTCACTATTTCCTAACGCTCTGTAATTTTTTGTGCTAAACTGTGATCAATTTCAAAAATCTGTGATCGATTTCAGAATCTGTGTAAATCTGTGACTATTTTCAGAAATCTGTGAAAATCTGTGCCATTTTTTAAATCTGTGCAAAAGGAACACAGATTAATCTGTGAACCTGGTATCCCTGCTTACCAGTGCGGTGAACTGGTTAGCTGAGGTTCTTTTAAGAAGAGCTGTGAGCTATCAGCACTTTTTAAAAATTCGATTCATTGGAATATAGAGAACGTGTCGAAATTCTCACCTAGTAAAGAGTATGTGCGGGAAGTGTTGATTCACTACATTGTTTTCAAAAAATTGCAGTACAATTCTGCAGAATTCTTCTCGAAGCTAATGGAAAGCATGCTTTTTTCGGCCACGATTTAAAAGTGAAGATTTTAGTGTGAAAGAGAAAGAGCGCATAGCGCATTTTGAAGATGCCGAATTCCTTAAATTCCACCAAAACTTAAAAACATATACGACATGGCAATGATTTAGGAGATGGGAAAAGCGCATAGAATCATGGGTTGATCGTTGCCAACCATTGCCATTAACTGCAAAATCTTATCACTTCGAAAAGAAAACGAAGTTGTGCGGTTGGGGGATCGGAATGGTGTCTTGTACTATGAGCTTCTCAAACCCGGAAAAACCGTGCATACTAATCGGTACCGACAGCAAATAAAACCAAGGAACCAAGCATTGCTTGAAAACCGACCAAAACGCTCCACAAGATATAAGAATTTCAATTTGCAGCACGATTACGCCTTCGCACATACAGCGAAAGCGTTTAAAAACATAACTTTTTACCCAAATGCCATATCCTGGCTCCTTCCGACTGTCATTTCATTTCATCGATGTCTTACGCACTAGCTGAGATATATTTTTCTTGTTATTATCTAGAGTTAAAATGACTTCATGACTAGATCAAAATCATAACAATAACTAATACCGATGACACTTCGTATGAATTACGCTTGAATGTTACTCTATCTTACATATAGCTTCAAATTGAGTCACAATTTGACTCTTGATAAACATTTGTAGTACTATTCTATAGAAAAATTTATTACATCAAATCAAAGTTGAGTGATTTACAAATATAAATTGTCTGAGTTTTAATTATGTGTATTTGAGCATGAAATTTAAAACAAAATCACTAGGGGTATGTTTGACATGAAAAAGGAACTTTAAATTGAAGTGTTATGACACACGATTGGACCAATTCAATTTTTTATCAGTGTATTCCTATTAGTACAGGTTAGCCGTTACAAATTCGAAGGGCTCAAAAAAGGGGGCTGTTTAGTTTTGTCAACGTTGTTATAGTGAACCTAACCCACGACAAGAGTGTTAATAAACGTCGCATTACATAATTTATCATCATTGATCTTACACTAAGTTGCACTGTAGTAGTAGTGCTCATAACATAATCGACTGCGGGAAAATATGCCTTAGATTTCGATGAATGCCGCTGTACGATGTGTCATAGCCTCGTTCGCTAGTGCAGAAATGTCCTACTGAAGTATGTATTTCAAGGCACCAGGCGAATCTTTGAGCCCGATATACGCTAAAAACGATTTGGTCGTTTATCGCTTCGCCATGCAACGGTAATAGCAGTAACTGCCAGGCTTTCCGATTCCAACGGACGAAGAAAGCAAAACCTCTGCAATGCTTTGCGGTACTTTCTTGCCGCTTATGCTCCAAAGAACGTGTAATAATAATTTCTCAATATAATGGTGCGAAATTTATTGTTATCGGGGAGAGTATATCATTCTTGCTGGTCGGCTGACATTGTTTTTTCTGTTACGCGCGAATGCCCTTTTGCGCGTTCAGATTGAGCCTATCAAAGCTAGCGGAAAGGAAGCGATAATGACTCAATTTATAGATTTTTCGAGCATTTACCAGAAGCACTCTGGTCAATGATTTATCGTTCGACTCGTAAATATAGTATTTCCGCCGTTGCTCCTCACGATGTGGTAGAGCGCTTTCAGTAAGACATTATAACTCTGTCATCAAACGTTTGTATACAATGCGATCTCGAGAGTGTCTATATCGTACGAATATTTGTATCTTGATTTGGAAAGGATTTTAATGACCACTTGAAGAATATATCACCTAACACATAACGCCTTCTTTCATCTATAAAATTCCTCCCATTTTTCGGGGACCCTCCATTTTTGCTAATAAAACATTATGTCACCGTGGTACCCATTAAACATTGGGACATTATATTCGTAAACGGAATGCATTCCTCTTAGATAAACGAAATAACCTCCTGATATGTCAAACGTCATTATCTTTACGTTTTACCATAAAGTTGTTTTTTCCCGCCAAATCCATAAATTATGAATGTGCTGAAATTTCAAAAACATGCCAGTGGAACCGGTTGGTACATATTGAATGATTGCAATGATCGGTTCATCGTGTGTTTGTCAGCAGAGTTTTCTGTACAATAGCTACCGAGACCATTGCCGTGCCAACATAACAGGTCATTTAATACTGGCATCAGCTGAGCCAATATTGAATGGCCGCCGAACGAAGTGTATTCATCTGGTGGTACTGGTTTTACGAAGGTTGGAAAGGTAATGGATTTTACATGTTTCAATCGTGTGAATGAATAGCTGTTTCTGCCTCCCTTGCTGTACTGATGTAGCCAAAAAATAAAAAAACTTTTTTTTGGTCAAAGGATCGCATATTTCTCTTGGTATTAGCTTCACGGCACCAGATCTATTCTGAACGTGTTCATCTCGCTTTTTACTGTGGAGTTTTTGTGAAGAGTTACCGCTATGTGAAAGAAATGTTGTAGATATAATAAATTTAACATCAATTTGAGTGATTATTGAAACGTTGTTTAATGTTAAATCGAACCAACACTCGGAGATTGTCATTATTCAATTCTCGAACGATGCAAAAAGTTTCATAGTAAACTGTGCTCGGAAAATATCCAACAGACAAAAAATATCACTCAAAATTCATTTTTAGTTGGATATTGTTAAAATACTCAGGAAATAAATGCAAAATCGGTGTATTCAGCCTCTTTTTCTAGGCTAAACTCCTGAACGTTGGACCTAATGCTATTCATCAAATTAGCCTGTTCAACACTGCGCCATCTTTCTTACACTTTTTCATCTACTCTTTCTTTAAATCCTTGTCGTTTTGGAAGATCTTCCCTTTTTTGGAGCTAGTTCCTATTAATTGTGCAGATATTTTATATTAGGTGAAGTTCTGATCAGGTTGTACCAAACAACGATATTGTCCGTAACGGAATATGGGTTTCTCATTTCATTTACCTGGACAGAACTCAGTATCGTTGTTTGCGAATTGCCTTAGGCTGTATGCAGTTAACTCATACGATGAGTCTCGAAGTGCTGGCGGGCATCCCACCGTTGAAAAATCAATTCTGGGACCTCTCATATCGACTGATTATCTGATGGGATATTATGAATCCGGTGCTGATTGAAAACATCGAAACGCTTGTCGCTTTCATACTTCTTCGTTTGTTCCCAACCGTGCTCATTTCTTGGATACTTGTGATTCTATTGTGTTTTTCGACACATCCATGAGAAAAGAGATTCGTAGAATTCTGGATCAGATACGCCCTCAAGTGGCCCCTAATATCTTTTATAATAAATTTAGAACAATTAACTGTGAAAAGGTCAATCAACGAGTCCATAGACTTAGGAATCTTCAATCAGAACATCACCGCTTCATTCAAACTCAGTGATCCAGCTTCAGTTTACGTCGGAAAATATTTATAATATGATATTCAGTATACCCTTTGAGTTCAATGAAACCTTGCCCAAAGACCATTACTTCGTTGTCTTGGACAGTCTAAGTTTCCTGATGAAATCAGGAAAATATTCCCATATTTTCACATTGGGGTCGCGAAGAGCGGTCTCTGGACCTGTGTCGACGATTATCAGGACATCGAGCATGTCTTATGGTCGTACGTAGAGTATCGTGACGCCAGGTTGAAGCTATTGGAATCCCTCAAGGCCCGATGTTGATCGCCTGAGGTTCCGGTTCGGAATGTGTTTGCGAGTCGGGATGGTTCTTATATCCTTCTCATCTATAGGTACTTGAAAAATATCAATCTGCAAGTATAATCTGTTGTAGTGTCTTCTTCAGAAAATTCCGATTGATTCTAACATCCGCTCGATCCTGCCGATGGTCCTCTGGCTGGTCATCGTCTTCATCGGAATTAATTTGATCTTTATGATGTCTCTAACCGTTTCGCCCCCACCCTCCCCGGTTCTTCGCTATCTCGACTGTCAACTAATAAGATCTTTTTGCCGACTCTAGTTTCCTTCGCTCCACTTTCCCCTGTTAAATCCACTCCATGCATCATAACTGTTTCTCTCTTTCTCATCTACAAAATTGCCAACCTGGTCGGGTCTTCGTGACCCGGGGATATTTCTCGCGGACTCACACAGACAGAAGGATGCGGCCATCATCGATATGTGCCAGCGTCACCGAGTTAAGTTCCAACCCACCAACCGTTGCCGACTACCATCTGGAGACAGGATTCTCTAGAGTAGATCACCGTTACCCCATTGCGATATCACCACAATAGTTGAAATTATACTAGTTTTAAGTAAATAGTTATTTTAAAATTATTTTAAAAAATTATATTATTAATTAAAAAATAGAATTAGCTTAAGGTACTTCGCGAATCCCTTTCCAATTGTTCAATTGAGTTACCTTCTGCGATGTAATTAATCTCATCCCACACACTTAAAACCTGTAGAATAAAGTGCCGAATGAGATAGACAACACGACATTTCACTGATTTTTGATATATTCAAATGTTCTTGAGTAAGATTTGTTGAAATATTATTCTGATATCTCGGTAATGGGCATTTTTTGCCGAAATGGCACAATAATTTGCTGAACTTATGAGTAAATATCCATTATACTGAAATCTGTAGGAGTTTACTTGCAATAAACATTGAGATTCGATCCTATCTACTTCATTCGGCTACATTTCAGCTGCCCTGTTAATTTCAGATCAATACGACAGACGTAAATGTAAAATCTGTCATTAAAAATTAAGCTTTATATTTATTTCTAATAGAATCAGGATTTTCTTGGTTTAGTAACAGTTTTTCGATCCAAATGAAGTTACTCTCGAGTATTGTGAGTATCAAGGATGGCTTTTATCGTATCAAAGAACGCACACTGGCAACTCTTCACACGATTGAATCAGTGCCATCAAAGAGAAACGGATATCATCACAACAACAAAAACCCGGCATGGCTCATTTAACATAGAATCGACACCAATGCGAGAGCGAATTTCACTCGATGACATTTCTGAGAATCAAAGGTTAGCACGCTGCTGTGGGGAACCTCACTGGAGCAACAAACGGTCGCTTATTCTCGTTTCGCGATCCGATTCTATACAGACAGTTGATAATTGCGATAGAATCATTTTACTATTGCCGCTTATTCTAACTATGTGCATATAACCTTTGTATAAGTTGTGTCTATGAAAATGTCTGTGAATGCTCCATACAAGGGTTTTGAAATATTGCAACCTAGTATGAGAATCATCAAGTCGAATCATCGATTCGATTTTCTGCGATAATTGTCAACTTGCGATTCTCTCTTGGGAAATTTCACACAGCAACGATCATTATCAGACTGTAACTTTTTTTAAGGGCGTGAAATACTCAGAGTATGAAGTGGAGCGAAGAAATATAGTAAAATTCTCTCGCGGTTCATGCATTGAGAGACTCGAGTTCTTGTAGCATCTTCTATCAGATTGAAAATGTTGTATACAATATAGATAGCAATATAGCAGCTTCTGTCAAATTTTCGGCAATCACCAACACTGGTGAGTATATTGAAAAATTCATAATGCGCATACCCCTGTGCACTATTAGGAACAATATACGACCATTTTTTGCTTTTCATGCTCGTAAGCAGCACAACAATTTTAATCGTTCATTTGAGAATATTAAAAGCAAAGTTTCAAGTATCCTTAGACGTATTTGCGATATTGAAAAAAAGTAATATTTTTTTTGGTAATACTTTAAAAAGCTTAGGTGCGCACTAATCGCCACCTCTCACCTACATATTTTCGCCGTGATTTCAAACATTGTGTTGGATTTTGAAGAAATTCGGTGAGACGCTTGTCATCTTATGTTATTTGTGGATATTTCATCGTCCTCCGTCGCCATTTCTCGTGGGTGAAGGGAACAAATTTTGACATACCGCATTAAGATAGACGACAAAGAAGCGTATGATCTTTAGGTTTTAAATAAGAAGGGGGGAAGGAGCCCTAAGTAGAAAGTGAGTGTCGTACTTATTTCTAACAAATAGATAACATTAAATCCCAGTTTATGTCACAATCATTCATAACATCACAAACAGTTTTAAATCTTCGATTCAGTCATCAGCATACACGATTTGAATGGATTGCTGTTCAAAGTAAGTGATTATCAAAACATTCCGACTTCGTTTCAAAAATATTTCAGTCTAGTAAGTTAATTAATTTTAACAACTGCTAGGCGTCTTTTTTAGAAAGTCAACGTAGGCCTAATGTTAAAGATAAACGAGAACAGACAAATTCCATTCCCCAAATTAACAGCGCTATAATAAAAACCCCATTTTACGTCTACAGTGACAGTGGTGATTACCGATTCCGGAGCCTTTCGTACTTAGCTTTCTGCATTGCTTCCGGAATCGAAAGTTGTGTACCAGAAAGGGTGTAGAGGATGCCGTTGAGTCGTGGTTGAATGAAATGGAAGATCACAAACGTGCTCCGCTGTATTTGGCTGAGAAGTTTTATTTATTCAATCTGAAGACAGCAGCCAGCCCCATTGATTTTGTGTATATTTAGTACAAAGCAATTAGATTAGGAGCTCTAAATTTGAATACTTGTTGATTGACGTCTTGATTGTGTTAGTTACTTGAAATGTTACAGTTTGAAAGTTAGATTACATTTTCATTTGATATAAGATTTCAGTTTCAATTGTCACGTTCGTTGTTTATGTGCGATTGAAATAACTAGCGTAGTATTGAAGATCCATCACAAATTAAAAAAAAACAAGCGGTTAGAACTTTCAGCAATGAGGTCAGAGGGTTATTATCACATCCATAATGAATATGGTATAATGAAGAAGAAATACAATTACCTTTTATACGCCAAATTAGGGCAAATTCTAAATATTTTGACAACAATTTCAGGTGTTTCTGTGAACAGCAAACCGATACCTGTTATAGGCGAAGTAGGATCGTTTGGCCACCTTAGTTAACCTAAAAAGTGAAAAATGTTTGAGCCCAGCTTTGAAGATTGTTTAGTGTTTGCATCGTCACTTTGAATGACGATTTAAAATTTTATATTCTGATCATTCTAATAATGTTTGATTTGATCTAATGTTTCTGGAACAAGAAATTTGATCTGGAGAAAATGCCACAGGACCATCAGACTTCTCATTTCAATCTAAGTACTTATCTCTGAAAAATTCTACATGAAAAAAAATCCAGGTTGGTTAAAACAACAAAATGATTAGTTGCCCATCAAACTAAAAAATAGTTGTTTCAAAATGAATATGGTTTAAATATGATTAGTATCTAACGAAGAAAACAGATTGGAATATTGACATGCGAGTGCAATTATGTAATGAAAACTGCGACGTAGTCTATCTCTTCATGTGTTTTCATATGCAGGATAGTTTAATTGGTAAAACAATTTCCCCAGTTAGGAGTTAGCTTCGGTTACTGTAACATTTCTGCGGTTTTCTTTACATAATTGCATTCGCATGTCAATTTTTCAATCTGTTTTTTCCCGGGAGTTTCTGATAATATTTAAAACTAGCTCAAGACGGCTCTACGTCTTAACCAAGATAAAAAAACTCAAATCGTTGAATATGGTTGTTCCACATAAACGTTGGTTGTTTCAATAAAACATTGGTGGAGTTCAACTAGAATTGTCATTTTGGATATTTTTGATTTTACGGTACTTCCCGAGCCAAAGGGGTTTTTTTAGGCAATCATTTCACAAGCATTTCGAAAATAAGTAGAGTTTAACAAAATTCAGAAGTGTTCTAAGGTATCGTAAGGATTCCATTTCAATCGAAATTCGTGAAAATCGGTTCAATCTTCTGTGAGAAAAATCAACGCACATATTGCTTCGTAATTCCGGCACAGGAAGCCAGATCAGAAAATGGCCACTAGATCTTTCATAGCAATTTAACTTTGTGAAAATCTATTCAAGTGCATTTTAGTGTCACTGACACATACATACCGAGCCTTTTTCTCAAATTTTCGTAAGATCGATGCGCTGCACAGTGGTTCAAAAGTGCAGTTTCACGCTCTTAATTAATAACTCATAGAAATGTGGTTTTTGAGGTACAGTATCTTTAGCAAAGTTGCTCAGAATGATAGACACCAGCTGTTGGCAAATTTTATTTATGTGATTAATCCCCTTAAAAGTGAAATTGTGAAAGTGAATTTTGAAAAAAATATTTTTGCTCAGGGCCAACATAGGGGCTAAGTTACTTCGGCAAAGTTGTGCAAAAAGTTATTTCAAACAAATTTTCTGAAGGTACTATTCCCGTAACTTGAGTGTAATTCATGATATAATATATTTTCTGAAAACGGTGTCCTAAAACCAGTTTTTGTACGAAAACACATATATTTTCAATTTATATGAGTTTTTCATGTTTCACAAAGTTTTTTATCATTAAAAACTACACAACTTTCTCAAACATACTATGCTGCTATCACTTCAGTTTAATGAAACAGAGCCATTTTCCATGATTTTTTTTTTAACAAAATTCCAACTTGTCTATCATCAAAAGGCGCAGAGAGGTGCAGATGAGACAACTTACATATTAAACTACTTCAAAAGAGCTTCCATACCGTGGTTGAATTACTTGTTTCGTCTGCAGGCAAGATATGTTCTTTGCAAATATCATTGTCCTTGACATTTGCAATAATAAGGTTCATTGTATATCAGATCAGACTTCAGTATATATTCGTTACCATGGTAACTCTCACAATAAATGATTTTTATGGACATCGAAGTCTACATATAGAAAAGTTTAGTAATAATTACAGACGTTTTTTTGAAAGTAGCTGTCCGACGTTTTTTGAATGTGAGATAAGAAGCCATGACTTTGAAAAAAGAAAATCATCATGTCGAATTACGTTATGTCATTTTTTGGTAAGTTTTTTTTCTATAGAAAAGCTCTGCGGATAAATATCCTCTATTCATTAATTAAAGTGGAAATCGATAAACGGTTGCTATATTGTACTGTATTGTACTGTAATGATAAGGAAGTTTCTTTTATACAGATGTCGTGAGTATTTTACACGCGAACTATCCAGATCATTTACGAATCGGGATCCCATGAATTGGTTATTAGTTTCATCGGATCTTTTGGTTACAAATATTTGTGAATGGCTAAAACAATCTGAGCAGGATCTGTCGGACGATGCTAAGAGTCTTTAAGCTGGTTAAGAACATTGTCAGCTATCATAACATAAATACGAATAACTAAAAAATGAGTTTTGATCATACTTTTATCTACCAGAAGATGACATAACTTAATTGGATTTGATGATTGCTTGTTTAAAAGTCGTGACAAAACAGTTACTAAACTATTCAATTTATAGACTTCAATGTACAAAAAAATCATATTTTATGACAAGTACCATGGTAATGAATATATACTGAAATCTGATCTGACATAAAATGAACCTTATCATTGCAAATGTCAAGGACAATGATATTCGCAAAGAACATATCTTGTCTGCAGACGAGTAATTCAACCACGGTATGAAAGCTATTTTGGAGTAGTTTAATATGTGAGTAATCTTATCTGCACCTTTCAGCGCCTTTTGATAATAGACAAGTTGGAATTTCGTTAAAAAAATTATGAAAAATGGCTCTGTTTCATTAAACTGAAATGATAGCAGCATAGTATGTTTGAGAAAGTTGTGTAGTTTTTAATGATGAAAAACTTTGTGAAACATGAAAAACTCATATAAATTGAAAATATGGTTTTAGGACACCTTTTTCAGAAAATACATTATATCATGAATTACACTCAAGTTACGGGAATAGTACCTTCAGAAAATTTGTTTGAAATAACTTTCTGCACAACTTAGCCGAAGTAACTTAGCCCCTATGTTGGCCCTGAGCAAAAATAATTTTTTTATCTCACTTTTAAGGGGATTAATCACATAAATAAATTTGCCGAAAGATGGTGTCTATCATTCTGAGCAACTTTGCTGAAGATACTGTACCTCAAAAACCACGTTTCTATGAGCTATCAATCAAGAGCGTGAAATTGCACTTTTGAACCACTGTGCGCTGTTCAGAAAGTGCCTGACCCAGGTCTAATGTATACAGCTCTGCAGAGTGAGCCGCATGGTCAAGCACTTCCAACTGGAGACTTCCGAGTGTGTCGCTAACGCCCTTCGACCTGTCGTCGAGTAAAATTACATTTTTCTGTCTTCTTTATATTCGGGTCGAGTTTTCGCGATTGCTCGGCACAAATCCTTCATTTGTAGTTGGTAGCGAGTGACGTTGACAGTTTCATTAGGTTTCTCGAACGCTTTATTCCTTTGATTGCACATGAAAAGCACTGCATTGAATATGGGGGCATATGTTCACAACTAGGCGCGTACAGCGACATCTTTGATACGTAATAAAATCTGATTGATGGTAATTTTTCAGGGAAATATCAACGCAGTTTAGACATTAAATACCTAGAACAAATTGGCTTAAATGGCGCCATCTATCGAAAGAAACCGGAAAATGTTTGAATTAATTGAGAGTACTTCAGGTATTCGAAGTCCTTCTTCATAAAAATATTAAAACTAAAAATCTTAGTATTACATTTCTTCTGTGGAATTTGACCTTCTGCTTCTTACTGAACCGTTGCAAAGCTGGTGCTAAAATCCTACTGACATTAAGAATCCTTCCTGGTCGGGGCTCGAACATACGACAACTGGCTTGTAAGACCAGTGCCCTATGCATTGAGCCGTCGACTGAATATAATTCTACAGAGCAACTGTAAACAAATTTGCTCGTAGTGACTTTTTTCTTAGAAGTATCCGTTTTCGAAAAATATTTGGACATGAAACGCGAAAAACTTAGATTTTCATTTAGGTTAGGTTAGTCATTTAGGTGCAATTGATTATCGTAGCTACAACGAATGTACGAAAAACGGGGTCATTTAATAGGAATATATATATAATTTAAATTTTATGTCTCAACATCTGTATAACGGCTATTTCTATGAGAGAGATAGCTATGAATAATTTTGTTTTTGACAGTTAAAATTTTTCTCTAGTGTTAAAATGATTATGTTTCACTATGAATTTGATTTTTTTTAAATTACGTTATACCTTTTTACCTTACTAGTCAGGTATGTTTCTTCATCTGTGAAAAACAAAAAGTTTGTCATACTGAATATGTGTGCAAAGTTACATCCAAATCAAAAGTCAATCCTGATTTGCTATCTTGTATGCTGGTAATTTCTGGAAATACTCAGCACAACAATTGTGAAATCTCAAATAATCACTTTTATACGTTACGAATTTTCTTGAAACCAAAAATCCTAATATAATTAGGCATAAATATAGTAAAGAATCGTCTGATTACCATTTGCCTAATGAAGTTTGAAGGGAAGTTTTATTTGTTTACCCTCACGGATACTGCAGGGAAGTGGAACGTGTATTTGACAGACGTATTTTTTCATAATCATCTTCAACGGTGGAGTGCTACCACAAGGAAAGTAACTTTAAGCCACAATTTGTGGCATCGATGCTTTCCCGCATTTGGCTTCCGATGGAAATGTTTGCGCCGGAGTGAAAACATCTAATTAAAAAAGTTTTTATCGTAAAATTGATTTATTCATGGTAGCAGGCTGAATAAAAGCGTGAAAATTGCACCATTTCGTGAGGATTTGGGAGACCCTGACAGCTAGTGGATCATTAGTCACGCTAGCAAAATTCGAAAAAGATTACTACTTTTTTTTATCTGGATTTTGGATTAATATTTTGAATAATTATGGCAAATATCATATACTCTCATTATAAGCATAGTAATATGTCCTCTTAAAAGTGGGAAATAGTTACTTAAGGCCACTAATTGGTCAAAATTCCGTTTGCGGTATTGGGTTTACCATACAGCAATTAATAAAACCAAATAAATTAGAAGCGTTGATTATTCATACATTAGTTTTGAAATTATTTTCTTTGTTATGATTGCAAACGTCATGAAATCACGCAATTGTGAATATTGAATAATGCACTTGAATTTTCAATCAACCGAACTGTTTTGATTGTTACCAACTGATTAGAGGCTGAAAACATTATCATTGCACAATCACCAATTATTGCCAGATGGTTTAAATGGGACCTACGCAGTATCTTCGGTGCTTCATTCTGTAAGCTCATTGCGACCACTAAAATGTGTAGCAATTTATACTGCCCGGTGAAAAGTCTCACCTTTTATTTTGCCATGTGACTCCACTGGATAGGATCTTTAAAACGGTTACGTGCTTCTCTTGAAATTAAAATCAAAGATAGGGCACGACCACCATAGCCATGGGTGAAAATATGACCGCAGCAGAACCAGTCAGGCTAGGGCCATCTTACATCCAAATCACTTGTACGATAATAAGCTTGAAAATGCTATCTGCAGTGCAAAACAATTATGCAGCAGGCAATGTTTTATACCCCCCAGTAGAGGAAAATGCGAAGCGATAATTGAAATTTATACCATCGCAAGATTTTGAAGGTGCTTCGGTGAAAGTTTATGCTTATGGGAGAAATAAAGTGTGAAGAAAAATTAGGTGGCAATGTTTTTCACCATTAAGGTATTATAAATGACTTTTTCTAGTAAACTGTGATCGTGAACTGCTTTCGTTCTTAAACATCAGTTAAATATGAAACTTGTTTCAGCTGTCTGATAACGATCCTCAATCGAGTATAAAGTCTGATACGCTTAGAATCCGGAAAACAAACCCTCACAAGTAGGTGTTCCTTAGGATTGGGTTAATGCTGTACAAAAATACGACAGTACCACCGTGCTAGACATTTTAGTGAGAAGAATTAGAAAATGCATGCTAAAGACGCATTCAGTAGTATAAAAATAAGAGAAACTCACGAAACATGGTCATCTGGTTGAACAAATTTCGCAGCCGGGTGTGCTGACACTAGGAATCAGAGCTGTAGTGAAAAAGAGGCGAGTGAGGCGCCAAAACATGGTGGAGCTATTAAACATTTGTGGTACAATTAGTTTATCAAAAAAATTATTCACAAATATTTCCGGGAAATCTATTGAAATTAGATTAAATTTGAGATTAGTATTACACTGTTAAAAAGTCCGATGTCGATAAATTTGAAATAATTGGTGGTTAAAACTTCAAATAATAACGAACAATGTTTAATTTTCCATGTTTACTAAGCCTTTTTCATAGCTTCCCCTAACAGAGACGACAATTTCGTGAAAGTAAGATCACTTTGCATTTTGCGTAGCATGTACGTGGCTATTTAAACTGAATCTCTTAACACAATCAATGTTAGTATTGAGTCGACTTGCATTGTGTGCGTCTCGTCAACGCTGTGGAAAAGGATTCTGTTCTTATCAGCAAATGGGCCTTATGTGTATTTTTATGAGCCGTTCGCCTAGCGTGAGAGGCAATGGTTTTTGTAGGAGTTCTGCTGATTTGTTTTTCATTTGAGGTTATTTTTTGTTCACGAAGTTTTATTAGTTCAAGACTTCGTAACGCGATTTAATGCTGCTGGTCAGGCATACTTTCAAATATTTGTAAAATATTTGTACGTGTAAAAAGCATATTTCGCATATTATTGAAAATAAATGAAAAATATCACTTGTTGAAATTAATTCCTACAAAGTAATAAAGTTTCATGAATTATTATGATTATGATTATGAATTATTATGATAGTATCATTATAGTATCGTCATTTGATGTAGTTCGTCGAAATCAGAAAATGTCCTTGTGTGTATGTGTGTAACACTCGATTTCAGGGAGATGGCTGAACCGATTTCAGTTAACTTAGATTCAAAGGTCTTATGTTCTCATGGCTTGCTATTCAATTTCATCCGAATCTGTCTGCTAATTCCAGAGTAGCAGGGTAAAATGTGCAAAAAAATGAAAATAAATGCACTCGATTTTCATAAACCGCTCAAAAGATTTTAATCAGCTATTAATATTTAATTGCTGATTAAAATCTTTTGAGCGGTTTATGAAAATGCTCAGATCCGATATTCGATTCTAGGGTAACGGGGTAAAATGTGCAGTGAAATTAAAAAAAAGAGCAGACGAATTTCTCAATCTCAGACACCGATGGACCAATTTTCATAAAATCAGAAACATGAAAATTCTTATAAACCCACAGCCTGGTATGAACTTTTTTCGAAACAGGAGAAGAAATGTGCATAAAAAGTGCACCTAATTATTCAAAAACCGCTGGGCCGATCATGTCAAGCTTAGATTCACATAGTCGCACAAACTGGTTATAAATTATGCCCGGTTCTGATGTATGGTTCCGGAGTAACAAGGTAAAATGCGCTAAAAATGAAAAAAGGCACTCGTTTTTCTCGTTTATAATTGCAAAATCTGTTACTGAATTCGAGATCCGAAAATATGCGAAATAATGAGAAAGTGCACTAGAATTACATTTTTTATCTTTTTATTGAATAATTTGTGACACTAATTTGGGCTAATTTTTGACACCAATTGATTCAGATTGAACCGAGTAGTTCACAAAAGCATTCTTCAGTGTTTATATCAAAAAATAATATAAGCCAAAAGTCTTAGAATTGCATGAAACGTCGAGATTTAGTGTCATTTAAAAAAATGAAAATAAATGCTCTCGATTTTCATAAACCGCTCAAAAGATTTTAATCAACGTAACTATTAAATATTGCTCAGATCCGATACTCGATTCCAGGGTTACGGGGTAAAATGTGCAGTGAAATTTAAAAAAGAGCAGACGAATTTCTCAATCTTAGACACCGATGGACCAATTTTCATAAAATCAGAAATATGAAAATTCTTATAAACCCACAGCCTGGTATGAACTTTTTTCGGATTCGGCATCCAATTCTGGAATAACAAGAGGCAATGTGCATAAAAAGTGCACTTAGTTATTCAAAAACCGCTGGACCGATCATGTCAAGCTTAGATTCACATAGTCGCACAGACTGGTTATAAATTATGCCCGGTTGTGATGTCTGGTTCCGGAGTAACAAGTTAAAATGCGCTAAAAATAAAAAAAGGCACTCGTTTTTTCTCAAAAACAGCTGAAAAAATTTGCACATACTAAGATTCAAATAAATGATCTTATAATTTCAAAATCTGTTACTGAATTCGAGATTCGAAAATATGCAAAATAATGAAAAAATGCACTAGAAATACATTTTTTATCTTTTTATTGAATAATTTGTGACACTAATTTGGGCTCATTTTTGACACCAATTGATTCAGATTGAATCGAGTAGTTCACAAAAGCATTCTTCAGTGTTTATATCAAAAAATAATATAAGCCAAAAGTCTTAGAATTGCATGGAACGTCGAGATTTAGTGTCAACTCGAAAATCAATTTTTTTTTAATCTTAGACTTAGAAAAAATATCAAAATAGTCCCAGAAAGTCGATTTTTCATATTTTTTTTTGAGATAACACTAAATCTCGACGTTTCATGCAATTTTAAGACTTTTGGCAAAAAAAAAGTTCGATTTCGGAAATTTGATGTACTCGCCCCTATGATGCTTTTTCAAGATCGAATATTTTCAAACTTTAACCTCTGGGCAGTACCCCTTACCCATGTCCGACTTAGCTCAAATTTTGCATGAGGACTTTTTTCGAGGTGCTTAAACTTTTGAACAATAGCACTCTACGAAATTAGAGGTGATCCCAAAATATTGGCACCCTTATATACATTAGAGCGGTAAAAAACAACGTGTTTTGTCGGTTACGTCACTTATACCATTATATCTCCGGAATCAAAAGTCACAGCCATTTGGTCTTCGAACTTGAACAATAACCTAGCAATAGCTTTCAAACGGGTCTAAGCTTATTCAAATCTGTTTGGTCATCTCCGAGAAACTTGCGCGGTAAAAAACAACGCGTTTTGTTGGTTACGTCACTTGTACCATTATATCTCCGGAACCAAAAGTCACAGCCATTTGACCTTCGAAGTTGATCAATGGCCCGACAGTAGCTTTCAAACGATGAAGAGTGTCAAAAGTTCCAAGACCTAATGCGAAACGACGATGACCGTGCAATTTTACTAGGGTACAAAATTTCCAAATTTCATCTGGATCCGAATTCCGGTTCCGTAATATAGGGTAAAGTGTGTTGAAAATTTGATACCGTCACTTGAAGCGGCGAAACAAAAAAAAACTTAAAAAGATTCTAAACTAGCCTCGGAACTACTCCGTTTTCTTAGAGAAGGCCTAATCGACCTGAATACTGTTGCACTCTGTAGGTTATACTAGTTTATGGATAAGCCTTTTTGTTTTCCAAGAATCAAAGAAAATTATTTTAAAGAATATCACAAATTTATGTATGAGAATATGAGACATATGAGAAAGGCATCATTACATTACTAGGTGGATTACCAGGTTCTTCAGTTTTTGACCACTAGCTCCGATAATTCCGGTGCCGAAAAATGGGAACTGGCATAATTGAAATCGATTCGTTTAACCAGTAACAAATAACCTACAAATTGAAACAATTCTGAGCCAAATTTAGAAGATTTTTTCCCTTTTTTGCATTATCGTCATTTAGAGACGGGTGAATTTCACACACATACTTAAACCTGTATTTTCGGAATCGGAAGTCGCACCCGGACAGATATGATAGGAGCATATCACCTGTCATTTTAATCTAAATTTGTGAAAATCGGTCCAGCTGTTTCTGAAAAATGTTAGTGATTTCCGGTTTTGAGTACACGATTGTGCCTTAACAAATACAGCTTTGAAAAAAATAATAATTGTACCTCACTTATTCAAATACAATGTAGGCTTTCATTATATGATAAAGGATTTTTGATAAACATGGAAACATGGAAGAATTTGGCTCTGTTGATAAATGGTTCCCACAGGACGGTGCACCTTGCCACACTGATCGCTATACCAAACATCTATTTTGTTGCTTGCTAAGTTAGTTAAGCAATTATTTTCACGTTTTGAAACAGTCAGTTTGTTATCAAAGTCGTGTGATTTGACAGATTAGTAGAAACAACAAAGTTTTTTAGTTTTTGTGCAATTCTGGTATCAAAAATAGTTAACGTATTAATAGAAACCTATTGTGATCGGCAGATCGGCTGCGAAAATTCTAAACCTGGCATGTTAGCTCTCCGATATCGAGCTCTATTCAGCTCTCTGATATTGCAAATTAATAATTAGTGGCATACTTCTATATGAACCCAACACCAGCCTATGCAGACGAAACTTGTGCGTACTACTGTATTTAAGTACACTGTCATACACGCGTGTGTGTGAAAACAACTCAACAGCATGAAGTGCTAGTAGTAATGTTCATGATTTCAATTATGAATCGCTAATGTTTGGGTAATTTATTATACTCTCTCCATAGACTAGGTGATTATTTTGTTTTCGTGTTTCATTCGCATGGTTATTAAGATTGCGAGTTTTCATTAAAAAACATCCGGTTTGAGAAAAATGTGGAATACGGGTAATTAAATTGTTCATATCAGGAAAGTCGTTATTTATTTCGTTAGCGAAGCAATGAGCTCAGAGCAATGCAACATGAAAACCAAGACACATCTGTAGCATGGATAAACATTTTAGAAACTGGTTTCGTTGTTCGTATTGGTACTCCCAAACCTCGACTGAAGCGGGGTTCGAATCAATTCGAAAAAAAAGTTCGCATTGGTTGGGTTACCGGTTCCGGAAGATCGGAAATGATGGATCTAGTTCGTAAAAAAAGTTCACGCTGTTTGGGATTCAGAAAAAAGTTATTTACTTAGTAAAAATGAGTTTTGTGAAATAAATGTTGTAAAACCTAGTCATATAAATATAACAAATATCAAATATATAATGTTATAAAAAGATGGTTGAGATCGTTTCAAAATTGCTTGATTTTGAAAAGTATTTCACAACAGGACTTCATGATTAGATGCTGGAATGTTTGAGGTCGATCCGAAATGATTGCGACTTCCGGTTTGTTGAAATTTTTTGAAAACCATTACGATATGGATGTTTTCGGAACGGATTTTATGAGTAGATGTCATAAAACGATGGTTGCAATCGTTCCGGAATCAAATAAAGCGACTTTAGGTTTATTGATATTCAATGAAAACCCTTACAGTATGGGTAATTCCGATACGGATTCGATTATATAAATTCCTATGCAAAATTCGAGCTAAATCGGATATTAAGTGGTCCCGGCGGTAAAAGTTTCTATATTTTCTATCTTGGAAAAACACTATATGGGATGGACTGCACGGAAAGACCGAAATCAGCATTTTGGCGAAAAAATTAGTTGATTTTCTGATTTTGGTTAGTTATTTTTTGAGACAACTAAAAAAATCTTACTTTTGCTAATTTAGATTTTTTAATAATAATAAAATATTTGTTGAAATGGCTATTTTTTAGTTGAATTCACCAATTAAACGAGCTGTCCTTTCTTAGCTAAGGCACACTTCATATCCATTCAACTAATTTTTTAGTTGAAGTAGAGAAATAAAACGTTGTTTTCAACCAACATAAATGGTTGAATTGGTTTCTGCAATTTGCAGCTATATGGCGCTATGTCACCGAAAAAACGTTAACACCGTAATGACTACTAGCCACTAGATGGCACACTACTGTCGAAAAAAATTTCAGTCGCTGTTGTCTTTTCTATACTGGCAGGTATAAATACGATGTTGTATTGGAGAAAAAGACATAAGCGAAACATAAACTTCTTTCTGAAAATTTTTCTTCTAAATCGCTGTTTTCATTCGACTTCGCGAAATCGACTCTCTCACTGAAAACTTTGAGCACTCTTTCCACTAACAGTTTACGTCATTTTTACATATCGGTTTAGAAATTTGAATATGAATATATCGTAACAAATGCGAAAAACAATTTGCAAGCAGTTTCAACAAGACTGTCCTTTTTAGTATTTTAATGGATTATTTTGCTTTGTTACTTCTCATGAGTTTTTTGCTAATAAACTTGTTAATAAAACCAATTTTATTTTTGTTTTCTTTGTGCTGTCTTTCAGTAATGATGGTGATAGCTAAATAGAAACAAATTTTCTGATTTTAATAACAAAATTAGTTGTCAATGAGAATTTCGTGTTGGATTGCAATAGTGCTGGTTTGTGTCCAAAATATTCGCCAACTAAACACATTCTCTAAAAATAAGAGTTTTTTTCAACCAAATAAATTCTCAATTTTAACTAATTTTATAGTTGTTTTGGAAATTTTGTTGTTAAAATCAACTAATTCAAAAACACTAACACGAATTATGCGCAGAGCTAATTTCGGTCGTTCCGTGTGAGATTCTCGAAATTAACTAATTTCATTGAAACCAGATTTTTGATTACCCTAGACATTCCATGCATTTTTATGACGTCTGCGGTTTTCTAAAAAAATGTGAAAATATTGATTCTCTGGGACTACATGTCATTTTACCGTGATCATTTTGTCCGTCGCCAGATACGGTCCCGACAGATAATCGCGGTATGGTAAGTAGTTGTACCCACTCGGGAATTTTAGAGCAGCTAAAATACCCACTAGAAATTCTGAGAAGTTTTCAAATATATCGGGTAAAACGTGAGCGCCTTTTGTATACCGTCGTTCACGTGCACTGCATTCGTATCTTTTTTCTGCTAAACATACACATTCCTTAGTTACAATTTGAATTTTTTTGTTTTACGTGAATTTGTCAAGCACTTATTTAAAGATTCTACAATTAGTACCTGTTTTATGTCAACTCTAACCACTGCAAACTATTGCAGTTAGTCACCCTGGCGATTTTTATATTATATTGTTTTTTTATACCCGGCCTTAGCACCTTGAAGATGTGCGCAAAGATACTATTGTGAGCAAAAAGTTGTAACCTTTGAATTATATTTCGCCACGGAAAACTTTTTCGACAAATATTTTTATGGTATGATTGTCTGTGTCAAGTGTCACGTATATTCATTAGCGTTTAGTATACGTCGATTGGCGATTTTTATAATGAGTGAAATTATTAAACAAAAAAGTTCCATTCCGATGAGATGCCGCCGTAATTTTTATCATTGATATACATGACAATCCAATTCTACAGTCTTTTAGAATACAGAACCACCATTCAGCGCTTTTCTCGATTGTGGATGTACACGTGGACTTACCAAAGATCTAATTCTCAGAGAGCAAATCTGCGACCCTCTTAAAGAGCAAAAATTTGATTTTCTGAAAGCCATTTGGGAAGGTTCCCTTTCCTTCCTCTTAGAGATTGGCTATTGGGACATCCAAATTTAATTAAATGTGCAAGTGCGTAGATATCTGTGCTACTATTAACTACACTAATATCGAACGTTTTGTAGTAGGACTACTCTTTGTATTCTGTATAGCAATGCGAATTCAAAATATTAAAAAAATGAACGTGCAAACAGTGGTCAGGTCGTATCAATAGAAGAAACTATATATATATATATATATATATATATATATATATATATATATATATATATATATATATATATATATATATATATATATATATATATATATATATATATATATGTATATATATATATATATATATATATATATATATATATATATATATATATATATATATATATATATATATATATATATATATATATATATATATATATATATATATATATATATATATATATATATATATATATTAGAAATATTTGTTGAAAAACGCAAAAGCAGTTTCCTCCGTTAATGGTTGGTAAATCTTCAAGAAAAAAACATCAGTTTGTTTAGAAAACTGTTCCAAACAAACTAATATTTGTCTTTTGAATTTCGATTCAACTACAGCGAAGAAAACGGCTTTTGCGTTTTGCCACTTGATCCGTTTTTGTTTATTTGTTTATTTGTTAAAATAATTCATCTGACAAATAATAGTTTGAATGAAGGAAAAAAGGTACAAACGGTCAATTTATAAAAATGGAACACTTGATAACTTTTGTGCAAACTTATGCGATGGTTCCCCAAATTCGAATAGATGCTCAACTTTGGAAAAGGCTTGGATACATGCTGTTATGGGTTCATGGTGTCCGAATGTAGTATGTGGAACCTGGGTTGAAATAGACTAGTCGAGCGTCGAGGTCGCTGAGAAGCACGGAAGTCGAGAAGAGATAAGATCGTGAGAGAGTCAATATCGCCGTTGATTACTTTAGCTACAAGGAACGCTTGCTGTATCTTTTTACGTCGCTCTAGTGTATCCAGTCCAATCAGGCGACAACGGTCAGGATACGGTGGGAGATCCAGTGGGTTCCGCCAGGGAAGGTCCCGCAAAGCAAATCGAATAAATCTCTTTTGTACATGTTCTATCCGTAAATTCCAAACCAGTTGATAAGGACTCCAAATTAAACACGCATTTTCAACTAGTGGACGCACCGATGAGCAATACAACGCTTTCAAACAATACGGATCCTTGAAGTCCCGACTAATTTTTGCAATAAATCCGAGTTGCCGCGTTGCTTTAGAAATTAAAGTTGATCGGTGTAGATTAAAGGTGAATTTAGCATCCAACAAAACGCCGAGATCATTGACTTATTCGACTCTATCATTCGTTAGTCCATCAATTTGATAGTCAAATACTACTGGATTTATTTTACGATGAAAAGTTATAACTTGACATTTCACTGTACTGATTATTAAAAAGTTTCGTCGACACCAGTCTACGAAAATATCTAGGAGCTCCTGAAGATGGACACAATCTTCAACAGCACGGACTGCCAGGTACAGCTTCAAGTCATCAGCGTAAACCATTCTGCATCCGACGCCAAGTAGTGAGGCAGTATCGTTGAAGAACAGCACAAACAGTAGTGGACCAAGGTTACTGCCCTGAGGAGCACCCGATTTATTCGTGAACGGAGAAGAAGTACAAGAGCCAAGCTGCACACGTAGTACTCTGTCGCATAGATAAGAGCTCAACCATTTTACAAACGTTCTCGAAGCGCCTAATCGAGACAATTTTGCTATTAGTATTCCATGATCTATTCGATCAAATGCAGCTTTTAGATCGGTGTAGATTGCATCAACTTGTGACTTTTCTTCGATCCGCGTAATACATGTCGATGTAAAATCCAGTAGGTTCGTATTCACTGATCGTCCAGGAATAAAACCATGCTGGTCGGTGGATATGTATGTCTTCGTTTGAGATAATATGGAAGCGCTAACTACTAGCTCAAATAGTTTTGACGCTGCTGGTAAACTAGTTATACCACGATAGCTTCGAACATTCAGGCGATCGCCACTTTTAAAAACTGGAAGCATAAAAGACTGTTTCCAGATTATCGGGAATATTCCATGCTCAAACGATTTATTAAAAATTGCACATAAAGGATCGTTCAGGACGTGGGCGCAACGGCTATAAACTACTGCTGGAATACCGTCAGGTTCCACAGAGTATGACTTTTTTAGCCTTTTTGCGGCGGTAACGATCATATCAGGAGTAATTGTAAATATACTTATATCCACTAAACTGTCAGGAACATCCAGCGCGGCGATCTCTGCCTGGCTGGCAGATGCGGTGCTATCAGCAAAGACAGAAGCGAAGAATCTAGCGAACAATTCACAAGAATCTGATGTACCCGTTGATTCTACCCCATCAAGACAAACGTGTGGAGGGAGATTGTAAATTGACCCTTGAGGAAAACTTTCTGTCCGCCATTTGATGTTCTATTGTTGCATTTATTGACATCAAATAAATTTCAGAATACAAAAAAGGAGGTAATACAATTGACTTTTATGTTTCACTTTCAGAACGTTTGCACTATTTTGACGCAACGTAGCTGATTTATATCGAAATGACGATAAATCACAAAAATATAACTTTTTTTATTAGTTATAATTCTTATTTTTATCTATGTATTAACGATAAAACTGAACGCGCAAATTGTGAAAAAGCCTGCAAGTCGTAGAAAAAAACATGTAGATCTTAAAGCAGGTTTCAAAACTTTCTTGAACTTCGAATCATTTCGAAATAAATTTAACGCATCTACGGCTCTGATGAACACGTCCATAAAATCAAGGAGTTGGTGCTCGAGAATCGACGATAAACAGCCAGAGACCTTACTGGGATCGTTGGAATATCGGAAGGATCAGTAAAAACCATGTTGAAAGATCATTTGTGCCGACAACTCTTGGGTTTTGCACCACGATAATGCACCGTCGCATACTGCATTGATTTTTCGGGACTTGTTCGCCAAAAATTCAACCAATATCGTTCCGTAACAACCGTATTTGCCTGCTTTAGCTCCGTGTGACTTATGGCTATTCAGCAAACTCAAACGACCGCGTCGGGGAAACCGTTTTAAGTCAATTGAAGACATCAAACGTGAACACAACGTTGGCGTTGTTGTATTGGGGCCGGGGAGATTACTTTGAGGGGGACGAAATAGATATGGATGAATAAATGAAGAATTTTAAAATTATGAGCGAAGTCTTACTATTTTTTGCCAACAGTAGTACATTTATAGCGTAGCAATCCAGATCTGCTGTTAATTTCTGGAATTGCGCTATTGCCTATCTTATGTGCGCTTACCACTTTGAATTGAATATGTCTTCAGTACAATTTCGAATCATGAGGAAAATAAATATTTTAGTCAAGGAAAATAAATATATTTTTTGTAGTGCACCTTTCGAAGATGGTTGGCGGTTCAATGCATTGGGCGCTGGTCTTACAAGCCAATTGCCGTATGTTCGAACCTCGACCTGGAAGGATTCTTAGTGTCAATAGAATCGTAACTCCGGTCACGCAATGATTCTATACGCTATGAATCGGTGGCGAAGTCTGTTGAAACGGAAGGTCAAAATCCACAACTGGAATGTAATATCAAAAGCCTTAATAATATTACACCAACAGTTGAATTTACATTCAACACTTTTCCCAGGTAGTAACTTTTGGCGTTATTCGACATGAGTCTTTCGATTGGGACTTATGAGATTTTTACGAACCAGCTGTCAAATTGATTTGATATTCAATATATATATCAGACTAACGTGAATTATTTGCATTTTCCATGGTCTTTCAGCTATTTATAGCATTATTTTGATTTCACCAAATCACGTATTTCATTGTTTCGTTGTTCAGTAAGCATTCCCTACTAGAGTAATTCCAGGATTCGATGCGGCTGAAGAACTTTGATATGGTTTTTCACGTTTCTAGTGTATCCGGATGAATGCATGCATCGGAACGGGGAAACCCGTCGGCAAGCATAATAGCTTAGGGCTACGATAAGGAATCACAATTGCAATAAAACAATTGACCGTTGATTATTTTCCATGCCAGCGAAATGTGTTTCTATTCATGGAAGGATTCGGTGATAGCAACGTACATGCGACGTGGTGCAGGATGAAAGCATATGAGATTAGATTTCCTAACGTGGCTACCATTTGCTCTACTTTATGTCCTATTGTACAGAAAGGCACTATGAACATGGAAGCAAACAGCGCAATGATACGGCAAACATTATTCCGGGGAAAACGATTTAACGTCAACTCATTCATGTTCGATAGCATTGCAACTATTGTGCAATATAGCAGCTTCTCTGGCAGGGAATGTCTTTGAGACAAGCAGAGTGTGTAGATTGAACCATATCTGTTCTCAGGATTTCTAAAACTTTATGAATTATTTTGTGCAGAAAAAATTCTTTGTCGGATTTTCTCGACACAATTCTGATCCTATCACATGATTTCTTTTTATTATTTCAATTAATTGAGTGTTGTTTTAATTATGAAATAGCACTGTCCTCTCTAACCTAACTCTTTGCACAACTAATAAATGTTCACAATATTCAAGAATTTTGCACACAATGAGGTCAGTGCGCAATTGAGGCTGTATCAGTGAAGAGTTTGAAGATGGTGCATACATAGCTTGCCTGATACACTTCACAAAAAGATGAAGCCAAGGAATGTCACGTTCAACAGCTCTCCATCCTTCATTCGACTGAAGCACATCGGTATACACTTACCGGTCGATCCATTCCATTTCAGGGATAGCTGATAAAATTCCAAGTCGGACAAATTTAGTTTGCCATCCTTCGCTTTCCAACAATCGAACGAGTTTATATCCCGCAAATGTAATTTGTAAATTTATTCGGTTCATGCTCGAATACCTTCGAAGATGCTGATGAAAACACTAATACATTTTCCTCCGAATCAAATTCGCATGATTTGCCGCAATTAATTTTTGCAGCAGAAATAGCAGTGTGAAGGATAGTAGAACGTGAATGTATGTGTTATTGATCTATGCTAATAAATGATAGCATTTCTGCATCGGACAGTAGAAAATTCAACGGTAATTCATAAATGAGTTTGAATAATTTTAATTAATTTATCATCATAGCAGGAAAGTTTATATTTCATATCGAGCATTTGATAGCTAGGAGTAAGGTGGCGATGAGCTAAGCTAAGCTGTTTTAAGTATTACGAATGAAGTATTACTTTTTCAAGCTCGTAAACACACCCTCGGAAACTTCAAATCTTGCTTTACAATAACCTCAAATGAACGATTACAATTATCATGATGCTTACGAACATGAAAGCACAAAGGGTATAGCCGGGTTTTCATATAAAAACTGCCCCCAAACAGAAAAAAATGATAAACGCTTTTCGAAAGGGTTTATATTGGAGATGATTTTCCTCAAAATCTTAACCCCTTAACTGCCATATTGGTGGAGTTAGGGTGGTTCTTCTGATTTTCATTTTATTTAAATTTTTCAAAAACCACTTTAACAAAAAAATTGAAATAAAATCAGGAATATATTAGAAATTACGGGAAACCTTTCTGATTTTTTTCAAAATTTTTCAAAATGTATTTCATGTGAAAAAAAATGTTCAAAATTTTCGAACTTTTTTAACCGCACTTACAATTTTGGTACCACTCTAGATTTTACATTAAAAAAATCATTTATGAGTACATTACACTGTATTTTTTCAGATTTTTAAAAAGTGTGGACGGGTATAATATAAGGCTTTAAAAAAATAAATCATTGGGAAAAGCATGCGTCTCCATCAAATTGTCATCATCCGATGGAGACGCATGGTATTTAGTTCTCAAATAATATATCACATGCCCTTAGAACTAAATACCATGCGTTTCCATCTACAACTTGAGTTCAGGGCTTAAGAAAGAATTTTCATAAGGAAGGATCGGTGAGAGAAACATGAATCAGAACTAATGAATCGACAAAAAAATCAAACTGGGATCGGACTGACAGTAAATCTGTCGAAACAAAATGTATGAGAGGGAAAGACATTAAAATATAACACCTTCCCACTCGGATAATGGTGCGTGGCAACGATATCGTTGTGGTTCATGAATTCGTGTATGCATTCAATTATGACCGCGAATAAGGATACAAGAGAAGTAATACGTCACCATAAGAAATTAATCAACGGCGTGTAAACCACGGTTTTGAACAGCTACTTGGAGATGAAATTGGATAGCGACGATCGGCAGGGCATGTCATCAGGATACAGACGGCCATCATTTGCATATGGTTCTTGAATGTGATTTGGCAGGCTCAAGAAAAAAAGAAGCATAGCGAGCAAGGTGGATCGATCAAATGGAGGCAAAGAGTGGTCATAGTCTGAGCTGTATAGAGACGACTTCTAGATACATAATAAACGGGCTTGAGCTGATACGTGAGAAAAGTACTAATCGAAACAACAGAAAAAGACCACTAAGCACAAGTAAATTCGATGGATCATATTTGCGAAAGCGTTTGAAAATCAATTTTTACACATAGCTTAGTTCAATGTTGCAAATATTCTTCGTGTAACTAATTCATTCATCGATCTTTGCCGCGAACATGCTTCTATTACTTACGAGACGAGCGAACAACGTTGAACAATTCACTGCACGAAAGAGAGAAGGGTGAAAATGAATAAGCAATAATCGTAGAGAACCCGAATATACTAATACATTCTTCGCTGCTGGTATACATCGTGAATGTTCGTTTTATACATTCGTTTGTCATTCGTTCATTTGTTTTATTCTTCGAATTGGTTCGAATAGCGTCACTGCGATGATCATTGGTTTCCATTCTTCGCGAAGCACTCTTCATCTAATAAATTCATCATATCTCGTTGGGTAGCAGCAATGGGAGAGTGCTGGAATATGGTTCATCACATACACATAAGCCTATGGTAATACTGCGGGGAGAAACGTCTTAATTTGCTTGTTTCAAAGACATCACGAACGAGCCTCGGGAATTAGGTTTGTCGATGAATTACTGTATGCAGTCATTCGGGGGTTTGTTCAATGCGAATAACAACTGCAAGGAGTAGATATTTGTGCGAGCAACGAAGCAGCGTCGGCTTCGTTCGCGCCCGAATATACGGACAAGTCCGAATACCAGAACGATGATCGAACAAAGGCGAAGAGAAGCGAGCGATGATCATTGGCATTCGTTGTATTTTTGATATTCGAGCAACATTGGCTAAGTTTCTCATTCATACTTAGTTAATACAAGTTGTAGATGGAAGCGCATGGTATTTAGTTCTAAGGGCATGTGATATATGATTTTAGAATTTTAGAACTAACCATGCGTCTCCATCGGATGATGACAATTTGATGGAGACGCATGCTTTTTCGAATGATTTATTTTTTTAAAGCCTGATATCATACCCGTCCACACTTTTTAAAAATTTGAAAAGAATACAGCTTTATGTACTCATAAATGATTTATTTTTGATGTAAAATCTAGAGTAATACCAAAATTGTAAGTGCGATTTAAAAAAAATCAAAAATTTTGAACAGTTTTTTTCACATGAAATACATTTTGAAAAGTTCTGAAAAAATCAGAATGGTTTCCCGTAACTCCTAAAATATTCCTGATTTTTTTCATTTTTTGTGCTAAAGAGCTTTTTGAAAAATTCAAATAAAATGAAAATCAGAAGAACCACTCTAACTCCACTAATATGACAGTTAAGGTTAAAATTTTGGGGCAATCATCTCCAATATATACCCTTTCAAACAGCGTATATCAATTTCTTCTGTTTGGGAGCAGTTTTTATATGAAAACCCCGCTACACCCTTTGCCATGTTTGTTCTTAATAGTACGTAAGGTCAAATAAAAAGTGCTCAGTGGTATATAATTATGCGCACAATGAATTTTCCGAAATTCTAAGGTCTTTCACGTTTTTTTTAATTTTCGGCCCGAATTATTGGATTAACACGAATCAAAACACGTTACATTTACATATTTTTTTGGAGAAGTTAGCCTAATTCAGCGAATTTGAACAAACACAGAACAACTTATCAATCAAATGCTTTATTTACAAAAAATGAAAAACTTTGTTATAGTTTACATCTTAAACTTACGATAACGTTCCGATTAACGTTTCTTCTCACATACAGCACAATTTATTCTTTGAAAGATTGTGAAAAACACTTACCAATTTGCAATGCTAGAAACAAAACATTCGCTCATGACAACAATAAACATTAGGATGATACAAATTCTAGATTTCGGCCCCACCAAACTTTGTGTGTTCATTCAAGGTCCCATAGTACCTATGTAAATTTTTAGCTCGATTTTAGTATGGGGAAGCAAATTTTCTATAGAAAATCGGCCTTAAAATCAGCGCATATCTGATTTTCGTAGGAAATTCAACGAGAAAGAAAACCTTCGAAGATTACCAAGCATATCATATTACGTCTACTAGCAGCAGTGGTGCTAGATATATTAAGGAATGAGATATTGTGCCGGTTTTCCTTTAATAACTTGTGTTTTAGGTCGGTACAACGAAAGTTTGCCTGTTGATGGGAAGGAAATAAACTTGCCAAAATGGATCCCGGATAGTGAAAAGGATCACAAACGAGTGATTCAAGCTTTCAAGAGGAATCCAAACAATCCTGTAAGGCATGTGGCGATAAAATTGTATTCGAGTAAAACACACGCGAAACAATGCGGAAGACACGTTCGAAAGACACCGAATTGTAATGATCGGTAGAGTACAGTGAAAAAAAAACTTTGCACACAGATGGTGACAAAACCGCAATGCCTCGTTATGGATATTT
The DNA here is from genome assembly GCF_030247185.1 of Malaya genurostris. Lineage (NCBI taxonomy): Eukaryota > Metazoa > Arthropoda > Insecta > Diptera > Culicidae > Malaya > Malaya genurostris. The sequence continues at coordinate 124,495,704 of NC_080571.1, read as the reverse complement.
GAAAGCAGACTACCAGTAGTTTTCGGGACTCCTGTTTTTCACTGTACATAATAAGTTTGATGTATCAGAAGACATTAGGGAGCAGAAGGTGATAAAGTTAGCGACTACTTCTACTTCTAATTATTGATTTAGGCTCGTGACACTACTCGAAATATGTCTTAGAGTTTTACAAGGCTACTGAGGTTAATTCCGTGCCGAAGGAACCGAAACTGCAGCCAATTGCGACTTACTGGGCAACAATGAAGCAGGCGCTTTGGAAACATCCTAAGGAAGTAAAACCTGAGGAAGATATGATAAATAAATGGACTTCCACGCAGGAAAAATGTTGGTCTAATCGTTATACAAGACCTTATGAGTAGTGTTAAGAGGTTCGTGCATTTGGATATGATATTGAAATTCCGGGTTAACAAGAGCTTCCGATTTCTGGATGTTAGTTACCTCCACAAACCCAATATTTTCTAATTGCTGTGTCATGCATAAACAAGGTGTTACTATCATGAAATAAAATGATGAATAAAGACTTCTTTTCCTTCAATCTGGGCTCCAATTCCAAACAATTTCTGAAAGAAGGGAATATCACCATCTCCACAGGCGATCAACTCTATTAATTGTGATTGTTTTGAAGAAAAATGTGCTCATTTAAAAGAACGATGTCTTCCCATTTTTATGGTTCGGCTGTTTTTATAAGGAATAATTGTAACATTTTCACAAGGTAGACTGTTATAAAAATCATAAATTGTGTTTTAAGGAATGCATATGTCATTGATATGAATTTCATAAGTCATGCTTATGAAGTTCATATGTGGGCTTACTGAATGCATATGTATTCAATGAAATCAAAATTGTTCTGTTTCAGAAGTCACAACTTATGAATTTATTAAGTTTTTTTTTCGGTGGATGCTAAGTTGTTCGGCCACCCACGAAAATTGACCTTCGATGTCGAATTCCTTTTGCCCAGAACCAAAAACACTTAAGTTTTCACAATCAAATTTATCATAACTACGTATTCTGAGAATTTTTAAATTTGGCTTTGCCGAGCCGTAGTTGGATTTTGAAATGTATAAATGGTTACTGGGGATGATTTCAGAACTGGAAAATAGTGTTTGATGCAAAATTTCACAAAGAATCTGAAAAAGCAACTCAAAATTATAAAACTTTAGTCAAAATAAACGAAATTAGAAAAAGTTTCAATTGAAATTCATAAGCGTTTTATTATTTTTTGCTGCTGTTTCGTATGGTGATGGTGTGAAAAATGCACAGTGGATTCGGTGGTGTTATTTCGTGAGAATAAATTACATATAAAAATAGAATCGCTCATGCGGTGAATTACTATATGGTAGTAATCAATAACAATAAAGATTGAAATAGAATATATTCAAATTGTGAAATATTCACAAATTCATTACGAATCATTAAGAGTCTCCTTTACAAGCCAACCACACATGTGGTAAGCGCACTGCGCTCGATGACTGAGAATATTCCTGGTTTCTATGTGTCGGTTTTGCCTATTAGGGTAACAGATATATTTTTGGCCCACTTAACAAACTTCATGGATTTAACCGATGTTAAGTAACCCATGTTGCATCAATTTGAAGCTAATCACATTAAATTACCTATTGCGGAAAGGGTTTTTAAAGATATTACAACCTTTGGTGGATATTTTTACAAAGTGGACCAAAATAAAATTAAGTCTAAAGTGGGCCAAAATACTTCTATTACCCTATGCTTTGTGCGACGACCACAAGGTGGTTTCTATAAATATAAAACAATACAATTCCAATGTCATATACCAATCGATTCAGTTTGACGAACTAAGAAAATGTCCGTGAGTGAATGCGTGTTGTTAACAAAGAGATCAAGATCTCAGAGATGACTGGACCGATTTGGATCAAACTACTGAACACTGAACGCTATTGAATGTTTTTGTGATCGAATGTTTACTTTTTAAGCTATACGAAGTTTTATGGCAAAATTTTCAGTTTCTTGACAACATCTGTTACAATTGACTTTGCAAACAGAATATGTTTTTAGACTTAGATTCCGCACGGTAATGGCTATCCAACAAGCCATATATTGTTAAAATCCGTCCATTTTTAAAGGAGATATCGATATTTTTGTGTAATTGACTTTTCTCCCCTGCACTGTACTGTGGCTCCTATTACACTAAAACGCTACTTTTGCTTAATTTATCAAGTTTGAAGATCATATAGCTGACAGTTTTGGTTCCGGAGGTAAATGGAATAAGTGACGTAAGTGGGATGTCGACCACACTTTTTGTCTATACGATCAATTTCTTCGGAGATGGAGAATGAGGATTTAATCAGTATTTGGTTTGTTTTAAGGCTAGCGTAGGTAGGGATGTCGTGATATCGATCGATTAATCGAGTAATCGATTGATAACCTAAATAATCGAGTTATATTTAATTCATTCATTTGAAACTAATATTCGAAAATTGAGCTAATCGAATAATTTGAAAAACTCCAAAAACTATAATCGAATAATTAATTAAGTACTCATTTAATAATCCAGATAATCCAGTAAAATTTAATCGAATAGTTTAAAAATTATACTCAATTATTGAATAATCGAGTTATTCGAAAAAATCCGACATCCCTAACTATAGGGTCATTGAAATTTGAAGATCAAATAGATGACACTTCCAATTTCTGAAATTTTACAGTATAAGTAATGTAACCGACAAATTGCAGTTTTTTCCAATTTTTTTTTCGGAAAGTTTTCAAGATTTACAATTTTTTAAATCTCAGACATTTCTATGGGATTTTTTAAAATGTTTTCGAAGCTCTTGGTGAACACTTTCGGCTTCGGTGATCTAATCGTGATTTAACCGACAAATAACTCTTCTCTATTCACTTCATTTTCTCATAAAGGAATCGATGATCAAGTTCAAATGTATTTTTACTGACATATCAAATAGATTCCGGAATAATTAGCGAATGAGCGGCGTAGCAGCACGCTTTTGGAATTATCAATCAAGCGAACTGAATGAAGTCGAATGAAACTACATAAATTTGAGTCAAAGATAGGCTTAACCAAAAAAATGTTCAATAAGACTTTTCGAACGACACGAGAAAGACATCATCGCACTCCTAGGTGCAATATGAAGAGGTTTACTGCAGTCATTTACGGTGACCACGATTCAATGGATTGGTATAATTCCAAATTTTGTGGTATTGCTATAGCTAGTTCGTAAACGAAAGGTTTTTTTTGTGTGATTACCAATGTTTTCAGACAAAATCAATATTTAGTTCTAGTTTTTGTATAATTAAATTTAGCACTTGAGCTGAACCTAACCTTTTTGTAAAACTGGTATGTTTCTATTCTTTCGTATGTTTTTATATCTCTGTACAATAACAATTCCGTTATTGAATTATTTTTTCCAATAGTACTTCTCTCTTCAGGCTTAGTGATGCGTGCCAAACATAAATCGGTATCAACGAAGACTTAGACGTATTTGTATATGTTTCGAGCATCCGCTCGGTTTCCGTATTTTAGCGATATTGTGATTCATGCCAGACTTCTACCCGTCCAATTGTTTCGGTAAAAACATTTTATATTATTCCATAGATTTGGAAGTGTTATCCATTGTGTGTTTAGATATTTAGTGGAATGTACGTTGTTCTATCTCGGTCTCACTCGAAATTAATGCTATCTCATACAGTCTAGGGCGGATTTGTTCAACAACGATATTATGCGTGAACATATGAGTGTATATCTGCTCAAAATTCCGTATATATCAGCACGGTTCAGTAGGTACAACCTTATTATCCAGTGTGATACGTATCAGCAACCTTTTATCATTTTCCAGGAGAGTTACGATGTTATCAACCCAGACACGTACCAACATGGTGTATTGTCACAGATATGCACATCCTTTTTGCCCTCTTTCAACCGTAAACCATTTTGGTTAGGGTTGCTATTATCGGGTCTCGCTCTCGATGTAAATCGGATGAATCAATAAATTGTGAACATGCTGTATATGAAAGTTTAAAATATTTATATTTTATGTTGGAATACGTATTGTTATATATGTTATACGTTGTCATGCTGATTTATATATATGTAATGTACTTACCGTATGCGCTGTAATCCGATCAACTAGCAGTTTCATATCATTGTACTAGAAAAGTTTAAAATTTCAAAAGACAATATTCACCTATGTGACAACCCCGTATTCAGGTGATGTGTAGTTGTTTCGTAAGAACAATAGACGAGGTACGTATATCTCCTTTTAATCTTTCATTTACACATTGTTGTAGAAAATTTAAGAAAAGCAGTTTGAATTGTTTCGAGAATCGAGTAAATAATTCTTCGGTTTCAACATTATTGAAATTCGGAATACATTCGTTCACGATGGAAAACACCTGATATTATCACAATGCATTTCACTTGAATTCGTATCGAATTTCAACGATGTCACAGTATATAGATTGCATACGTAAATTTATTGCTCTAATGTCAACGACATTTTAGAGTAACTTCAACTGGTATATGCATATAGCGCGAATGAGTGATTAAGAGAAGAACGTTCTATGTGTGAATGTGAATTCAAACATGTAAACTTGGCTAGTGATGGAAAATGCATCACGAGTCATGCACACGTTTAAAAGATTTCAAAAGATTAGAAGATTAGAAAAAATCACATATATTCTAAAACAGTTCCACTCTATCGATTGGAGCAATCGGACGTGAATTTGCGTTTCGTCAATCGTGCGCTAAATGCCGTTATCAAAGCCATTCTGTATTTCAGCTGTGTTTGCATTGATGAGGTCGAGTGATAATCCGTATTAATCCGTTTTCAAGGTCGATTGTGAACTAGTATAGAACATCAACAAGCATTATCTGTGGTACCGCTAGCCAACTTCAGCTGCTGCTATTGTTTGAAAACTGAAAAATATTTCCAGCGACAATCATTATTATCACGTTCGAATTGGAATATATGATGTCACAAGTATCGCGCTTTATTCGTGTAGTGATGCACTAGTATGCGCACTAGAAGCGACGTTATGGATTGGTCAAAGAACGTGATAAAAACGATTATCGCTGATTGCGTTTTTCAGACCTCAACTGTAGTGACAATATAACGAGAAAAGACATTATTAGACAGTGCGGTGAGAGACTGCAAATAATAGTGCTCTTTCCTCAAATGGTTTTATGCGCTCTATCGGTTCGAATATTCACCAATTGACCAGGACTAGCCCTAGCGGTCGTTCACCGTTCGAGAACTATAAGCTAAGTATTGTTCTATTTTTCTTTTACATCCATCTGTCGTTCAATATCACTACATTTGCCCGTTCCGTGTCATGAAATATTCGAATTTGCCTAACTTTCCCCCAGATGAAGAAATAAACGCTTCTGATAGCACTAAGACTCGCACTGAAAATTATCCCGATGGACTTGCACTCCTTAGATTATCAAAAGACCTGACCTTGCGATATTATACTATACAAAAAATTGAAAATCTACGTCCAGACAAGCTCAGGATCTTGTCAACCAGTGCAAAGCAGGCTAATGAGATCGTTCAATGTTAGCTTTTTACGTGGGAGTATCGCGTATACTTTCCAGCTCACAAAGTCGAGATAGACAACGTGATCACCGATCCGAGTCTGACTTGTGAGGACGCGGTTTTAAAAACCCCCTACTCAAGGATGTTAAGATACTGGATTCCAAACAAACTCGTATCGAGTGACTTTCGCTGGTTCGTTTTTGTCTAACTATGTCCTCCTGGGCCGAGTTCGTTAACCATTTCGCTTTTTGTGCCGCGGGTCATGAACTGCACCAATTGCAAACAAGTGGGACACACAGCATCACGTTGTTGCAAGTAATCTCGTTGTATCAAGTGTGGAGGGAGTCATGCGGATAACTCCTGCGGTGGAGACATTGAAAAGTGTCTCTACTGTATGGAGAGGCCACATGACCTCTCTACCTGTCCCGCGTTCAAATAACGCAAGGATAGATTGAATCATTTCCACAAGCAACATTCATATATGAGTTTAATTGTATAACTGAGATAATTACGGATACGGTCATGCTTCTCCAAACTGCGCAAAATGAAACAAATTTTGAAGTAAAATATTTTATGGGATACTACGAAAGAAACTAATTATGGTAATCCGTAAACTAATTGATTTATGCGTCACCGAAGGAAAACAAATCTATATAGAGTTATATAGCTATTCTTATTCAACAATTTTGGAATTGAATCCAAATTTGCTGTCGTTCGCCGGGTATTAATTTCGATTGATAATGATGATTATTGTGTTTATTATTGTATAATTTATTGGAAATACAAATTATTTTGGTCCGTTTTTTAGGGGTTAAAAAGGCGTTTATTTCAAAATAAAAATTTAAAGATTATTTAAAGTATCGTCCATCGCTAGTTACTACTTTTTCCCACCTCTCAGGCAATTTTCAAATTCCATCTCGAAAAAATGTCTCGTCTTTTGTGGTGCTCCAGGCAGTGTTGGTGATTGCTGAAAATTTGACAGAAGCTGCTCGATTTTTATCTATATTGTATACAACATTTTCAATCCGGTAGAAGATGCTACAAGAATTCGAGTCTCTCAATGCATGAACCTCGAGAGAATTTTCCTACATTTCTTCGCTCCACTTCATACTCTGAGTATTTCATGGCCCTTAAAGAAAATTTCAGTCTGATAATGATCGCCGCTGTGTGGAATTTACCAAGAGAGAATCGCAAGTTGACAATTATCGCAGAAAATCGAATCGATGATTCGACTTGATGATTCTCATACTAGGTTGCAATATTTAAAAACCCTTGTGTGGAGCATTCACATACATTTTCATAGACACAAATTATACAAAAGTTATAAGCACATAGTTAGAATAAACGGCAATAGTAAAATGATTCTATCGCAATTATCCACTGCCCATACAGAATCGGATCGCGAAACGAGAATAAGCGACCGTTTGTTGCTTCAGAGAGAATCCCCACAGCAGCGTGCTAGCCGTTGATTCTCAGACGGTTCACCGAGAGAAATTCGCTCTCGCACTAGTGTCTATTCTATGTTAAATGTACCATGTCGGTTTTTTTGTTGTTGCGATGATTTCTGATTCTCTTTGATGGCACTGATTTATTCGTGGAAGAGTTTCGAGTGAGCATTCTTTGATACGATAAAAGCCATCCTTGGCTCCAGGTAGGAAGCCAATTTTCGATTACTGCGAAAGAATTAAGCAGATAACCGGCCGGATCGAGCTGCATCCGACGGAACAATCAGTTATCAGAAGGAGCAATGTCAGGAGAATACAGCGGGTACGGCAAAATGTCTCACTGTTATATTAACAAAATCATGAAGCGTGGAGCAAGTTAAACAATGTGAAATTTACTAAAGTCTTTCGTTTACATTCAAAACGGCTAACGATACGTTGTCTGGTTAATTTTAGAACATGCTCAAAAATACTACAAATACAAATGCTCATTTGCATAATTTGTAAAACTGTTACTAATAACTGCCTAAGAAATATTTTGGTTGAATGACTTTCATTCAGTATCCAAAACTGTGTCACAATTACAACTATTTTGATCAGAAGCTTTCATCGTGGTGATATCGTAGTCGGATTTTAATAAAATACAATAGCAGTTATTAAACTACCCCGTATACTACTTACTTTAGTGGTCAACAACACACTAGCATTAGATTCATCAGAAACATACATAAAATGAATGATACTATGCTCCTCCTGTGTACAATTTTGCTGACAGCGCAAAAGCTATTAACATTTTGTCGATGAATTCCATCTCGAGAGTTACAATCTAACGGTGTTGTTTTACATCACATCAGGCATACTTAATTTCTTAGTTCAAACAGCTGTTATTTTAAAGTAAAAATTGTCTTGATTAATTGAAAAAAAAACGAAAATAAAAAAAAATATTATAAATATTCTGGCAAACGAATCAACTTCGGCTATTTCGGTCATCTGAATCCGGTTTCGGAAGTATAGGAAATGATTATCAAAAACCTGTTTCAATCCACCTGGTCTTTCTCATATCAATCATACTATCACATATAATACTGTGGTATTCTTCAAAATAATTTTCTTCGATTCTTAAAAGAATAACCGAAATCGGTTTGTTTGACCGTCTACTGATACAAACTATCAATTGGAGAAGATTTGAGGTCGATTTAGAAAACTTTTTACGGTTTTTCGTCCTTTTCAGTGATGGTATAAATTTTTTAACACACTTTACCCTATATTTCCGGGCCCGGAAATCGAATCCAGATGAAATTCAGGAATAACGTATGGGACCACATGACCTTTTATTTAAACCTAAGTTTGTAAAAATCGGTCGCGCCATCTATGAGAAAAGTTAAAACACATATTTTCATTGTTTTGCACATTTTACTCCATAACTCCGGAACCGGAAGTCAGATCGAAATAATATTTAGGATTTTTGTATGGGACCACAAGACTATTCATTTGAATCTAAGTTTGTGAAAAACGGTTCAGCCTTCTCTGAGAAAAGTTAGTACAAAAAAACGTTACATACACACATACGCACATACACACACAGACATTTTGCGTACTAGACGAACTGAGTCGAATGGTATATGACACTCGGGCCTCCGGGCCTCGGTTCAAAAGTCGGTTTTCACAGTGATTGCATAACCTTTCTATATGAGAATGGCAAAACCTCAAAAAAGGATCTCACTCACTTTTCTTTAAGATGGCCAAATCGATTTTCACAAACTTATAGGTTCAAAAAAAAAGTCTTACAGTTCTTACAACCCCATATAATCCTACCAAATTTCATCTGGGTACGACTTCCGGTTCCGGAATTACAGACTAATAGGTAAAAATTTCATTTTCAGCGATGTTTTTTTATACATGACACGGAAAATTCAATCAAATACCTTCAAATAGTCGAATAATTCTTGAATTGGACAGATTTGGTTAGTTGATGACCAAATACATTAATTTAAATTTAAATTAAAGGTCTTATGATTATATACAAAACTTCTGAATTTTATTAGGATCTGACTTCCAGTTTCGGAATTACAGAGTAGAGTGTGTAGCTTTTTTAATATACCACCACTTAAATGGGCGAAAAAATCACGAAATTTTTCAAAACTGGCTTCAAAACTACTCCATTTGATAGTAATTATCAGTAGACAATAAAAAGAAACTGATTCCGACTATCATGGTTCCCGATTTCCGATTCCGGAGGCACCGGAAATAGTGGTCATATTTTCCCAAATGGATCTCACTCACTTTTCTCAGCGATGGTTTGACCGATTTTCAAACTTGGATTCAAATGAAAAGTCCTGTGGTCCCATACGGAATTCCTGAATTTTATCCGGATCCGACTTCCGGCTCCGGATTTATAGGGTGAAGTGTGTTTAAAATTTTATACCATCACTAAAAGGGGAGAAACAAAACAGGTAAAAAATCTAAATCAACATCAAAACTGCTCCAATCGGTAGTCGTTATCAATAGACGGCCAAACAAAGCGATTCCAGTTATTCTTTATTATGTTGAAGAATACCACAATATTATATATGATAGTATGATTGATATGAGAAAGGCATAATTACTCCACTAGGTTGATTAAAACTGGTTGTTATTACTTATTGTCACATTATTTTAATGGCTACTCACCCAATAATCTACTTATGTGCTGAAATGTTAAAGAGGAACAAAAATTCAACACGAATTAAAATTACTTTTCATCCTATGAGATAAAGCAGATTTCACTTTTACTAACGGTGTTGATAGATGAGATAAAAGGTTAATCTAATATTCCGCGTTACTAACCTCGATACAAATGGCGAATGAATTTTTAAAGAATTTAAAATATGTGAGAATCTAAGTTCGTTACACGTTTAATGTTTGATATCGCTTAAAGCTTCATTTTGGGCCTGACTTTAATTATGACCTCTTTCGCCATTACCGGTACCGAACAAGAAGTAAATTATTCTGCAACTTTCCGAAGCAGATTCGTGACGTGCTTGCCAATCTTGTTTCCGTTCTGCTCTGAATTTCATCTTCATCAGCTTAACCCTAATTCATCACCTAACCATGGTAACACGTAGCCTGCCAATGTGGCACCCCATTCGGTTCAGCTCGCCTTCGTTGGAATCCACTCAGGCAGTGGCAGCAGTTGCAAGAAAGAAAGAAAAAATCTGACTGCTACGGGTGAAGCGGAAGAAGGCAGTCAACGATGGTGATGATGATGACGACGACGACGATGCTGGAAACGACGCACCAGGAGGTTACTTGCTTGGGTGGAATGCTTCGCACCAGACCAGGACCACCGCAAAACATTCGTTGGTGGAAAATCTCTCACTTCCTGTTCCACTCGAAAAAGAAATGTCACGTTTGGAACTTACTGGTACATTCTGGATGTAAGTTACGAAGCTTCGTTCCGAGTATTTGTCACGGTATTTCGAAAGACGAATTTCACACAAAAATATTTGCTGCATTTGCTAGCTTTTATGTCATAGCAGCTTAATTTTTTCAACATCATAATCCATCTAGATGTTGGTGTTATTTGAAGCAGAATTATATGATCAAAGTTGTGAGTCATCATAATCGGAAGTATGAAACTTGTACGGAATGTAAGCTTTTTTAGGTTTGTATTGAATATTAGATCTCATCGGAATCAGCTTCTAGTATGAGATATAGATTTTAGCATATGAAACTAGGATGGAACGTTTGTTTGATACTTGATGTTTAAGAAAAGCAGAAGAAACGTGTAACACCTTTAAGGATACACCGAAAATGGGTCGAAAAAAAGGTCCTGCTAACCCTCAGCTGGATAAACGTATACTGAAGGCGTTCGAGCAAAAGAAGGAGGTTTCAGTTCGGGATGTGGCCAAAAAAGTAAGCACTTCGGAGTCAAATGTTCTTCGTGCTAAAGAACGTTTGAATCTTCGAACCTATAAGAAGCAGAAACAACCAAAACGTAGTCTGAAACAAGAAGCATCGATCAGGCCGAGGGTTCGAAACCTGTACAATACGATTCTTGCTGAAAGTTTGAACTGCATAATCATGGACGACAAAACCTATGTGAAACTCGATTACAAATCCTTGCCGGGACCATAATTTTATACGGTGCGAGAAGGGCAAGTGTTAAACTTGTCCGAGACATCGATTGAAGTCGAAAAATTTGGTAAGAAAGCTATGGTCTGGCAAGCAATTTGTAGCTGCGGTAAGATTGCGAAACCCTTCATCACCACTGCTTCCATGAACATCGAAATATACATCAAGGAATGTTTTCAAAAAACTACTTCTACCCATGATTCGAAGCTACAAGGATCCTGTTGTCTTCTGGCTAGATCTTGCTTCTTGCCACTACTCGAAATCAACGGTAGAATGGTATACTACCAAAAATGTCACCTTCGTCCCAAAAGACATGAATCCACCAAATTGCCCACAATTTCGACCAATTGAGGAATTATGGACATCAACGAAGGCACATCTTAGGAAACATGTCTCGGTAGCCGAAACCGTTCAACAGTTCGAAAAAGATAGGAAAAAAGTGTCAAAACTTGTCACCAAGAAGTCTGTACGGAATTTAATGAGGAACGTTCGCAAAAAGGTGCGCCAGCTAGTCTACAATGGCTAAGAAGCAAATGTTGAGAATAATATTCTGTTGTTGTAGTCTAATATTCTCAGTATATCGAATAAAGTTTGATATCTAACACTTGTGAATTATTTACAACGAAATTAAAGTGCGTCCATACTTTCTGGACAGTCTTTACTAAAGTTTAAGCCAGGGTCTCTGTTTTGCGCAATCTGCGAACTCATCTTGCTAAACAAATTGTCCACTTCTTCAATCATGTTCAGCTCTTCACTACTTTCGATAGCTTCAATTTTTGAAGTGACAACCACCGAGGAATTTTTCGATACACAGGAAACTTGTTTCAAATCTATCTATTTCAGTTTGAATGTTATGTCAATTGATTTAATCAAACTCAAACTTTTTTGACAGCTACTATTCCTAAAATCAAATGGCTGTCACCTCTGTTTTTTAGATATAAAGGAATAAGTGACGCATACGGCATTTTTTCGTAACGCTCAATGAAGAATGCTTATGCAAAATTTCAGTCAAATAAAAATGTACTGAAAAGAATCGTCATTCGAATGCAAATGGAGCTGTTCAATTATGGACGCAGTAATCAAGTAGTTTAAAATAGCTGTCCGAAGGACTGTAGAGCCTTTCAGTAGATTCTAAGTTAGAGGAAAACGGTTTTCCCATCTCTGAGAAAAAAGGTAAGTTCCATTTCGTTTGACCAAACACTTCCGGAGCTATCAGAATTGTAAATCGAATACCGGTATTATTCGTTACATTCTTGAAATTTGTAACATATCACCCTTTGATTTCGGAACCGGAGGTTGGATCCGAATAACATTCAATGGTCGCAAAGTTATGACAATAGTCATTTCCGAGAAACATAAGTTCATATCTTTAACACGTATCTCCGAAATCAGAAGTCGAAACGAAATAGTAAATTGAGAAGTCGAATTGAGCTCCGGTTTTGAACATTTGACCACCATTTCCGGTGTTCCGGTACAGGAAACATGGGTCTGGTATAATCAAAGTCGATTTATTTTGCTATCAATTAACACGATGTATAGATTGGAACATCTTTTAGCTCACTTTCGAATTTCGAATTTTAGGACGGTTTATAAATTTTAACTTTTATCCTCCTATAATACTGGAATCGGAAATCGGATTCGAATAAAGTTTAACTGTCACCCACGGAACCTTTGATTAGAATCTATATTTGTAAATAACAACTATGAGAAATCGGAATGAGCCAAGTTTATCATTATTTCCGGTACTTCCAGAGTCGAAAACCAAAAGCGGGTATTACTGAAGTATGTTTATAAGGGCATCAACTTACAAGTTCTATCAAGCTCATGAATTTATGGGCCAATTTTAAGTAAACTCAGCTCAACATAGTCTGATATGAAATACACCTTTGAAATTGAATTTTTTGCCTGCATTTCTAAAAAAAAAAGATTTTTTGTGGAATATTGAGACCTTTCAAATGATTTTCGGAAATCGACTATACCGTCTCTTTTTTTTCATTTCTATGAGCATTTCACTCTATAATTCCGGAACCGGAAGTCTTTTCGGAACAAAGTTTAGGATTGTTGCCACCTACACACCCATACACTTTGGTCCTTTCCAAGCATATATACATTTTATTATCTCGACGAATTGATTCGACTGGTATATGTTAGTCGGTGTTTCACAGTAATTCCATAAGCTATGTAACTATGTCGAAAGACCAAAAAAGGAAATGCATACATGAATAAATCTACATAATTGACATTGCATTAAGAATTGCATAAAAAACATAAGGTAGACATGCTACTGCACCAATGATTCTTCTAACTAAAAATCTATTGCATATATTGAATCAGCAATAGGGACCATTTTCACATGGATATATCGACAATGATAATCGAAAATGCCACAATAAGCATGAAATTGAATCTGTTTCTCCCATTCTAACCAATTGTGCCAAAGTGTTAAGTGAAACACTTTCGTACACAGTATTGGTATAGCACATTGCCTTACTTCGCCCATCGTTTGCAGACACCAACCGTTCGATTACGATTCGCTATCCTGTACGTACTTTACTCCTACTAGCTTCATGCAGAACTCCGTCTATCGATTACGGCGCGTATCGCTACTAGGTAAAAACTTTACCCTAGCGTAAAATATTTCCGATGCCGTGTTTCTAACGCTGAACCGAAGGACAATTCAAGCTAAGAAAAGTAATAACAGTTTTATGGTTTATCGTAGTTCGTGTGAGTTCAGAATTTGCATATCTTGTGCATAACTTTTATAAGTTTATGTTATCTTTCAGTATTATTGCATCTGCGGATACGTTCGGTCTGGTGGGCTTCAACTAGTGTAAGGGAAAGCTCTCATGCCGGAAATCTATGCCCTTTTCTTGTAAGCATTTGTTTTTACTTCCAAACGTTTTGCCCATGTCTGGCATTATCTTTCCTAGAACTATGACGACAGTCTCTCTATGGACTCAGTTTCTATGCAACCTAATAGATGATGGTACACAGAGAGTATACTTCAAATTATACCTATTTACTCCCTATTCTCTATATATTTGGCAGTAAGGTTCCACTTCTAGCAGCACAGATGCACACGATTTTCTCCAATGGACTTTGATTGCAAATTTGGTTTAGGTACATTCATACTGATTACGGAAACCTTTTTTCTTGTCTCACTCAAGAACTCTGCTTGCCGTTTACGCACGGTTCAGTGACGATGACGTTCGATTGTAACGATCCCTTATTGTCCGAAGGGAAAAGTTAGTTGAAGGTATATGATTTTTCGTCCCAGCAAATTCTCCATCTCAAAAACAACAGTAACGATTGGAGTAAACACTTCGTTAGTAGTTGCTGAAATGGCTGCCGTAAATATATCGTACCAGTAACAGTATTCGAATCGATTGTAGATAGAAATATGTTTATTAATTCTGTGTTTTTTAATGCAAGTGTTTTTGCATGTTGGTCTTTCATGCAGGTGAATCTTTCATTGATTATAGTTGTTTTAACTTTGTTCTAACACATAATTGGAATCAAATGTATTTTTTGAATTATGAAATATAATTGAATCACCTATATATATATATATATATATATATATATATATATATATATATATATATATATATATATATATATATATATATATATATATATATATATATATATATATATATATATAAATGTATATATATATATATATATATATATATATATATATATATATATATATATATATATATATATACATATATATATATATATATATATATATATATATATATATATATATATATATATATATATATATATATATATATATATATATGTATATATATATATATATATATATATATATATATATATATATATATATATATATATATATATATATATATATATATATATATATATATATATATATATATATATATATATATATATATATATAAATGGATGTAAGTTTGTATATTTGTAACGCCATAACTCTGGAACTACTGAACGGATTGCCACCAAACTTGACAAAGGTACTTCTTGAATTTCAGAGATGGTTCTTGAGATATTTTTATTCATATAACATGACAAGAATCGATTCGTTTTGAAGACCATGGAATCATTTTGCATACCTTGAATATGACTATATTATTTATTTATTTGTTTATTTGTTTATTTGTTTATTTGTTTATTTGTTTATTTGTTTATTTGTTTATTTGTTTATTTGTTTATTTGTTTATTTGTTTATTTGTTTATTTGTTTATTTGTTTATTTGTTTATTTGTTTATTTGTTTATTTGTTTATTTGTTTATTTGTTTATTTGTTTATTTGTTTATTTGTTTATTTGTTTATTTGTTTATTTGTTTATTTGTTTATTTGTTTATTTGTTTATTTGTTTATTTGTTTATTTGTTTATTTGTTTATTTGTTTATTTGTTTATTTGTTTATTTGTTTATTTGTTTATTTGTTTATTTGTTTATTTGTTTATTTGTTTATTTGTTTATTTGTTTATTTGTTTATTTGTTTATTTGTTTATTTGTTTATTTGTTTATTTGTTTATTTGTTTATTTGTTTATTTGTTTATTTGTTTATTTGTTTATTTGTTTATTTGTTTATTTGTTTATTTGTTTATTTGTTTATTTGTTTATTTGTTTATTTGTTTATTTGTTTATTTGTTTATTTGTTTATTTGTTTATTTGTTTATTTGTTTATTTGTTTATTTGTTTATTTGTTTATTTGTTTATTTGTTTATCTGTTTATCTGTTCTACTAACACTACGAATCCTTCCAGGTCGGGGCTCCAACATACTACAACTGGTTTGTAAGACCAGTGCCCTATGCATTGAACCGCCAACCCGAGACAAGACGTTTGTCAAGCTGTTAGTATTTAGTCTGTTTTGTTTTTCTGTTTTTCATCAGGTGTTTTAATTAACTCGTAGCGTCTTTAGTAGAGTTTCATGATTTATAATGAAAGTATCGTTACTGTAGTTTTTTTTAAGTGCAGCTTTGATAAGCCATGCGCCGGAACTAATGGTAATCGAATAGATTAATGTCCCATGATTATGACGTACTGGACCGAACTTTTCTGTTCTGTGCTCTCAAATAGCTTTTTACTTCTTCCGAAACATGGGGTCTTGAATTGTTTTGAAGCGAAACTACTCTTTCGTGACGAGCTTATGTTCTGGACGTAGTTTTACCTAACGAGCAAAAAAAAGCTTTCCACTGCGAGAGCTTTCGAGAAAAATTCCAATCTACGGAAATGACACTACTACTATCTGGCATCGCTGACTGAATGGAATGAGAGGTCCCAGGTCATAGCAAAATTTTTTACCTCCATCTCCATCTAGAGCGATACATTTAACCCATCGGTCCTCCAACATTTTGATGCCCTTTTAAGAAAAAGGTTTGTCAACGCTTCCAGAATAGGCTTTCGTTTCTGCAATGACCTCAGCATTCGATAAAAATTTCGCTATGCTTCGTAAGACACTACGAATTATTTCGAACATTTCGTATTTCATGTCATTCTTTATATATTCACTCAGAATATAGGTTAATCCTCTTCTACTTTAAAATGTACAAACAATACGATTTTCTGCATTTCTTTTGATCATAACTTTGCGCAGCTTCTTGATAGCAACAGAGAGTACATCTTGAGAGTAGACGAAAAACAAACAAAACTTTGCACTGACATTAGTTTTTTCCTCTCCCATACCGTTGTTGTCTAACATTTCTACATGCAGGATGCGGTGCCGATATAGAACTTTCAACGGTTTTAATTAGTTTTCGTAACAGTATACACACTGTTTGCTCAACGCTTCTGCTGTCATGACTTCTCCGGTTTCGAATTAAAGATAAAGTTAATGGCACCGTTCATGACTCGATAGACCCTTAATAAGCAATTAAAGACAGTAATGTTATGAATACAAAGTTTGGCGCATCCTAAGACTCAACATAAGTACTATGTACGATTCCAATCTGATCTTCTCATTTATTGATAACTGTACATTTAGAGTTATGAGTTGAAAAGAACTGTTTAGTTTTGAAACCGAAGTCGGCTATATTAGTGGATCTGAATAAATTTCAACTATTTTTACCTTTCTCATAGAGAAAGGTTATACAATCACTATGAAAACCGACATTTGAATCGAGGCCGAAGGGCCGAATGTCATATACCATTCGACTCAGTTCGTCGAGTACGCAAAATTTCTGTGTGTGTATGTGCATATGTGTGAATGTAACGTTTTTGTTACACTTACTTTCCTCAGAGATGGCTGGATCGATTTTAACAAACTTAGATTTAATTATGGGGTGAAATGTGCGAAAACATGTGAAAAAAGTACACCAACTTTTATCGGAGATGGCTGAACCGATTCTCACAAATTTAGATTCAAATAAAAGGTTTTGCGGTCCCATACAAAATTCCTGAATTTTGTTCGGATCCGACACCTGGTCATGGGATAAAATGTGTAGAAATATGAAAAATTAAGTACTAACTTTTCTCGGAGATGACAGCATCGATAATCGTATCACAAAATCGGATTCAAATGACAAGTCTTATGGTCCCATAGAATATTTCTGAATTTCATCTTGATACGACTTGCGGTTTCGGAATTACAGGGTGATTAGTGTAAAAATTCCAAATTCAAATTACTCTTACTCATTTTTCTCAGAGTTGAATTGAGCAATTTTAACAAACTTCGATTCAAATTAATAGTCTCGTAGCCATATACAAAACTTCTGAATTTAATTTTGAACCGACTTTCGGTTCCGGAATTATATGGTAAAGTGTGTTTAAAATTCTATACCGTCTCTGAAAGAGGCGAAACAAAATAGGTAAAAGTTTTCCTAAATTGGCCTCAAAACTGCTCAAATCAGTAGTCATTATCAGTAGACAGTAAAACAATTCGATTCCGGCTTTCTTGATTCCCGTTTTCCGATTCCGGAGGCACCGGAAATAGTGATTATACTGATTATTTGACCGATTGATATTGATTATAGGGACAAAGTTTTTCTTTTAATGCCATTTGTTTGGCTTGCCTCTCATGCTCTGTTTCGATTGATTAAAAATTCAATCACAGAGTAGAGTGATTGTGATTGGATTTTTAATCAATTTTTAGTTACAGCATGTATGTAAATATTATTACCAGTTTTCATTGACATCACTACACTACCGGTTATATATTATTGTACTACCGGCTGTAAAAAATTCATATATGAACTTCGCGAAACATGCAATTCCGATGGAAATATCCTTTCAAATAAACTTGAATCTTTGAATTTCTTCTTCTTTCTTTTCTTTTTCTTTTTTTTTCGGGCGCACATCTTCTAAGTTATCTATGAGTAAGATTTAGAAATTGGAATTTTTACACTAATCACCTGTAATTCCGGAACCAACTCAAGATGAAATTCAGGAATTTTCTATAGATCTATAGAATCCTTTCATTTAAATCTAATTTTGTGAAAATTAGTTCAGCCATCGTCCGAGAAACGTTAGTACACATATTTTCATTTTTTTTCAACATTTTACCCCATAACTCCGGAATCGAATATCAGATCCAAACAAAATTCAGGAGCTTTGTAGGGGATTACAAGACCGGAAGTTAAAATTAAGTAATTTTTCATGGGACCACAAATTTTTTTATATGAATCTAAGTTCGTGAAAATCGGTTCAGTCATCTCTGAGAAAAGTAAGTGCAAAAAAACGTTTCATACACACACTCACATAGACACATATACGCACACACTGACATTTGGCGTAGTCCACGTTACAAAAATAAAAATTGACTAAAATATAATATCTAGAGAATCCAATACTTTCAGGAGATCGTTCTGTCTATTAAACTACTCTGGATATGGCTTAGAAAGCAACCCGATCGAACAAAGCTCCGTAAATTTTCAGCTTGTACACGGTCAGTGTGGCTCAAAATCATGTTCGTCGTTAATCGGAAATTTGGACTATGATATGCGAGGTTTTTGTGTCTTTTTGCCGTTTGGTTACAAACAAGATTCAACCATATAGATGCATTCTGTGTCAAGTCGTATTCGGAGTTGCAACACTTTCTCGGATTTCAAGCATAATTTCTGGACATGAGGACATCACCGCAAAAAAAAAAAACAAAAGGGCTGTCGATCAAGTTCGAACATCACATGGCTGATATTTCCGATTCCGGAAATATAATCGTAGAAATGACATAATCAACAAGCCTCACTTTTTACCTTTTTTTATAAATATAAAAAATAGGTGTGGCTGACAGTTTCACCAGCGTGCCTAGATTTAAATCCCATACTAGGATTCTAAATTTAAGCTAGCGAGAAATGAAATCTCCCGCATCGTCGAGCTCCCGGGTTACGACATCGAATCATAAAATCCGTTAGAAATAAGAGCAACGACCGATGTCGTCGTTTAAAGGGCTAAAATAAAATAATGTAAGCACTTATCTCGAGCAGGGCTATGACCTCCTCGAAGAAGGAAGGAATAGCATAAAACACATGCCTCGAGACAAGTGAATGACCTCCTTGAAGGGAGGAGAAACAGCTGGATTTAACTTGTCATAGTTGGGATCGCAAGCTGGGCAATGTAAGGAAAAGAAGGAAATAAGGGGTCGTTGAATGCCTGTGTTCTCTCTCTTCCTTATAGCATAACCACGCATGCGCACAAGCCTAGGGAGGTAAGAAACACGAAATTCAGGCTTATGCGCAAGCGCGGAATAAATTAAGAATTAACATTAGACGTAAGTCTGTTCTAACTTGTAGTATATAAGCAAAATTTGTTAATTAAAATAGTAGTAGCAACTCAAAGGTTAAACTGTATTTTTTAAAGAAAGAACGAGCCCCACATTGTTTGGTGGCTTCATCCAGAGAGGACAAGCCAAAAAAGAGTTTACCAGTAAAAGTGCTACCCAGGTCTTCTAAGACCTGAAAAGTGAACGAACATTTGTTCTAAGTGATACGCAAGTTAGCGTATAAAGTGTAGTGCGGCCTAAGTCAGGCGCACTAAAAATCGAACATTCGTTCTAAGTGATACGCAAGTTAGCGTATAAAGTGTAGTGCGGCCTAAGTCAGGCGCACTAAAAAAGCGAACATTTGTTCCAAGTGAATACGCAAGTTAGCGTATAAAGTGTAGTGCGGCCTAAGTCAGGCGCACTAAAAAGCGAACATTTGTTCTAAGTGATACGCAAGTTAGCGTATAAAGTGTAGTGCGGCCTAAGTCAGGCGCACTAAAAATCGAACATTCGTTCTAAGTGATACGCAAGTTAGCGTATAAAGTGTAGTGCGGCCTAAGTCAGGCGCACTAAAAAGCGAACATTTGTTCTAAGTGATACGCAAGTTAGCGTATAAAGTGTAGTGCGGCCTAAGTCAGGCGCACTAAAAAGCGAACATTTGTTCCAAGTCAATACGCAAGTTAGCGTATAAAGTGTAGTGCGGCCTAAGTCAGGCGCACTAAAAAGCGAACATTTGTTCCAAGTGAATACGCAAGTTAGCGTATAAAGTGTAGTGCGGCCTAAGTCAGGCGCACTAAAAAGCGAACATTTGTTCCAAGTGAATACGCAAGTTAGCGTATAAAGTGTAGTGCGGCCTAAGTCAGGCGCACTAAAAATCGAACATTCGTTCTAAGTGATACGCAAGTTAGCGTATAAAGTGTAGTGCGGCCTAAGTCAGGCGCACTAAAAAGCGAACATTCGTTCTAAGTGATACGCAAGTTAGCGTATAAAGTGTAGTGCGGCCTAAGTCAGGCGCACTAAAAAGCGAACATTTGTTCCAAGTCAATACGCAAGTTAGCGTATAAAGTGTAGTGCGGCCTAAGTCAGGCGCACTAAAAAGCGAACATTCGTTCTAAGTGATACGCAAGTTAGCGTATAAAGTGTAGTGCGGCCTAAGTCAGGCGCACTAAAAAGCGAACATTTGTTCCAAGTGAATACGCAAGTTAGCGTATAAAGTGTAGTGCGGCCTAAGTCAGGCGCACTAAAAAGCGAACATTTGTTCTAAGTGATACGCAAGTTAGCGTATAAAGTGTAGTGCGGCCTAAGTCAGGCGCACTAAAAATCGAACATTCGTTCTAAGTGATACGCAAGTTAGCGTATAAAGTGTAGTGCGGCCTAAGTCAGGCGCACTAAAAAGCGAACATTTGTTCCAAGTGAATACGCAAGTTAGCGTATAAAGTGTAGTGCGGCCTAAGTCAGGCGCACTAAAAAGCGAACATTCGTTCTAAGTGATACGCAAGTTAGCGTATAAAGTGTAGTGCGGCCTAAGTCAGGCGCACTAAAAATCGAACATTCGTTCTAAGTGATACGCAAGTTAGCGTATAAAGTGTAGTGCGGCCTAAGTCAGGCGCACTAAAAAGCGAACATTCGTTCTAAGTGATACGCAAGTTAGCGTATAAAGTGTAGTGCGGCCTAAGTCAGGCGCACTAAAATCGAACATTTGTTCCAAGTCAATACGCAAGTTAGCGTATAAAGTGTAGTGCGGCCTAAGTCAGGCGCACTAAAAAGCGAACATTTGTTCCAAGTGAATACGCAAGTTAGCGTATAAAGTGTAGTGCGGCCTAAGCCAGGCGCACTAAAAAGCGAACATTTGTTCCAAGTGAATACGCAAGTTAGCGTATAAAGTGTAGTGCGGCCTAAGTCAGGCGCACTAAAATCGAACATTTGTTCCAAGTCAATACGCAAATTAGCGTATAAAGTGTAGTGCGGCCTAAGTCAGGCGCACTAAAAGGCGAACATTTGTTCCAAGTCAATACGCAAGTTAGCGTATAAAGTGTAGTGCGGCCTAAGACAGGCGCACTAAAATCGCACACCCGGATTCAGAAGCAGTCGCCGAGCAGCCGGAAAACGGAAGCCATCGCACTACTAGATCATCTTAATTGTTAAAAGAAAACAAGGTAAGAGAGAGAACATGGCGTCGGGAGGGATTAAATACAAACAGAATAAAAAGGGACATTGCCAGCTGTGCGATAACCCCGACTCAGCAGACAATATGGTCTGTTGTGACGACTGCGACAGATGGTTTCATATCGTCTGTGTGCGGTTGGATCATATTCCAACTAAGGCTGAGTTTTGGGCTTGCCCAAAATGTACGATAATAAAGGCGCAAATAAAAGCGCTTGAAAGTGAGGTCGCCAATTTAAGACGATCATCAGAAGAATCGAGCAAGGGTCTCCTGAGACAGTCAGAAGAGATGTTTCGATGCCAAAGAGAGTTTTTTGCCGATCTAGCAAATAACATGAAAGGTGCATCATCATCCAAGCCAGGTGTGTCCAAGGGCGGTTCCGAAGACGCGACCGCAAAAATGGTAAGGATGTTTGCAAGGCAATCTCTGATGGAGTTGCCCTATTTCGATGGATCATTTAAAGTTTGGTCCAAATTCGAGAACACGTTTAAGGAGACAACAAAAGAAGGCGAGTTTTCTAACTTAGAAAATTTGACTCGTCTCCAGAAGCATCTTAAGGGTGATGCATTAAAAATTGTGGAACCTCTATTGCTAGATAGCAAAAATGTTCCAAAGATAATGGCTACCTTAAAGGAAAACTTTGGTAACCAACAGAAAATATATAAACTTTTCAGAAACGAAGTAAAGGAACTGAAGAATCCTAGAATGGAAGTTCCAAAAAGTGTCATAGAGTTTGTAACGACGATTGATAATCTCGTTACAAACATAAAGATAACGAACTCTTTAGGATATATGCAAGATCAAGCCCTGATAGATGAAATCTTAGACAAATTGCCATTTAATCTAAGACAAGACTGGGCTCGAAAGGAAATTGATCGTAAGGATACTGCATCAGAAGCACATCCTTATGAAATTCCAACACTAGAGGATCTTCTCCAATGGTTGAGGCCTCAACAAAGAATTGCACAGGAACTAACAGAGTCGAAATTGAGAACTGATAAACAAATGAAACCTAAAGATAAGGTTTATACGCATCAAAGTTTCGATACTAACAAAAGAAAGGTATCTTGTTTTGCCTGTAATAAACAACACAAAACAACAGAATGCCCTACGTTCTTGAAGTCAAATGTAGAAGAAAGAAAAGCCATACTCATAAAGCATAAAGCATGCTTCAATTGCTGCAATTATGCCAATCATCGATTGAAAACGTGCCTTTTCAAGAAAAGGTGTGAGGTAAAGGGATGTACAGGTAAACATCATACACTGATACATCAAAATTCAGAGAACTCAATCCTGGTCTCTGAGAAAAAAGAGAAGGGAGCCGAAAAAGTTCATTATCATGAGGAGAAGGGAAAGGTTTTGTATCAGATTATACCAGTAACATTGAAAAATAATGATAAACAGGTTGACGTACTAGCGTTTCTAGACCCAGGTTCGTCAACAACATTAATTTTAGAGGAAGTTGCCAGACAGCTTGGAATAAGCGGAAAACAGAAACCGTTAACGTTGTCTTGGACAAATGGCGAAGAGCAAGTAGACAAAGGTAGCGAGGAAATATCAGTTCGAATTAAGGGCTACAAGGGGAAGACGTATCTGTTAGAAAAGGTACGAACATTAAAGGAAATGTCTCTGCCTACGCAATCCATTCGGAAGAAGCAACTGGTAAAAAGTTATCCTTACCTCTCAGATGTTGAATTTAGTGATTACGGAAACGAGAAACCAAAACTTCTGATAGGATTACCGCATTCTAATATCATGCGTGCTATCGATACTCGTTCAGGAAGATTTAATGAGCCGATAGCTCAGAAAACTAAAATTGGATGGGTAATATACGGGACACAAATGGACGATCGAAAACAAAATAACTTTTTAATGATGATTAATAATGACGAGACTTCCGAAGAAAAATCCATGAAGGAAATGATGCGTAGTTATTTCTCGACTGAAGAATTTGGCGTTATGGTACCGAGTAAGCCTCTCATGTCTAAGCAAGACGAAAGAGCTTTACAAATTATGAAAGACACGATTAATTATACAAATGGTCAATATGAAATAGGACTATTATGGAAAGAAGATAACGTGTCGCTCCCAGATAGTTATCAAGTTGCCTTAAGCAGACTAAAGGGACAAGAGAAAAGGATGCGTGAAAATCCTGAGTTGCGAAGGTGGTATAATGATAAAATATTGGAGTATGAATCAAAGGCATACGTAAGAAAATTAAACCGAGAAGAGTTAATGCAAGATTCAAGACGAACATTCTACATACCGCATTTTTCAGTTACAAATCCAAATAAAATTCCTCGAAAACCGAGGCTAGTGTTTGACGCAGCCGCAATTATAAAAGGACAATCCTTGAATTCCAAACTACTTTCAGGGCCTGACGCAACTACGTCTTTATTAAGTATTTTAATTAGATTCAGGGAAGGGAAACTTGCGGTCACTGGTGATATTCAGGAAATGTTTCACCAAGTTAAAATTAAAAAGGACGATCAAAACTCTCAACGTTTTCTGTATAGATTGGCAGAAGAAGAGGATATGTGTGTGTACGTCATGCAAGTAATGACTTTTGGTGCAACGTGCTCACCGTCGTGTGCACAATACGTTAAAAACCAAAATGCCATTAAATTCCAAATCGATTATCCAAAGGCGGTAACTGCGATAATTGAAAACCACTATGTGGATGATTATCTCGACAGTTTCGATTCAATAGATGAGGCTAAGGAAACTGTGGGAAATGTAATAAAGATTCACGCACACGGACATTTTAATATAAGGAATTTTGTAACAAATTCCAAAGATTTGAAAAACTCATTGTCTGAGGACAAAATTATGCATAAGGAAGAAATCGTGCTAGGCGATGACGAGCAATCTTATGAAAAGGTTTTAGGTGTCTATTGGAACGTCGTCGATGACACCATAAGATATCGAGTAAAGATGTCAGACTTACCTGAATGGCCTACTAAGAGACAATTACTATCCGCCAGCATGAGCGTTTATGACCCATTAGGTTTGATATCTAATGTAACAATTAAAAGCCGAATATTGATCCAAGACTTATGGAAATTAGGGATCGGCTGGGACGATAAAATCCCCGAACCAATGTATATGGAATGGAGCAAATGGGAAAAGCGAATTGACAGTCTAAAAGGAATCAAATTTCCAAGATGTTATTCTTATCTCTCAGAAGGAGTAAAAAGAGAGATACATACGTTTGTTGACGCTTCGGATAGAGCATTTGCAGCGGTTGTTTATATGCGAACAATATTTGATGACCGAGTCGACGTAACCATAATAGCTGCGAAGGCCAGAGTCGCGCCAACTAAACTCTTATCAATTCCCAGACTGGAACTACAGGCCGCGGTCTTAGGAACTAGGTTAACTGAAACCGTTTTAAAGAGTCTGCGACTTAAGGTAGAAAAGGTAATATATTGGACAGACTCGACGGTAGTCTTGTCCTGGATTCAATCTGATCCCAGAGAATACAAGCAGTTTGTCGGCCTAAGAATTAGCGAGATTCTAGAATGCACATCGATGACGCAATGGAGATGGGTGAACTCGAAGAATAATCCAGCCGATGAAGCTACAAAATCAACAGAAAGAGAATCCATATGGAAGAATGGTCCAACATTTTTGAAAGAAGATGAAAAATTGTGGCCTCTTAGACCGATCAAGTTGAATACCAAGGAAGATATAAAAGTAGTGAACTTAGTCAAAGAAACTAATTTCACGAAATTTGAATTTATAAACATCGATTGGTGTTCGAACTGGAAACGTGCTAAACGAGCCGTAGGAAGAATCCTGATTTATGTCGACATATTGAGATCAAAAATTAAAAATGAATCTTACGAACGGATCGTTACAAAAGAAGTTTTAGATCGAGCAGAAAATATTATACTACGAAAGGCACAGTGGGAAGCGTATCCGGATGAAATGAGAAAATTACACTCGGACTTTCCGATAGATAAATCAAGTAAAATAATAAACTTAACGCCATTCTTAGATACAGATGGATTAATGAAGTCGAAAAGCAGGATCGAAAATGCAACTATGCTTCCGTACGGTACTAGATATCCTATTATATTACCGAAGAAGCATCATGCAACTTATTTGATATTACAATTTTATCACGAGAAATTTTTTCACAAAAAAATGGACGCAGCAATTGCTGCAGTTAGACAAAGGTACTGGGTAGTTGACATTCGAGCCTCGATGAAAAGGACAAAAGGTGCATGTCAAAGGTGCAGGAACGAAAGAGCTCGACCTAATCTACCCAGAATGGCATCATTACCAATATGTCGGCTGAATGCGAACGTAAAACCGTTTACCTTCACCGGAGTTGATTACTTCGGTCCAATGACAGT
Source organism: Malaya genurostris (assembly GCF_030247185.1). Lineage (NCBI taxonomy): Eukaryota > Metazoa > Arthropoda > Insecta > Diptera > Culicidae > Malaya > Malaya genurostris. The sequence continues at coordinate 124,469,401 of NC_080571.1, read as the reverse complement.
TTCGATTGGAAGAAGAACGGAAAAAAGATGGGGTGCGTTGTTTACTTGTTTATCAACACGTGCTGTTCATATTGAAGTAGCGAATAACTTAAGCACTGACGCCTTTTTTGTGTGTCTGAAAAATGTAATACACAGAAGAGGAAAAATTTCACAACTTTACAGCGACAATGGTACCAATTTCATAGGTGCAAATAACGAATTAAAAAAGATTCAAGAAAGGCTGGCAGGTGATGGAATAGAATGGTTTTTCAACCCGCCATCCGCTCCGCATTTTGGTGGAGTATGGGAAAGAATGATAAAAGAAGTTAAAAGTATAATGCCTTCACTTCAAACAACTATGCCTGAAGATATATTACGAAGTGTGTTAATAGAAATTGAGTTTATCATCAACAGCCGACCGTTAACGCATATTCCTATCGAATCAGAAGATGATGAAGCGTTGACGCCAAATCATTTTTTATTGGGATGCTCAGGGGAGGCCGAACCAAATTTAAACGACGTCTCAAAGGTAGAAGCTACTCGACAGCAATGGAAAAGAGTGCAGCAAATTACGAAAGAATATTGGTGCCGATGGGTAAGAGAATATTTACCAAACCTCGCTAGGAGACCAAAATGGCAAGAGTCATCGACCTCTCTAAAGCTAGGAGACATAGTAATTTTTCCGGATGAAGAGAGAAAAGGAAAATGGATAAGGGTCTCGTGGTTGAAGTACGACGCGCTAAAGACGGTATAATTAGGTCCGCCGTCATAAAAACACAAAAAGGAACAGTAGTAAAACCTACAGTTAAATTATCGGTGCTAGACGTAAAGTCTAGTGAACCAAAAATAAGTACCGACACTCAAGATGAAGTGGAGGTCTCACAAATGGAAGGAAACAACCAACAGAAAATTGCCATCGAGTCTAGTAACAAAAGACCAACCCGAAGACAGAATACAAAATTGAAAAATATTTGTTTGGCAGCCTTAGCTTTGATGATGATAATATGTCAAGCATTTGGAACCATTGCTCCTGGATTGATTGCATACGATTGTGCGAATCCGGAGATAAATATAACTACATATTCGTTGCTGGACGTAGCACCATGTTTTCCACCGACAAATAATTTAACGACAATAGAAGTTCCAATACAAGTTTTACAAAAAAATGCAAAAGGATCTGCTCATGCGTATCAAAGTAAAGTCATCTTGAAAAGATCTATACGACATTGTGGGATGCATTCTCACACGTCGGACTATCAATATGGCTATTCTCATTCGGTTAAGGAATTCACGAATGAAGAGTGCAGAATAACTCACTTACTGAATTCAGTACGTTTGACTCAAGAGACTAGAATTAACGAGGTCAAGAGAAACGGAACGACTCATGGAGAAGTACTAATAATCGGTCATGTACAAGGAAGCTCGTGTAAGGGTGGAATTTACCGAACACCATTTTACACCTGGGTAGACGCATTGGTTTACTATGAGTATGCAATTTCATTGTACGACTATACAAGTTCTGTGGATTATGAAAATGATCAGATAACACTACGCAACGGAATAGTTTGTACATACTCCCAAGGGAAATGTTTAGACGGGGAACAAGGATATATGACATGGGATATAAACGGCGATAAACGTTGCGAAGACGATGAATTCGAAGTAATTTATCAAGGAATGGTAAATAAAACTGTGGATGCTGGTAAGAAAAGAAATACGCAAGCCGTGTATAGCGCTATTTCAGACTCACATGTATTTTCCGTCAGAACCAGAGATCCAACTCGTATATGTGGATACAATGGTTACAAAACCGATCATCCGAGAATATTGATCCTAGAAGAAACAGAATTCAAATCGCCATTCAAAAGACGTCCGAATGGAAAAAATTATGACTTGTTTACTTACTTTAACTCAAAAATCACGCTAGTAGAGAGCTACATTGGGCAAAAGTTTGAGGAAATCTATAATACAATTATGACAGAAATGTGCAAGGTTGACAAGACAATAATGGAGACAAAACTGACTCTAGCTCGGCTCAATCCAACGGAGTTCGTTTCAGGGATAGTGAAGCGATCTGGATACACAGCTGTTGTAGCAGGAGAGGTTTTACACATTCTGGAATGCAAACCTGTCTATGTCACGCATAGAACAGCGGAGCGATGTTATCAGGAAATCCCAGTAAAGTATAACGGGACTGAAATGTATTTAGCTCCAGTTTCAAGAATCCTTCAAATGAGGGGAACCGAAATAGATTGTACACCAATCCTTCCTGCGAAGTATATGTTTGGCGGAAGATGGTATACTACAGATGGTCGTTTGAGAGAAACGACGTCGCCAAATAAATTAACTACTGACATAGTCACGACGTGGACGTATACGCCGCTACCAAGCCTAATGCAAAGCGGAGTTTATGATGCCGATAGCATTGAAAAGATGCGTAATATGATTTATGATCAAGGAGAAAAAAGAATCGCTTCAAATGTACTTCATAAAATTTTAGCGAGTCAACAACCAAACCTACAAGGATATAATTTTGACGCCTTAGTATCGGAAAGAGTGATAGAGAACGCTCTGAATAGATATTGGGAAAAATTAATATCTTGGACGACATGGCTGGGAAATTTAACTTCTACATTCTTAGGAATTTACATGATAGGGAGAATATTGAAGTTTGTGGTAGACACAATAATGCATGGGCGTATATTGTACGATATTTATGGATTAGGGTGGCAGTTAATTGCTTCATTTTGGGATTCACTGACTACTTTCTTGTCTCATAGAAACTCGTTGCGAAGGTCTCAACAAGAGGCAGATAGGAACGAAATAAATAACTCAGGCGAATGTGAAAGCGTTCAAATAGAGGAAAGAAGAACTGCACCATTATATCCTACATTAACGAGAAACGATTAATATCAGCCACGGTATTTTGTAAATCGATGTGGTGGATTTACGGGGGTTGGAAATGTGGCTGACAGTTTCACCAGCGTGCCTAGATTTAAATCCCATACTAGGATTCTAAATTTAAGCTAGCGAGAAATGAAATCTCCCGCATCGTCGAGCTCCCGGGTTACGACATCGAATCATAAAATCCGTTAGAAATAAGAGCAACGACCGATGTCGTCGTTTAAAGGGCTAAAATAAAATAATGTAAGCACTTATCTCGAGCAGGGCTATGACCTCCTCGAAGAAGGAAGGAATAGCATAAAACACATGCCTCGAGACAAGTGAATGACCTCCTTGAAGGGAGGAGAAACAGCTGGATTTAACTTGTCATAGTTGGGATCGCAAGCTGGGCAATGTAAGGAAAAGAAGGAAATAAGGGGTCGTTGAATGCCTGTGTTCTCTCTCTTCCTTATAGCATAACCACGCATGCGCACAAGCCTAGGGAGGTAAGAAACACGAAATTCAGGCTTATGCGCAAGCGCGGAATAAATTAAGAATTAACATTAGACGTAAGTCTGTTCTAACTTGTAGTATATAAGCAAAATTTGTTAATTAAAATAGTAGTAGCAACTCAAAGGTTAAACTGTATTTTTTAAAGAAAGAACGAGCCCCACAATAGGTATGGAATTCGCTCGAACTTTAGAAAATTTTTCCGAGGCCCGGAGGGCCGAATGACATATACCAATCGATTCAGCTCGACGAACTGAGCAAATGTTTGTGTGTGTGTATGTGTGTGTGTGTCTGTATGTGTGTTGTCAACTAAGAGGTCGAGATCTCAGAGATGGCTGGACCGATTTTGATCAAACTAGTCGCAAAAGATAGGTCTTCCCGTCACCCAAAACGCTATTGAATGGTTTTGAGATCGGATGTTTACTTTTTGAGTTATACGAAGTTTTATGTCAAAATTTTCAGTTTTTTGACAGTATCACAATTTACCTTGAAAACAGAATATGTTTTCAGACTTAGATTCCACACGGTAATACCTATCCAAGAAGCCATAGATTGTTAAAATCCGTCCATTTTTAACGGATATATCGAAATTTGTGTGTAAACGACTTTTCCCCTATTCCAGCAGTAGAAGTTTTGAGCGCTGTATGACAAAGCAATGCTTGGGAGCAACGGAAAACACGATCTTTTATACTGTGACATACAATTGTTTCTAAGTACCAAAAAGACTGTGTACAGCATTCTATTTCATGACAATTTGCCTTCGACCGATTTTAGCACGGTTCGTTTTTGGCAACATAATCGTTCGAATATGGCATATGTAAACCAGATGATATCAGCATTTTCGAGTTGAAAGCTATTCCATAATTTTATTGATTTAAACTACTTACAGCAATAAAAGCTGGAAGAACGTAACTTCCATATACCATACGACTCAGTTCGTCGAGATCAGCAAATGCGTGTGTGATAAATAATTTCACTCAATTTTCTCGGAGATGACTAAACCGTTTTCTACAGACTCAGATTCATATGAAAAGTAGTATACTCCCAAACAAGGTTCCTGAATTACGTTTGGATCCGACTTCTGATTGCGGAACCACAGGATGATATGTGAAACGAAATTAAAATAATGCAATTCATTTTTCTCGGAGATAGCTGAACCGATCTAAGATTCGAATGAAATCTAAGAATCATCTATGATTCAAATGAGAGGTCTTAAAATCCTATAAAATTTAGTCAGATCCGATTTCTGGTTTAGGAGATACAGGGTGATTAGTATAAAAATGTCCATTTCACATAAATTAATCAGGTTTATCGGGTCAGCAAGATTTGGATAGTCGATTACGAAATAAGTTTATTTCAGTTTAAGCGGTATTCAGTTTTCGATTCGGAATGTACCCCCAAATTTTAATTCGCACTACAATTTCTTAAAGATGTCTACACACTCCTCAGTTGAATTTAACTGATTTCGGCTACACCGATTTTAGAACTCAGGTTCCAGTATCGAATCGTTTCTCAAAGCTCAATCATTTTTTCAAAAAGGCCAAATCGAACTTCAAAAACAAAAGTTCAAATTAAAGGACTTAAGCTCCCATACAAAATTGGTGAGTTTTATCTGATTCTGGAATTACAGATGATGAGTTTTTAAAATTCATACCGATATAGAAGATTTTAATTGTGTGGCGTATTAATATATGGCCATTTGAATCATTTTGGGTTATGCTAGTTCCTGAATACCGGCTCTGGAAGTACCATAGATAATGACGAAAAACTCTAAAGTGGAACTTACTTCGACATCTCATGGAATGTTCAATCGATTGTCACACGTTTGGATTGAAATTCGATACGATTTTCAGTTTCGAAATTACAGAGTAATGAGTGATTAAAATCTCAATTTGCCGTTTAAAACGACGATAATTAAAATAATGTCATGAGAACTAAAACACCTAAGAATATCTATGCAAAAAAACACATGCGGATTGATAAAAAAGGTATCATCTCACTGGTAGGTGGATTAATCACGTTTTTATATATATAAAAAATAGGTATAGAATTCGCTCAAACTTTAGAAAAATTTTCCGAGGCCCGGAGGGCCGAATGACATATACCAATCGATTCAGCTCGACGAACTGAGCAAATGTCCGTGTGTGTGTGTATGTGTGTGTGTCTGTATGTGTGTTGTCAACTAAGAGGTCGAGATCTCAGAAATGGCTGAACCGATTTTGATCAAACTAGTCGCAAATGAAATGTCTCTCCGTCACCCAAAACGCTATTGAATGGTTTTGAGATCGGATGCTTACTTTTTGAGTTATACGAAGTTTTACGTCAAAATTTTCAGTGTTTTGACAGTATCTGTCACAATTGACCTTGAAAACAGAAAATGTTCTCAAACTTAGATTCTGCACGGTAATAGCTATTCAGCAAGCCATAGATTGTTAAAATCCGTCCATTTTTACCGGAGATATCAAAATTTTTTGTGTAAACTACTTTTCCCCCTATTCCAGCAGTAGGAGTTTTGAGCGCTGTATGACAAAGAAATGCTTGGGAGCAACGGAAAACACGATTTTTTACACTGTTACATACAAAAAAATTGTGTACAGCATCCTTTTTCATGACATTTTGCCTTGGACCGATTTTAGCACAGCTCGTTTTTGGCAACATAATCGTTCGAATATGACATATATAAACCAGATGATGGCAGATTTTTTTTTAATTATATTGTTTTAAACTACGTACAGCAATAAATGCTGGAAGAACATAACATCCATATACCATTCGAATCAGTTCGTCGAGATCAGCAAATGCGTGTGTGACAAATAATTTCACTCAATTTTCTCGGAAAATTTCTTTTCATCAAATTCAGATTCATACGAAAAGTCGTATGCTCCCAAAAAAAGCTCCTGAATTATGTTTGTTTCCGACCTCTGGTTCCGGAACTACAGGATGATATGTGAAACGAAATTAAAACTGTGTTTTCTCGTAGATGGCTGAACCGATCTAAGATTCAAATGAAATCTAAGAATCATCTAAGATTCAAATGAAAAGTTTCAAGATTCTATAAAACATCCTGCTTTTCAGTCAGATCCAACTTCCTGTTTCGGAGATACAGGGTGATTAGTATAAAAATGTCTATTCCACATATAATAATCAGGTTTTTCGGGTTAGCAGATTTGGATAGTCGATAAAAAGTATTTACTTATTTAAGTTTTAGTGGTATTCAGTTTTCGATTCAGAAGGCACCTAAAAATTTAATTCGTGCTATGATTTCTCAAAGATGTCTTCACTGATTTTCTAATATTTTGAAACAAATGTAAACTATACAGCTACTCAGGTGAATTTATCTGACTTCGGCCATACCGATTTTAGAATTCCGGTTCCAGTATAAAATCGTTTCTCAAAGCTCAATCGTTTTCTCATAAAAAGTCTAATCAAATTTCAGAAACAAAAATTGGAATTAAAATAAACTTATATACAAAATAATTAATTTTATACATGCATACAAAAAAATTATTAATTTTATCCAATTACGACTTCCGGTTCTCGAATTACATGATGATGAATTTTTTTTTAACCGATATAAAAGATGACAATCCTGAAAAGTTTCAAAGTTGGACTCAAAACTATTGCAATTTATTCGTCATATGGTCATACGAATAGTTTTGGGTTATGCTGGTTCCTGAATACCGGTTCTGGAAGTACCTTAAATTACTCTAAACTCTAAATTCGAACTTACTTCGACATCTCATGGATTGTTTAATCGATTGTTACACTTTTAGATTCAAATTCGATCCGATTTGCAGTTTCAACATTACAGAGTAATTAGTGATTAGAATCTCAAATTGTCGCTTAAAACGACGGTCATAAAAATAATGTCATGAAAACTTAAACACCGAAGAATATTCATGAAAAAAACACATGCGGATTGATAAAAAAAGGTATCATCTCACTGCTAGGTGGATTAAACACGTTTTTTGTTTTACGCTTAATTTGCTCAAAAAATTAAGTAACCATACGGTCGCTTATTTGTGCCTAGTTTTCAACAAAAAATTGGAGTGATTGTTATTAACATCTCAATCCACTTAATCACTTATATCATTATATTTCCGAAACCAGAAGTCACAGCTATTTGATCTTTGACCTTGATCAATGAACCAATAGTAGCTTTTAAACAAGCCGAAGTTTGTTGAAATCAGTGTATCCATCTCTGAGAAAATCGAGCGATAATAAAAAAACGCGTTTTGTCGGTTTAATCACTTATATCTCCGGAAACAGATGTGACAGCCATTTACCATTCAAACTTGATCAACAGCTCAACAGTAGTTTCAAAACGAGTCCAACTTTTTGTTTAAACCAGTTTAGTTATATTTGAGCGATAATAAAAAAACGCGTTTCGTCTGTTACTTCCCTTTTACCTTTAGATCTCAGGAACCGGAAAAACGATTCTTCCAAATATTACGAAATTCTGAGAGATCGTATTTCAGTTTCTCATGGAATTGCTGTATATAAATATAAATATATTATATATTTGCCAAAGATTTGGTCTGTAACAAAGCATAAACAATTTGACTATAGGCGAAAAAATCAATTATAATAGCATTTTGGTTATTAATTAAATTACTAAATTGACCGTGGTGAGTGTCTGTTTTACAAGCAAACAAAACGTGTCGTAAGCCCACTGCGCTCAATCATTACCTATTTATATGTGTCGGTTTTGCACGGTTGGAGTTTGCGCGTCTTACTTTGGCACTGAATTTCACCTTAATGCTTGTTCATATTAAATGTTTTATAAATTTTATAATTTTTTGTTATATGGGGTTATCTCATACTACTGAACATTTTAATATGAATTTCTGATCATGCTGCGTTGAACACAACCAGCAATATTTACGATTAAGTTCTGCCCATTCTTGTACAGAGTGAAATTTGAAACTAGAAGTCCCAAAGTAAAGTAAGACGTATTCAGGTCATAAGTTTTCATTGTTGGTATCGTTATCATTATTCGAGTACTGAAACGCTGCATTTTATGTAAGAAGTACTCAAAAGTTTATCTTCACAATTCAATTGTGAGAAGCTTCTTCAGTAGTAGGTAATCAATTGTATTTATAGATTTTTTGTATTTATTTTCACTGACATTTTTTGTATGTATTTTCACTGACATCCAAAGGAAGAAACTGATAGAAACATCTCATGTATTCGACCTAGATAAATGAATTATATATTGTAATCATTTCGAATTAATGAACGGTGTATAGATTAAAATATTATCAATTGGCGCTCTTATACAGACTGACTTCGTACAGCAACATTGCAACAAATAAGACAATGAACTAGTACACGTCAGGTCCAGTCATACTCAAGCAATTGTGTTAACATCAGATGACCCGAAGCAGTACTACAATATGAACATGGAACCTGCACTTCATTTACCTTGGTAAAATAGAATTACAATCCAGAACGGTCAACAAGAACTCCGCCGGCCATACAATTTCATAACATCATTGAAATTCTGACAGCAAGTGTAAACTTTAAATTGATTCCACATCCCACATCCTGTGCGGACTTGGATGTTTGACAATCCGCCGAGAACCGAATTGTTCGACCCCCCGGATGCTGTAAAACATTCACCGAGCGATAAAGCAATTATAAAGTTCTAATCAGATAAATCCAATTAAAGTTAAAAAGGGTCATTGAAAGTTTCAACTACCTGGGAATGTTAACAGTTTTCGCCATCTGTTACACCGTTTTGTGTTCATCGCCGTTTGTGAGTTCGATGCCTTACTGTAAACTAGATAAACTATTGCAACGGTTAAACGGAAGGAACTTTTCCTACGTAGAAGGAAATAGTCAGGATGAAGATATATCATTTTTGGCCTGATGGATTATTGTGTAAGAATGCAATTTTCCACGATTAGTACAAATAAACTGCTTTTAATTGAACCCAATTCTCTGTGCTGACAACTTGATTTTCTTCAAATCGCTACTCTTACACATCAAAAAATCAATAAAAATAGTCATATCGTGGTGCGAGACGCAGAATTTGGCGCCGTATAATTTAAAAGGAAATTTGCTGTCTTGTTTTATAGGCAATAAACGGGAGAAATCTCCACAGTTCTGTTTTACTTGCCAACACGCTTCTCACCCACTGACTAACATAGAAACTTGTCATTCCGAATGTTTCTTATCTCTACCCTCCAGGGCAGTATTGGTGACCACCCTTACCATAAAGTTCCTCTTCAATATACCGCAAAACCTGGGACATGACGTAAAACAAGGGAGCCGCAAACGCAAACCGAAACCAAAATCATTTTGTAACCAAGTTTCAGCGATTGTGGACCATAAATGACAGGATTTACTTTCTCTGCTTTCTGTCTTTTATGCCGTTCATCAGCGAAGGCTTGATAAGGGTATCATTAGGGACTCGGTGGTGCATAAGGAAGAGCCCTCTGTATTGTGTGTCCATTTTGATCAACTGTGGGACGGACTAGGTACTAGGTAAGTAAGCATAAAAGGTACACGTAGAAAGAGTAGCTTTCGTTGGAAGCGCTTTGGGTCGGCCGAAAATGAAAATCGATGACTTGGACGGATTCGAGCTGCTATATGCTGCTGTTGGATAGAGTAAGACACGAAAAATCCTCAATAAAACACGGTCGTCAGCTAAAGCAGTCCTACCGTTACTATAAAGCTGCTGAAGGCAAAAGACAAATTGATTATTTCACCCTTGAATGTTCATCAAACGGTGCGTCTTAACGGTAATTCCATCGCCTAATCAAGCACTTCACAGTATAATATGTTAAATAGCTTCTCTCACTTTATTTTGGGTTCAAAAATTTATGAAATAATAGGCTCTATCAATTTTGAATAATTGTAATTATCTTACCGGTCGCGATTATCAGCAAATTACACATTTTATATTTTCTCCATACTAATTCTCTTTAGAGAGCTTGTATGGATGTATGTATGTATGTATGTATGTATGTTCGAAGCCACCATCAGTTCAAGGCATTACGAGTGTAGACTTATAACTGTTCGGCTGAAAAGTTCGTATCGTTTAATAGAAACACACATTTTTTTGCCAAAATTCGTTTTTTATTATTCAACATAATTGCCATCAGAGGCGATACAGCGATTATAGCGATCTTCCAACTTTTCGATACCATTTTTGTAGTACGATTTGTCCTTTGCCTCAAAGTAGGCCTCAGTTTCAGCGATTACCTCTTCATTGCTTCTAAAATTTTTACCAGCGAGCATTCTCTTGAGGTCTGAGAACTGGAAAAAGTCACTGGGAGCCAAATCTGGAGAATACGGTAGATGAGGGAGCAATTCGAAGCCCAATTCGTTCAATTTCAGCATGGTTTTCATCGACTTGTGGCCCGGTGCATTGTCTTGATGAAACAAAACTTTTTTCTTCTTCAAATGAGGCCGTTTTTTTTTTAAATTTCGTCCTTCAAACGCTCTAATAACGCTATATAATAGTCACTGTTGATGGTTTTTCCCTTTTCAAGGTAGTCGATGAAAATTATACCATGCGAATCCCAAAATACAGACGCCATAACCTTACCGGCCGATTGTTGAGTCTTTCCACGCTTTGGGTTCGGTTCATCGCGTGCAGTCCACTCAGCTGACTGTCGATTGGACTCCGGAGTGAAGTGATGGAGCCATGTTTCGTCCATTGTTATATATCGACGAAAAAAATCGGTTTTATTTCGATATAACAGCTCCAAACACTGCTCAGAATAATCAATTCGTTGTTGTTTTTGATCGATTGTGAGCTCACGCGGCACCAATTTTGCACAAAGCTTTCTCATATCCAAATATTCGTGAATAATATGTCCAACACGTTCCTTTGATATCTTTAGGGTGTCAGCTATCTTGATCAACTTCACTTTACGGTCATTGAAAATCATTTTGTGGATTTGTTTCACGTTTTCATCGGTAACAGCCTCTTTTGGACGTCCACTGCGTTCATCGTCTTCGGTGCTCATATGACCAGTACGAAATTTTGCAAACCACTTACGAATTGTTGCTTCGCCTGGTCTGGATAACACTCATCAACTTTGGTATCGGCGGCACTTTTTTTCATCAAAAAGTAGTGTTTCATCAACACACGAAATTCCTTTTTTTCCATTTTTTCACAATAACAAAAGTAGCTTCACTCAAAATGCAATATCTCACAAACTAATAATCAGACAGCTGTCAAATTTATACACGTATCCTTTAAAGGTTAGTACTAACTGAAAATGGTATGGATTTAATTCTAGTGGCGCCCTCTCATAGAAACGATACGAACTTTTCAGCCGATCTGTTAGTAGATCCGAATTTAATAATCAGATAGCTTTCATATAACTGCTGTTAGGAAGACAAAATGGGTTTTGAGGACCCGGCGCCTTCCAGTTTTGAGGACCCGGCGCCTTCCAGCGTTTTACCAGCTTAAACCCGCCTGATGGTTTGTTTGTTAGAAGGGTGCGTCGTACTCATTTCAGACCTTTAGGGAGAAACACAATGCTTCCCCCACATGACTCAGATTGGCAATCCACTCCATCATCCAGTCATTCACTTGTAAAGTACCCTGATGCACTCCCTGACCATCCCCGTGGTCGATTTAATTAGGCATAATTCAATATAAAATAATATAGTACAATAAAATAATAATATAAATAATATAATATAACATAATATAATAAAATACAATACAATACAATACAATACAACCCAATACAATACAATATAATATGATATAATATCATACAATAGAATATAATATAATATAATATAATACAACATAATACGATATAAGACGATAATATATGAAATAATATGCTATGATACAATACATAACAGTTAATGCCGCAGTGTAAGTTATGCTTTTCTATCGTCGCAGTACTGCAAAAAATATAATATTTCTCTTTTAGTAATAATAAAAAATAATAATTATTACTATATACAATGTAATGTAATATAATTCAATTGAATATATAATGAATAATGTAATAAACAACAGAATTATATGTTGCAATATACTATGATAAATATTGCACTTTAGGATGAGCTTTAACTTATAAGCCATTTCGCACCCTCTCATTCTGCTACTACCGCAGAAGGCGATAGCACTCAGTCGATGCCGTTCTATTGACCAAATGTCATCATAGACACACGGGGAGGCATATCTCATATCTCATATCTCACCTATTCTCTTTAGAGAGCTTGTTGTCAAAAACGTCAGTTGCTTGAATATTAACCAGTTCCTATTTGTTGAAAGAAGGAAGCATGGCGAAAGCGCAAAAAATGTTGACGTTGAAGAATAATTCAATTGAACTTTGTTCCAGTTCCGGTTTTACTCCAATTGGTCGTTCAGTGGAGGAATTGCTCAGATATAAAATCATTTTGTAAACTGATAGCCTTCATAAGATACTCTCGAAGTAGTACGAAATAATACTATCACTATATATATCTGTAAAGTCACCGAAAAGCAACAGCTCAGGGAAACTATAAGTTTCCTAAGTTCAACCCAAACATCCGCTATCGAAAGAGATGATGATTTCACTAACAATAATCCGGAAGTTGTGAAATTGGCTGTATCGCCTGAAGATGTAGTTGAGCGATATACTAAAAAGGCCTTGTTTCGACAGGATATAGCTGCTGTGAAAATCGATCTCAACATTCTGTTTACTGAAAAGTTTCTCAATATAGGCAAAATAGAGAAAGCTGAACATTGATGACTACAATTAATATACGGATAAACATTATGCTGTTTCCTGGGTTATCAGCCGGACACTTTCCATACAACTCCTGTATGTTCCATACACAAAGTACAAAGTATGTTAGTCCAAGATAACAACAACAATGTAACATTAAAAAAATTGGTATGTACTACGAATATTTCATGCAATGGTATAAATATTTAGCGATTTGTAAGACGAAAAAATGTAAATCAAATTTTTATCGTCTCAATCTCAACATCGATCTATCGAATACGACTGATATGTGGGTATAGGCCTGAAACTACTCTAAGAACCTGTTTTAATCCACCTAGTGGTGTAATGATGCCTTTTTTTAAGGTCTTCTTAGTTAATGGTAATTATATTTCCATAGGTGGTTGTTATATTTCTAGTAGACGTTGTCAGTGCGGTAAAATTTCATTTTCAATCGAATAATATAAGATGAAAATAAAATTTATGGCCGCTGACCGTCAGCGTATCCCTACTAATTAATTTGACTTTTGCTGCCATCTTCAAGTGAAGCTCCCAGGATTAATCGTCAGTTGCATAATCAATCCTATTCATTTGAAGTTTTGCTTGCTCGGTTTCAAGTGCCAAGTAGTAGAGCTGCTTCATTGTCTTCGCTCTTGGTAGTAAGCAGATTCGAACGAATAGAATTATTATTGGAGTAAAGTATTAAAAATGAAAACTGAAGGAGGAAACAATTAATTTATGTGTATTCTGTGATTGATATTTCAGCTATCTGATTAGTCTTTCATCTATTATCTTGAACCAATTCGAATGTTTACATGAACCTCATTTGAAGGCCGCTCTCAGACTATTGAAAGAGATATTTTGTTACTTCAAGAGATCAACTGACGGTAATTAAACTGAGCCTCGATTGAAGAGAAACGACTGATGAACTGAATGCTGCCCGTTCGGGCCGTCAGCAAACATTGTGTGTGTCAGAGAGTGAAGTTTACTTCAGTGAAGAGATCGTCAATGTGTTCCACATTCAGTTTTAATTGAATTGAATGAAGTTTTACTGCACTGGACGTTGTTAAATTTTATCCGGATCCAACTTCCGGTTCGGGTGATCTGTGTTAAAAATTTCATACCATAATTAATAATTATGATGTCAAGAAATGTAAAAAAAAACATTAAAAAAACCATATGTTGATGGCCATAGAAACTTATTTTGACTGCTTCCGTTCTGGGTCCAACTTCACAAATATAGCAAATAGATGTAATTATTACACTATCAAGTTTTTTTATATCATTTATTTTACCTCGGCTTTAACCAACCATTAAGTTGATGAAAATAGTTTTTTAATTGAACATGGTGTTATTTTTTTCAACTCTGAGCAATTCCATACGAAATACAAGGTCGATTTTTTCTTGTATCTTTTGATTTGGCTCAAATTTTGCATATGTATTCTTTATGACCAAAAGAGACAATTTGCATCAGAAGTTTGTCATTTTTACTCTACCCTTGTTTTTGAGAAGATTATATGTATCAGAAATAATGGGTCCGATTGATTTGGTGTCTTCTCCGATGTTTTAAGTAATTATAAGGACTATGTACAAAATGTAGAACCGTTGGAAAAAGTTTTTCGTTTGATTTTTATTTTAAAAAGAACACTTAAATTTCAAATATCTCAAAAATGGTACTTTCGATTTTTTAATTTCTTGATATGTTGTAGCTGGTCTAAAGAAAAATACATTCGAATTGCTAGAATAGAGAAATAATATTTGAAAAAATTGCATATTTTCATAATAACGTAAATTTTTGAAAATCATGAAAAATTTTTTATTTATTTAAAAAAAAATTATGAAAGAACGCTAAATTTCTAATAAAAGTAATTTGATTTAAAATTTTGCTATATGCTACCGCTCCGAGATACAGCAATTTGAAAAAAAAAATCGGGATGGTTATTTGAGATTATTTAAAAAAGCTTCTCTTCCGAAAGAATTTTATTTTATGTTCTTATAGTATGTTCGAGAGTTGCATTTATTAAAGATGTCTTATTGTTAATAGAAGTTTATTTATTTATTCGTCAAACAAATGTAGACTACAGACAAAAAAAGTTACAATGCTATACACTATTTATACGATTTGGTTTAAGTTTTTCTTTGATTTGTTTCCTGGACATAGTTAGATCGACTTTTTGGCAGTTTTCGTTATAAAAGCGCATCATTTTATTAACAGGATTATTTTTGGCATAATTTGTTTTATTTTTTCCCCGAGAATACTTGACGACTTCTGAGATGGCAACTAGGAGCACAAAATTTTAGTTGTGAAAGCAATGATTCAGATTGTACTCGTTGAAAAACAATGTCGTTGATAAAATAAAGCATTGTAGCTTTGCGGCGTTCTTCGAGTGTTAGTATGTTTATGAGCATATAACGCGCCTTATATGATGGAAGAGGAAATGTAGTCCAGTTTAGTCTACGAAGCGCATATAGAAGAAATTGTTTTTGGACAGATTCGATGTGTTCTACCTGACCGGAGGTACATGGATTCCATACTATGCTTCAGTATTCCAAAATTGGCCTGATATAAGTTGTATATAATAATTTTACTGTGTAAGGGTCCTATGACTTATGACTGAAACGTTTAATGAAGCCTAACATACTATTGTATTATAATGCTCAACGAAAGTAAGTTTTGAGTCTAAAATTACGCCTAGTTTCTAATTTGTTTCGTCAATTTGGGCCACGACAATACTCGAAATTGATTCATTGAAAATATCAGTATTAACTTTTGGATTTATTCTGGAACGTTTGAGTCCGTTGTCTCTATTGATGCTGCTGATGTGTTTCCTGACCAATAACAATCACGTTGGAATTTGTTGACTCTATTGGTGCTTCTGTTGTTGCTTGTATTGTTTCCTGACTCTGAACATCCTTACAAGCATCTTCTCTGCACTACTCGATACTCATCGCTACTAGATAGAGCAGTTCGTTTGTTCAACTCCAAACGACATGAATCGCAAATTTTTAATTTTTAGCTAAGCAGATGTTTTTCAACAAATCCTTTAGTTCAACTAATTAGGCAATATTGCTTTCCGTTAGATTTCGGCAATTTTTGGAACACTTGTTATAAAACACGTTTACGCAATCCCTGTAATCGCTATTCATTTTGTGCTTCATTCTGAGCTATTTCTTGTTTTCATTTGCCGCTCACTCGTTTCTCATCAGCTTGTTTATTCGCAGTACCAGATTGTTTTATATACAAACATGGGTACCTGTAACAACTAACAGTTACATTTTTGTAAGATCAGGAAAAATATATCAACAGGCTTACCCTAAGGAAATACCAACTATATTTATAAAAAAAATGGAAAACATATTTTTTCTTTCTTCACAAACACTGGGAAACATTCCTTTTCTTTTTCTGATTCCTTTTCCATATATTTCATACATTCATATATTTTATACATGTCATAGAATGAATACAAGCTTTTGCTTAATAATTTGTTTATGTTCCAAAAAAATTGTTTATAAGTGTTAACAATCCACATGATATCGTTAAACGTTAATGAGTATTGTTAGGATGATAATGGAATAGGTTTTTAGGCAGGTCTGGTGGTACTTTTACATGTGTGAAGATTCAAAGATAATGCTTATTCTGTAGTTCTTTCATCCATTATCTTGAACCAATTCGAATGTTTACATGAACCTCATTTGAAGGCCGATATCTTATTTCAAGAGATCAATTTATGGTGGTTCAACTGAGATTCAGCTGAAAGAAAAACGAATGAAGAACTGAACGCTGCTCGTTCGGTACGTCATGCGAAACTTGTGTGTAAGGAATGTGAAGTTTACGGCAGTATACCCGAGTAGAGTGTGAGATCAAAAAGAAAACTCAATTTGATGTTGTGCTGTTCGTATATATCGATTACTTAATTTGCTATCGTTTTGGTGCTTTTAATGGTTAAAAGCTCAAAATTGAAAGCAAATAAATGCTGTGTGACATCAAACTGAAAACTAGTGTTGCTCTGAGTGAAAACGCATTGAAAACTTAATATGATGTTCATTTTCTTGAAATGACTATGAACCCACTACCACCACACCACGGAGAGAATCCGGCTTCGAATTTAGGTGATTTGGATTGCGAACTTTTAGCGATTACTATGCACTGTAAGGAGACGGAAAATGTTCGGTTATATGACAAGCAGTGTTGTTTCACAAAGTTGTATGCAGACAATACTAGTACAGGGTGATTTTTTAAGAGCTTGAGAACTTTTTTAAACAATAAAACGCATAAAATTTGCAAAATCTCATCGGTTCTTTATTTTAAACGTTAGATTGGTTCATGACATTTACTTTTTGAAGATAATTTCATTTAAATGTTGACCGCGGCTGCGTCTTAGGTGGTCCATTCGGAAATTCCAATTTTGGGCAACTTTTTCGAGCATTTCGGCCGGAATAGCCCGAATTTCTTCGGAAATGTTGTCTTCCAAAGCTGGAATAGTTACTGGCTTATTTCTGTAGACTTTAGACTTGACGTAGCCCCACAAAAAATAGTCTAAAGGCGTCAAATCGCATGATCTTGGTGGCCAACTTACCGGTCCATTTCTTGAGATGAATTGTTCTCCGAAGTTTTCCCTCAAAATGGCCATAGAATCGCGAGCTGTGTGGCATGTAGCGCCATCTTGTTGAAACCACATGTCAACCAAGTTCAGTTCTTCCATTTTTGGCAACAAAAAGTTTGTTAGCATCGAACGATAGCGATCGCCATTCACTGTAACGTTGCGTCCAACAGCATCTTTGAAAAAATACGGTCCAATGATTCCACCAGCGTACAAACCACACCAAACAGTGCATTTTTCGGGATGCATGGGCAGTTCTTGAACGGCTTCTGGTTGCTCTTCACTCCAAATGCGGCAATTTTGCTTATTTACGTAGCCATTCAACCAGAAATGAGCCTCATCGCTGAACAAAATTTGTCGATAAAAAAGCGGACTTTCCGAATGGACCACCTAAGACGCAGCCGCGGTCAACATTTAAATGAAATTATCTTCAAAAAGTAAATGTCATGAACCAATCTAACGTTTAAAATAAAGAACCGATGAGATTTTGCAAATTTTATGCGTTTTATTGTTTAAAAAAGTTCTCAAGCTCTTAAAAAATCACCCTGTAGGTTTAGAATTTTCCCTACACAAAAATCTCAAAAAGCTTCCGCAAATGATGTCCTCATGGTAACAAACAAATCATATATATATATATATATATATATATATATATATATATATATATATATATATATATATATATATATATATATATATATATATATATATATATATATATATATATATATATATATATATATATATATATATATATATATAGAATAGGGCTGCAAAGTCACCACTTGTGGCTGAACACCCAATTTAAATCCCAATAATTTAATTTTAACTCATACACCAATAAATAGTTTTAAAAAAAAAAGTTGTATGCAGGTAGTTTCTGTCAATTCACACTCGTTGCGTCGCTTCCATCTCGCAAAAAAAAGCAAAGTCCTTTTGTGGAATTTGGCTTTTCTGTTTCAACAGACTTCGCAGCCGATTCTTAGTGTACAGAATCATTGCATGGCTAGTACTATGGATTCTACTGACATCTCGCATCCATCGTGAATAGCAGTGTGGCTATTTCAGCACAGTTTAAAAATGTTCTCTTTGTCCGCTTCTGACCACAGATAGAACCAGAATCTCTTCAGTAAATTTTTAGTTCTTGTGTAGACTAATAATTTACAATCATTTGATGCACAATTAGTCCTGTGACTCAAAATTGTGAAGACGGTTTCTTTAGAAAAGTGTATTATAGATCTATTAAATGATTGATAAAATACTTCTCTTAGTATCTAGCGTTAGTGAGTATATGAAGTTCCTAGTTATAAGGAATGGGAATTGTTTTGAAGAGTGAGTTTGTGGACTGCTTAGGAATAGACAAATTAGACATATATTTTCTTGGTGGCACCTATAAGCAAATAAAATATTATTAAGAATTAGCTCTAGGTTCTGAAATCTGAGATATTCAATATAGTAATAGTTCGAATTTCGTAGATAATATTTTTTTCCATACTGTGGGATATATAGTTATAGATATTTTCAGAATGGGTTTGGCGAGTAGGTGTTTTGTATTTTTGTTTTCCGCATGTAGAAATTCGATGACGGTACCACCACTCATCTCAGCTTCAGTAGTCATCTCATATACTAAAACCATAAGTTAGAGTGAGATCTGATGTCTCTGTTCGAGAGCTACATACGAGTAGATAAAAATTTGCTTCGAGTTTTTTCGTGGCTATAACAGCAGTAGCGCACAATTGTCGAACTAATTTTTCTTCGGTATTGTTTCTTACAGTTGAAGCATAGACATTGAATTCAATTTTACCACAATTCGTTGATTGAGACTCGACTAGTCCGTAAATTAACATGACGGCTCTACTGATGAGATGTCTATTGCAATACCCTACTATGCTGGTTTAAAATAAACGATATTCAATTCAATTCATCACTACTATGCAATCACTTTAAATTCCGAATTACGTATGATTTGCGTATTGAAAAATCCATTATTCCATGAATTGAATTTTGATTTTAAAATTTACGATGTAATGAAGAGCGAGTTCTTTAAAAGTGAATTGATCTAATTTAAAGTGTTAGTTGGTGCACAAAAATTATTTTGGCCATACAAATCCCCGATTTCTGGATGCACTGAAAATAATGGTCAAAAGACTTTGGAATTGAACTTCACGACGTCGTATGACTACAAATGTCGAAACATTTTTTAAACTGAACGCTGAACTATTGTTACAGGACCGAATACTTAACGTATCTATAAGAAAATCGAAGACGTCAAATATATTTCTCATAACAAATTTTTAAATAAGCTCCTTCTACGGCTGACGATCTGCAAGATGGGAATGCCAAAGCCACTATTCAGATTGACTAGCTTCAAACAAACATGGTACCGATGATCGCCAATTTATACAATGCCTCCCAGATGTGTGGTTCTACACCAATATTTTCGTGGCTAAAAGGAAGGAGCATTATTGGCGTAAAAGCTGAAAAAAATAATTGCTTCACGGTTATGGTTGCGGTCAACTGCCACAAGGCTACTCGGCAGGATGTCAAAGTATTTTTGTTAAAGGCAACATAGGATTGAAGGAATAATTCTTCCATTGAAACTTAGCTTTGTATTTTTGTGTCGCCATTTGAAATTGCCCAATTTGAATGGATTCTTTAAGTTGTTGATTATAATATTTTCGTTTTTTGAGTATCGCAAATCTTTGCCTTGAAAGTTTTTTTTAAAGCGAATAGCAAAGTGATAACATAATGTGATATCAATTGAAAGTTTGATGAGTCGATATCATATTAGGATTTCAATCTGATGTTGTTATCATAATCAGATTTCAATTTGTTCTCATTTTGATGTTAGACTTTACTCGGGAAGGCAGTTGAAAAAGAAAGGCAATTCTACAAAAGAAATGTAATGCCAAAACTTTTTAATTTTTTTTTCTCTTCGTCGTCGATTTTTTCAAATTTTCGGCACTTCTTCGCGTTCCAAGTCCAAGTTCCAAGTGTTCATTTTTTCATAATGGTGTGTTGGAAGCATTCATACAGAAGTTTTTGGTGCAATTTGTGAAAATTAAGCCAACAAGCAATTTGTTGCAGATTTTCTCGAAAAAGTAATGTGACGTTTTTTTCTGCCACTACTGCACTGCTTAGTTATATTTTGGGAAACATACTGAATACTAGACGCATACCTTTATCAGTGAGCACTAAAAAGGAGTAAAAGATTTAAATAGAGATTGGAACCTATATATTGTATTGTTACCTACCGTGTCTGTATACATAAATACAGATTCGAAAAACGGAAAACCAATTTTAAAGAAAAATTAGGAACAGCTATTTCACTTACACACACCATTTGCCGTGTTCTACTGATGGTAAATCGGAAGAAAGTCATCAGCGCCCGGATTGTAATGGTAATGTAATGCCTTCAATACCTGTCCCCCTTGGCACATTTTCAGGCAGAAGCAAGAAAGCAATGACAGTAAAACACCTAACCCGTAAAAGGTTTCTAACGAGAAACAAAAGTGCCTCTTGAGATACTACACAGATTACCATCAACGAAGAAACGATTATCGCTGAGCAATAGAGAATGAAAATGGAAAATATTTAATGTGAAATATGAAGCAGTAATTTTTTCTAATATTACCGGTACATGGATCATAGCATGTTAATCATCACTGTAGCATTGTTTCAAAATAGAAACTTAATTTGATTTTTTTGCTTACTTCTTAGCATTAGCTTTTAGTAAATCAATTGGTATAAAAACTGGATTGTGCACATTTCTCAATCGATTACAGTAGACAATTTAATCTGAATACAGCCCAAATGCGTTCCGTCTAGCTCGATTAACATTTGGCATAAGTTATTGATGTTTTCTAAATGATTGATTTCCGCTTTTTTCAATAAATTTTTCTCGCTCGAATATTTGTCGCATAACATTCTAGTGCTGTAATCATTAAACCTAAGTTTAATGTCGATTCTAACAGTCACGTTTCGGAAATATCTCGTTAAAATACTTAAGTTGAAGAAGCATTATCAAGTATTTCGCGCAAAAATCAACAACTGCCGTCCAAAGCGAACAATAATCCGATGAGGTACCTTCAACTCAGCTACCTTTCCACCTTCATTTCAAATATCCAATTAGAGTCGCTATCTAGTCTAGCCCGTCTCTATAATCCCCTCTAACTTCAGAACGAAAAAAATCACAGAAAATATTTCTCATTAAAAGGTAAATTAGATTTTAAGGGGCAATTTTACGGTTATTTTGCTACAACCTTTCGTTGGATCCGACGTCATGCAATTTTTTCAAGGTGTGCGTTACTTGTGTGAGCTATTAGGTTTGTCCTGTTGTAAATTGATAAGGCTGCTTGAAGATTAATATTTTTAGACGTAAAAACACACACACACACACACACACACACTTTGAGAACTTAAGGTAGTGATGCAACATGTATGTAATGTTACTATCACCAAACACATATATTGAAAGTATTAATTTTTTTTTCAAATAATCTGGAATATAAAACGGATTTGGTAGCATGTAATCGATAAAATTAACATAAATTGCACGGTGAGATATCGAATGAAAGGACATGATCAGATACAAATCGTTCATACCCTATACATTTGGGTGATGGATGAAAATATTCCATTTTCTTCCCATCCGAATTACCGAATCCTATGTAATCGTTGTCGATAATCAATAACTGAGGAATTCGTAAATCTGGCATTCGAGCCAGTGCAGATTGTGATTAGAAGAGCGAGAATTAAACTGGTTTTTGATTTTACCAAAGTTGCTGAAAATTGTTTCTCATAATTGGTGATGATGATATAAATATTCATCGGACAGAAGATTAATGCTAGGCAATAGTTGGACTGGCAATAAGTAGGCTAATTAAATTAATAGTTATCTGATTAGTAGAGCCACCATGTTATTTTGCGGATAACTCGACTTCAAATCAAGGAATTGTTATATAATGGAATACTGCTGTAAAAGCAATACGAATTACAAAATGTATGAGAGGAAGAATTTGATCGTTCGCTCTAAAGATGAGACACCACTCCTCTCGAAAACAAATATGTCTATATAGTGACGATAACAAGTTGGTATTCCTGTTTATATAACATATTTTTGATGCTGCTTCAGTATATTTCTATCTTCTCGAGCATCATTAAAAGTTTTATCTTAATAGTTCTCTGGACACATACAGCCTAGAAATCGTGTGACTTCCGGCAGCAAAAATTATAGATAAGAATAGATCCACCGGGTGTCTGCTTCCATGAGTGTATATTAAAACATAACAAGATAAAATTTCAAAGCAGTCTCGGTGCCCGGCTACCCAGAGTAAAACGTACATAATAACTACCCTTTCCTAATATGCTGAGGATTGCTTGGTTTCTAGTAGTAGCATGCCTCAAACTAACCATCCTTTACTCCCCAAGTAAACAACTCACTTTTAAAGCACATTCTATAATTGTCAATCGATCTTTTACTATTGTAAATCCAAATACCCTCGAATACAAACAACCAGCACGTCTTCTCATACATTATTTTTTAGTTGAGGTTTCCAAATCGTATGAAATAACCATGACGAATATGTCCAAACGCAGAACTTCATAATCGTGCTAGACAGATAGCTTTTTCTGTTAACTGGTTGCAGACCACTTGTATCTTAAAAATTCCATCGTCTAACAGAAGCCCTTAAACCCTTGGTGGGACAAAAAGTGCTCAGATGCTAAACACGCGAAACAAAATGCTTTCAAGACGTTTTTGAAACGAGGAGGAGGAACTCCTCAGAATATTGAAAAATTTTTGATTTTACAAACCAAGTACAATATCATACTTCGGGCCAAGAAATGTAGCCATGTAGACATTTTGTCAAAGGTTTGTCAAGAGAAACCTCAATGAGCACTCTTTGGAATACGGCCAGACTAATGAAGAATCGTAACGTAGAAAATGAAAGTGAGGAATACTCGAACCGATGGATATTTGATTTTGCGAGGAAAGATTGTCCAGATTCTGTTCCTACACTACAGCATTATTAGGTAGTCTTCTCCAAATAATGGTTCCATTGATAGTCTCTTTCCATTTTCTATAGCACTCATGTCTAGTAACAATAACGATCCTGGGTTGGACAGAATTAAATTCAACTTGGTAAAAAATGTGCCCGACCTTGCAAAAAGACGTTTGTTGGAATTGTTAAACAAGTTTATTGAGAAAAATATTGTTCCACCTGAAAGTTATCGCCATTCAAAAGCCGGGGGAACCAGCTTCCAATCACAACTCATATAGACCCATTGCAATGTTCTCCTGCATCAGAAAATTGTTCGAAACAATTATTCTACAACGTCTCGACACTTGGGTCGAGACGAACGGTTTGTTATCAGATACTCAGTTTGGCTTCCGTAGAATTAAAGAGACGAATGATTGCCTTGCATTACTTTCGTCTGACATCCAAATTGTCTTCGCACAAAAATAACAAATGGCATCTGTATTTTTCGACATGAAAGGAGCATTTGATTCAGTTTCCATTGATGTTCTTTCAGACAAGCTCCATTAACATGGACTTCCAGCGATCCGGAAGATCTAATAAAATTGAATCAGACAACGATATTTTCAGTGATGGAATATGGATGCGATTGCTTTCGTTCCGCTGCAAACTGTCATACGATCAAACTGGAGCGAATTCAGTATCGTTGTTTGCGAATTGCTTTAGACTGCATGCATTCGACACATACAACTCTATTTTTCGACACATCCATGCAGCGTGAAGTGCGTGGAATCCCGGAACACCTACGCTCTATGGAAATCCAAAAAATATTTACAAGTAAGTTCAGGCATATGGACTCTGAGAAAATATTTTACACGGACAGGTAGTCTCAGGGCAATTGAAGCCATTCGCTCAAACGATTCTGGCAAAAATGAACCGTTTTTCTTGGGCAAAATAAGGCAGAACCTGAACGACATCACAAATCACAATAGTTTGGGTCCCGGATCATTGCTCCATTCCAGGCAATGAAAGAGCCGATATTTTAGCCAAACGTGGTGCTATTGAGGGTGAAATTTATGAGAGACCGATTGCTTTCAACGAATTCTATAGCACGTCTCGACAAAGAACACTTGCCAGCTGGCAAGTTTCTTGGGATATAGATGATCTGGGTCGGTGGATGCACTCATTTATTCCTAAAATATCGACCAAGGCATGGTTCAGGGGACTGGATATTAGTAGGGACTTCATTCGTGTGATGTCCAGACTCATGTCCAATCACTACACGTTAGATGCACATCTCCTTCGAATTGGACTTTCCGAGTCTAATCATTGTGCTTGTGGTGAAGGTTATTGCGATATTGATGATATCGTTTGGACATGCGGGGAGTATCGTGATGTCAGATCTCAACTAATAAATACCCTGCGTACCCAAGGTAGACTATCCAATGTCCCAGTTCGCGATATTCTTACTTGTTTTTTATATCATTTAATTTACCCCGGCTTTAACCATTTTGGTCGTTCACCGGGGTTTCTTGCTTGTCGTGACCTTCCTTTCATGAAACTTCTTTATCATTTCATTAAGTCCATTGGAGTTCCAATTTAAATTTTATTTTATGTTACACTGTTTTCTCTTTCATGAGTTCAACCAATAGCCAGCTAGCTGATATTGAATAAAAGTGATGAACTGATACAAACAAACTTGAAATAGTTATAAGATCGTGTACAGAGTGTATGTATTTTATTTAATGTAATTTATAATAGCAAATCGCTTGATAAAAACAGTGTTTAGATTAACTAATGAATACCAAAATACTAATATGATATTCGAAATGTATTAGGTTTAAAGTACTATGTATTGTGGATGCCGCGGCGAAGAAAAACTTATGTATATTGCCTATGAAATAAACGTATTTATGGAAAAAAAATCATCTTAAATTATTGTATGTTATGTTGTATTATGTTGTATGGTATTATACTGTATTGCATTATATTATATGATATCATATTGTATTATATTATGTTGTATTTTAATATATTTTATTGTATTATATTATATTATTTGATATTATATTGCATCGTTTTATAGTATAATATTTTCTGTTATATTGGATTATATTATGTTATATTGTTATTATGCTCAATTATATCGACAATGGGGAGAGGCATGAAGTGCATCAGGGTATCTTACATGGAGTGGATTGCCCACCTGAGTCACGTGGGGGAAGCTTTTTGTTTTTCCCTGATGGTCTGAAATGAGTAAGACGCACACTTCTAACAAACAAACCATGAGAAGGATTTAAGCTTGTGTAGCGAAATTGCTGGAAGGCGCCGGGTCCTCAAAACCCATTTTGGTCTTCTTAACAGCAGTTATATGAAAGCTATCTGTTAATCTAATTCGGATCTACTGTAAGGGTAAACTTACACTGGTAATGCCTTGAACTGATGGTGGCTTCGCACATACATACATAACGGCTAACTCCTAAAGAAGTTTAAAAAATTTCAATGATTCATTTGGAGAAATTCAAGGAAAAATTGAATTGTGTCAATTGTTTGGAATATATCAACCGAAGAAATATATTTTTCAATATTATCAGTCGTGTTTACTCAAAGATAATTGAAATATATTTCAAATTTAGTCACTATATCCTATATTTCAATTTGTTTGTGCTATTGTATTGGTAGAGCAAGTAGCTAATGCGGGTAATAATTGTTAGTATTGAGTATAATTATTTTGGTTCGTAGTTTAACTATAGAATACCACATTAAATTCAGGGTATAATATGGGCGTATATGCATTTACTGTTTTTCTCT
Source organism: Malaya genurostris (assembly GCF_030247185.1). Classification (NCBI taxonomy): domain Eukaryota; kingdom Metazoa; phylum Arthropoda; class Insecta; order Diptera; family Culicidae; genus Malaya; species Malaya genurostris. The sequence continues at coordinate 124,442,953 of NC_080571.1, read as the reverse complement.
TATCGGGATGAAACGTGAACCTCAACCGTTCATATTATGCACAGAAAACCCTCTTTTGATATACTCAGTGGTTTAATGATGCCTTTCTCATTAACGGTTAGATGAGAAATCGATATGAGGTTCATTCCAGAGTCTTTCAACCACTACTACCGGTGCTTCTGGAGTTGAAAATCAAGGATCAGTATAGCGAAAGAAGTTTGTTTGATCATCAACTAACAAGAGCTGTAAACTGGTGACTTTTGACCATCACTTTCGGAATCCGAAACCAGGAACCAATTTAGTTGAAATGAGCTCGTTGGGTCTTCAATCAGATTTGCAAACTAGAAGAGTTTTTTTGATCAGTTTAAAAGAAAGTCCCTTCTTTACACACACTTGTAGATGTACAAATTGATTATTTGAACACTCAACACGCTGTAATTTTCGAGCCGGATATTTGATATGGACAAAGTTCAATGTCAGTTGAATCCTCAAGTCAACTGTGTTCATACTTACACACAAACATTTTCTGATCTTGACGAACTGAATCGAATGGTACCTTGGTTGTAAGGTTAATTTTTACAGTGATGGCGTATTATAGCTTTCTAATCTTTTGCTTTTGTGAACCATACAATTTTTGTTTATAAACCTATTATGTACTCATTACCATAATAAGCTAAATGATTTTTTAGATAAATCGTACATTAATCTGTTTCCTAGCGAAAACAAAAAGTAAAGAGATATCATAATCGGATTTTATCGAATGAAATTGTGTTCCCAAGCCCACGAAGGCTTCAAAGCAAAGGAAGTTATTAAGAAATAATAATAAGTTTGACCTATTCTCTATCTTTTCTCCTGGGGAAAGACGGCGAACGTGGCTCATATTCTTCGAAAGAACAAACCGCAACACAAATATTAATATTAAAGCAAACAAACGAACCATTCGAGGAGCAGAATGTTTCAGAGCGCCTCCATTTGGTTCGCCTGGTTCAACCGTAGAGAGATACGAATCCGAATTAAGAAGCAAATAGAATGTTACAATATCCATAGGCTATTGATTTTCCATTAAATACAGAACAACCGTTCCTGTAAGAGTGATTCTCTATCCACAAGACCCTCGCTCCACTGGGTGTTAAAATATTTCCACTGAATGTAGGTCAATTGATTCCGATCCGGTCAACACGGGCATAAGCTATCTGAGCCGAGCAATGCAAATATGCAAAGTGCTATCGAGTGCGTAGGATAGCTTTTTCAAGATACAGTTGAAATATGTGACGATTATTATTCAATGGAGTGACGTTAGAAATGAAATGATTGAATTTTGAAGAACAAGTTTGTCATTTAATGAAGTCTACAGATGTATCTGGGGGACGGGTACAGCGTGATGGGTAAGTCGATGCCTTTCACGCAGCCTGCCTGGGTTCGATTCCCATCCCCGCACATAGGGTCAGAAAAATTTTCTGGCCCGAAGAGGCGAATGACCTTAAGGTTAAAACCTCTATAATCGAAAAAAAAAAAAAAAAAGATGTATCTGAAGATACCTAAATTGTGTTGTATCTCTTCATTTATGTTTATAGTGTGGTTTCAATTTTTCGATATGATTCAATGCATGAAGGCATATAGCAAACTTATATTAGGGTTTGTTTGAGTAAGGTTTGTCAAAATATATGTATTGCTAAAATTCTACTATCTAAGTATCAATTTTATTGAGTTGATTTCAACATCAAAACAGGTGTAAAATTTTGTTTTAGGGTATATCGGGGTTAGTCCAGACACGGGGCTAAATATTTAAATTTTTTGGGTATATATGATTTTTGTGCATTGTAGTGACGGTCTGGTTAGTTCTTTGATATGTTTATTTCGTACTGAATTCAGTGATTCAGTGATATGCTTTCGATAACGTGGAAAATAAAATTGTTATTGTGTCTCGAAAATGAATTATCTGTTCGAGCCTAAACCGGAGAAAAAAGTGGGGCTCAATCGGATACAATATTTTACCTGAAATTCTTAATGAAATGGCGAAACATATCTGAATATTGATATCTTTATATTCCAATTATACTTCTTATCACCTATCAAAACTAGATTTACCAGAAATCAAATTAAAAGTCAGATCTGGATCGAATTCAGGAATTCTGTAAAAGACCGTAAGCCCTTTCATTTGATTCATTATCCTGTCATTCCGGAACTGGAAGTCAGAGTAAAATGAGATTTGAAAAATGTCTATAGGGCAGTAGTACAGTTCATTTGAAATGGTTGAAATCTTAAATTTGTTAAAATTCGGAAAAATGTGAGTGCATATTTTATGCACACGGAAAGAAATTCGTTACTGCTGTCATGATTAAAAAAACATTAAACCAATAATTTTAACTTCTCATGAAACCATGAACAAAAAGTCTTCTCCCATGAAAATTAATCATGGTCCGGAAATGCATTAGTGAGGAATGTGTTTCTTTCAAAACTCGTAACTCCAATTTTCTATCCGGATATCATTTTGAATTTGTGATGAGATGGATTGCTTAATAGATTAATGGTAAGACACAAAGCAGACATTGAAAAACAAGAACTACTGCAAATGTTTACTTTAGCCTGAGGCATATTTATTTCAAAATTGTGTTGTTTCATTCAATGGCTGGCCGAGAATCGACCATATAGAGATAATGAACCGAAAATTGACTAAGCACGGCTACGCTTCTTATTTGGCAAACATAAATGTTACATTTTGTATGAGTATATCTGAATGTATTTCCTCATAACTATTACTATTACTGTTGTTGTTAGATATGTTCCAAGAACTAGCATATACCGAAAAATAAATTATAACATACTATGAATTTGGAACACCAACTAACGAAAATTAGAAATTTTCTTGTTCGACCACTCTGATTTATTTGTTTCATATATAAAACAACACAAACTGTATTGATTCACCTAACTATTTTAAATAAAAAGATTTTGAAAACGATGGTTTGAAAATATAAAAAGAAAAATCAATCCGCGGTATTTGCAAGAATTCGACATAGAGTTTTTTTTGGAGGTTTGATTCACACGTGTTTTTACGTACAGTTCATTTGAGTGTTTAAATTCTGAAACACAACATCCAAACTGGTGCAATGAACGCAAGTAAACACTTTATTTTAGGTGTCATCGTTTGTCAAAAACATAATATTTTGATTGTTAATGATTCAGATTGAAACAAATTCGTCGTGCTTTTAACTGTTTTATTATTCAAATGTGTTAGTTAAAATAACGTGCAAAATACGTTTATCACACCATTACATTAAATTCATATTTGAGATCTTCATATTTTAAAACATAACGCCTGAATTTATGTTGCAAAGATTACCATCGTAGCAGAAACACACCTGAAGTTATGTCAAGTGCGTTACGCTTAAATTTAAGTGAAATCAGTTCAAATGGATCATGATCCGAGAACTTTTGATCATGGTGTATTATCATAACATGAACATATACTATTTTCCCTCAAATCATAACCCGTTCTGCTCATTTCTAGAATCGGAATTATGTCCGGGCAATGTTTTTCTTTGTAATTACAGAACCGGAAGTCTGATCCATACGAAAGGGTGTAGCCGGGTTTTCATATAAAAACTATCCCCAAACAGAATAAAAATTGATATTCGCTGTTTGACAGGGTTTATATTGGAGATGATTTTCCCAAAATTTTAACCCTTTAACTGCCATATTGGTGGAATTAGGGTGGTTCTTCTGATTTTCATTTTATTAAAAATGTTCAAAAACCTCTTTAGCAAAAAAAAAAAATAGAAAAAAATCAGGAATATTTTAGGAGTTATGGGAAATCTTTCTGATTTTTCAAAATGTATTTCATGTGAAAAAAAAAATGCTCAAAATTTTCGATTTTTTTTAATCGCACTTACAATTTTGGTACCATTCTAGATTTTTCATCAAAAATAAATCATTTATGAGTACATTACGCTGTATTTTTTCAAGTTTTTAAAAAAATGTAGACGGATATAATATCAGACTTTAAAAAAATAAATCATTCGGAAACACATGTGGCTCCATCAAATTGTCATCATCCGATGGAGACGCACGGTATTTAGTTCTAAAATCATATATCACATTCCCTTAGAACTAAAAACCATGCGTTTCCACCTACAAGTTGAGTTCAGGGCTTAAGAAAGAATTTTCATAAGAAAGGATCGGTGAGAGAAACATGAATCAGAACTAATGAAGTGACAAATATTTAGGTTTTAATATATGGTTTAAAGTTTTTATTCATGAACTGATAAGTCATTTTACATTCAAATCAAATAATAACTATATTTAGTAAAAATTCAAAAGGGCAATTAAATTATAGTTCTTTTGCGAAAAAAAGTATTCCTAGATACCAAGCGCAATATCAAGGAAAATTCGAAACCAAATCAAAGCAAAGCAAAGCTTTATTATTACATTCCTGTAGCGGAATTTGACCTTCTGTTTCAACAGATTTCGCAGCCGATTCAAAGTGTGCAGAACCATTGCATGGCTGGTGTTACGTTTCTACTGACACTGCGAATCCTTCCAGGTCGGGGCTCGAACATACGACAACTGGTTTGTAAGACCAGTGCCCTATGCATTAACCGCCAACCCGGGACAAATTCGAAACCAAACGAAATTTAAAATACTATCAGTTTTAAGGTAAAATGTTCGTCGACGTTTTGTATCACATGGTATGAATAGCCAAGTTGCCTGAAACTGCTCAACAACACAGCTAAAGTCAAATGGCTTAAGCTCATAAGGACGGATTAATCAACCTGAGATCGGACTGACAGTAAATCCGTCGAAACAAAATGTATGAGAGGGAAAGGCTTTAAAATATAACATCTTCCCACTCGAGTAATGGTGCGTGGCGACGATATCGTGGTGGTTCATGAATTCGTGTATTCATTCATTTATGACCGTGGATAAGGATACAAGAAAAGTAATACGTCACCATAATAAATTAATCAATGACGTATAAACCAAGGTTTGCACAGCTGGTTGGAGATGCACCTATCATACGTACAGTTGAAATTGGACAGCTACGATCGGCAGGGTATGTCATCAGCATAACAGACGGTAAACATTTGATTCTTGAATGTGATTTGGAAGGCTCAAGAAAAAGAGAAGCATAGCGAGCAAGGTGGATCGATCTAATGGAAGGAAACTTAGAAAAAAAATTACAACCGTCCGCTGGCCCACATGTTCACTAATGTATTCATTGCTTGGTAAATCGACCCAGGCGTGCCGGCGTGTTAAGTAACATAAGAAATAAAATTCTTTTATCATTATTAATTAGGTCAATACTCAAGCCCTGAGCTCAAGTTGTAGATGTAAACGCATGGTATTTAGTTCTAAGGGCATGTGATATATGATTTTAGAACTAAATACCATGCGTCTCCATCGGATGATGACTATTTGATGGAGACGCATGCCTATCCGAATGATTTATTTTCTTAAAGTCTGATATTATACCCGCCCACATTTTTAAAAAATTACAGCGTAATGTACTCATAAATGATTTATTTTTGATGTAAAATCTAGAGTACCAAAATTGTAAGCGCGATTAAAACAATTCGAAAATTTTGAGCATTTTTTTTTCACATGAAATACATTTTGAAAAGTTCTGAAAAAAATTTAGAAAGATTTCCCAAAACTCCTACAATATTCCTGATTTTTTTCAATTTTTTTGCTAAAGAGGTTTTTGAAAAATTTTAATAAAATGAAAATCAGAAGAACCACCCTAACTCCACCAAATGGCAGTTAAAGTGTTAAAATTTTGGGAAAATCATCTCCAATATAAACCCTTTCAAACAGCGTATATCAATTTTCGTTCTGTTTAGAGGCAGTTTTTATATGGAAACCCGGCTACACCCTTTATAAATGTCTATGCGACAATAGTACCTTTCTTTTGAGTCTAAGTTTGTGAAAATCGGTTCAGCCATCTCGGAGAGAAGTAAGTGATATTTTCTCTCTCTCTCTCTCTCTCTCTCTCTCTCTCTATCTCTTTCACACACAGAGAGATATTTTACGTACTCGACGAACTGAATCGAATGGTATATGGCACTCGGTTCAAAAGTCGGTTTTCACAGTGATTTCGAAGCGTCTGTATATGAAAAAGCCAGAAAAAGAACACATGTTTTATATTTACGCCAAACGGTAACGCGTGTCCGATATATTTAAAAATTAAATGACACTTGCGCTGTTTTTTTCAAAAATGCTACCTTGACTCTGCATGAAGGGGTTGAAAAATAATGTATGAAAGGTGTAAAACAATCTTACGAAGTTATTCGTATATTTTCACAAAAATAATACTAGGTTATTAGGAGCACATTGTTGGAACCATTGATGAGTGAAAAACACGTCGTGAAAAAGGAAAGAGCAAAAAGCGATGTCTTTTTTAATTGACCATAACAGTCTCCCGATGTGAGTTTCATCGAACATGTTTGGGCTATCATCAAGCTGAAGTTTCGCAATATTCGATCATGTAATTTGGATCAGTTCAGCCGAAGTATTCGGAAAGTTTGGAGGTATTTTACTCAAAAATCTAGTTAAAAGTACTCCTCCGAAGTGTCAAGTGATTCTCGATGCTAGTTGAGACTGAAAATTTTACTAATTGCAGTGTAAATGTCAGAACCATTACCTACATCGGAAAACAAAAGGTAGGTAAATGCTGTCGGAATCTTCCATTTTACGAATTGAATAACACGATGAAATACCAACTTCGCAGACGTCGTTTAGAAAATTTTCAAATTTTCATGCCTACCTAGATTGAATCATGTTCCGTTTCGTTATATATATAGTTTTTGATTGTTCATGTATCATTCAGATTCAAATGCATTATCAATTATATCAGCTCTGATGTCTACAAATGCCTATGTCTTACTGGATGCGAAAAATTCCGCTAAACTTAAACTTGACAGACTGTATTTTGCACGACTGTAGAAATCGTGTCTACTCATGACTAATTCTTGAAAAGGGCAATTCTTGAAAAGGGCGGATGTATTTTTGCATGCTCAATAGAAAGAAGCTAAGCGTCAGGTATTGGTTTTAATAACAATTTTAAAATAAAGATATTTCGAAAAAACTGGAAATGCGTTTTTTTTTTAATTTTATTTCTACAGATAATTTTTTTTTACTTGGAAAAGCATTGAACGATATCCTATAATTTTTTCTTGGTCACCTGTTTTGAACAAATTACTGGTTTAGAGCTACAACGATTTGAAGAAATTGCATGCAAACACGCATTCACTCTTTTTGAAAATGCATTCTTGAATCGAATCGGTCTTTCCATTTGTGCAAAAGGTAGGGTTTGCCATGCCGAGGTAGTGTGCATAGTTACATCTAAATCGGAGCAAGTTACTCCAGGTATTGCTTACTTTTCTGCTGTTATTTCTGGATTTACTTCATCACATTCGTATTTATGACAGCTATATTTGTGACCTTTTACTTTTGAATCGAGAGAATAGGTACAATCAGATGCAGTTCAATGATTTGTATTATCCCATCTGATAGCCAATAGGTAGGGTGTTAAAGTTTGATCAAATTTGATTCTGCATATAACGCTAATAATTGAAAACTAACATATCTTTTAAATATCGTTCCATGTTCAGAATAATTAGCAAATTTTTGTTTATCATGCTTGATGAAACCAAACATATTTGGTATCGACTTTGGTTGGTTTTTCGTCAAACGCCAATGAACTGAAAGGCATGGTTTGTATATCAGATTGACATATATGCAATACAAATAAAAAGAAACAAAAAAATGTGCTTAATCCAGCTAGCAGTGAGATGACACCATTTTTTATCAATCCGCATGTGTTTTTTGTATGAATATTTTTCAGTGTTGTAGTTCTCATGACATTATTTTGTTGATCGTCGTTTTAAGACGTAGTTAGAGATTTCAGTCATTCCGACATTACCATGTCGAAAATGCAAATCGGATCTAATTTGAATTTGAACGTGTGACAATCGATTAAACATTCCATGAAATGTCGAAGTAAGTTCCACTTTAGAGTTTAAAGTTATTTACGGTACTTCTGGAGCCGGTATTCAGGAACAAGCATAACCTAAAAAGATTCGTATAGCCAAAAATTATTATGACGAATGAATTGCAATATTTTTGAGTCCAACTTTGAAGTTTTTTTTTGGATCGTAATATTCTATATCCATTTGAATTTTAAAAACTCATCACCCTGCAATTCCAGAATCGGAAGTCAGAATTGGATAAAATTCATTAATTTTGTATGGGACCATAAATTCTTTAATTTGAATTTTTGTTTTCGAAATTCGATGAGAAACGATTCGATACTTGAACCGGAATTCGAAAATAGGTGTCGCCGAAAAATGTTTAAAAATCACTGTGGACATCTTTGAGAAATCGTAGCGTGAATTAAATTTTTGAATACCTTCCGAATCGAAAACTGAACCACTAAAATTGAAATAAGTTTATTTGGTCGACTATCTAAAATCTGCAAACCTGATAAACCTGATTGATTTATGTGAAATAGACATTTTTATACTACTCACCCTGTATTCCTTTAACCAGAAGTTGGATCTGACTAAAAATCAAGATGTTTTATGGGTGTTATTTTCTTCCAGCATTCATTGCTGTAAGTAGTTTAAATAAATATAAATATGGAATTACTTTCAACTTGAAAATTCTGCCATTATCTGGTTTACATGTCATATTAGAAAGATTATGTTTTCAAAAAATAAACCATGCTAAAATCGGTCCGAGGCAAAAAGTTATGAAAAAAGATTCTGTACACAGTATTTTTAGTACTTAGAAACAATTGTATGTTACAGTATAAAAAATCGTGTTTCACGTTGCTCCCAAGCATTGCTTTGTCATACAAAGCTCAAAACTACTAATGCTGGAATAGGGAGAAAAGTTGCTTACACCAAAATGTCGATATTTCCGTTAAAAAAGAACGGATTTTAACAATCTATGGCTTGTTGGATAGCTATTACCCTGCGGAATCTATGTCCAAAATCATATTCTGTTTTCAAGGTCAATTGTGGCAGATATTGTCAAAAAACTGAAAATTTTGACATAAAACTTTGTATAACTCAAAAAGTAAACATCCTATCTTAAAACTATTCAATAGCGTTCAGGGTGACAGGGAGACCTTCATTTGAGACTGGTTTGGGCGGTGCAGCCATCTCTGAGATCTCGACCTCGTTGTTGACAACACACATACAGACACACACACACACGGACATTTACTCAGTTCGTCGAGCTGAATCGATTGGTATACGGTTACTGCGCAATTTTTCTCAGTGATAGCTTAACTAAATTTAACAAGCTTAGGCTCGTTTGAAAATTACTATTGGTCCATTGGTCAAGATCGAAGATCAAATGACTGCGACTTCTGATTCCGGAGATATGATGGTATGAGTGGCGTAACCGATAAAACACGTTGTTTTTTACCGTTCTAATATATTTAAGGGTCCCAATATTTTGGGATCACCTCTTTCTAATTTCGTAAAGTGGTAGCGGTAAAATTTGAGCTATATCGGATATGGGTAAGGGATGCTGCCCGGCGGTTAAGGATTGAAAATTTTCGATCTTAGAATTCAATGAAACGTCGATATTTAGTGTTATCTCAAAAAATATTTTTTGAAAATATTGACTTTCTGGGACTAAGATATCACAAGTTGATTTTTTCAAAAAATATTTTTCGAGGTGTTACTTAATCCCAACGTTTGGCATCAAACAAAATTTTTCGATTTCGGAAATTTTATTTCGGACATATATTATACTATCTCATAAACAATAGTTCAAATTTTTAAAATTCTTAGTTTAAAGGATGGTTGATAAGCAATTCGCCATATAAAATTTTTTGATTCACATAAGCCCAAAACTTTTCAAGATTGTTATTTAATATAAAGTTTTCTGGTTTTGAATATAGCAACATTGTTCACTTGTTCTGAATTGGAAATATTATTAAACTTCCACGGATAAGCTAACAGTATTTTCTTTTTACTCTAGCGCTGCGCCGGTATTATTCCGGAAAAACTAGCTCGACCTAGGGAGTGATAATTTTTCCTCTTCTTTGAGCCGTGCTCCTGTAGATCTCGTGCAAAAAAAAAAACGGAAACTCTACCTACTATTTACACGTCTGTTTTCGTTCAGACGTAATAGACCGTACGTCCTGGATTGTGTTTCAATGACACGTGCACTTTTTGCTATCCCGAACCGCATTCAACACGCAACGAAACTGCCCACAAATTAAATCAGCCCATTTCAGCTGTTCTATATTCTCTACAGTTCCTTCACATCCGTGAACTTACTGCAAAACGACTTGTGAATCGTAAAAAAAACTGTTGAACTTTTCTTGCTTGAAGTCCTGAATAATAAACAGTAGAGTGGCGGTGGCGAACCTGTATAGACCAGACCAAGCTACAACGTTAAGCGAACCTTACACGGGAAAATATTGAAAGATTTCCGATCTGTTGTACAGAATGAAGAGTTGAAAAATAAACTTGATCACTGAAACTCTCAAATCATCAAAGATTTGTTCATCGGATGAAAATAATTTCAATACTATCACTAAATATGGCTTTAATTATTGCATGGTTTAGCACTAAGAGTTTTTGGAGTTCTTTCTTCAGGGGTTAAATTCTTTCTCGTGTGGGGCTCCCTTATGAACACAGATGGTTCCGTTATACATTGACATAAACTTAGCATGTTGTGCGAAAAACTCGCTGTTTGTAAATGGCATGTTGGTTTGTCCGTGTAAAAACTTTCCACTACAATGATTTCAGTTTGTTTGCGAATTTCTAGCAGAGAGAAACCTGGGCAAATGTAGATTGAAATGCCACAATTTCAATACATAACTTTCGTCTGTCAAACAATCACACAGGCATACAAGTCTTATTTGTCCTTCCGGTTCCATGCCGCTGAATGCGTCAAGATGAAATAGAAATACAACTCGTCATATCTGATGAAAGTTTCAAGTCTTTCAAACATATTCTAAGAACAGGAGTCGGAAGTCGGGACACCGGGGATTGAGGTCATGTTTCAACTTTGTCGGTATTGACTACAAACGATGAAACTAAAACAGGATTTAAATATTTTTACAGAGTATTATTATTATTATTACATTTGGAAAAGAAAATCATTTTGACATTTACTTTTATCACTCACTATACTAAATTATGAGAATTTCAATTATTAAATTTACACGGAAAGAAATGCTTTACCGTTGTCATGATTAAAAAACGTGTCTAACCCACATAGCAGTGAGATGATACCTTTTCTTTATCAATCCGCATGATTTTTTGCATGGATATTCTTTGGTGTTTATACACAGATAAAAATATTTTGTGAGTTTACATAAATTTCCATGCACATATTTGGAGCAGGCCAGGCGCGTAGCCAGAGAAAATTTTCGGGGGGGGGGGGGGGGGGGGGGGGGGGGGGTTTAGAACATGGTGATAAATCAACACATGTACAATTTATATCACAATGTTTCCCATGGGTTATAATTTTTTGTTTCGGGGGGGGGTTTGAACCCCTAAAAACCCCCCCTGTATACGCGCCTGGAGCAGGCAATTGAATGGAAAGTTACTTCACATTTCTTCATTTTTCAATGTACTTTAAAAGCTAAACTAAGCGATTTTTGAAACATACAGTATTGTTCCTTGAGATGTCATAGTGAATTCAACTTTAGAGTTTTTGATCATTATTTACGGTAATTCTTGAACTGGTTTTTAGAGACCAGCATAACTTAAAACGGTATGATATCGTATAGCCATGAATTAATATGATGAATAAATTGGAATATTTTTGAGCCCAACTTTGATAATTTTATGGTATCGTTATCTTCTATGACGGTTTGAATTTTAAAAACATATCACCCTGTAATTTTCGAATCGGAAGTCGATCGGATTTCACTTGATTCGCAATGTTTAAAAATCAGTGTAGACATCGTTGAGGAATTGTAGTGCATTCTAATTTCCAAACCCCAAAAATTTCCGAATATAAAATTTTTGGGTATATTCCGGAATCGAAAAACGAATACGAGAAAACTGTATTAACACGTTGACTGCCAACTACGAGATAACTTGTATATTCCGTTCTTTGCTAGGACGCCGACTACGAGTTATATCGTACTGTGTTTACTTGCCATTGTCGCGTAGCTACGCTTAAACTCGTAGCATATCAATGCTAATATGGATAGATGGCTTCTGGGAAGAGAACAAAAAATCAATGTTCTATGCTTTTTGATGATTACTATGTAATATAATTATAGTCTTTAATAATATAAAATGATTAAATGCAATTGGCTTTTTAGACCGGAATTCTGAGAATGGTCGTGGCAGTCAACGTGTTAAGTTTATTTGGTCATCGACTATCAAAATCTGAAAACCCGATAAACTCGAATGATTTATGTAAAATTGATATTTTTACACTAATCACCTTGTATCTCCTGCACCGGAAGTCAAATAATATTAAAAGGCGGGTGGGTTATGTCAGAGACATAACTGAATGTCGTGATTACGAATAAAACTGGCACGCTTCCTTCATACTTTCGAATATCAGTTGATCAATTGTGTAAATTGTTCAAACATTTCCCGGAACCTTTTATGAAGGCGTTTGTGTTAGAGAGTGACGTTTTGAATTCGAATTCCGATGGATGCAGCTGACTTCCGCTATTTATTTCCAAGCTGACCTGTTGTCCGTGGATGAGATATTGATATGGTTGGCGTAGGTATAGCGTTAACAACTGATTATAATCTTTCAATGAAGAAATTTGCTGGGTTGATCAATGATACGATAGGCCTATGATATGGAAAGTATGAAATATATCTACGGCATTCTACAATGATATTTCTAGCAAAAACGATATCAATACATGTGCCAACAAGCTAGGTTGCTTATGAAATCAATGAATTTAATATTATCTTGTTTCGAGACATCCATACTAAAATTCCCCACAACTATCGTCGCAGTATTTTTACATGTAATATATTTAGAAAAACACCTTTTTCACAAATTTGGATTTTGAGCGGTGTTAAGAAATTCGTTCCATTTGCCACAATTGAATTTGAATTTTTCAGGAGAAATAAAATACAGATTATTCTGTAAACGTGGCAACCTTGTTTCGCACGGCATATTTTGAAACGACACCCATACTAGTATAAAGATGTGTTATACATCAATACTTTCATTTTCGCGTTCGTGAGAGCGTTGCCGGTCGTAATTGAATGTGTTAGTGACGGCGCAAACTTTTTCAACTTCCATGTTGATGAATCTGATGCTTTTGGTAGGAAATAGAGAAAATTCAATTAGTTCTTAATGATGATCTGTGGGACTGAAAAGTGTCCGGCTGCAACTGTTCTTCGGCACTCGCTTCATTCCAAAAGCGTGATGTCTTCGATGTTGCTCTCCTGTATGTCTTGCTTCGACAACCGTTGCTGAGATAATGATGGGAAAAATTCATCTTTCATACCGATGCAGTTGTACAGCAGCAGATGTTTTGTTCTTCAGAACGCGTTCTGTTTCGTTCTTCAGAACGCGTTCTGATTAGCTGGTGCTGACATGTGTCAAATCAGACAGGGTAGGGTTTTCAATAGTGTACTATTTAAACACTTCAATGTTGTTGCAATACATTTTCAAGTTGAAAACTTTCGAATCTATTGGTAGTAAGATTATATAAATCTAAAATACTAGAAAGGCAAACACGCGTCATGAGTTTTCCTCTTTGATACTTGTTGAAACCAAACATTTCAGAACAGTTTAATTTTTAAATATTTGAGATGTTATTTTCCAATAGCATGTAGCAAAAATTATGTTGATACGTTACGAGCCAACAAGGGATATTCACATTCAAAATTTTGAAAAGGCTACCCATAGTCAAGTCAGCGAAAAAATGGAGAAATCGGTTTAGCCATTAATTAAATTTCGTAACACATGCCATTCTGTAGTTCCGGAACCGGAAGTCAAATCCAAATGAAAGTCTGAAACTTTGTATGGGAGCATACAGTATGCGTCAGAAAATTTTGAGACTCTCACTAATAGTACCTTACCGCTCAAGTCACTCGACCTAGTTCATTCGGGTTTATCGGGTTTTCAGATTTTGATAGTCGATGACCAAATAAACTTAATTCAGTTTTCCCGTATTCGTTTTTCGATCCCGGAATATACCCAAAAATTTTATATTCGGAAATTTTTGGGGTTTGAAAAGTTTTGCTCCAGGTGTCAGTTACTGTTTACAAACAGATTGATGACATCTTCCTAATATATATATATATATATATATATATATATATATATATATATATATATATATATATATATATATATATATATATATATATATATATATATATATATATATATATATATATATATATATATATATATTGAAGAGCGAGTTCTAAACAATAACATATAATTTCACGTTCGATTAATTTTGATGAAAAAGCTTCCCGAAGGAAAAAAGAGGATGGGTGATGTCAAAGACACATGTGGATGACGCTAATACGAATAAACCTAACATGTTCCTTCACACTTCTGAATATCTAAAATCGTTTTTCAAATGCAGTCTATTTTTATAGACGTTGAACCTTTTATTTGAGTCTAAGTTTTTGAGAAAACGAATATAGTTCCGTTTTTAAGCTTTTGACCACTATTTTCGGTACTTCCGAAACCGGTTGCTAAGAACCGAAAAATGAAATGAAAGGTCTTATAATCCTACCGAATTTCATCCAGATACCACTTCCGGTTCCGGAATTACAAGCTGATAAGTAAAGATAAAATCATTTTAAGGAGTGTGTTTTATACATGATACAGAAAAATCAAGCCAAATAGGGTAACAGAGGTATTTTGGCCACTTCATATATTTTGGCCCACCTAACAAACTTTATCGATTTTATCGGATTTAATTGATGTGAAGTAACTCATGTTGCATAAATTTGAAGGTAAACACATTAAATTACCTATTGCGGAAGGGTTTTTCAAAGATATTACAACATTTGGTGGATATTTATTCAAAGTGGGCCAAAATAAAATCAATCCTAAAGTGGGCCAAAATACCTCTGTTACCCTACATTCGAATAACCGTATAATTCGTCAATTAGGCAGGTATTCCTGATTCCGGAAGCATCAGAAAAGTGCTCGTGTGCTCCACAGAAATTATTCCAATTTCTCAAAAACGTCTAAACCGATCTTCGCTTATTCAGATTCAAATGAAAAGTGTTATGTTTTCATAAGTTAATCAAGAATTTTATCCAGATCCGACTTCCGATGCCGGAAATACAGGGTAGTGTGTATGAAATTGCAACCTGTCATATAGAGCGATAATAGCCGTAGCCCTCTCCGAGATTTGAAGGGACCCGAGAGCGTGCATGATTGAAATTGTATCATTGATTTGCAAGGAAACTAACGAATGTTTAAAAATGTTTGAGAAATGATCGATGAAAAAGCTTCCCGAAGGAAAAAAGAGGATGGGTGATGTCAAAGACACATGTGGATGACGCTAATACGAATAAACCTAACATGTTCCTTCACACTTCTGAATATCTAAAATCGTTTTTCAAATGCAGTCTATTTTTATAGACGTTGAACCTTTTATTTGAGTCTAAGTTTTTGAGAAAACGAATATAGTTCCGTTTTTAAGCTTTTGACCACTATTTTCGGTACTTCCGAAACCGGTTGCTAAGAACCGGTTTTGCTGAAATCGTTTCATTTGACCAGCATCTATCCTTTAAATTGAAATAGTTTTGAACCAAATTTAGAAGAATTTTTACATCTTTTGACCGTTTCTTAGAAACTGGAGTGATTTCCATTTGGGAGCACACGAGCACTTTCCCGGTATTTCCGGAACCAGGAACGATGTGCCGGTATACATAATTCAACATATTTGGTCATCAACTAACCAGTGTATTTGGTTTGATTTTTCCGTGTCATGTAACAGTTCGGCTGAAAAGTTCGCATCGTTTAATAGAAACACACATTTTTTTGCCAAAATTCGTTTTTATTATTCAACATAATTGCCATCAGAGGCGATACAGCGATTATAGCGATCTTCCAACTTTTCGATACCATTTTTGTAGTACGATTTGTCCTTTGCCTCAAAATAGGCCTCAGTTTAAGCGATTACCTCTTCATTGCTTCTAAATTTTTTACCAGCGAGCATTCTCTTGAGGTCTGAGAACAGGAAAAAGTCACTGGGGGCCAAATCTGGAGAATACGGTGGATGAGGGAGCAATACGAAGCCCAATTTGTTCAATTTCAGCATGGTTTTCATCGACTTGTGACATTGTGATTGTGAGCTCACGCGGCACCCATTTTGCACAAAGCTTTCTCATATCCAAATATTCGTGAATAATATGTCCAACACGTTCCTTTGATATCTTTAGGGTGTCAGCTATCTCGATCAACTTCACTTTACGGTCATTGAAAATCATTTTGTGGATTTTTTTCACGTTTTCATCGGTAACAGCCTCTTTTGGACGTCCACTGCGTTCATCGTCTTCGGTGCTCATATGACCAGTACGAAATTTTGAAAACCACTTACAAATTGTTGCTTCGCCCGGTGCAGAGTCTGAATAACACTCATCAAGCCATTTTTTGGTATCGGTGGCACTTTTTTTTCATCAAAAAGTAGTGTTTCATCAACACACGAAATTCCTTTTTTTCCATTTTTTTCACAATAACAAAAGTAGCTTCACTCAAAATGCAATATCTCACAAACTAATAATCAGACAGCTGTCAAATTTATACACGTATCTTTTGAAACTTGGTACTAACTGAAAATGGTATGGATTTAATTCTAGTGGCGCCCTCTCATAGAAACGATACGAACTTTTCAGCCGATCTGTTATTTAAACACGTACCTGAAAATTTGGAAGTCGTATCCGGTTGAAATTTGATAGAGTTATTTGTTGTAAGGTTGTAAGACATTTAATTTAAACTTAAGCTTGTGAACTTTCTTAGTTCATTTTGCACATTTTACCCCGTAACACCGGAACCGGTAGTCGGATCTAAATAAAATTCAACAACAACCATCCAGACTACTATTTGAATCTTAGTTGAAGAAAATCGGTTGAGCTGTCTCTGTGAAAATCGAGTGCACTTTTTATTCATTTTTTTGCACATTTTACTTCGTTACTCCTGGGCCGGAAGTACGATCCGGGTAAAGTCCCATAGCAGTCTATGGGACCAAAGACCTTTAATTTGAATCTAAGTTTATGAAAATCGGTCGAGCCATCTCCGAGAAAATAGAGTGCATATTTGTGTTACATACGCACATATATTCTACGTATTCGACGAACTTAGCTGAATGGTATATGGTATGGTATATTCAAATGAAAGGTCTTACAATCCTTTATAATCCTACCGAATTTCATCCAGATACCACTTCCGGTTCCGGAATTACAAGCTGATAAGTAAAGATAAAATCATTTTAAGGAGTGTGTTTTATACATGATACAGAAAAATCAAGCCAAATAGGGTAACAGAGGTATTTTGGCCACTTCATATATTTTGGCCCACCTAACAAACTTTATCGATTTTATCGGATTTAATTGATGTGAAGTAACTCATGTTGCATAAATTTGAAGGTAAACACATTAAATTACCTATTGCGGAAGGGTTTTTCAAAGATATTACAACATTTGGTGGATATTTATTCAAAGTGGGCCAAAATAAAATCAATCCTAAAGTGGGCCAAAATACCTCTGTTACCCTACATTCGAATAACCGTATAATTCGTCAATTAGGCAGGTATTCCTGATTCCGGAAGCATCAGAAAAGTGCTCGTGTGCTCCACAGAAATTATTCCAATTTCTCAAAAACGTCTAAACCGATCTTCGCTTATTCAGATTCAAATGAAAAGTGTTATGTTTTCATAAGTTAATCAAGAATTTTATCCAGATCCGACTTCCGATGCCGGAAATACAGGGTAGTGTGTATGAAATTGCAACCTGTCATATAGAGCGATAATAGCCGTAGCCCTCTCCGAGATTTGAAGGGACCCGAGAGCGTGCATGGTTGAAATTGTATCATTGATTTGCACAGAAACTGCAATGAAAATTTTGATGTGATAATAGTCGACTAAATTGTATATTTTTTTAGTTATACTAGCAAAAATCATCGAAATGTAATTATTAACCCACATTTGTTGAATATCAGCAAAAGTTGTATCCTTGGCTGCACCTTACCCCTTCAGTCTCAGCCTACTGAGCATGAAGTAAGCGAGGAGAGATGCGTTTGGAGCGAACGAAAATTCGTGCACGAATTCTTTATTGTTTAGAACTCGCTCTTCAAGATCCGAAGATCCATTCGTAACTAATTTATTGTTAATTAAAGGGATATGTGTTAAAATTAAGCCCTTACGTGATGGTAATACACTTTCTACGGCTGGCATAGATGGCTAAAGTCTTGTAGCATACTTTCCGACAGCTCGTTTAAAACCATAAATGCTAGCACTGGCCTTACTAATTTAGACTTCATATTTTCTCCAAAAGCGAAGATGGGAAAACAAATTCACGATTTTATATTCCTATCTTTTCCCTACAGTGCGGACTGTCACCTGAAATAAATTATTATTACCTTGGCTACAGGTTAAACAACGTAGCAAAGTCTTGCTTCCGGCAAGTAATTCAACGCCACTACAATAAAATTACAATTTTTCATTTTTTAATTTTCATCACCATTCTCGTTTCCGGTTTTCTTCATTCTAGAAGAATGAATATATAAAACCGCACCTTTACGAATCTACTACTTTTTGCTGGGTTTATTCCGTTGCTACAGAACGCTAGCCTATTATGACGACAAATTGCGTCCATGTAACGAATCGTTCGGTCACAGTAGGCCATGAATTTGGTTAGTTGGAAATGTTTGAAAGAAATTGTTGACAATGTAATTCACCATCATACAGAAAGGTGAATAATGGTAATGTTTTGTTATTTTGAAATAATGTTTACGTGATTGTGTAATTTTATGTTATATATATATATATATATATATATATATATATATATATATATATATATATATATATATATATATATATATATATATATATATATATATATATATATATATATATATAAGATACAAAAACAGTTTAATGTAAGTGATATCATTATTATCCCCTATTATTAAATTATTTCATTCAATTACGATTGTTTGTTATTTGATCGTCTGTTGATTGGCTAAATCACCCAGCTTTGATCGGTTTTTGTAGAAAATCTACAATGTAGAACTGTCAAACAAGGTTTTTATAGCGAAAGATTTTAGAAATATCAAGTCTGTAGTTAAATAGTATATTTATATGTTATCAGTTGGATACCACAATGGACGTTAGATATGATAAAAAAACGGAGATTACACTGATAAGAATATCAATTATTTGGTTATATATGAAATGATTTTCTACATTTTGCTTTTAATACTTGGTAATTCGTCTATGCCTTAATATTGCCAATACTTTTGGAAGGCGTGTTTCCAAAGTGAAACAGAGAAAGCCATCGAACAGTAGTTGCTTCTGTTGCTCTTTCCAAATAAAAAAATTCTGCTTTCTTCTAAAGTTTCATACATTGTCCTCTTAAGCTGTCGAGCAAGAGTACAATTGATTATTTTACGTTTCGCATTCAGCTCATCAGTGCATTAGCAGATTATGTTGACTGCTAATGCCATTTCGCGGATCAACATAATCCGCTAAGCAGACGTAAAGTCATTGCTATTTACAATGCAATGTCAAAACAGTCATGTGTACTTCTGCACAAATCGGTACCCACGAGGTACCAAAACCAAAATGACGAAAAGTACAATGTTATCCGGGTTTGGATTAGGTACGAACAAAAAATTTTATTTTTCAACGAGAACGGATCGGGTTGTTTTGGTTCAGTTTGGGTACGGGTGAAGATTTTCAGTTGGAATAAGCTACTGGTCGGGTCTAGGTTGAAGAATTTAAATACTCGACCAGACAAACATGTTTGTGTTCTTTCAATCAACGTGTTACCAACTTTGTCATTGATTGTAATTGTTACGCTTGTACGCACCTATCATCATCATACTGTTAATCGTTTTGTAAAACCTTCGTGTATTGTTCCTGGTAACACAGTTTCCTGCTTTGGCCAACATTCTTTTGCTGTGCTCGCGTTTCTTACGTCGCTACCATTTGTTCAGTTGTTCTCAATTTCATCTATTGTTTCCTGATTTGATTAGTAGCCACTGCAAGTATTCCTCATCTGTCACATCGAAGCATCCATCCCATCTTCAAAATATAGCAATCTTCAAAGTTGTGGTTTATTTCTGCGGGTTTTATACTAAAACGTCGAATGACAGAAGGTCGAATGACGAAACGTCGAACGGCAAAAAGTCGAATGACAAAATATCGAAAGTCACAAAACGTCGAATGTACCAAAAGGTTGACTGCGACAGAAGGTGGAATACAACAAAAAGTCGAATATAACGAAAGGTCGAATACAACAGAAAGTCGTATGCCACTGAAGGTTGAATACGACGAAAGGTCGAATACTAAAGAAGGGTGAATGGCGAGAAAATCGGTAGCGGAAACATTAGTATGAAATAGCAAAACAAATGTTGATAAATGATTATGCGGCGAAGCCGCATATACGAGTGCAAGGAACCGAGCCAGCTTGAGTCGGCCGTCGATCGTCCGTCGGAAGCGGCGGTCTGTTGCATACAAACCTGTGATCAGTGGTGGTAAAGCATCGATTCCGAACACGCAAAACGTGTTCGTTCCTAACCAAAAAGCGAAGCCATCGCGAGTATAAATTTGCCGATACCATCGTTCGAGCAAGCATCGCCGAACCAAGAAGCGATGCTGATGACGAAAGAACCGATGCTTTAGTTTGTGAGCCTTTCGTTACTTGTATGTTCATGAACATCCGATTCGAGTACTATAGGCTGTTGCCTCGGATGAACCGAACTTTGTCAGCTGCGGCTGGACGTTTCAGTGTTTGGGTAGCTTAGCAGAATATGGTAATTTTGTACATTTCCATCGAACGTAGGGTGGCTCAATATGATAAATTAAAAATGTTTTAACATTTGCAAATTCGATATTTAATAAATTGGTGAGTCAATAGCAATTAAAATTGAGTAATTTTGGGCATTTACAACGAGCGTAGGGTGCCTGTATATGGAAAATAGAAAATTTTTTGACTAATCTTATTTCGATGTTCTATTGATTAGGTAATAAATAGCAGTTCGAATTGGATAATTTTTTACATTTTTATCGAGCGTAGGGTGGTGCAATATGAAAATTTGCATATATTTAGACTTTTGCTGATTTCATGTTCCATTCAATAGTGAATAAAGAGCAATAAAAATTTGATAATTTTGGACATTTTCGACGAGCGTAGGGTGGTGCTATTTGGAAAATTTTAAGTTTTTTGACTAATGTCTATTCATTCAGTAATAGCCGTTCAACCGAGAAGGTTGTGTATAGAAGCGTACAGTTTAACAACGCTGGTTAGTTTACACGCGTTAAATACGACAACGGTTGAACTACAGGTAGAGACCTGTTGGCAGCAGCCGTTAAAACGTATAATCGTGCTGCATAAGAGAGCCCTAGTGCTGGGCCAAGCTGGTGAAGGAAACAACAAAGGGCGTTTCCCAAGCTCTACCCAGGCCACAATACACAGCCACAAGTGCTGAGCAAGAGAGTGCAAAGGCACATCGAAGAAGGAGAGTGCAAAGGCACATAGAAGCAGGAGAGTGCAAAGGCACACCGGTGCGAAGGCACTTCGGTGCAGAAGCATATCGGTGCGGAGCACAAGGAAGAAGGAGACAAGACAACTCGGTCTTTCCACTGCCATACAACACGCAGGTATACACCGGTGACCTGCGCTGGTTACAGCTGGCGAAGACAAAAGTAAATCGGAAATCGAGTGGTGCTTGATGTCAGGTAGCAGTAGCATCACATCCAACAATCAGCATCCAACAAGAACATCTAGAGCAACGAGAATCTACACGGCAGTGCAACGGAGATAGACAACAATTTCAAGGTAGAAGTTTTTTCTTTTCCTTTTGATTGAGTACTGTGTAGTGTTGGTTTCATTTTTTATTTAAAGTTTGATTAAAAATTTTAATGTGATGGATGAATCCATGGACGTAAATCCTAGCATGAATCCTATACCCCCACGAACGAAAAAATATCAGGAGAGCTCTTCTGGGCCTTGGATAGTCTTTTTTAGACGTATATCAAAGCCATTAAACATTTTACAAATTTCTAAAGGTTTGACATCACGATACTCTTCAATCAAAGAGATCATAAAAGTAAATAACGATAAAATTCGTGTTGTGGTAAATAGTTTGAAACACGCGAATGATATTGTCTCTTCGGAACATTTCATTAAAGAGTATAAAGTTTACATACCCTCCAAAGATGTCGAAATTGACGGTGTTGTTACCGAAGCGAGTCTTTCGGTAGATGATTTACTCAAGCATGGTGTTGGTCGTTTCAAGAACTCTATGCTTGAGGGTGTGAAAATACTGGAGTGCAAACAACTGTACTCAGTAGTTCATGAAGAGGGAAAGAAAGTTTATCGCCCATCAGACTCGTTTCGAGTGACATTTGCCGGGTCTGCGTTGCCGTCCCATGTCTATGTCGATAAAATTCGCCTCCCTGTTCGGCTTTTTGTTCCAAATGTAATGAATTGTACGAACTGCAAAAAATTCGGCCACACAGCTACTTACTGTAGTAATAAACCAAAATGTATTAAGTGTGAAGGGCCTCATAAAGATAATGATTGCAACAAGGAAATTGAAAAATGTATTTATTGTGGAGAAAGTCCTCATGAGGATATTTCAGTATGCACTGCATTTAAAGTACACAAAGACAAAATTAAGCTTTCTTTAAAAGCACGGTCTAAGCGCACATATGCAGAAATGCTTAAAACGGTCATTGATGTCCCCCCTTTGGAAACCGAAAACGGGTTTTCAAATCTAGAGGAACCAGAGGACTCTGACTCTGACGAAAATAGTGAAGGTAATTCGTTTATCACTACCCAAGGGTCAGTTAAGAGAAAGAAGTCTTCTTCCAAATTACCAAAAAAGACACCTAAAATTTCATCTTCAAAAAAAGATCCCCGTGTTAAACAAAAAAAGTCAAAACCAAAGACTGTGCCTCCTGGTTTGTCAAATTCACAAACCAATCCAGGATCTAGCACAGAAAAAGGTAATAATCCTGTGGGCTCTATTTCACAGCCACCAACAGGATTACTGAAGTTTTCGGAAATTGTTGAATGGATTTTCTCAGCATTCAATATATCTGAACCCTTAAAGACCCTCATAATGGCATTCCTTCCAATAGCTAGAAATTTTTTGAAGCAGTTATCAGCTCAATGGCCAATTGTCTCAGGTTTTGTATCTTTTGATGGATAATTTATCACCCGCCGCAAATGATACAATCACTGTCCTGCAGTGGAATTGTCGAAGTATCATGCCAAAACTTGATTCGTTTAAAATTTTATTGCATAGCCAAAAATGTGATGTATTTGCTTTATGCGAAACATGGCTTACTTCAAACATAGCTTTAAATTTTAATGATTTTAACATTATACGTCTCGATAGAGACTCTCCGTATGGTGGAGTGCTTTTGGGAATTAAGAAATGCTATTCCTTTTATAGATTAAACATCCCTTCAACTTCTAGTATAGAAGTTGTTGCTTGCCAAATAAACATTAAAGGCAAAGATATTTGCATAGCTTCGGTTTATATTCCTCCAAAAGCACAAGTTGGACAGCGACAGCTTAATGAAATGGTTGAAGCCCTTCCTGCTCCACGATTGATTCTGGGGGATTTAAATTCGCACGGAATGATGTGGGGTTCCGTTTACAATGATAGCAGATCATCTTTAATACAAAACATTTGTGACAATTTTAGCATGACGGTATTAAATATGGGTAGCATGACACGGATCCCAAGACCTCCTGCACGCCCAAGTGCATTAGATCTATCTCTTTGCTCAACATCAATTCGACTAGATTGCACCTGGAAAATATTGCCTGATTTACACGGTAGCGATCATTTACCAATCATCATCTCAATTAGCAATAGCAATTGCATTGCTACTTCAGCTAGTATTCCATATGATTTGACAAAAAATATCGACTGGATTAAATACCAAAGTAGTATCTCTAGTATTTTGAATTCAATGGAAGAGCTCCCTCCACTTGAAGAATATGACTTCCTCATTTGTTCGATTCTGGAGGCAGCAGAACAATCCCAAACTAAACGCTTTCCTGGGCCAACGACTAACAGAAGGCCTCCCAACCCCTGGTGGGACAAAGAGTGCTCAGAGGCTAAACTCGCAAAACAAAATGCTTGCAAGACGTTTCTAAAACGGGGAGGAGGAACTCCTCAGAATTTTGAAAAACTTATGGCTTTAGAAACCAAGTACAAGAGCATACTTCGAGCCAAAAAATGTAGCTATTGGAGACATTTTGTCGAAGGTTTGTCAAAGGAAACCTCAATGAGCACTCTTTGGAACACGGCCAGACGAATGAGGAATCGTAACGTGGGCAATGAGAGTGATGAATACTCGAACCGATGGATATTTGACTTTGCTAGGAAAGTTTGTCCAGATTCTGTTCCTACGCAGAGCATTATAAGGGAATCTCCTCCAAATAATGGTTTTATTAATAACCCATTTTCAATGATGGAATTTTCTATAGCACTCTTGTCTTGTAACAATAACGCTCCTGGGTTGGACAGAATTAAATTCAACTTGGTGAAGAATCTGCCCGACCTCGCAAAAAGACGTTTGTTGGAATTGTTCAACAAGTTTCTTGAGCAAAATATTGTTCCACCTGACTGGAGACAAGTGAAAGTTATTGCCATTCAAAAGCCGGGGAAACCAGCTTCCAATCACAACTCATATAGACCCATTGCGATGTTGTCCTGCATCAGAAAATTGTTCGAAAAAATTATTCTACGACGTCTCGACACTTGGGTCGAGACGAACGGTTTGTTGTCAGATACTCAGTTTGGCTTCCGTAGAAATAAAGGGACGAATGATTGCCTTGCATTACTTTCGTCTGACATCCAAATTGCCTTCGCTCAAAAGCAACAAATGGCATCTGTATTTTTAGACATTAAAGGAGCATTTGATTCAGTTTCCATTGATGTTCTTTCAGACAAGCTCCACCAACATGGACTCCCAGCGGTTATAAATAATTATTTGCACAACCTTTTGTCAGAGAAACGCATGCATTTTTCATATGGCGATTTGACAACATTCAGAATTAGCTACATGGGTCTACCGCAAGGCTCATGCCTCAGTCCGCTCCTTTATAATTTTTACGTGAATGACATTGACAGCTGTCTTGTAACCCCATGTACACTAAGACAATTGGCAGATGATGGCGTGGTTTCAGTTACTGGACCCAAAGCTATTGATCTGCATAAACCATTGCAAGATACCTTAGATAACTTGTCCGTTTGGGCTGTTCATCTTGGTATCGAATTCTCTGCGGAGAAAACAGAGTTAGTCGTCTTTTCAAGAAAGCATGATCCCGCGCAGCTTCAGCTCCATATGATGGGAAGAATGATCCAACAGGTTTTAACTTTTAAATACCTCGGGGTGTGGTTCGATTCCAAATGCAAGTGGGGAGGACACATTAGGTATCTGATAACGAAATGCCAACAAAGAGTAAATTTTCTTCGAACAATAACAGGATCTTGGTGGGGTGCTCATCCGCAAGATCTAATAAAATTGTATCAAACAACGATACTTTCAGTGATGGAATATGGATGCGTTTGTTTTCGTTCCGCTGCAAACTCTCATATTATCAAACTTGAGCGAATTCAGTACCGTTGTTTGCGAATTGCCTTAGGCTGCATGCATTCAACACATACAATGAGTCTTGAAGTTCTGGCGGGAGTTCTTCCATTAAAAGATCGATTTTGGGAGCTTTCATCACGCCTGCTAATAAGATGTGAGGTGCTGAATCCCATGGTAATTAATAATTTCGAACGACTAGTCGAGCTTCGATCTCAAACAAAATTCATGACAGTATATTTTAACCATATGTCACAGGAAATCAACCCTTCAAGATATATTCCTATCCATGTCAGCCTCCTAAATGTCCCTGACTCAACTTTATTTTTCGACACATCCATGCAGCGCGAAGTGCGTGGAATCCCGGATCACCTACGCTCGACGGAAATCCCTAAAATATTTTCAAGTAAGTTCAGGCATATTGACTCTGAGAAAATGTTTTACACGGACGGATCGCGAATTGAAGAAGCGACAGGGTTTGGTATGTTCAACAATAATGTTTCGGCCTCATTTAGGCTTCAAGAACCTGCATCTGTTTATATAGCAGAGCTAGCAGCAGTTCATTATAGTTTGAGTGTAATCGTCACATTATCTCCAAACCATTATTTCCTCTTCACAGATAGTCTGAGTGCAATTGAAGCCATTCGCTCTAACATGACTGGCAAGACTGAACCGTTTTTCCTGGGCAAAATAAAACAGTGCCTGAACGACATATTGAACAATAATTATCTAATCACTATAGTCTGGGTCCCGGCTCATTGCTCCATTCCTGGCAATGAAAGAGCCGATATTTTAGCCAAACGTGGTGCTATTGAGGGTGAAATTTATGAGCGACCGATTGCTTTCAACGAATTCTATAGCTCGTCTCGCCAAAGAACACTTGCCAGCTGGCAAGCTTCTTGGGATAAAGATGATCTGGGTCGGTGGATGCACTCAATTATTCCGAATATATCGACAAAGGCATGGTTCAGGGGACTGGATGTGAGTAGGGATTTCATTCGTGTGATGTCCAGACTCATGTCCAATCACTACACGTTAGATGCACATCTCCTTCGAATTGGGCTCTCCGAGACTAATCATTGTGCTTGCGGAGAAGGCTATCGGGATATTGATCATGTCGTTTGGACATGCGTGGAGTATCGTGATGTCAGATCTCAACTAATAAATTCTTTGCGTACCCAAGGTAAACTATACAATATCCCAGTTCGAGACATTCTTGCTTGTCGTGACCTTTCATACATGAAACTTATTTATCATTTCATAAAGAAAATTGGAGTTTCAATTTAATAAAGGCCCCTTTTAAGACTTAGCTCTGATCCCAGCTGCGTCCATGAGTTCAACCAATAGCTAAATTAGAATAAAAATTATGTAATGATACAAACAAACTCGAAACAGTTTATGAAATTATCAACAAAATGTCAAAAAAAAACAGCTTATTTTATAATTTATAGAAGGTAATCGTTTGGTTCAAATAATATTTCCGAGTAGATTTCATAATTAATGACGAGTTACCTAAGATGATATTTAAGCTATAAGAGAATATGTTTTAATAAATTCAAAACGTTGTGACTATGTTAGAATTAAATTAGGATAAGAATATTATGTAAAAGTGATGCTACGGCGAAGAAAAACTTATGTAAACTGCCTTAAGAAATAAACGTATTTATGAAAAAAATGTCTATTCAATGTCATATTAATTGGTGAATCAATAGCAGTTTTAATAGGATTTCCAATTTACCGCGAGCGTAGTGTGGTCCTATTTGAAAAATGTTAGTATTTGAGTTTGCAGATCCGATGCTTTATTGATTGGAGAATGAATTAAATTCAAATAGGATAATTTTTGACATTTTCAGTGGGTGTAGAGTTGCTTAATATAAAAATATGGGAATATTTTACCTCTTGCTAATGCAATGTTTAATTGATGGCAATTGGAATATTAGAATTTTAAGCATTTTGTTCGGTGGTAAGGCAGCTTTATATGAGAAATTGTGAACTATTTTTCTAAATCGGATGCTGTATTGATTAATATATAAATAGTAGTGGTGGTGAACCATCGGATTTATACATGCAAATCGTCGAAGTGGCTGTGATTTTGATTGTAATTTTTAACGCACTATTGCTTTGCTCATCAACTGAAATAGAATTTGGTTTTGATGCTGTAGGAAGGCATTTCATAGAACCACAAATAATAAAACTCGGTTCCCGCTTTACCGCTGGCATGTAATTGTAAATAGTTTAAAAATTACAATTTCTATACTAAGCCATCTAGCGCTCGCTGAGAATATCCAAAATTAACAAACGTCGCTTGCTCGCTAGAAACGTCCAAAATCATCCAATTCTACCTGCTACTGATTTGCTCATCAATTGAACATTAAAATAGCAAAAATCAAAATATCAGGTGTACAACTTTGCTTCCGCCGTTTTCCGATAGGTGGCTGTACCGGCTGAGGCTGGTCAAAATAAATAGATGATAATGTCTTTAAAGTGAGTGTGTACAGTGCCTAACGAATTGTCATCGCCGTTTCAGTGACAGTTGTTCTTGTTTTCGTAATATTCACGCTCGAAAATGTCTGTTTATGTGCCCAATTCTCGCCATTTGCGGGAAGTTTTACTTTTCTGTTACAATTCGAAAAAAAAAAAATGCAGCTGAAGCGCATCGAATGCTCTCAGAAACTTACGGTGATGGTGCTCTGAGTAGAAGAACGTGTCGAGAGTGGTTTCAACGTTTTAAAAATGGTGACCTAAGAAGAGCTGGACGAATCGTTGGGAGTGAGTCAGCAAGCCATTTCAAAACGTCTCAAGGCCCTGGGCATGATTCAAAAAGAAGGAAACTGGGTGCCGTACGAGTATAAACCGAGGGACATCGAGCGCCGTCTATTTGTATGTGAGAAACTGCTTCAAAGACAAAATCGTAAGGGGTTTTCACATCGAATCGTAACCGGTGATGAAAAGTGGGTTCGATACGATAATCCTAAACGCAGCAAATCATGGGGAAAACCCGGGAAGGCTACTTCGTCGAAGGCAAAACCGAATATTCACTGCGCCGAGGTTATGATTTGTATTTGCTGGGATCAGCTCTGTGTGATTTACTACGAGTTCTTAAAACCGGGTGAAACCATCACAGGAGATCGCTACCGAACACAACTGATGCGCCTTAGTCGCGCACTAAAAGAAAAGCGGCCACAATATCAAGAGCGACATGACAAAGTGCTCGGCATCACGTCGCAAAAATGATCAAAAAGTACTTGGAAACGCTGAAATGGGAAGTCTTACCCCACCCGCCGTATTCCCCAGATGTCGCCCCTTCTGACTTCCACCTATTCCGTTCGATGGTACACGGCCTGGCAGATCAAAATTTTCAATCCTTCGAAGAGTTGGAAAAACGGATTGCTTCATGGATAGCGTCAAAAGAGGACTCCGTTTTTTCGAACCGGGATCCGAAAATTGCCGGAAAGATGGTAGAAAGTTGTCGCTAGCGACGGACAATACTTTGAATAATACATCTGTAAGCACTTTTTTGCAATAAAGCTTTAAATTTTGGAAAAAAAACGGCGGAAGCAAAGTTGTACACCTAATATTTTCAAATTTTTATATTAAACCCCCCTACGATCGCTGAAAATGTTCTTATCATCATCATGAAAATCATCTTATTTGAACTGCTATTAATTTATCAATCAATAGAGCATCGAATTGACATTAGTCAAAAACTTTACAATTATACAGATAGAACCATCCTATGGTCCCTGAAGATCTCAAAAATGAGCAATTTGTAATTGTTATTAATTCACTATTAAATGAAACATTTCATCAGCAAAAGTCAAAATATTTACAAGTTTTCATATTGCGCCATCCTACACTCACCGAAAATGCCCAAAATTATTCAATTCGAACTGCTATTGATGCAACAATCAACAAACCATCGAATTGGTATTATTAAAAAATTTTACAATTTTTCGAATAGAAAAATACTATGGTGGCAGATAATTTCCAAAGATTTTTTTATTATCATCGAATCCCGAAACCCGATTAGTAAAAAAATCCAAATTTTCAAATTGCGCCACTGTACGCTCTCTGAAAATGTCTAAAATTATCCAAGTTGAACTGCTATTGATTCAACAATCAATAGAACATCAAATTTAAATACGCTCGTTGAAAATACCTGAAATTACTCAATTTTCTTTGCTATTGACTCACCAGTTTATTAAAAATCGAATTTGCAAGAGTAAAAAAAAATCCCTTTTTATATCTACGATTGCTGAAATGTTCCAAAATATTCAATTCTTATTGTTATAGATTCTATAACCAAAACCATAAAATTTGCAAAAAATCCAAAACTTACTATTTTCCATATCGAGCCACCCTACGCACACTGATAATGTCCAAAATAATACCATTTGAATTGCCATAGATCGATTTATCAATCGCACAAAACAATTTTTTTGTGCTGATCACGTGTGCATTGATAATTTCAAAACGAGAATGCGAGAGCTGAAATCAACAAACCACCGTATCGAACGCAGTTTACTCGGCCCTCGCCGATGGTCCGCCAACCGAACGGTTCGAATCCGATTGCTTCGTCGAACACCGAGCACAGAACACCTTCGCATTAACCGAGGGAATAGTTTTCGAACCTATCGCATGCTTACGCTCGGTGAATATTTTGGAGTAAATTTGCAGAAGCATCGGCGATCGGTTCGCAATTTACCACCACTGTCTGTGATCCACTCGTTTGCCCGGTTTGTTTGCCGTTTTAGGGTTCGAACGAGCGGTAGCGAGGTCGGACGGGGGCGGCCCGTTTGGCATAAGGTCATTTGGCATAATACCGTTTGGCATAACGCTGTTTGGCATAATGGTTATTTGGCATAACAGTTATTTGGCATAATGTTCTTTTGGCATAATGGTCATTTGGCATAATGCCATTTGGCATAATAATAATGGGATTTGCAATATTTTAATCTAATGAAAATTGTCGTATGTGTTTCGATCGATTGATGTTGTGCAAGGGAAACTCCAACGAAATATGTGAAACCTTTTTATATAAGCAACTCACTTAGTGCCAGCACAATATTCTGTTCGTCATAGATGATTCAGGTCGAGACGGCCGAAGGCCGCGAGTGCGCCGGCGACCCGCCGTCGGAAGCGCCGGCCACTGCGGAGGGCAGCGCCCCCGCAGAAATCACCTCTGTCTAGTTGCGGGTGTTTGCCCGGATTACCCAAAGCTAGGAGCTATCCCTCAGTTAAGTCCGAACGAGCGGCAGCGAGGTCGGACACCAGGTCATTAAAAACGATGCGGCGTAGCCGCATTAGACTTTTCAAAATTGCACTAAATTAGAACAATTTCTATTAAGCAGCATGTTCATCTGTTATGCCAAATGACTGTTATGCCAAATGACCATTATGCCAAATGACCATTATGCCAAATAACCATTATGCCAAATAACCATTATGCCAAACGGCGTTATGCCAAACGGTATTATGCCAAACGACTTTATGCCAAACGTGGTAGCCCCGGTCGGACGGCACTCAAAACTGTGATCTACCCGTTTTCCCGGATTATTGACTCGTGTGTTATTTGTAACATAAAATAAGTCTTAATGAAGTTGATAAAGACCGTTCTTGAGAGTGCAAAGTAGAGAATCACGGAAAGAAGGACGTTCATGAAACAAAACGAATATAATTATTTTAATTGATAGTAGCAATAACAGTAGTTTTATATGAAGAAAATATTTTCAGCAGCTATTTTCACGTACTCAGGACGAAGAGTTAATATTTCCAAAACAGCTTTCCTATAATGATTTATGTTTTAGCAATTGATGATTGACACAGGTTATTTTAACAAATAACTGTGAAATTCAATTACGTGAAGTGATAATGATTCCAAACAGTAGTTTATAATTTGGGAACAAACACCTTGTGTGAATTTTATAACTATTAATTGAAAACGGAATCACCCAGAGCGGTACACTTCTTACCTGTAAGGTTGTTCGTGGTGAAATGTGCAAAGCAATTCTGTTACAGCTCGCTTGACCTGGTGCAATGATGTCTACCGCAATTTGTCATGGCATACTATACATTAGTTATTATAAACTCGTTTGCACCCACACATCCTCCCCGACGACACGACCTGCCACTCGTCTATCAAAACTGTATCGTAAATTTAACTACCCCTCAGTAACTGGAAATGTCAAATCGAAAACGCTAGTGAATTGTTTTAAACTGGCAGCACAAGTTGATATATTTATTGATTTTGAATAACAGTCATCATAACCTTGGTTACTGCATATCGAAGGCAAGATGAATGTAAACAAAATAAATTTCAGGTCGGTTATATAATTACGGAACATTTTAATGGATTTACCTGATTCGAGCGGAATGTAAAAAATGAGGAGTATGAGTTATGTCTTTTATGAAGCCAAGTTCAAAATTCAGGTCTTGACTTGAAACCGTTGTGTGAGAAGGAAGACATGGAAATGACCGACAACGAGCTGAGCGAGGCTAGTGCTCTGCGGTACCTGTATAACGTACGGTAAAATGATTTCTTTGTGGAATTCCACTAGTAATCCTCGAACAGTGGCCAACAAGGTGAAATACTGTTTCCACTTCTGCGCAATCAACCGACACAAAACAATTTTGACACCGGTATATTACACCGAATCCTACTGCCCAGAAAAGCTGGCAGTTGAAGTGTACGGATAAATCGCTGGAAGCAGATCATTGTCCTCATTCGTTGGTTTCATCCTTAGTTTCGATTAAATTCCGAAAATCGAGTTCATTTAAAAGCATTTCTGCTTAATTTGGACAAAGTTTAACACTAATAGAACTATTCCACCGCTTTCAAAACATGTTTATTTGTTTTGAGGTTCCTTGGTAACTAGTCCATAGCAACTTAAACAGTGTTGCTCGAGAAGATTATTTTTATCATTTACAAGGGGTCGCTAGATTTGTGGTAACTGGCGGTGAATCGTTAGCGAACAGTTTTAATGCTGATTTTTCTTCGTAGTGCCTGGTCGTGTCGTCGTCCTCCCTCTTCCCAAAAAAAAATGAAATGCTAGTTCTCTTAGCTTTACTTCTAAGAAATCAAAATAAAAACAAATAAAATAATCTTATAGGTCGATATACGAGAACTTATGTCAGAGAAGGAATAACGTTTCAGTGCAATCATACAGTTTCACTCAAGTTTTCAGATTTTTCGCAATGCACAGATTTTTTTTAACCCTTGGCATCCCTGGGTGTATCGATTATATCCCTTAGTGGTATATCGCTCGGATCCACGATGTAGAATTAACACTGCACACTTCGAAAAAATCCTGTGATTTTATATTTTATCAAATGCACATAAATGGAGCAATTTTACGTGCAAGAACATTCAATATTATACCTAAAATTCCATGACATGAAATTCATTGAAATAAAAAGAAGGTTATGATTGCGACCGCTGTGACTTGAACTGAGAATAATCGGATTACAAAGTACGTCCATTGATCGACTGAGCAACAGAAGCACACATCTGTATTCATACAGTCTAACCCGCTAGCCGAATGCACACTACAATCAAACTAGTAAAATTCATGCTAATTCAACATTAAGCCATTATTTGGAGGCCGCAGAACAAGCCCAAACCAAACGATTTCTTGGTCCATCGTCTAACAGAAGGCCTCCAAGCCCTTGGTGGGGCAAAGAGTGCTCAGGGGCTAAACACGCGAAAAAAATGCTTTCAAGACGTTTTTGAAACAAGGATGAGGAACTCCTCAGAATTTTGAAAAATTCTTGTTTTAGAAACCAAGTACAAGAACATACTTCGAGCCAAGAAATGCAGCTATTGGAGACATTTTGTCGAAGGTTTGTCAATACGACCAGTCGAATGAGGAATCGTTACGTAGGACATAAGAGTGAGGAATACTCGAACAGATGGATATTTGATTTTTGCTTCTGTCCGCTCCTCTATAATTGTTACGTAAATGACATTGACAGCTAACCCCATGTACACTAAGACAACTGCAAAAACCATTGCAAGATACCTTAGATCACTTGTCCGTTTGGGCTGTTTATCTGGGTACCGAATTCTCTGCGGAAAAAACGGAGCTGGTCGTCTTTTCAAGAAAGCATGATCCTGCGCAGCTTCAGCTTCATATGATGGGAAGAATAATCCAACAGATTTTGACTTTCAATTACCTCTCAGTGTGGTTTGATTCCAAATGCACGTGGGGAGGACACATTAGGTATCTGATAACGAAATGCCAACAAAGATTAAATTTTCTTCGAACAATAACAATCTTGGTGGGGTGCTCATCCGCAAGATCTAATAAAATTGTATCAAACAACGATACTTTCAGTGATGGAATATGGATGCGTTTGTTTTCGTTCCGCTGCAAACTCTCATATTATCAAACTTGAGCGAATTCAGTACCGTTGTTTGCGAATTGCCTTAGACTGGATGCATTCGACACATACAATGAGTCTTGAAGTTCTGGCGGGAGTTCTTCCATTGAAAGATCGTTTTTAGGAGCTTTCATCGCGACTGCTAATAGCATGTGAGATACTGAATCCCTTGGTTATTGATAACTTCGAAAGGCTAGTTGAGCTTCAATCTCAAACAAGATTCATGACAGTATATTTTATCCATATGTCACAGGAAATCGACTCTTCAAGATATATTCCTATCCGTCACAGCCTCCTAAATGTCCCTGACTCAACTTAATTTTTTGACACATCCATGCAGCGCGAAGTGCGTGGAATTCCGGAACACCTACGCTCGATGGAAATCCCAAAAATATTTTCAAGTAAGTTCAGCCCTATTGACTCTGAGAAAATGTTTTACACGGACGGATCGCGAATTGAAGAAGCGATAGGGTTTGGTATGTTCAACAATAATGTTTCGGCCTCATTTAGGGTTCAAGAACCTGCATCTGTTTATATAGCAGAGTTAGCAGCAGTTCATTATAGTTTGAGTGTAATCGTCACATTATCTCCAAACCATTATTTTCTTTTCACAGATAGTCTGAGTGCAATTGAAGCCATTCGCTCAAACGCTGCTGGCAAAAATGAATCATTTTTCTTGGGCAAAATAAAACAGTGTCTGAACGACATATTGAATAATAATTATCAAATCACTTTAGTCTGACTCCCGATTCATTGTTCCATTCTAGGCAATGAAAGAGTTTGTCCAAACGTGGTGCTTTTGAGGGTGAAACTCATGAGAGACCAATTGCTTTCAATGAATTATATAGCGCGTCCCGCCAAAGAAAACTTGCCAGCAAGCTTCTTGGGATATAGATTATCTGGGTCGGTGGATGCACTCAATTATTCCTAAAATATCGACAAAGGCATGGTTCAGGGGACTGAATGTGAGTAGGGACTTCATTCGTGTGATATCCAGACTCATGTCCAATCACTACACATCTCCTTCGAATTGGACTTTCCTAGACTAATCATTGTGCTTATGGCGAAGGTTATCGCGATATTGATCATGTCGTTTGGACATGCGTGGAGTATCGTGATGTCAGATCTCAACTAATAAATTTCTTGCGTACCCAAGGTAGACTATATAATGTCCCAGTAATAGTAAATCGCTTGATAAAAACATACTAATATGATATTCGAAATGTATTACGTTTAAAGTACTATGTATTGTGGATGCCACGGCGAAGAAAAACGTAAGCATATTGCCAATTAAATAACCGTATTTATGGAAAAAAAATGAAATTTCCCAGGTCTTTATGAGTAAATGTAAAATTCAATTTTTTTGTGTGTATCATGATAGCGGAGCGAAACTTCTACATTGTTTGTTTGTACATTTTCTAAATCATTGTCAACATGTTTTCGAGTTCGATTTCACTACCTGAAGTATAACATGCTCAAATTGCACGGCGTTACTGAAAACGTTGAATCCTCGTCAGTCTGATGAACAGATGCGTCAAATGTCGTCTGATTCTCTGCATTGCTCGTACCCCTGACCCATCGGACATATTTTCCGTTATTCTCCATATATCTTGCTTTTAACACTTTTTTTGTGGTCTGGAATTGCACGCAAAAATATGCGCGTAAGATTACTTACGAAGCAAATGTGCGCGATCTCAAAATCCGCTTTGCAATGCACGATTATTCAAATCCACTTTTTTTATTTGCACGGCCACGTTGCCTGCTTCCTTTTGTGCGCGACGTTTCCGGTCCGCTTATTTACATTTAAATATTTGCGCGACCTTCCTGGTCCGCTCTGTGATGCGCGATTTCGAGAATCCGCCATTTTTATTAAAATTGCGCGACCTTCCTGGTCCGCTTATAGTGCGCGACCATAGTGATCCGCTTTTTCATTCATTTTCAACATTACGCATTTTCTCTTCGGCCATTTTCTTTTCTCAATTGAACAAGAAAATCTGCGTACCAGATAGTACGATTGTAGCCGAATATTCGTATATATTTTGAATTGCTTTGGGTGATTCCGTTTTCATGCGAGATGTTTCTGAAAAACTGCTATTAAAATTATGACTCCTGGCAGGATCGCCATTGTGAATTTTATAACTATTAATTGAAAACGGAATCACCCAGAGCGGTACACTTCTTACCTGTAAGGTTGTTCGTGGTGAAATGTGCAAAGCAATTCTGTTACAGCTCGCTTGGTGCAATGATGTCTACCGCAATTTGTCATGGCATACTATACATTAGTTATTATAAACTCGTTTGCACCCACACACCTTGTATCCTCGTATCCAAAATATCCTATAGTAATTTAGAGGTTTTTAGATTCGTATACCTTGCCTCGGCTTAGTTCTCAAGCTGTGTTCAACCTTTTAGATTAATTTGGTTTAACTGTTGATACTCAGTCAATATATGCAAAGCACCACATCCTGAATTCACCCTTCCGTCGTATTCGAATTTTTGTCTCTTTCGACTTTATGGTGTATTGGACCTATATGTTGCATTCAACCTTTTGTTATATTCGACGTTTTGTCATTTCGACTTTTTGTCGTAATCGACCATTTAACGCGATCGGTATTTTATTCCTTCGACCTTTTAGTGTTTCGACTTTTTTGTCATGCAACATTTTACTATATATTCATTTCTGCGTTCTAATTTCATTCAACCACAATAGTGTTTCATAATCATATGAAATAACTCATTTTTCACCAAGATTCGATTTTGTACAGTTCTACTCACAACGTAACTCACAACGATTGTATCTCAATTCCTTTGCAGATTAGGAGTAAACTAGAGTTAGTTATAGCTGAACACAGTGTATGTAACCTTGCACAATTAAAACAATATATCAACTTATAAGAACGATTTTAGATATTTAGAAGTGTGTTGAAACGTGTTAGTTTTATTCGAATTCACATCATCCAGTTATGTCTCTGACATTACTCACCCGCTTTTTTGCTTTCGATTTTGATTTTTTTAATCTACCGGATTAACGAAAAATTGATTAATCGATAAATGCGAAAATCACAACATCGATTTGAGTTTTCTATTCGATCTCCCATTCTTTTTGGGCTTGATATCCTAGAACAAAAAATTGAAAAACACCTCTGAAATATAAACAATTCCAACTTTGTACTTATTAGGTTAAGGGGAGTTATAAGTAGATAAATATTTTTTTAATAATTAAAATCAAAACATGTAAAATAAGAGTAACCACAACAACTACACCCAAACCTCCATTTACGTAACTTATATATGTATATATGTATTAATATACGTACGCATGTGTGCAAATATTTGTATTTCCTAATACATATAAATATTGGTGAAGTAAAAGCGATCATTTATATGTATAAATATATACACATATACGCAAACGAGTGAGTGTGTAAGCATACATACATACATATATAAGGTTCGTAAATGGAGGTTTGGGTGTACAATAAACAACAAATCGAATGAATAACAAAGATCGATAAAAAAATGTGTTGTAAAGTATTGATGTAACATACAGATACATGAACAGATTTTTTTTAAATCCACAAACGAAGCACTAAAAATATTGTCAGTTTTCGGACGAAATCGAAGAGAAAAAATATTCTTATACATAAAACATTTTTTGCACCTAATTTTTGGATTATTTTTCTAGGCTGCCCCTAGTCTCCAATAAATACTGATCCGGGATATACGTTTAACTGTGTTTTAAATATCTAGACTGCGAAACTGTATTCAGGTTTCGCTTTGATTCAAGTTCGTAGCGTAATAACGAAGCAAGTGTAGGGGAAAACAATGTAAATATGACAGAAACTGATATAAGTTTCATAGAAGTTGGTTTTAGTTTAGTAATTTCATAGAGTAAAACCATATGTGAAAATATTCACCAATTGAAATTGGTGACATTGATTTCGACCGAAAGGTTACAGTTGAATAAAGGCATAAACATTGACAGGTATTTCTGCGAAAAAAAAGTATTCTCTGCACTCCCAGTTCCCCTAAATCACTCGTTCACCAAACCATACAATTCACCAGAGCCGCCATCTACAGCGCCACGAAAAATCTCGTCTCAGCGCTCCATTGATGACATTGTTAGATGTTTCGTACTGTGAGAATTTGCTTTTCTTTTCGTTGATAATTTTTAAAGTCAGTCCCGTCTCCAATTCTGGTGCTAGCGGGACAGGGAGAGAATCATTTTTTCGCCTATTGTTACCGCTGTTTTTGATCCAGCGTTACTATAGATAGCAAAGTGGAGCAATGAAGCATTACGGAATTCTAGACAGCGAGCGAAGCGAAACCGGACGACAATTCGAAACAAGAATTGGCACCATTCTCCAGGCGACTTGAGCCAGTAAAAATGGTCGGATGTCTCGGTAGCTTGCGCGGTGTAGTTGGTATAGCTTCCGGTTTAGTGTAACGAAGGGCAGGTTTTTTTTTGTTGGATTGTACATGCTCGTAGGATGCTAGGAAAGGCAGCTATGAGTAAACTATGTTTCGAATATTGCAAGACCGTACTAAAATAAACGTATCCCAGACGTAGAGCGATTCGCTGTGGGGAAGGTGTACTTTATGGGAGCTTAATATGGAACAGAAAAACATTGCCAGTAGCAGCATTATCTCATTTCTATAGAAATAAACAGAACGTAAAATAATGTGGCATCGTTTTTAGGCCAGGCTATGCAATACCAACTATCCAAAAGGAGCAGCGTTGATACGGAAAAGCGAAATGAATGTTTGTTCTGAAACATTGAACATTTTGACCGTTTATCATATACATAGATATTTGAAAACAAATACAGCACTACAATAAACATTCTCATGACACGCAGCTCATGGTACTGTAGTGCTCGGCCATGATTTTAGCCAGTTTGCTAGACATTGTACATATGTTTAAATGTTGTTGAGCAATACATGGCATTCAAGCCAGCACAGCGTAGTTGTTGAATTTCGGTTAACTTTTCGATGGCAATTGTTTTTTTTTGACAACATACATTTATTATACGTTTATTACCGTTTTGTTTCCAACAGACTGTTGAACAAAAAAACGATGCAAAGCTTCGAAATATTTCAAATCTATTTTGTCATAATGTCTTGAAAAAAAAATGGAAATATCAATTATGATCTGTTTGAAATTATGCATGTAAGTAGCATTCTTGTTCATTATGTTCATCAATACGGATTGAAATCTTGCTAAAAACTTGTTTTATTCCACCTTGTGATGTAATGATATCTCTCATATTCTCATACATCAATGTGTGGTTTTTCACAAAGAATTTCTCGTTGGATGTAGTGCTTCGATTCTTACGAAAATCAAAACTCAGTGGTTTAAAGGCAGTACTGGAAAAGTATCAACAAATTATCGCAAATTTATCGAAAAAAATGTGTATGGGGCTAAATCAGCAACCAAAACATTTTTTCTTCATCTCAACGTCTGCGGGTCGTGCTTTAAAAATTCACTGCTTCGAGAGTAATTATCTTTCCACTATGAAACTTGGCCAAGATTGACCCCTAAAGCTTCTTTTTTCAACTAAAAAAAGAAAAAAACAATTAGGCTCAAGTTGGAAATTTTTTATTTGTTTATTAATTTTTAACTCTTTTCATTCAATAAACTATAAAGGTGTTTTATGAACAACAAGAACAACAGCATCATTCAGTAAAAAACATTCAAGCGATTTTCGATTATACTGGCTCGTAAGTTGACGGCTGCAGGTAGTTAAAACTGTTGGTGCTAATCGCCAAGGCAACATTCGGGGCGTTTCCCGACTGGAAAGCTAGCAATGAAAGCCATCCCGTTCATACGCACAGAGGTGTAGATACACAGAGGTGCGAGTGCATAGAAGTGACGAGTCACAGAGATGCATCGCATAAAGGTGTGAAGACGAAGGGTTGCAAAGGTACAGAGGTGCTAAAGCAACCCAGTGCTGATCTAACAGGTACCAGAATTTGTACGCTGCGTAGGATCGAAAGAGACGACATATATCATGAGGTGCTACACTGCAAGCATCACATTTGACCATAACGACGGCAGAGCAACTGAGATAGCAGAAAACGATACCA
This sequence comes from Malaya genurostris, assembly GCF_030247185.1. Classification (NCBI taxonomy): domain Eukaryota; kingdom Metazoa; phylum Arthropoda; class Insecta; order Diptera; family Culicidae; genus Malaya; species Malaya genurostris. Next base: position 124,402,743 of record NC_080571.1, on the reverse strand, counting down.
AAAGACTGCCAAATGGAAATCGCACGCATGAGCTGCACGTCGTTCTTTACGACAGAGGAACAGAGACAACAGCAACAAGGTAGATTTAATTTAATTTATTTTTTTATTTCTTTTATAACTGAAATTTTACTATACATAAGTTTTCATTTTGATATTATTAATTTACAAAAAAAAAACAACAATTAATGTAATGGATGATCTCATGGAAGATCATCCGAATCCGATTCCGGATACTAGTAAGATACTCCAAGGGCTAAACATTATCCAGATGGTACCACTGGGCCATGGATAGTATATTTTCGAAAAAAAGAAAAGGTATTAAATTTGATGCGAATTACAAAGGATTTGACATAAAATTTTTCTGAAGTTGTAGAAATTTCTAAAGTTAATAGAGATAACATTCGAGTTGTTGTTAACGATTTAAAATAGGCGAACGAAATTGTAACCTGTAAATTATATGCTGTTGAATGTAGACTTTACATTCCATCGAAGGAGGTGGAAATTGACGGTGTTGTGACTGAAGCAAGTCTGACAGCCGATGGTTTACTTAAAAAACAAGTTGGTCGTTTCAAAAACTCCATTCTTGAGGAGTTAAGATACTCGAGTGCAAGCAATTGTACTCAGCATCTATTGTCGATGGCAATAAGTCTTATCGTTCCTCAGATTCGTTTCGAGTAACATTTGCCAGATCTACGTTGCCTAGCCATGTCTATATCGAGAAAATTCGTCTTCCTGTTCGACTTTTCGTACCGCATGTTATGAATTGCACGAACTGTAAAAAATTCGGACATACAGCTACTTAGTAATAAGTCTTTGGTATAAAGATATTGAAAAATGTGTGTATTGCGGGGAGAGTCCTCATGATCTCTCAGTATACGCTGCATTTAAGTTGCGTAAAGACAAAATTAAGCTTTCTTTAAAAGCACGGTCTAAGCGCACCTATACAGAGATGCTTAAAACAATTATTGATGTCCCCCAACTCGAAACAGAAAATTGGTTCTCAAATCTAGAGCTAGAGGAATCTGACTGATGAAAATAGTGAAGTCACTCCTCAAGGTTCTGTTAAGAGGAGGAAGTCCCTTCCCAAATTACCAAATTAAACCTTCAAAAAAAGATCCCCGTGTTAATTCTAAAAAGCCAAATTTTTTAGCACAAACTGTGCCTCCTGGTTTGTCAAATTCACAAACCAATCCAGGAACTAGCACAAGAAAGGCAATATATCAGTGGGCTCCGTTTCACATTCACCAACAGGATTACTGAAGTTTTCAGAAATGGTAGAATAGATTTTCGCAGCATTCAATATTTCAGAATTTCAGTTTTCTCAGATTTTGTATAATTTGATGGATAATTTATCATCCGCCGCTAATGATTCAATCACTGTCCTGCAGTGGAATTGTCAAAGCATCATGCCAAAACTTGATTCATTTAAAGTTTTGTTGCATAGTCAAAAATGTGATGTATTTGCTTTGTGCGAGACATGGCTTACATCAAACATAGCCTTAAAATTTAATGACTTTAACATAATACGTCTCAATAGAGACTCTCCGCATGGTGGAGTGCTCTTAGGAATTAAGAAACGTTATTCCTTTTATAGATTAAACATTCCTTCGACTTCTAGTATAGAAGTTGTTCCTTGTCAAATAAACATTAAAGGAAAGGACATTTGCATTGCTTCGGTATGTATTCCTCCAAGAGCTCAAGTTGGACAGCGACAGCTTAATGAAATGGTTGAAGCCCTCCCTGCTCCACGATTGATTCTGGGAGATTTCAATTCGCACGGAATTTTGTGGGGCTCCGTTTACAATGATGACAGATCATCCTTAATATATAATGTTTGCGACAATTTTAGCATGACCGTATTGAATATGGGTAACATGACACGGATCCCAAGACCTCCTGCACGCCCAAGTGCATTAGATTTATCTCTTTGGTCGACTTCAATTCGACTGCACCTGGAAAGTATTTCCTGATTTACACGGTAGCGATCATTTACCAATCATCATCTCAATTAGCAGTAACAAAGACATTGCTAATTCAGTTAATATTCCATATGATTTGACAAAAAATATTGACTGGATTAAATTCCAAAGTAATATGTCAAGTATCTTAAATTCCATGGAAGAGTTCCCCCACCTGAAGAATATGACTTCCTCATTTGTTCGATTCTGGAGGCCGCAGAACAAGCCCAAACCAAACGATTTCTTGGTCCATCGTCTAACAGAAGCCCTTAAACCCTTGGTGGGACAAAGAGTGCTCAGATGCTAAACATGCGAAACAAAATGCTTTCAACACGTTTTTAAAACGAGGAGGCGGAACTTCTCAGAATTTCGAGAAATTCTTGACTTTAGAAACCAAGTACAAGTGCATATTTCGGGGAAAGAAATATAGCTATTGGGGACATTTTGTCGAAGGTTTGTCAAGAGAAACATCAATGAGCACTCTTTGGAATACGGCCGGACGAATGAGGAATCGTAACGTGGGAAATGAGAGTGAGGAATACTCGAACCGATGGAAATTTGATTTTGCGAGGAAAGATTGTCTAGATTCTGTTCCTACACTTAGCATTATTAGGTAGTCTTCTCCAAATAATGGTTCCATTGATAGTCTCTTTCCATTTTCCATAGCACTCATGTCTAGTAACAATAACGCTCCTGGGTTGGAAAGAAATAAATTCAACTTTGTGAAGAATCTGCCTGACCTCGCAAAAACATGTTTGTTGGAATTGTTCAACAAGTTGCTCCACCTGACTGGGGGCAAGTGAAATTTATCGCCATTCAAAAGCCGGGGAAACCAGCTTCCAATCACAACTCATATATACCCATTGCAATATTGTCCTGCGTTAGAAAATTTTTCGAAAAAAATATTCTTCGACGTCTCGACACTTGGGTCGAGACGAACGGTTTGTTGTCAGATACTCAGTTTGGATTCTGTAGAAATAAAGGGACGAATGATTGCCTTGCATTACTTTCGTCTGACATCCAAATTGCCTTCGCTCAAAAACAACAAATAGCATTTGTATTTTTAGACATGAGAGAAGCATTTGATTCAGTTTCTATTGATGTTCTTTCAGACAAGCACTACAAACATGGACTTCCAGCAATTATAAATGAATATTTGCACAAACTTTTTGGTCTCCCGCAAGGCTCATGCCTCAGTCCACTCCTCGATAATTTTTACGTGAATGACATTGACAGCTGTCTAGTAACCCCATGCACACTAAGACAATTGGCAGATGACGGCGTGGTTTCAGTTACTGGACCCAAAGCTATTGATCTGCATAAACCATTTCAAGATACCTTAGATAACTTGTCCGTTTGGGCTGTTCATCTGGGTATCGAATTCTCTGCGGAGAAAACAGAGCTAGTCGTCTTTTCAAGAAAACATGATCCCACGCAGCTTCAGCTTCATATTCAAATACCTTGGGGTGTGGTTTGATTCCAAATGCACGTGGGGAGAACACATTAGGTTTCTGATAACAAAATGCCAACAAAGAGCAAATTTTCTTCGAACAATAACAGGATCTTGGTGGGGTGTTCATCCGGAAGATCTAATAAAATTGTATCAGACAACGATACTTTCAGTGATGGAATATTAATGCGTTTGTTTTCGTTCCGCTGCAAACTCTCATTGATCAAACTGGAGCGAATTCAGTATCGTTATTTGCGAATTGCTTTAGGCTGCATGCATTCGACACATACAATGAGTCTTGAAGTTCTGGCGTAAGTTCTTCCATTGAAAGATCGTTTTTAGAGCTTTCGTCGCGACTGCTAATAAGATGTGAGGTACTAAATCCCCTGGTTATTAAAAACTTCAATCTCAAACAAGATTCATGACAGTATATTTTCACCATATGTCACAGGAAATCGACGCTTCAAGATGTATTCACATCCGTTACAGCCTCCTAAATGTCCCTGACTCAACTTTATTTTTCGACACATCCATGCAGCGCAAAGTGCGTGGAATCCTGGAACACCTACGCTCGATGGAAATCCCAAAAATATTTACAAGTTAGTTCAGGCATATTGACTCTGAGAAAATGTTTCACACGGACGGATCACGAATTGAAGAGGCTACTGGGTTTGGTATATTCAACAATAATGTTTGGGTTCATTTAGGCTTAGAGAACTTGCATCTGTTTATATAGCAGAGTTAGCAGTAGTTCGTTATAGTTTGAGTGTAATTGTCACATGATCTCCAAACCATTATTTTCTCTTCACAGATAGTCAGAGTGCAATTGAAGCCATCCGCTCAAACGCTTCTAGCAAAAATGAACCGTTTTTCTTGGTCAAAATAAAACAATACCTGAACGACATTTTGAATAATAATTATCAAATCACAATAGTTTGGCTCCCGGCTCATTGCTCCATTCCAGGCAATGAAAAATCCGATATTTTATACAAATGTGGTGCTATTGAGGGTGAAATTTATGAGAGACCGATTGCTTTCAACGAATTCTATAGCGCGTCTCAACAAAGAACACTTGCCAGCTGGCAAGCTTCTTGGGATAGAGATGATCTGGGTGGGTGGATGCACTCAATTATTCCTAAAATATCGATATAGGATGGTTCAGGGGACTTGAAGTGAGTGGTGATTTCATTCGTGTAATGTCCAGACTCATGTCCAATTACTACACGTCAGATGCACATCTCCTTCGAATTGGACTTTCCGAAACTAATCATTGTGATTGTGGCTAAGGTTATCGCGATATTGATCATGACGTTTGGATATGCGTGGAGTATCGTAATGTCAGATCTCAACTAATAGATACCTTGCGTACTCAAGGTAGAATATCCAATGTCCCAGTTCGCGAACTTCTTGCTTGTCTCGACCTCCCAAGTAACAATTTTTGTTACGCTAGCTTATTTCTGACTAGTTTGCAACCATAAATTTAAGTTATTGTTACTAATATCTAACCACTTGCGTGACACAAAAAGCGCAGTTTCTACTAGTTGTTAAGTCGGTTAAAAATAAGTTGTCGTTACGTTGTTATGTCATACTAAAATAACTTATCATTCCATAACTTGAACATAACTTGTGTTCAAGTAAACTTGTTACATTATAAACAATGAATGGACCCAGAGAACTTTTCTATCAGCAATAAAAAGTTAGTTAAGTACTTGAAATCACAAACTTGATACACGGTTGAAATTTCACAACGATTTTAAAATTGTCGAGCGGAATTCAATTTTAATTAACTGTTTTTTTATGCACCTTCAATCTAAATTTGTTTATGAAGGTATGAACAATAAATAACGAAAAAACTCTTTGTTCAGAATGCTCAAAATTAATCCTAGTAGAGTGATTTCTCATTATTTCAAATTCATATATTGTAATATAACAATCGATGTTTAATCCATATATTGTTTTCTTCGAGTTTATGATAGTTCATAGAATAAAAATGACTATTCTACCTTTCATTATTTTCCCTAAAAAGTAGTTTTGAAAAAAGTAATATCCTGGTTTTATTTATGTTTTATACACTTCCTGCGACTCCATAGTGTGATCGCCATGTTCAAGTCAACAAAAGTTTTTTTGGTTGTATTTCCGTTATCATTACGTTGGAAAAACCTATCGATAGCTATCTGAATCTGCCGTCACCTTGTTTTAACCAGTATAACATAAAACACATGTTCGTGCTCTTGTTGCAACATAGCTGGGTTAAGTGGTATCAGAACTAGTTACGGGTTGCTACTATTTGAGTAAAATAAACTTATTTTCAACTAGTAGCTAGAAACTTTCTCATGTATATAATATTCAAAATTTTTCTCTTCGATTTTTGAAAGAAACCAAGAGATTGTTTGTGCATAACATATAGAATAAAACAGTGCTTTGATTGCGTAGGTCATCCTTAAGAAAACGAAGTGGGTTCACTGTTATATGCACTTCCGGCACCAGAACCCGAGAACCGGTATAATCAAAGTCGGTTCGTACGACCACCAACTAATATGACATACAAACTCTACTAGTACGCACTCTAAATTACGATTTAAATGTTTGTTGCATCCGAAATCATTTGAATCTAAGTTTGTGGAAATCGGTCAAATCATCGCTGAGAAAAGTGAGTGAGATATATTTTGGTATATATGACCACTATTTCCGGTACTTCCGGAACCGGATACCGGGAACCAGGATAGCCGGAATCGGCTTGGTTTGTTGCCTACTGATAATGACTATCGATTTGTGCAGTTTTGAGATCAGTTTAGAATTTTTTTTTACGTTTTTTGTTTCGCCGGTTTAAGCGACGGTGTACAATATGTAACACACTTTACCCTATAACTCCGGAACCGGAAGTCGGATCCGGATGAAATACAGGAATTCCGTATGGGACCACGAGACCTTTCATTTGAATCTAAGTTTGTGGAAATCGGTCAAACCATCGCTGAGAAAAGTGAGTGAGATATATTTTGGTATATATGACCACTATTTCCGGTACTTCCGGAACCGGATACCGGGAACCAGGATAGCCGGAATCGGTTTGGTTTGTTGCCTACTGATAATGACTATCGATTTGTGTAGTTTTGAGATCAGTTTAGAAAATTTTTTACGTGTTTTGTTTGGCCGGTTAAGTGAAGGTGTACAATATGTAACACACTTTACCCTATAACTCCGGAACCGGAAGTCGGGTCCGGATGAAATTCAGGAATTCCGTATGGGACCGCGAGACCTTTCATTTGAATCTAAGTTTGTCAAAATCGGTTCAGCCATCTCCGAGAAAACCTAGTGAGATTATTTGACACATACACACACACACATTCATACACACACACACACACACACACACACACACACACACACACACACACACACACACACACACACACACACACACACACACACACACACACACACACACACACACACACACACACACACACACACACACAGAGACATTGCTCAGCTCGATGAGCTCAGTCGAATGGTATATGACACTTGGCCCTCCGGGCCAATTTTCACTAGTCGGATTTTCAAGTGATTGCATAACCTTTCTATATGAGAAAGGCAAAAACATATTCGTTCTCTTGTTGCAACATAGTTTGGACTTAGTCGTATCAGAACTAGTTGCGAATTGCTACTTGGGCTTTCTTACATGAAACTACTTTATCATTTCATTAAGTCAATTGGAGTTCGAATTAAAATTTTATTTTACGTTAGACTGTTTTCTCTTCCATGAGTTCAACCAATAGCCAGCTATCTTATATTAAATAAAAGTGATGAACTGATACAAACAAACTTGAAATAGTTATAAAATTATGTACAAAATGAATGTATTTGTTTTAATGTGATTTATAATAGCAAATCGCTTGATGAAAACAGTGTTTAGATTAACTAATGAATACCAACATACTAATATAATATTCGAAATGTATTAGATTCAAAGTACTATGTATTGTGGATGCCACGGCGAAGAAAAAGTTATGTATATTGCCTATGAAATAAACGTATTTATGGAAAAAATAACAACAACAGCAATTTTTTTGGGTGTCGTGTCAGTGAGAAATTATCTTTTGATTTGTTCACTGGACCTTACTAACTAGTTGTGGTTAGCTGTATTGTTACAAATCGAATTGGTTGCATTCAACAATCTGGTTTGCGTTAGGATACTACTATAACGATTGGGGATCGAGAAAACGTAAGGCTGCGGCTTTCCGGAACGTCAATTGAGACAGAATGATTTCAAATGGCACAGTTGAAAGTGATTTTCAGAATGTTTTTACCTTTTTTTACCTTTTTTACCTATTTTTATATATATAAAAAATAGGTATAGAATTCGCTCAAACTTTCGAAAAATTTTCCGAGGCCCGGAGGGCCGAATGACATATACCAATCGATTCAGCTCGACGAACTGAGCAAATGTCTGTGTGTGTGTATGTGTGTGTGTCCGTATGTGTGTTGTCAACTAAGAGGTCGAGATCTCAGAGATGGCTGGACCGATTTTCATCAAACTAGTCGCAAATGAAAGGTCTCCCCGTCACCCAAAACGCTATTGAATGGTTTTGAGATCGGATGTTTACTTTTTGAGTTATACAAAGTTTTATGTCAAAATTTTCAGTTTTTTGACAGTATCTGTCACAATTGACCTTGAAAACAGAATATGTTTTCAGACTTAGATTCCGCACGGTAATACCTATCCAACAAGCCATAGATTGTTAAAATCCGTCCATTTTTAACGGAGATATCGAAATTTTTGTGTAAACGACTTTTCCCCCTATTCCAGCAGTAGAAGTTTTGAGCGCTGTCTGGCAAAGAAATGCTTGGGAACAACATAAAACACGATTTTTTATACTGTTACATACATTTGGTTTTAAGTACCCAAAAGACTGTGTACAACATGATATTTTGCCTCGAACCGATTTTAGCACGGTTCGTTTTTGGCAACATAATCGTTCGAATGTGACATATGTAAACCAGACGAATTTTCGAGTTGAAAGCAATTCCATAATTATATTGATTTAAACGACTTACAGAAATAAATGCTGGAAGAAAATAACAGCCATATACCATTCGAATCAGTTCGTCGAGATCAGCAAATCCGTGTGTGACCAATAATTTCACTCAATTTTTTTCGGAGATGACTCAACCGTGTTCTACAAACTCAGATTCATATGAAAAATCGTATACTCCCAAACAAGACTCTTGAATTATGTTTGGTTCCGACCTCTGGTTCCGGAACTACAGGATGATATGTGAAACGAAATTAAAACTGTGTAACTCATTTTACTCGTAGATGGCTAAACCGATCTAAGATTCAAATGAAATCTAAGAATCATCTAAGATTCAAATGAAAAGTTTTAAGATTCTATAAAACATCTTGCTTTTTAGTTAGATCCAACTTCCGGTTTAGAGAGATACATGGTGATTAGTATAAAAATGTCTATTTCAAATAAATTAATCAGATTTATCGGGTTAGCAGATTTGTATAGTCGATAACCAAAAAAACTTATTTCATTTTTGGTTGTACTCAGTTTTCGGTTCGGAAGGTATTCAAAAATTTAATTTGCGCTACGATTTCTCAAAGATGTCTGCACTGATTTTTAAACATTTTAAATCAAATGTAAACTACATAGCTATTCAGATAAATTTGTCTGGCTTCGGCTACACCGAATTTTGAATTCCGGTTCCAGTATCGAATCGTTTCTCAAAGCTCAATCGTTTTCTAAAAAAAAAGCCAAATCGAATTAAGAAACAAAAGTTCAAATTAAAATAAATCCAATTTTATCCAATTCTGACTTCCGATTCTGGAATTGTAGGATGATAGGGCGATATAGAAGATAACATTCCCGAAAAGACTCAAAAATATTGCAATTTAATCGTCATATGGCCATACGATTGGGTTTGGGTTATGCTGGTTCCTGAATACCGGCTCTGGTAGTACCCTAAATTACCCTAAACTCTAAAGTGGAAATTATTTCGACATATCATGGAATGTTTAATCGATTGTTACACTTTTAGATTCAAATTCGATCCGATTTGCTGTTTCGACATTACAGAGTAATGAGTGATTAAAATCTCAAATTGCCACTTGAATCGACGGACATTAGAATAATGTCATGAAAACTGAAACACCGAAGAATATTCATGCAAAAAACACATGCGGATTGATAAAAAAAGGTATCATCTCACTGCTAGGTGGATTAAGCACGTTTTTTTTTGTTAATATCGTATTAAATAAATTGTGTTTTTCATTCCATTCGCTCTGCTTTTTATTGACCTTTTTTAAGACGTTAGCCTGAGATATATAGTAGGGTGATAAATTTAGTGTTCACATGAAAAAACTCAGTCAAGCTATATTTTTATCCATTCGGAGTCCTGCAAGCATACTTTGGTTCAGGAGCCAGTAAATTGGAAATGACAAGGTACCCGTTTCTAGTGATAAATTGAATGAGTCTACACGTTATAAATGAAAGCCTTTTGTCACGAATGGTTGCAGTTTATCTTCTACAGGTACAATTGTGCAACGTTGTGAAGCAGATCTTAAAGCAAACTGAGTTTAGTAATTCTTTAAGGGTTGTTCTCGTCAGTGTGTGATGTGTTACCCTGTATCTTGACGAGAACATCCACACTACGATTTGTTCTGATGGCTGGTACCCTCATGCCAGCAAAGCAGTCGTTCCGAAGTGAAAATGCTGCATCACCTGGAGCAACATACCATGAAATATGCCAGGGTGATGTTTTCACATCTCCTCTGTCTGCTTCATTCATTTTCGAAACATAGGGAATAACAACCTGCAGACGGGACAAATGCACGGGACATTCCTATCTAGACGCCAGGCAATGGAGCTGGAAGCTGGGGGACGTATATATGAAAACAAATAGTTGGATCCCTTGTTGCATGGATGTTGTGCTAATATTGTTATTTTTCGTCTGATAAAATCATAACGGAATTATAGTATCATGGTTGACTAGATTTGATCGCATGGTGAAAAACAAAAGAGATTATAGTCTGTCTAGTAGGAGCTTATCGCTTGTGCACTAAGCGTTTCCTACTCCAATATTTATTTTGCTCCAGCACATCGTAACTCATTACTTTGACGTGTTTGAACTATGCCAAGAAAGATTCAATCAATTTAGTGGTACTCAAATAAGGTACCTTGGATAGCAGCATCAACTGCAACAAGAAGTTTTCAGTTGTATCTTTCTAACAATAGTAGAAAATGGAGTTAAAATGAAATTGAATTCTTCTTTGAGATATTGAAACTATGCAACGGAAGAAAATGTGACGTCAGTTTATGGTTTTACTTTTCATACTTTTCTAGTTTGTCGAGAGCATTCATAGCCCAACATTCGAGTAGTTCGATGGAATTTGATAGACGTTTCCGAAATGGTGAGTCAGAACTTAAGTTCTACTATATGATCTTGGTTGTTCGAACTAGATTCTAATCGATTGATATGAAAATGCATTAGAAAACAGATTAGTGTGGATAGGATTAAGTTCAAGAACCGACAATCGAATCTAATTTTTCTCTCGCTTTTTTAAAACAACAATTTCTCGTGTTAACGTTTTAACCACAAATGAGAACTATCAAATTTTTTAATGACAGTGCCATTCATCGATTTTTATATGCTTGCTATTATTTCATAGAGCGACGTATTCAATAGGAAGCACATTATTGGTTCTAGAAACATGTTTCCTCACTGATGGTTTCAATACGTGTAGCATTCACTCTATCGTCATCTGGCATACATTTTCATAAACTAACGAGCAATTGAAACCGCTCTTTCTGCTCTGAAAATCGTGCCAGGCGTACGAATGTGTCTTTACTGCAATTGAGTTACATACTCCGGATACTACCAGAACAACCATGCGTTTCCTTCTATTACAAATTTGATGGGGACGCGCGGTTTTTTGTTGGAAAGAGAATGAGCCAATTCCAATGTTGTCATCCACATTCTTAAAAATTATGAAAATAATGCATCGTAATGCGTTCTGAAAAGATATTTTATTCAAAATGGTGCCTGATTTGAAGGTATAGTTTTTGGTATATATTACTATTTTATTACTAATATGAAATACTTCTAAAAATTTGTTTGAGCGTATATACTGATCTTATGATGCCTTCCTTATTGCCAATTATATGAAACATCAAGTTATATTTCGAAGTTGTTTGACCATTACTTCCAGAGCTACCAATACTGGAAACCAGGGATCATCATAATCGAAATACGTTCATCTTTTACCATTTATTGGAATTGGAATTGTTTTGAAACCAGTTATGAAGATTTCGTTCGTCTGTCGATTCGTCATTCATATGAGGGTTTGGAATTGGTATTCATCGTTCTGTATTTCAGGAATCTAAAATTGAATTTTCAAAACCATGTTTTAATCCACCTGGTGGAGCGAAAATGCCTTTATCTTGTCATTTGAACAGTCTTAATATAGCATAATTTTTCAAGAGAATAATTTCAGACAAAAATATGGGCTGAAAATTTCTGTCACAACATTCGGTTAGTTCACAAAAGCGGGCTTCTGCGCTTACGTAGCATATCCGATAATATTCTCAAAGCCAAAAGTATCAGCAATATTGCATTAGAACGTGATCATTGGTCACTTTCTGAAAAAATTTACAGATAGAAAAAAAAACGCAATTTGATCTGCGATTTGATCTTCGAACTTGATCAATGATCTAATAGCAGTTTCAAATAGTTTTCAAATGAGTCTAGGATTATTGAAAGTGGTTCAACCATCTCCGATACAATTGAGTGTAGAGAAAGAAAGCGTCTTATCGATTACGTTAGTTATTCCATTATATCTTCGGAACCGAAAACAAATAAACTTCATTCGCAATCTTAGAATTGCTTTCAAACGAGTCTAAACTTGTTAAAATCGATTCAACCATCTCTGATCAAATTAAATGGCAAGTATCTCCGGAACCGGTATTGACATCCATTTGATCTTTGAACTTTATCAATCGTTGAATAGTAGCTTTAAAACAAACCTAAGTTTGTTGATTCACAATTCAATAGTAGTAGTTTCAAACGAGCCTGTACGGCTCTACAAGCCGCACTTGAAACACACGAGACAAGCAATGTAGATGAAAATTCGAATCGGAACAATCGACAAAAATCTGCGCGATGGAATAAGGGCTGCGATCGAAACATGGAATTCTAGCAGGAAATTGGCTAGATAGTACAAAATGTATAGAAAGCGGGCATCAAAAAGAACGGAGCGGACTTTCTTCCATAGCTGTGACATCGCTGACAAGCTGGAAACTGGCTTTGTTGTGTTGGGTTAGATGCGCCAGCGCCGGGGTTGTCCAAGATTACGCACAGCGGCTGGATGCAGTACTACTCAACCCACGGGAAAACAGCTGCTCGCTGCTACTCATGAAGGTATATGGAAAGGGATCCACTCCGCCGTTGTAAGTAGAATTGTATGTTAGTGGCATAAGCAGTTAATAGAGAAGAAGAACGCAGAAGAATGGTACAGAACGGAACGGTATTGAAGGTGAAACGATACGAACAAGCGCGGAACAAGTAAATCTCTGTCCTTCGCAGAAAGGAACAGGAGGAACGAATTGTATTACTTGAATGACACAAGTAAGTTATACGAGAAGCCGAAGAGTTTGCGCAAAGGTTTTGTTCTGCAAGCCGATATGTGCAGGAACTTGAACGGCAACCTTCTCACGAACCTAGGGGATGGAAGCAGTGCTATGACGAGCACATAAACGGCGAAGTTGGCGACAAGCAGCAACGAATCGAGTTTTTTTTCGTTTAAGACGTCAGGATAGACTTTGCACTAAGGTTCAAAATAAGTGATTTGCAAAAAAAAAATTATTCTACGTCTGCTTAATGAACTATGTTGATCGTGACAATTTTAAGCTCTGATACTGACTGAAATAGTAAGACCATTCGATGTCATACAAGCTTTCAATCAATCTTTCATGCAATTTTAACTTCAAAATAAATTAAACGCATTTCTATGTCTACCAAATAATTCTTAAGTCATAACTGATTGAGTTCCGCGAGGAGGCACTGGCAATTCAACATAATCTGTTAATGCACTAATAAACCGAAGGCGAAATGTCAAACAAATGAAATTTTGCGTTTGTTTCGATGTCTATTTCAATTCATGCCGAACACATAAACTCTTTAAAAGATTGGTGTCGAGATATGAAGCATTTTTTATCGGTGGCCTCAAAATGTAGTACAACCTGTAGTATCTGTCACAATTGACCTTGAAATCTGAATATGGTTGAAAACTAAATGTGAATACCTTATCGTAATACCAATCAAACGAGCCGTATTTTGTAAGAATCCGTAAACTATTCACGGAGATATCGAGATTTTTCGTCAATAGTTGGTGTTTTGAACGAAGCACGATGAAATGACGCTTGGAATAAAAATTATACACAATTTTCAATACAATAATTTTCAAGTAAATGAATGATTAAATGCAGTAATCTTCAGTATAGCATTTTGGCTCGAATGGTTTTTGCGCGGTTCCTTTTTGGCATCATACTTGTTAATTGTTTGACTGTAACGTGTTAAACCTTATATTGAAAATTTTGCATTATCTTCGATTACAAAGTGCCATTATCTGCCATAGCTGTTCTCGATCGATTGTGTCGTATGCCGCTTTGAAGTCAATGAATAGGTGATGCGTGGGTACGTTGTATTCACGACACTTCTGGAGTACTTGTCTTATCGCGAATATGTGATCCGTAGTGGCGCGGGCTCCAGTAAATCCCGCTTGGTACGGCCCTACGAATTCTTTAGCTATTGGTGATAGACGACGGCAAAGGATTTGGGAGAGTACCTTGTAGGCGGCGTTCAGCAATGAGATTGCGCGGTAATTGCAACAGTCGATCTTATCGCCCTTTTTGTAGACGGGACATACCACTCCTTCCATCCATTCCTGTGTTAGAATCTCCTCCTCCCAAATCCTAGAAATCATCCAGTGCAGCGCTCTAGCCAGTGCCTCTCCTTCATGTTTGAGCAGCTCGCCTGGCAAATGGTCATTGCCCGCGGCTTTGTTGTTCCTCAGCTTGCCGATTTCCTCACTTATCTCCGACAGATCAGGGGCTGGGAATCTGTCGTCGGCTGAGCGTGCACCCAGATTGATTCCTGTACCGTTCTCTGTATCTTGTGCTTTGCCATTCAGATGCTCGTTATAGTACTGCTTCCACCTGTCGATCATCTCACGTTCGTTCGTGAGAAGATTACCAATGGTATCTCTGCACATTTCGGCCTGTGGCATGTAGCCTCTACGTGAGCGGTTCACGTTCTCATAGAACTTCCGTGTGTCATTTGCGCGGTACAGCTGTTCCATCGCTTCGCGATCTTGGTCTTCCTGGTTTTTCTTCCGGAAAACCGTGTTCTGTCTGTTCCGCGCCTGTCTGTATCGTTCCTCGTTCGCTCTAGTGCGGTGTTGCAGCATCCTCGCCCTTGCTGCATTCTTCTCTTCAACCAACTGCTGACATTCTCCGTCAAACCAGTCATTTCCTCGATTCGATAACCTCGTACCTAAAACGGCTGCAGCAGTGCTACTCACGGCGGACCTTATGTTCCTCCAGCCGTCTTCAAGAGTCGCTGCGCCAAGCTGCTCTTCCGTTGGTAGCACTAGCTCCAGTTGTTGCGCGTATTCCTCTGCAGTACGAATGCTACGTAGCTGCTCGAGATTGAGTCCCGGCGTTCCTGTGCGACGAGTATTGTGCACCGTCGATAGTTTTGAGCGCATACAAACCGCGACAAGGTAGTGGTCAGAATCAGTATTTGCACTGCGGTAGGTGCGGACATTGATGATGTCGGAGAAGAATCGCCCGTCGATGAGAACGTGGTCGATTTGATTTTCTGTATGTTGATCGGGTGATCTCCATCTACTATCCCTCGGGAGGCTGCAAAGTTTACGCATCGTTGTCCGTTATCGTTTGTTACCGCGTGCAGGCTCTCCATCCTGATCACGGGTCTGTACATTGCCTCCCGGCCTACCTGAGCACTCATGTCTCTGCTAACGAGTTTTACATCCCGCCGTGGGCAGCTGTCGTAGGTTTGTTCCAGCTGCGCGTAGAATGCTTCCTTCTCGTCATCGGGTCTCGTCTCGTGTGGGCAGTGCACGTTGATGATGCTGTAAATGAAGAAACGGCCCTTGATCTTCAATACGCACATTCTATCACTGATTGGCTGCCACCCAATCACGCGCTGGCGCATCTTGCCCAACACTACAAATCCCGTTCCTAGAACGTTGGTTGTGCCGCAGCTGTGGTAGAAGGTAGCCGCTCGATGCCCACTTTTCCACACCTTCTGTCCCGTCCAACAAAGTTCCTGCAGTGCTACGACATCGAAGCCGCGGATTTGAAGCTCATCATGCAGCATTCAGTCGTATCCTGGGAAGCCAAGCGATTTGCAGTTCCATGTGCCAAGCTTCCAATCGTAGTCCTTATTTCATCGCGTAGGTCTTTGCCGATTATTGCGAGTCGTATTTATATCCTGATTATTCGTAACAAGTGTTTTCCGGGCGGCTTGTTAGGCCTGCACCAATCTCTTGTCTCGCCGGAGGGCCATCGTGTCAGCACTGTTTAGAGTCCCACACTGCCACAAGGATGGTAATCAGCCGCTCATAACATGAAGAACAGACGCTGTTTCGAGCAGCCCCAACATGGGCAACAGACGCTCGGGTAGACTTGCTCTCTGTAAAGAGAAGGCAAGCCTTCCCTTCCCTGTCAGCATACGACCGAGGTCCCACCGGGGTTGGTTACCCGATCTTTCCTATGGTTACTCGTACCCCAGCCGGCACCGCGGGGAGGTACGGATAGGAGTTACTGGACAAGAGGCTAAGAACCACATTGGGGCCTGAATTGCGCATTCGTTTACCAACCAAAATATCTCTCAAATAAATTTAAAAAATATGTACACAGATAAAAATATTTCGTGAATTTACTTGAATTTATTTGAAGCAGGTAATTAAACATAAAGTTGCTTTACAAAAACTAGGCGTTAATTGAAAGATACAGTTCTATTCATTTGAAATTCAATGCAATTGAATTTAGTTTTGCATCGATGATGAGTTTCAATCAAATTTTCAATTCAACCCATGTCATTTCCATTACTATTGATTTACATGTCGTGTAAATTTCATTATTTCTTTCTCTGTATATTCATTGAATTTCTAGTCACAATTTTATTCAAATGAATATTGATTCAGAGAAGATGTGGAGTTTTTTGCCTTACTCATATGGAAAGGTTATGCAATCGCTTAAAGTTCTGTGGTGTAATGACGTAGATTTAAAATATTTTAGATACTCATTCGATGAAAGAATGAGAATTGAATTGAAATTGGCTCCCTGCAGATGATATTTTGGTTTCGTATTGTCGTAGGGGAACGTGTGACGTTGGCATTGATACTCGCTTTTGTTTCAATAAGAGACGAACAAGCTTCGACTCTCTTCATTTGTGTTGGAGGCGATCATTTACGAATGAATATGAGGCTGTTGGATTGGATTCTTTCATTGCAAATCCGTGACAATTTTAAGCTCTGATGCTGACTGAAATAGTAAGACCATTCGATGTCATACAAACTTTTAATCAATTTTTCATGCATTTTTAACTTCAAAATTATTTAAACGCATTTTTATGTCTACCAACTGATTTTTAAGTCATAACTGTTTGAGTTTTCACGTTATTTTCACTTGGCCAATACTCGACTAGCTAGTACAACAGTATCAACTCATATGTGTCATTTGCCTTCCTAGCTGATATGCTATTCTGTGGCTCAGTCAATAAATGAATGTACGTTGTGATCAAATGTTTCTCGGTTCAAGCCAGGCGCGTAGCCAGAGAAAATTTTCGGGGGGGGGGGTTTTAGAACATGGTGATAAATCAACACATGTACAATTTATATCACAATGTTTCCCATGGGTTATAATTTTTTGTTTCGGGGGGGGGTTTGAACCCCTAAAACCCCCCCCTGTATACGCGCCTGGTTCAAGCCCCAGTCGCTTCCGTTTTACTTTTGCTCTTTATTTCATTGAAATTCGAGCAATTTAAGTTTCAAATCGCACTTGATATTCTGTTATTTACAGCTGATTTAATGGAATTTTACTAGCTTCTTTTACGCTGTGTGGTATGAAAGCCATAGTTTTTTTCGAGTTATTTTTGGTTGATATATGTAGATGTAGAACAGATGCTATGAATAAAGCATCTGTGACGAATATGGTTTCGGTTACCAAGCATTGCATCAAAAGCTTTAAATTTATGTTTGACTCTTTCAATTCAACACCTTACGTTCAGTCAGCATGCCATTCCCCGTCTTACTCCCAGTGTCTTCGGTGCGTGAAATTATCAATTAAGCAATTTGTAAACTGTCAACTTGCTCCGTGCGATGTGGTAACTGACTGTGGAACACAAAGTTTCACTAGCTTCTGTCGTAGGAAGCCTATATTACACGAAGGATGCCTCCGGGTTGGGCCAGCGAAACCTCCTGGTACATTACATTCTCGAGTAGTGTGAGGACCCCACAGTCCTGTATGGCGTCGAAACGCTTCAGCAATTGCAAGGCGCATCGTAAAGATTCTTCATTTAGTTTGTTTACTTTTAAAATGAAGCTTACCTGGAGCATATATTTCTCCGCACCGCAAGCTGTGGTGGAAATGAGGCTACTCATGCCCCCATCGCATATTTCTTGAGCACTTTGCCTGAGACACCAAGCTCTCTTCATTCGCTATGTCGTTTGAATTACTGTCGTAAAATGAGCAAAGGAGGCAAATATACTTGTATAAAATAACACCCATCTTCACTGCAGTGTATATTAGACGAGTGTCATTAACCTTTTGAAGCTTACTACTTTGCAGTTATGGTTGAAAAAACACAAAACATTGTTTTTTGAAAATAAAATAGATGTGCATTTTGGTTTAGTCACGATTTTAGGATTTTCGTGTTTGCTTCACACATTTACCAAATGAAAGGTGCGTCAAAATTTACAAAAAAATATACGATTCCTAGAAAACATATCGTTTTTTCTGCATTCTAGCTATTAATATTACATACTCAAGAACAAAGAAAAAGAGAAACTTAACACATCACTGAATAATTAAAACAACACATTTTCTGGCAGAAATCTATTTAAACCGTCGATATAATCTCCTTGTGTTGAATTTATTAACGGAGAGCATTTTACCTTTTTTTTATATATAAAAAATTGGTATAGAACTCGCACAAACTTTAGAAAAAATTTCCGAGGCCCGGAGGGCCGAATGTCATATACCAATCGATTCAGCTCGACGAACTGAGCAAATGTGTGTGTCTGTATGTGTGTTGTCAACTAAGAGGTCGAGATCTCAGAGATTGCTGAACCGATTTTGATCAAACTAGTCGCAAATGAAAGGTCTCCCCGTCACCCAGAACGCTATTGAATGGTTTTGAGATCGGATGTTTACTTTTTGAGTTATACGAAGTTTTTTGTCAAAATTTTCAGTTTTTTGACAATGACTGTCTCAAATGACCTTGTTTTTAGACTTAAATTTCGCTCGAAAATAGCTATCCAACAAGCCATAGATTGTTAAAATCGGTCCAGTTTTAACGGAGATATCGATATTTTTGTGTAAGCGACTTTTTCCCCTATTCCAGCAGTAGGAGTTTTGAGCGCTGTATGACAAAGCAATGCTTGGGAGCTACGTGAAACATGATACTGGTACATCCAATTGTTTCTAAGTATCAAAAAGACTGTGTTTAGCATCCTTTTTCATGACATTTTGCCTCGGACCGATTTTAGCACGGTTCGTTTTTGGCAACGTAATTGTTCGAATATGACATATGTAAACCAAGTGATGGCAGCATTTTCCAGTTGAAAGCAATTCCATAATTATATTGATTTAAACTACTTACAGCAATAAATGCTGAAAGAACATAACACCCATATACCATTCGAATCAGTTCGTCGAGATCAGCAAGTGCATGTGTGACAAATAATTTCACTCAATTTTCTCGGAGATGACTCAACTGTTTTCTACAAACTCAGATTCATATGAAAAGTCGTATGCTCTCAAACAGGGTTCCTGAATTATGTTTGGATCCGACTTATGGTTCCGGAACTGACATTTATTTATTTATTTATTTATTTATTTCACACATCTTGCTTTTCAGTCAGATTTTCCGGTTTAGGGTACTCGAGGTGATTAATATAAAAATGATTTTTCACATAAATTAATCAGGTTTATCGGGTTTGCAGATTTGGATAGTTCAGTTTTAGTGGTATTCAGTTTTTGATTCGGATTTAATTCGCACTAAGATTTTTCAAAGATGTCTACACTGATTTTAAAACATTTTGAAACAAATATATGCTATACAGCTCCTCAGGTGAATTTATCTGACTTCGACTATACTACTACGATTTTCGAATTCTGGTTCCAGTATCGATTCATTTCTCAAAGCTCAATCGTTTTCTCAAAAAAGCTAAATCGACAAAGACAAAATTATTAACTGTAGCTTGATACGCTCAACTCTAGAGTATGCATCATTTTTACCCTCGAGACATTCAACGCCTTAAATCAATCCAACGCAAATTCGTCCGTTTTGAACTTCGTCGTCTTTCGTAGACCTTCCGAGCTACGAAGATCGTTGCAAGCTGATTGACCTAGATTTGCTCTCTGTTCGACGTGACGTCTGTAAGGTCATTGTTGTAATTGATTTCGTATAGACTTTTCAGATCTTCTACAATTGTTACACTTAGATAGTCATTGCCGTACTCTTCGTTTCGAACCATTTCTTAGAATACTCTCATCTAGAACTAACTACGGTTATTACGAACCTTTAATAATTGCTCCAATGTATTTGACCTTCATCATCGTCGTTTTTGTATAACTCATGATTGCTCTGATACGATGCATTATTGTTATCATTTTTATTCACGTGCTTTTTATTTATTTCATATTTATTACGCTTTGATAAACTACCCTCTAAGACTTCAGCATTTAGCACTTCGAGAACTTTTTCTATTCTACGTGATCCTTGTAGTGTCTTAAATTTGTTGTTTTCCACTAAGCTAAGGTCATAGTTGTCTTCTGTGAGAATAGGTTTTTGTTGCCCCGATTTGTTTTCGTTGAACTCGTCTACATCCTTGCATATTGTGGTAAACTTTTCCCTTTTAAAAACTGGTTCATTTATCATTTGTTTGTAATCAAAATCGGCTGTGTCATTTTCATTATTATTCTTGTTATGAACATTGTCATGTACACTATTATATATGTCATAGTTATTTGTTTTGATTTCCGTCTTACCTATTATGTCTACGTTTGCTATAATGAACTCGGTTTGGCAGCTTATGTTATTGGTTTTCGTTCTACTACGTATATTTTCTTCAGTTTGACACCCTTTCTCGGTTACCATTGGGTATTGATTTTCCTTATATATTAGGTTGTTTGTATTTGACTTGTATTTTATATTATCATGAAGCGAATTCTGTGCTCCTGTAATTTTCTGATTATGGCCTTCTGCTTGTCGCTCCGTATCTCCCATAGCATATTGTAGCCACTTTGGTATCGGCTTTGCTTCCATGCTAAATACAATTTGCTTTTCTTGTAAGATTATCTTGCCATTTTGGATATCTATATTAGTAACGTGCTTATTTATAAAGTTCATTCCAAGGATGCCTGCAAATCCCAATTCCTCGACGACGTCAAATTTTATTCTAAATTTTAGGTTATCTATTAAAAAGTCTGCTTCTGTAGTACCGAGACTAATTTGCGGAATATTCATTACTCCTGTGTAATGAATTTGTTCTTTAATATTTATTCTGTATGCACCTATCTCTTCCGCGCATCTTCTGCTTATTAGGTTCGAACTAGCGCCGGTATCAATTAGGAATTTTTTCTTAATGTTAGGTCTCGTTGTGGTTCTCATTTCAATTTCGAATGCGTTGAACCAATTTTTTGCCAATGAATGGCTTATAGTATTCGCTTCTCGAGTTTTACTCGAACTTCTTTCTCTGTTTGAAAGATCCGTCATTCTTTCCAATTGGTGGTCAATTTGTTCCACCTTGCTTTGTATTTTCTTAATTACATTCCATGTGTTATACTTTTCATGGGGTGTTCGGTTCTCTGTCAACTCATACGCCCCATAATTTAGTTTTTTCGATAGTTGGATTGTTGATTGTTATATCTTCTGCCGTTATTCTGCGTGCTATCTTGGTGTCTAACCTGTTGATCGTAGTTTCTGCCATCGTACCTTCTTGCGGGAGACTGGTCTCTATACATCATTTCTCGATTTCTGTCTTCTCGCCATGTTCTGCCCTCAGCTTGGTTATTCACGCCCTGGTTTCGTACTTGATATCTTTCGTCTTGACGATTATATTGACGTCTGTTATCATCTCGGTTTCCGTAGCTATTCTGATAATTTGGCATCATGCGTCCGGATTCTCTATACTGATTACCGCGGTTTTCAGGTTCTCGATAATACCTCCTATTATCGTTTGATCGACTTCCGCCAGGTCTTTCCTGGTTCCAAGAATTCCCCCAATTTGGTTGTCGTGGAGCTCTGCCGTGAGCCTGTTGATGCTGACCTGAGAATCTATTTCTAACATGGCCCAACTGATCTGCAGTTCTATGTTTGTTCTCTGACATCCGACAGGCTTGTAATCGTTGTACTATGTTTTCCAGATGATCACATTCCGCATGTTCATCCTGCAAAAATTGTATCAAATCTCTAAATGCAATACCCTTTTGACTTTTCGCTGCCTGTTTCAAGCTTGCGTTTCGTAATCCCCCAATGAAATGTATTTTCAAGCTCCTTTCTGCGAAGGAACTTTCGGTGTGTTGATCTCGTTGCATCTCTTCGATGCATTCATAAATTTGCAGTGCTCTAACAGCATAATTTGTAAATGTCTCCGACGGTCCTTGCTCTAATGTCTCTATTTTCTGTAAAATGCCTTCAACGGTTATTCTTATGCTGAATTGTCTTTTCAGATTTTGAAACATTTCTTCCCATGTGTTAGCTCGTATTCTGTTTATGAATGACGCTGCCTTCCCTTTCAATTTCATCAACACCACATTCAATAGTGGTTTTTGATCCTCCCCCAATGGTATTTCGTCTGCGAAATAGCTTATTTGTATTAAAAATGGTTCGAGTTCATCCACTGAACCATGAAACTCTGGAATACATTGTATCGCCGTTTGCATCGGAAACCGATATCTTTCGGCGTTTTCGTTCCTATTTTGGCTCATGTTTGCGGTGTTTGAGCTGTTACCGGCGCGCTTGTTTGTGTCTAAATCCACACTTAATTGTAATATGGGCGATTTTAGTTGCTCGGCCTCGATAATAGTGGATTCGTCTAATATTCTAATTGCCGCGTCGTATTTTGTTTTTACGTTTTCAAACTGGTCTGTTAATGTATTCCAACAATCTACACTGACGCGCGCTTCGTAACCACCAATTAGTCTCTCTAATTCCCTGAATGCGTCGAGAAGGGTCTCTCTTTTTGCAATTATCCCAGCTAATGATCGGGGTCTAGTTTTATTTTTATAGAGATTTTCGTACTCTTTCACAATATATTCGCCAATTTCATTAATTCTACCGAGCTGATCCATTTAAGATAATTTCAAAATTACTCGCTCCGGTATTTCCCATATGTGAAGATTAGTTGTAAATATAAACCAAAAATCACTACATAAAACCATCGAATCGGTTCTTTATAGAACCATCGAAAATCTATTCTAACGGGCTATCAGAAATTTTACTCCTCAACGTAAAAAAAAAACAAACTGTGTGATGTAAATAATTTCCAAGCCGTGTATGTAAATAACTCGTCTTTTAGTATCAATGCACGGTCCTGACATTTTACAATTATGCTATCATTAACTTAGGTTTCATTTTTTTTTCCTTTTTTTTTGCGAATTTATAGTACTATATTCGGCAACGGCCCGATCAGGCGTGGTTGCCCCAATTCACTGTTGAATGTAGATGTCGAACAAAGCGCACTGAATGTGCATGGATTACTTACTCGATCAACATGATGAACATCCCCCTTCTGCCGATCATCTCCGAATTCTGGTAGTCACTTGGGTTTGCGTTCCGATGATGTCTTCCTTTGCCTCGCAAAGGACCGCCGCTGTCACCACTTGTAGGCTCCCGGCCGAGCGGTGGCGGGTGGCAGAATAACGAAGATGACGTTTCTTTTAGTTCTATACGGAGTAATACCACGAAATTCACCTTTTTTCTGAGTTTGTAGTTTATCTTTTTATGCTTTTCACTTATCAGCTACTTATTCTCAATAGTGCAGGATTAGGCTGTTTTGGGAGTTCTTTCCCACAATCTAACAAAAGTCACTAACGATTGTTAATAAGGCTAACACTTCACGCAGTCTCACTAAGTTCGGCATATCATTAAGTTTACGCACATATGAACGTATGTCCTACTGCAGTACAATCTAGTGCATACTCCACTAGTTTGAAAATCTATTCACAACACTTCATGGTGATCTCAAACACTACACATGAATCTGTTAAATCTCTATTCATTACAGCAATTTTCACTTCTTTAGATGCCTTCCGAAAACATTATTTCTTGCTTGATTTTGAGGGCACTTGATACTTGACCCTCACAATGCACACTATGCATACTCCTACGGCTTACTGTATTACACTCCGAACTAGACTTAACTTTTCACTTAATTCTTCAGAAATTGAGTCTGGTCTGTGCTGAACCGAGCTGAACTCTAACTTTTCACTTAATTCTTCAGAAATTGAGTCTGGTCTGTGCTGAACCGAGCTGAACTCTACTTTTTCACTTAATTCTTCAGAAATTGAGTCTGGTCTGAGCTGAACCGAGCTGGACTCTACTGAACTGAACTCTGATTTTTTTCCGACTAGTGGTTTTTATGTTCCTCACATTTCACTAGCTGTTCGGCCTAAACCCGAGACCATCGTGAACGTTACCGCGGTTGTCCGTGAAATTTCTTTGTTTACGCAGAGCACCTCAGTGTCGCGTAAACAAAAAACACCTCAGCAACCCCGAGCACATTCCAAGAGCGCGTAAACAAAAACTGCTGCGCCAATGCAAACCAGCAAATTTGCTAAGGACGCTGCACTCGTAATGCTCTAAAAAAGCTGTTTCTCAGTTATCTGTCTCGATTGGTTCTAGTAACTAGAATACTATGTTTAGTATTAGTTTTCTCTCATTATTGTATAATTCCTAAGTTTTAGTTTTAAGTTATTATGTATAATGTATTATTTGGATCATTCTAATCTGTTGATGCAAAGATGAGGAGGTTTTATGCCTGTTGGAGAGAAAGTTTTAACTAAACTAGCTCCACTGGGCTTTTCCCTGCTCCACAATTACAGAATGATGATTTTTCAAAATTCAAACGGATATAGAAGATGACAATCCCGAAAACCTTTAAAGTTGGACTCAAAACTATTGCAATTTATTCGTAATATGGCCATACGAATCGGTTTGGGTTATATTGGTTCCTGAATACCGGCTCTGGAAGTACCTTAAATAATCGTAAACCGTAAACCGATTGTCATACTTTTAGATTCAAATTTAATCCGATTTGCAGTTTCGCCATTACAGAGCAATGAGTGATTAAAATCTCAAATTGACGCTTAGAACGACGGTCATTAAAATAATGAAATGAGAACTAAAACACCGAAGAATATTCATGCAAAAACACATGCGGTTTGATATAAAATCATCTCACTGCTAGGTGGATTAAGCACGTTTTTTTGGTATGAGTTGGTATGAATACCCAGTAGGCACTGTGGAACAGATCTGGGCTATACGGTAAATGAGGAAGCAGTTCGAAGTGTAATTCGTTCAATTTAACCATAGTTGCCATCGATGAATCGTTGCGCTGTCTGGTGAAACAGTAGTTTTTTCTTCGACATATGAGGTCGTTTCTCCTTGATTTTTGCATTCAAATAATCTAACAACGCTAGATACTATTCGCTATTTATTGGTTTTCCTTCCTCAAGATAGTCGATGAAGATTATGCCAATGCATCCAAAAATACTGCAGCCCTTACCACCCCAGCTGACTTTTGCGCCTTTGACGCTTTGGACGTGGTTCGCCGGCTACCATCCACTCAGATGATGGTTGTTTTGATTCCGGAGTGAAGCGATGGATCCATTTTTCATCCATTGTCTGAATCATCAACACATAATATCATACTTTTTTGAGTTTTGGAGGGGGTTTGAACCCCTAAAACACCCACCTGTATACACGCCTGAGTGACGTGTTACTATAAAGTCGTTTAGCCTAGAAAACAATGGAGTATAAAATATCATCTTGGTCTATTTTGTCTCGTACCGTGTTCTCTGAAATGTAGTATCAGAGGTTGAAATAAATGTTTAGAGACAGGAGTGCTGGAGCTATTGTTTCTAAGAGTTGGATAGCTAACAGAATTGATTCACGAATGGTTGTGTATTTAAATAACAGTCATAATTTTCCAAATATTGGTTTAGCTAAACCACCTTATCTTTTGTACCACAATAATTTTCAAACCGGATACACCGTACCACAAATGCTATATTTATAGTGAAATCTGTTTCGTAAGCTCTGCAGGGAAATCGTAGTTGTTATTAGACGGGTCAATGAATTTTTGAGTAGGCTGCTGAGTTATGGAAT
The DNA here is from genome assembly GCF_030247185.1 of Malaya genurostris. Lineage (NCBI taxonomy): Eukaryota > Metazoa > Arthropoda > Insecta > Diptera > Culicidae > Malaya > Malaya genurostris. The sequence goes on along the minus strand of NC_080571.1, from coordinate 124,376,694 downwards.
GTTGGCCATGTTTATCAAACTCCATTGTGCCTGTATTTGGCTCTAATCATTCGATTTTCTGCAACATTGATTAGACCCGAGACACAGCAGGGTCGCACGGGACCGCAATGAATACATAATTATTCACTATATATATATACACGAACACGTGGACGAAACCGCACAAATAACCGAATAGAGGCAAGATCCCAACTAGCAGCTGCCAATGGCACCTTGTATGTCGGTTAAATTTTGATAAACCACAACCTGTAACCACTGCCGTAGTCAAAGTATGAAACAGGTAGTATTTACTGGTCGGGTATTATCACCCTAATTTTGTGTGAGGCCAAGTGTTTTCCTAACCCACCGGGCCTATATACACGGATATGGTTAGTACCGTTGTTGCTTCGGAAATAGCAGACATCAAAAGGTCTAACGCACCCACCCGAAGCTGAACAGGTCTGGTTGATAAACTTAACAAATGCTGCCGGCAACGTTCATCTGTGTCTCGTAACATTCGCATGGAAAGCATTTAGCTAGAATAACTAGCAGGTATGGGTTTTTCCATATTCCAGTCCCGAACCGAAAGAATCAGTGCGCACAAGACATTTATGCGGTGCAGTTTGGATTATTCATGAGACAAACAAGATTTGTTAGAGTAGGGTGGTTTTAAATATTAAGCGTAATTATTTGGGTTCATTAGGTCCAGGTGCCTGATGTTTGACCATATTGGGCTTCTTACCTCTATGGGTTATTCACGGCTTGGTTCAGTCAAGTTATTACCATTGGAAACGTTGATGACATAAATTTGATTATGGCTTACTTTTGTTCGGAATGGAATGGCACTTTACTGATTTCTACCAACCTTTTTTTTCCTGATATGGTTTATTGTTCTGCTAGTTTTTATGGAAGTTCAGTAAATTGAAATATTTTTGAAAGTCGTTAAAAGATTGAAATGTGTGAACAAAGATTTTTTATATTTTAGATATTTTTGTCTAATATCAAACAATTTTCGTTTGATGAAAACCACAACATTTTTCTAGAATGAAAAAACTGTTAAAATACTTACTTCCAGAAAATGTGGTATTCGGAATAATGAGCCTTTGGGTAAGTTTTCATGAGTTATGTAGGGGTCTTCTCAGGTTCCCTAATCACATATTTTTACTTAGCTGAATGCAAATTAATAGAATACTAGCCTAATATATATCAGCTTAAAATACACCCGACGAGCAGTTTTTTAAGGCCTTGGTAGGACAAATAGTGCTCTGATGCTAAACTAGAATGGAGCACTTGACAGTAGTCGCCATTCAAAAGATGGAAAAACTTAACTTTGGATAATTTTTCCGTATATTTGGGTATCGAATTCTATACAGAGAAAAGAGAACTGGTCGACTTTCCCACTTAGCTTCTGATGATGGGAAGAATGATAGTCCAGGCTTTCATTGTCAGATGTCTTGGGGTCTGGTTTAATTATAAATGCACATTATCTCATAACGTAATGTCACCAAAGATTTTTTTTGTTACAATAAGACAATACTGATGACTGGTATTTAGGCATCTTATACTTCGAATAGACAACATAGGGCGAGTAAACCTGGAAAGGTTGGATATCTGCGTTACACTACTTCCTCGTGTGTATTTGGACCCTCTTCAGTCGAATAATCCATTCCGAGAAACGGTTTTCCAAGAAATGGCTTTCGGATAAATAAGCCACTTTCGTCACATGATGCTAACAGAGAAGTAATATCAAGAGAAAATGGATTCGTTGAAGAAGTAATGATGTAACAGAACAATCTACTTTCTTGCTAGCATAACACATAACTAAAAAGTCCCGGGCCTAACACATAGATGGTGCTAGTTTTTTTGAAGTCATCTTTTTTCAGTTAATGTTAACCTTTAAAAGATAGCTGTTAAAATTTCATGATATTCTATTCATTAGTTTGTGAGTTATTGTGCTAAGTGACGCTTCTTTTGTTATTTTCAGAACAATGGATCAAAAACAATTTCGTGTTTTAATATTAAACTACTTCTTGATGGGAAAATATTCCGTTCAAGCGAAGTAATGGCTTGAAAAGTGCTATGGAGACTCCGCTCCATCAGAAACAACAATAAAGCCAGGGGTCATATAGCGTGATGGGTAAGTCGATGCTTTTCACGCAGCCCGCCTGGGTTCGATTCCCAACCCCGCACACAGGGTCAAACAGTTTTTCTGGTCCGAAGAGGCGAATAGTCATTCGTAGGTTAAAACCTCTATAATCTAAAAAACAATGAAATGTTGGTTTGCTGACTTCAAACGTCAGAGACACCGATGATGTAGAGCGCTGTGGACGTCTAAATGAGACGGTAACACCACCAGAGAACATAAAAAAATCCACTAAGTCGTATGAATGATCGAAAAGTGAAGTTGTGTGAGTTAGCTGACATCTTAAAGATATCAAAAGAATGTGTTGGCTTTATATTGCATGAGCATTTGACTATGATAAAGCTCTATTCAAAGTGGGTGGCGCGTTTGCTCACTGTTGACCAAAAACGAGAACGTGTTGGTGATTCTGAGAAGTGTTTCGCCATGCTTAAACGTAACAAACCGGAATTTTTGCGTCGATATGTGACAATGGATGAAACATGGGTTCATCACTCCACTCCGGAATCAAAACGATCGTCATCTGAGTGGACAATAACTGGTGAACCTCGTTCAAAGCACCCGAAAGCACAACAATTGGTTATGGCCGCGGTATTCTGGGATATGCGTAGTGTAATTTTTATCGACTATCCTGAGAAAGGAAATACCATTAGAAGTAAATATTATATAGCGTTATTGAAGCGTTTGAAGCCTGAAATTGCAACGAAACGACCGCATATGGCATAGAAAAAACTACATGAATTGAACTTGGAATTGCTCCCAGCGACTACTGGCTGTTCGCCGACCTGCAAAAAATGCTCGCCGGCAAAAAAATATTTTTTTTTCTTAGTTTGTGAAAATCGGTTGAGAAATTTCCGAGAAAATTGATTGCATATTTTTTTTTAATTAATTTTCACATATTTCCTTGTAACTCCGGAACCGGAAGTCGGATCCAAATAAAACTAAGGAAAATTGTATAAAGTTGTAAGACCTTTCTTTTAAATATAAGTTTGTGAAAATCGGTTAAGCCAACACTGAGAAACGTGTGTGATTATTTTTTCCAGTTTTTGGTGCATATCACCCTTTAATTCCGGAACCCATATGAAACTCTGGAACTTTGTATCTCAAGACCTTTCATTTGAATCCAAGTTTGTGATAATCGGTTCAGCTATCTCTGAGAAAATTGAGTGACATTATTTGTCACATACACATACATACATACACACACATACACACAGACATTTTGTGATCTCGACGAACTGAGTCGAATGGTATATGACACTCGGCCTTCCGGGCCTCGGTTCAAAGATCGGTTTCCACAGTGATTGCATAACCTTTCCATATGAGAAAGGCAAAAACAAAAGATTTTATAGACCTTCGATTTTATAGACAATAAACATAAAAACACGTTTTTATCGAAAGGAGGTTTTGAAAGTCCGTGTCCATCGTCGTTCAAAAACTACTGTCCCAAGTTTATTCAAATTTTGCACACACTTTCTACACGTAAAATACCAGACCGCAACGTTTTTCTTTTCGTTGTTAGTTACTTTGGAAAGGTTTTATAGTTACAAAATAGCAGATTTTTTCGTGAAAAATCGTAGTTCTAACTTCAAACAACTACAAAATATAAAAATGAATTAAAAAAATTCAAACAGAAATGTTGGGGTTTAGAAAAACATCTACTCTATCGATGCTGCTTTGATTTGTTGACTTCTGATTAGTCTGCGCTGAGATACAGTGGACACTGCAAATTATTATTTTTTAGAAGCGTTCTCAAAAATACACCTTCATTGACTTATTTCTCAATATTTTTCCACGATTAAATTAAAAATGTTGTTCGAAGGATGCTTTGTATTATACAAAACGTTTGAGTTTATATTTCTAGAAAAATAAAAGGGCAAAAATGATGTACTTTTTCATCATTTAGACCCTAACTCTCCCTTGATGAGAAGACAAAATTATCTCACCACTAGGAGGATTAAGAGGAGTTTTTTCTTTTGTTTGGTTGATAGGTTTCACAATTGTCGAACAAGATTCAGTCGGACGAAGCTGTAGATAGTTTGCTGTAGTGCAAAATTCTAACTCTTGTTCTGTCAGATACCTATCCTTTTTGAAGAGATACATTTCATCGTACAAAAAAAAACTAATGGATATTGCGTGGTTGCTGCGAGCTACTGTTCGTGTGTATTTTCCACTCCTTTTTGTTGTTCGCATTCTGATCCGCATAGGTTTGGAACCTCAATTATTGTCTACTCTGCATAGAACATTTAGCTCAAAATCAAGCCCGGAATAAAAAAATGAACCTATATTTGCTCTTTTTCTCTACAACATCTTATGTTATGTAGACACCTTTTGATTCGGTTGAAACACGTTTTGGAGCCGTTTCGCCTATTTTCGGTGTCTCTGTACTCGTTCCACTTCCAGCCTTCTTTTCAACAGATAGAAGGCAGTGTTAAATCACATCCTGCGGTGGATTCAGTGAGATGCAGTGGAAACTTCGTTTTCTTTGTGGATTTGTCTGAATAATAGCTCGATTTTCGGTTGATTTGTCTGAGTTACAGTTTTTTGCAAATCTCGTTGATGGTTGATTACCAAGTTCAATTCACATTTTTTCATGACTCAATCGAATTGGAAAATCATTCTAATGGATTTTACATTCATACAGTTATGTACATCAAAACGAGAACTGAATATTTTCAACGATCTTTTGATGATTAATTTAAAGATCACTAGTGAGTAGTTCTTTGAACTCATATTGCAATGAATATATTTCGGTGTCTTAACAAATATCGCTTCAACAGTAAACTGTTTAGAGGAAATCTTTTTGTTTTAATGCAATTGTTGGGAATGTTTTTTATACCATTTTTGAAATAAGTTGATTGTTGTCCGTCGTTACACAGCATGAATGCTGAACACTGCAAAAACACTGCAATTTCCACGCGGAGCCAGCAATTACCGCATGCTGGGAGATATCATTCGTATCCGTTTCATCTTTTCGAGGAACAGAATTCCGCCACTAAAACAGTTTTCATTTTTTCCTCTTCACTTGAGAGCACTTTATTCTGACATTAAAGCAAGACAAGCAGAAGATAATAATACTCGTAAAACTTAAATGCCTCCTATGAAGAAAAACGAGAAAGCTCTTGGAAAACGATGGAGATTATCATCAAGTCGTTATTGTCATTTTCGGTTACTATACCTGGGCGGGGAAGGGTCATCCGGTGAGTGCTCTCGATGGCACCTTGGGGACGGTGATTTTTTTTCTACCATCTGGTAACCGACTGACGAAAAGGGAAAACGGTAAAACTCTCGGTCAAGAATGTTAAATGATACTTTTCCGTAGCGATGATGATCTGCTTGAAGCAGTTCCGCTGACATTCACTAGTTTTTTTTAGCGGACGTGACTGATTCTTGCACTGAATGGCACGGGATTTCGATGACCAGAAAGCATATAGTAATGCGTTTAAAATAATTATACTGTCACTATTAACGCCAGCCCGGAGTGTCAATCGAAAAGTGACTTCATAATTCAACGATTTAGCCTGCTGTTTCAATGGTCATTTACCATAACACTAAAATTTATTGGTTATTAAGGCATTCGGCTGCTCACACAACATTACTTTAACACCAACAGTTGCTAGTTTGAGCAGCTAAATCAGCTGTAGAATCGATCTAATAATCATTAACACAATGACATCTTGGCACGTTTTGTCCTTGATCATACTTATAGCGTTTATGTGTCTCATCTGTCTCATCCTTTTGCAGTTAATTTCTACGCTCATAATACTGTCTGTGGAATGCTCAAACCCAATATTATTTACTTGCCACATTACATATACTTTCACACTTAAAAAAAAAGCAAATTAGTACTGGGTCAAGTCCGTAATTTTGTTTACTAGAAATTTCTTAATTTTAGATAATAGTTTCAGTTTTTATAACCCCTGGACGCCATTGCTGGATGGCACTGAAACGCGAAAGAAAAAAAAAGTAAAACAAACGAAGATAGTGTGCTTAGCACAAACCAGTAAGCATGGGGTGCCAAAACTCCGAAATGATTACTATATCAGATGTGCCAGCTAGTAGTGCGGCATTTTTTAAAATGTTGATTGTAGGTAATTGGCTCAAGATACTTTATTCAGAGTAGCTGTCTCCGAAAGTTATACTTTTTCTTATCTTTCTGACACCTCACGAATACAACATTGCAAAGAATTGTTCATCTTTTGAAGAGATACAGTCGTGAAACCATTTTCCACATCTTCATAACTGGTTAAATGTTACTCAGCAAGTGTGTGAGACATTGAAGGAAACAAGTGATTGTTGGTAGGGGCCAAGTGTTGGAAGTATGACGGGCGAAACAAAAGTTTTCCTCTGCGATCAGTGCGGGGTGTTTTTTTTTCATAAATACGTTTATTTCATAGGCAATATACATAAGTTTTTCATCGCCGTGGCATCCACAATACATAGTACTTTAAACCTAATACATTTCGAATATCATATTAGTTTGTTGGTATTCATTAGTTAATCTAAACACTGTTTTTATCAAGCGAGTTGCTATTATAAATTACATTAAATGAAATACATTTATTTTGTACATGCACAGAAAGAAAAAATGAAATTTACACGAGATGTAAATCTAAGTAACATGGAATAGACATGGGTTGAATCGAAATTTTGATTGAAAACCTTCATCGATGCAAAACTAAATTGAATTGCATAGAATTTTCAATGAATATAACTGTATCTTTCAATTAACGCTAATTTTGCGATTAAATTGTATTGAAACGTACAGAATTGTAAAGTAATTTTATGTTTAATTACCTGCTCCAAATATGTGCATGAAAATAGATGTAAAATCACAAAATATTTTTATCTGTGTGATCTTATAACTATTTCAGGTTTATTTGTATCAGTTCATCACTTTTATTTAGTATAAGATAGCTGGTTATCGGTTGAACTCATGGAAGTGAAAACAGTCTAACACAAAATGAAATTTAAATTGGAACTCCAATGGACTTAATGAAATAATAAAGAAGTTTCATGTAAGGAACGTCACGACAAGCAAGAGTGTCGCGAACTGGGACATTGGATAGTCTACCTTTGGTACGCAAGGAATTTATTAGTTGAGATCTGACATCACGATACTCCACACATGTCCAAACAACATGGTCAATATCGCGGTAACCTTCGCCACAAGCACAATGATCTCGGAAAGTCCAATTCGAAGGAGATGTGCATCAAACGTGTAGTGATTGGACATGAGTCTGGACATCACACGAATGAAATCTTTACTCACATCCAGTCCCCTGAACCATGCCTTTGTCGATAATTTAGGAATAAATGAGTGCATCCACCGACCCAGATCATCTATATCCCAAGAAGCTTATCAGCTGGCAAGTGTTCTTTGGCGAGACGCGCTATAGAATTCGTTGAAAGCAATCGGTCTCTCATAAATTTCACCCTCAATAGCACCACGTTTGGATAAAATATCGGCTCTTTCATTGCCTGGAATGGAGCAATGAGCCGGGACCCAAACTATTGTGATTTGATAATTATTATTCAAAATGTCGTTCAGATATTATTTTATTTTGCCCAAGAAAAACGGTTCATTTTTGCCAGCAGCATTTGAGCGAATGGCTTCAATTGCACTCAGACTATCTGTGAAAAGAAAATAATGGTTTGGAGATAATGTGACGATTACACTCAAACTATAATGAGCTGCTGCTAACTCTGCTATATAAACAGATGCAGGTTCTTGAAGACTAAATGAGACCGAAACATTATTGTTGAATATACCAAACCCAGTAGCCTCTTCAATTCGTGATCCGTCCGTGTAAAATATTTTCTCAGAGTCAATATGCCTGAACTTACTTGTAAATATTTTTGGGATTTCCATCGAGCGTAGGTGTTCCGGGATTCCACGCACTTCGCGCTGCATGGATGTGTCGAAAAATAAAGTTGAGTCAGGGGCACTTAGGAGGCTGACACGGATAGGAATATATCTTGAAGGGTTGATTTCCTGTGACATATGGTTAAAATATACTGTCATGAATCTTGTTTGAGGTTGAAGCTCAACTAGCCTTTCGAAGTTATTGATAACCAGGGGGTTCAGTACCTCACATCTTATTAGCAGTCGCGATGAAAGCTCCTAAAAACGATCTTTCAATGGAAGAACTCCCGCCAGAACTTCAAGACTCATTGTATGTGTCGAATGCATGCAGCCTAAAGCAATTCGCAAACAACGATATTGAATTCTCTCTAATTTGATAATATGAGAGTTTGCAGCGGAACGAAAGCAAACGCTTCCATATTCCATCACTGAAAGTATCGTTGTCTGATACAATTTTATTAGATCTTGCGGATGAGCACCCCACTAAGATCCTGTTATTGTTCGAAGAAAATTTACCCTTTGTTGGCATTTTGTTATCAGATACCTAATGTGGCCTCCCCACGTGCATTTGGCATCAAACCACACCCCAAGGTATTTTAAAGTCAAAACCTGTTGGATCATTCTTCCCATCATATGAAGCTGAAGCTGCGCGGGATCATGCTTTCTTGAGAACACGACCAGCTCTATTTTCTCCGCAGAGAATTCGATACTCAGATGACAGCCCAAACGGACAAGTTATCTAAGGTATCTTGCAATGGTTTTTGCAGATCAATAGCTTTGGGTCCAGTAACTGAAACTACGCCATCATCTGCCAATTATCTTAGTGTACATAGGGTTACTAGACAGCTGTCAATGTCATTCACGTAAAAAATTTAAAGGAGCGGACTGAGGCATGAGCCTTGCGGTAGACCCATGTAGCTAATTCTGAATGTTGCCAAATCGCCATGTGAAAAATGCATGCGTTTCTCTGACAAAAGGTTGTGCAAATAATTATTTATAACCGCTGGGAGTCCATGTTGGTGGCGCTTGTCTGAAGGAACATCAATGGAAACTGAATCAAATGCTCCTTTAATGTCTAAAAATACAGATGCCATTTGTTACTTTTGAGCGAAGGCAATTTGGATGTCAGACGAAAGTAATGCAAGGCAATCATTCGTCCCTTTATTTCCACGGAAGCCAAACTGAGTATCTGACAACAAACCGTTCGTCTCGACCCAAGTGTCGAGATGTCGTAGAATAACTTTTTCGATCAATTTTCTGATGCAGGACAACATCGCAATGGGTCTATATGAGTTGTGATTGAAAGCTGGTTTCCCCGGCTTTTGAATGGCGATAACTTTCACTTGCCTCCAGTCAGTTGGAACAATATTTTGCTCAAGAAGCTTGTTGAACAATTCCAACAAACATCTTTTTGCGAGGTTGGGCAGATTCTTCACCAAGTTGAATTTATTTCTGTCCAACCCAGGAGCGTTATTGTTACAGGAAATGAGTGCTACGGAAATTTCCATCATTGAAAAGGGGCTATCAATGGAACCATTATTTGAAGAAGACTACCTAATAATGCTAAGTGTAGGAACAGAATCTGGACAATCTTTCCACGCAAAATCAAATATCCATTGGTTCGAGTATTCCTCACTCTCATTTCCTACGTTACGATTCCTCATTCGTCTGGCCGTATTCCAAAGAGTGCTCATTGAGGTTTCTCTTGACAAACCTTCCACAAAATGTCTCCAATAGTTGCATTTCTTGATCCAAAGTATGTTCTTGTACTTGGTTTCTAAAACCAAGAATTTTTCAAAAATTTTCCTCCTCCTTGTTTTAAAAACGTCTTGAAAGCATTTTGTTTTGCGTGTTTAGCATCTGAGCACTCTTTGTCCCACCAAGGGTTTGGAGGTCTTCTGTTAGACGATGGACCAAGAAATCGTTTAGTTTGTGCTTGTTCAGCGGTCCTCAGAATCGAACAAACGAGGAAGTCATATTCTTCAAGTAGAGGAAGCTTTGCCATTGAGTTCAAAGTACTTGAGATACTACTTTGTTATTTAATCCAGTCAACATTTTTTGTCAAATCATATGGAATATTAACTGAATTAGCAATGCCTTTGTCACTGCTAATTGAAATGATTATTGGTAAATAATCACTACCGTGTAAATCAGGAAACACTTTCCAGGTACAATCTAGTCAAATTGAAGTCGAGCAAAGAGATAAATCTAATGCACTTGGACGTGCAGGAGGATTTGGGATCCGTGTCATGCTACCCATATTCAATACGGTCATGCTAAAATTGTCGCAAATATTATATGTTAAAGATGATCTGCCATCATTGTAAACGGAACCCCACATAATTCCGTGCGAATTGAAATCTCCCAGAACCAATCGTGAAGCAGGAATGGGCTTTAACCATTTCATTAAGCTGTCGCTGTCCAACTAGAACTCTTGGAGGAATATATACCGAAGCAATGCAAATGTCCTTTCCTTTAATGTTTATTTGACAAGCAACAACTTCTATACTAGAAGTCGAAGGAATGTTTAATCTATAAAAGAAATAACATTTCTTAATTCCTAAAAGCACTCCACCAGACGTATTATGTTAAAGTCATTTAAATTTCAGGTTATGTTTGATGTAAGCCATGTTTCGCACGAAGCAAATACATTATATTTTTGACTATGCAACAAAACTTCAAATGAATCAAGTTTTGCCATGATGCTTCGACAATTCCACTGCAGGAGAGTGATTGAATCATTTGCGGCGGATGATAAATTATCCATCAAATGATACAAAATCTGAGAGAGCTGGCCATTGAGCTGATAACTGTTTCAAAAAAGTTCTAGCTATTGGAAGGAATGCCGTTATGATGGTCTTTAGAGGTTCAGAAATATTGAATGCTGCGAAAATCCATTCTACAATTTCCGAAAACTTTAGTAATCCTGTTGGTGAATGTGAAACGGAGCCCACTGGATTATTGTCTTTTTCTGAGCAAGTTCCTGGATTGGTTTGTGAATTTGACAAACCAGGAGGAACAGTTTTTGGTTTTAAATTTGGCTGTTTAGCTTTAACACGGGGATCTTTTTTCGAAGGTGTAATTTTAGGAGTCTTTTTTGGTATTTTGTGGTTTGGTAATCTCCTCTTAACAGACCCTTGAGGAGTGACAAACGAGGTATCTTCACTATTTCCGTCAGAGTCAGATTCCTCTGGCTCCGCAAGATTTGAAAAACCGTTTTCGGTTTCCAAAGGGGAGACATGTATGACCGTTTTAAGCATTTCTGCATATGTGCGCTTAGACCGTGCTTTTAAAGAAAGCTTCATATTGTCTTTACGCAACTTAAATGTAGCGCATACTGAAAGATCATCATGAGGACTCCTCCCACAATAAACACATTTTTCAACATCTTCATCGCAAAGAATATCCTTATGAGGTCCTTGACATGTTATACATTTAGATTTATTACTACAATAAGTAGCTGTATGTCCGAATTTTTTACAGTTCGTGCAATTCATAACATGCGGTACGAATAGTCGAACAGGAAGACGAATTTTATCGATATAGACATGGCTAGGCAACGCAGATCCGGCAAATGTTACTCGAAACGAATCTGAGAGACGATAAGACGTTTTTCCATCGACAATAGATGCTGAGTACAATTGCTTGCACTCGAATATCTTAACTCCCTCAAGCATGGAGTTTTTAAAACGACCAACTCCATTTTTAAGTAAATCATTGGCTGTTAGACTTGCTTCAGTCACAACACCGTCAATTTCCACCTCCTTCGATGGAATGTAAACTCGATTTTCAATAGCAAATAATTTACAGGTTACAATATCGTTTGCACCTCTGTGCGTATGAACGGGATGGCCTTCGTTGTTAGCTTTCCATACGGGAAACGCCTCGAATATTGCGTTTGCTATGAGCAGTTTAACTACCTGAAGCTTAGAATTGTCTCGGTAGCAGCCGTTAACTCACGAGCCAGTACAATCGAAACACAACCTCTTCGCTTGAATGTTTTTTACTGAATGTGTGTGCGGGGTGTTGTCGTGTTGAAAAATGACTTTTTCATGTCTTGTGGAGCATGCTGGTCATTTTTTCGAGCAATGCTTGATTCAATTTCATCACTTGCTATCGGTAATGATAAGTATTTACAGCAACACTGTGTAGTTACAAAACTCACGCATCGATCCCATTACAAATGCAATAATAAAACAACAACAATCGTGAAAATCGTGGAAACTACTGCGTAATGTAAAAAAAAAAAATGAATTGATGTTTACAAAAACGTATTAAACATAATTTCATATAAATAAGTTTCACATAAGTAAGTATTGAAAATACAACTGCTCGTAACACAAACATGGAACATTGAGGGCATGTTCAGGAGTGTTCTAGTTCTAGATGCATAATTTATGTCAGTTTTAAAATTTGAATCCAGAATTTAAATTTTAACAAAAAAAAACTGTTAGCCCCAGCAGCGTTTTATCAGTGTTTCAAATATAGAAAATATAGAACGGCAGCGTATACCAGTTTTAAATTTGACAGTAGAACTGTTCGAATAAATAAAACTAAAACGGTTTGCTGGGGATACGTTTGTTTCAGTTTCAGTTATATTATAGACCACCCATATGAATTTTGCAGCTGCTGAATTTGCTCTAAGAATATTCTGAACATGGAAAATGATAATGCTACATATTGTAGAATTGATCGTTTGTGTTTTGTGAATAGAAAATCGACAACGAATTGTATTTTCTATATCGAGACATATATTTGAATGTCTGAAATTTTCAAGCGTCTTCGGAAAGACGTGTTTTGATTGTTTTTCTTAAATTTTTGTACAAATTACAGTATTTTCTTTATTATAGTAATCATTGGAATGGTGTTTCAAATATGCGGTATATATTTTTATCATATTGATATTTTAATGAACATGTAAAATCTAAATTTTCTTTCAGTGTATTCCAATATGGCAACGGTAGTAACAGTGTGTTGAATACAAAATGGTTCACGCAAAATTTTAGATTTAGATTATCTAAATAACAGGAAACATGAACATGTGAAAATTTAAGAAGCTGGTTACTGGTTAGCTGAATTAAACTACAAAATAGTGTAGTCATTCATCTATTGTGTTCTAGGTGTTAATTTTGGTCAGACTATGTGATGGAGTTGCCCAAGCAAGTTGCTCAAGAGGTAATATAAAGCAATATGTTTTTTGGAAAAGTTTTTGCACAATTATTATAGTTATTTGCTTTTTACATGATGATGTGAAATTTTTTGCAGAACGTATATAACTAGCAGTGCTACATGAGAAAGTTGGTGATTTGCTGCACAATTGTTTTAGATGTACTCAAAGTTGGTCTACAGTGATTTTTTTAGTAGTATTGTGAAACTTAACAGTGATAAGTTCCACAACTGATTTTGTGTGGTTTAAATATCTTTCTAAATATATCTAACAAAAAATCAGTTTCTAAAACAATTGAAGAGCAACTTGAAATTTCAATCAGTTACATTTGCTACTTGGGCTCTTTCGATGCTTTGAAGACATGAAGTCCTTTATCCTCCAGGGTAGCATTTCATCGCCTCTCTGGGTTTCCTTGAACTATTTCACCACACGAGACACGGTCGAATTGAATATTTCCAAATGTTTCACGATCTGCCTGTGAGACAGGTCTGGATTTTGCACAATAAAGCACAAGTTTTTGCCTTTCTCATATAGAAAGGTTATGCAATCACTTGAAAAACCGACCAGTGAAAATTGACCCGGAGGGCCAAGTGTCATATACCATTCGACTCAGTTCATCGAGCTGAGCAATGTCTGTCTGTGTGTGTGTCTGTGTGTGTGTGTGTGTGTGTGTGTGTGTGTGTGTGTGTGTGTGTGTGTGTGTGTGTGTGTGTGTGTGTGTGTGTGTGTGTGTGTGTGTGTGTGTGTGTGTGTGTGTGTGTGTGTGTGTGTGTGTGTGTGTGTGTGTGTGTGTGTGTGTGTGTGTGTGTGTGTGTGTGTGTGTGTGTGTGTGTGTGTGTGTGTGTGTGTGTGTGTGTGTGTGCGTGTGTGTGTGTGTGTATGTGTCAAATAATCTCACTAGGTTTTCTCGGAGATGGCTGAACCGATTTTGACAAACTAGGATTCAAATGAAAGGTCTCGTGGTCCCGGTCCCATACGGAATTCCTGAATTTCATCCGGATCCGACTTCCGGTTCCGGAATTATAGGGTAAAGTGTATTCAATATTGTACACCGTCACTTAAACCGGCGAAACAAAAAACGTAAAAAAAATTCTAAACTGGTCTCAAAACTACACAAATCGATAGTCATTATCAGTAGGCAACTAAACAAACTGTTTCCGGCTATCCTGGTTTCCGGTATTCCGGAAAGTGCATATAATAGTGAACCCATTTCGTTTTCTTAAGGATGGCTTACGCAATCAAAGCACTGTTTCATTCTGTATGTTTTGCATAAACAACCTCTTGGTTTCTTTCAAAACTCGAAGAGAATTTTTTTGAATAGAATACCACAATATTATATGTACACGAGAAAGGCATCATTACACCACTAGGTGGATTGAAACAATTTTTTTTGGTTAAGTTCTATCAATTTGGATTTTGCAAACGTCCAGTTGGCTTCCTGATCCTAGAATATTTCATCTTAATGGCCACCACTAACTTTAACGTTGCGATAGCGTGATGTGTAAGTCGATGTTTTGCATGCAGCTTGCCCGGGCTAAAATCCCAGCACATAGAATCAGAAATTATTTCTGCCCCGAGAGGCGAATGATCACAAGGTTAAAGCCTTCATAATTGAAAATAAAAATCATCGTCTTCCTTCCGTGTTGGTGTCTAAAGTTTGGAGTTCAATCTAGGGTGAAGAGCAGTACTCAGAATGAATCAGAGTATCATACTGTTTCGGCTTCTTTAATCTGCCCTGCGGCTCCCACCGAATATTGTAACATTTGTAATCCTATTTTTGGTTCAGAATTCCATTTAGCGGATTAGAAAGAAACTTTGTTGACAGTTCGTTTTTAAAGCTCGAAGGCATTGATTTCTTTCCAACGAATGCCGGAAACTTTTATATTTGCCCTGTTGCTGACTTGCTAATTCTGGTTCCAAGAATCTTGCATTTTAATTTGCTTAGTGACAATTGCAAATGGAATCGTGCCATCGTTCGTCGTGGGTGCTTCTCACCATTCTATTTCCGATTTCGCTTTGCTCGGAGCACGTCATCTGATAAGAGACAAAATATCTGAGAGCACATCATACGGCATTGAGCTGTCTGCGGAAATAGAAGTTCAGTGATGATAAAAGTTTTATCGAGGTACAATCGATGCTAGCAGAACTGCCGGCATGAAACGGAAATGTGTGTGAAGATTTTCTGTTGACAGCAGCATCATATTGATTCCTCCCATGCACTTTTTGTTTCGTTCTACTGTTTGTTTTCTTTTCTTTTCCAGGATCTACGAAATGGGAAGTTCAAACTGAAACAGAGATATACGCTTCAATGAATCATTTCCGTGCACACCCTTATCAATAGTCACGCAAAAGACAGATTCATTGCAAACCAACCTTCCATGAAAATCAATCTAGTTAGCTTTGATCATCATGATTTGTTTGGCGTAAATGTGAAGAAATTATGTTTAAAGCAAGAGCATCCATTGAAGCATTTGTGTTTTGATTATTTCGTTTGAAATCCATTTTCTGTTATTGGGATCTTTAAAATATACAATGGAAAATTGAATTATATTAGCTACATTTCACATAATCCACTCATTTTTAGTTAAACATTTATTCAACGAGTCCAAACGTGTTTCGTTCTATAATTAGTTAATTTTCAAACATTTTGTTAGTTCATAAAACTGTGAGTTGGATGATAGTGATTCTATTTGAATTCGAAGGTCGATTTTTTGTAGTTTTAGATTTTGCTACAACTTACCTAAAATAAATAGGAATGAGCACATAAACCATAATACGAATTCAGCATATTTTCGAACGTATAGGAGATGGTTGTGAACAAAAAATATTTCTATAATAATTGCCTAACTTGAATTTTTCTATAGATATTTCCGCCCCGGCGAATGAGGAATTATGGTTAAAACCGGGGTGAATAAATAACAATAATAATAATAATAATAATAATAATAATAATAATAATAATAATAATAATAATAATAATAATAATAATAATAATAATAATAATAATAATAATAATAATAATAATAATAATAATAATAATAATAATAATAATAATAATAATAATAATAATAATAATAATAATAATATAGATTTTTGAATGGTTTTATGTGTTCTTTGAATAAGATATTGGAATAGAAAAATCTAGCCAAAGAAAAACTCGCGTGAATTCGTGTGCTTTTGGATGAATGGCAATAACCGTAATTGCAGACACCCACTGACTTGGTTAATCGAACTTGAAAACTATGCTTTTCAAACCACAACTTCAAATAGCTAGCCAAACTATTTACCATATGGAGAACTTCGACAATTTTTTGTCTTTGAAATGATCGTCGACCTTGCCTCGTTTTAATGCGGTATAATATTTAAAACCAGAAAGGGGCTTGAAGTCTGATTTGACTTTTGTCTCATTATTCATAACCACGCAGCCAAATTTTGTCAGTGACTTGTAGTAAACTTTACGAGTTCTTCCTTTTTCCTATTTCTCGTTCATGCTTGGGGTTTTTATTATCTTGACTGGCTTATATCCTGACGCTTCGGTTATATATTTGGACATTTTCAACTTTTCAGACAAGTATTGAATTAAAAGGTTCGGATTTCACTTATTTCAATCTAAGGACTGCATGCCGCTGTAATTTTAAGTTTTTGTCGCCAGCTCCTGGCTTCCGATCGAGATCGGGATCGAGAGTCGTCCAATCCCGTAAGCGTTTTAAAATGCCTCTTATTGTCAAACTAGTTATTCGGAGAGAGTCATCAAGGCTTCGAACCGAGTTTTCAAAATTTCAGTTGCATAATATTACCACTTATAAAAACTACGTTTGAATTTGAGTTAGTGATAATCAATTTAATCACAATTGAGGAAATGAAGTGAGCTCAATTTTAAAGATTTTGACCACCATTTCCAATCATTTCTGAGCGATTGAAAGATTGAATACATTACTTTTCAGTTTCGTTTTGGCTCGATTCGTTTTAGCAATTATGAAATTATGCTTTATCTTCGAATTCTAAGTGAATACCTATACGTTTTATAACAAAAATGATCGTAATTGTATTCAACTACAACCACTGAAGAATCGAAACATTCACATCTCTCAAATATATTCAAAAACCTCAAAATATGTTTTAATCCACGCAGTAGTGTAATGATGCGTTTCTCATTATACTCATAACATCATAAATATTACTGTGAAATTCGCAAAACCAACTGTTCATTGAATAGAAATAGGAAAGTTTTTTTCGGACTTGATCTAACAAAATCTGCAAATCCTGTTTACCCTGTAGTTGTAGTTATATGTTTGTGAAAATCAATTTGGCCATCTTGAAGAACAGTGAGTGAGATCCTTTTTGCAGTTTTTGATCACTATTTCCAATATTTCCAAAACCGGATTCAGATGACCGGAATAGTCGAAGTTGGTTTGTTTGCCAGTAACAAATATGACCTAGGAATTGGAAAAGTTTTGAACCTAGTTAAACCTAGACTTACTTTCTCATGCTCTTTTGCTAATCAATTAAACGAATTCTAACGAAATTCCGATGTGTGTTTGTTTTTTTTTTCAAATAAATTTCAATTCATTGACATTCTTTTATTCTTTCGATCGCACTTATCATAATTAGTTAAAATTTTTAATTTCCGCTGCACCTCACCGAAAGTCAGATCCGGATTAATGTTCCTTATTTTTTTTAGGAAACTTTTTATTTGAATCTTAGTTTGTGAAAATTGGTAAGCCATTTCCGAGAAAATTGAGTGCACATTTTTTAATCTAATTTATACATATTACTCTGTAACTCCGAAACCAGAAGTCAGATCCAAATGAAGTTCAACAGAAGGCTACGGGATCATAAGACCTTTCTTTTGAATTTAAGATTGTGAAATAGGTTTTTTCGTGCATATCACCCTGTACCGGAAGCCGGATCAGAGTGAAATTCAATAACAAACTATGGGACCATGATACCTTTCATTTGAATCTAAGTTTCTGAAAATCGGTTCAGCCATTTCCGCGAGAAGTGAGTGCATATTTTTGTTACATACATACACACATGTACACGCACGCACACACACAGACATTTGCTCAGTTCGTTGAGCTGAGTCGAATGGTATATGACATTCGGCCCTCCGGCCCTCGTTTAAATTATCTCGTCGATCTTTACAGTGATTGCATAGCCTTTCTATATGAGGAAGGCTAAAATATGACTATTTTTTAAAATTGTTCTCATTTTTATTAATATGTTGTCCTAGTTATTTTCATAAAGCAATCGATGACTCAATTTTCGAGACAGTATGATTATTGATGCAGAAAACATGTGGATCGGTAAAAAAGGTATCATCTCACTGTTAGGTGAAATAATCACTTCTTATTACTCAACTATTACTTCGTCCAACAAAGTTTTAGTTATTCTTAATTTTTCGATAGAATTTTTCTTATCTTCTCCGTCGAGCTTTCAATGACAGTCTGATCTGGAATTATTTTTCTTCTTTCATGTCATGTCTCGTTCTTCTACAGTATAGGTCATGGTGAGCTCAATTTATTCGCGTTTCTCATCGCTTATTCTCATGTGGGGATTAATTAGCGATGCAGTCATTAAAAGTGTTGAACTAAGTTAATGTTTGTAGTTTTCTTTAATTCATATGATTATTTTACTTACTTGAACGAAACTATGAATTCAGTTCTCTTATGCAGCTTCATTTTTCCGCGTTCCTTGTCTTCATTTCAATTTTTTTTTCACTACAGTGATGTTCGTAATTTTATCGATCAAGCACACATATCTTCTTACTGAATACTCAATGCTTTCTTTAGTGTTTGTATTACCAACTAGGGATCTGCCTGAAAGAAATGCGAATGTTATGTTCCTAGTAGGTCTCGGACCCTTCGAATCAGACCTCTTGGTAATCTTAGATATTTTTCAGTTCAAATAGCTGAGCTGTTTGGGCGTTCAATGTGATTGCCTTGTGTGACGTTGGAGATCAGGACAACCAAACTCAAAATTAACATAAAGTTTACTAATCGTCTACTATTATCATTACCACGGATCCAAAGTTTTTTTCTCGGTAACCGGTTGCCTAGAAATTGAGGAAAAAATTACCAATGAGCAAATCAACTTTAAGTTTCGTTAGAAATTTACCAAAATGAATTAGAGAATGAGCGAACGAACATTGCTTGTAGGTTTTCTAATAATTATATCGTATTATCTACCAAGATAAGTCCTTGTGATACTTGTAGTGACGCAGAGAATTCTTCAGTCACTAGTAGCAAAAAGCGTTGAACTAACATTCCTTCCTTTTCTACAGCTAGAGTAATTTGAAATGCGATTATTTGTAATATTATTTTTGCGGTTAATTTCCTAATTATTGAATGTTATCTTCGGTGTAAGGTATGTGCACAGCAAAATCTAACCAAAGCAAAAACCTTAAGCTTGATTTTTGTTTGTTTCATCTTTTATTTCAAGGTTCTAAGAATCTGATGAAAACAAATTTTTGTATTGTACATTGTTGTTTTATTTGTTTTGTATATAGTAGTATCAAACTTGATGTTATTTGCATCTAGGGTCTGAAAAACAGAAAACTTCTGAGTTTATGTGCGCAGTTGACAACGGAGCCTCGAAAAGCTACTTGAAATGCTTTTAATTGATCTATTACGCGTTGTAGAGTTAGCATGGGAAAGAATAAATATAGTTTACAACCATTATTAGAATTTTTAGATGTCCTTGTAAACCAATTGAGTATTGTTGTTCTTATCAACCAATTTTCGGTACATTTGAAGAAAAGTTTCATGGAAGAATGAGGGAATTGTAGTACCAAAGAGATTTTTCTTGATTCAACATAAAAAAACAAATCAAACTGAGCCCGAAATTCGCAAAACTTCAGCATTGACATTTTTTGTTTTTATTCTTATCCTGCACAGAAAAGAGCTTCATGCCGTGCACAATAAATTAAGTTCTACTGTCGCACTATGCCAGATTGTGTTATTTTGAAACTGAAATTCAAAATGCAACTGATGTGTTCTAAGCTGCACCGATGTGACAATAAATCTCAAATTAGTTTAACACCTGTCTGTCAATCAACTGTTTGAATGCGAAGTTCATTCCAACAGATTTTACCGGTAGCACACAAATCACTTGACAAATCGTCACGAATCATCATGTATCAGCCTGTCATTGGGCCGGTTTTCTCCACCTGCAGCGAATCTATTGGCGAATTGCAAAGTACAGGGTGTTTGTTCCAGCAGACATACGGAGAAATATTTGAGCTCATGACTTGTTTATATAGGCGACATATTTTGTGTTGTGAATGAAGTATAGGGATAGATTGGGTAAAACGAACTGCAGGGACATGAAATTTGAATCAAACCGGAAGGGTTATCATGATATAATAGTAAAATTTTGGCAACTGTGGATCAATTGTATCAGCTTTATAAACTGATGGACGAATGAAGAATATACCGAAATACGTTTCTGTATTGTGTGTATAATGACGTTATATATAGTAGAATTCAATAGTAATTAATATATTCCAGTAAAGTTACTCATTTAAAATTTCTTATGAAAAATAAGTAGGTTTTCGTTGGATCTAAGTTTTTTAAAATGGTTCAAGTTGTTTCCAAGATATCGAAGTTTCAATCCGGAATCCGGGAACCATTATGCCCATAGTTGGTTCGTTTGGCCAAAAACTAAAATAATCGGCTAATTTTTTGAAAGTTTTTGTCCATCTCATATAACATAGAATGGCAATTAGATAATGTCATCTCTCTGTAAACCGATTTTTGATCCCGGAGGCCCGGAAGAATGATTGTCATATACCATTCGATTCATTTCGTCGAAATCAGAAAACATTTGTATTTGTTTGTGGCAAAAATGATACTTGATTTTATTGAAGATGTATGATTCGGTTTTCACAAACTCAGATTTACATGAAAGGTCTTATGATCTCTTTGTCTGAAATTAAATTTTATATAAATCCAACTGCTAGTTCTAGAATTACGGATGACATGTTAAAATAATCAAGTAACGTGTAATCAATTTTCTCTGAAATGGCTAAACCAGTTTCACAAACTGTGAAATGGAATATCCACACGGATAAAAATCTATTTACGGTACCATGATTACAACATCATGAAATTCTGATATGATATCATGAAAAGATATGTTTCATGATTTCAAGATAGTTCTGGAATTAGAGGGTGATAAGTGAGAAAAATTTGGACTTCAGGGGTATATTTCGTAAGTGACGAAGTGAAAAGGAGCTGATTCTTCCAAGCTATTAGTTTAATTTTTCTATTTTGGAGGTCTTGAAAACATTTCGCAAACAAACTAACTTCTGTTATACGGGTTTCCGGGTTTCGTTTCCAGAAATTCATATCAAATTTCTCAGAAAGGGCATGGCCGATTTTCACAGAATCAGATTTAAATCAAAAGTCTTGTGGTTCCATCAATTGATATTAAATTTTATCTAGGTGCCACTTTCCATCCATAATTACAGGGTGTTAATAATTTCAAACCGTCTTCTACGAGAAAACGTGCAAAAGGCTTTGAAAGTGGTTTCAAAACTGTTTTGTTAGTTGATATGCATACATTTTTTGTACAGGTTCCCGGTTTCGGAAACAATTTTCTCAGAGATGGTTGTCCCCATTTGATCAAACTTACAACCAATTGAAAGGTTTCGTGATTGCAACGTTCGCTATAGAATTTTGTGCATAAATTTCAATAATTTAACACCATCTCTTCCCCCTTACCAGTTATCATAATTAGTCACAAATTTTTAAACCCTCTATAAACAATTATGTAACAAGTTTTATACACTCTCCCTCGATGACCGAAAGAGTTATTTCGCCGAATTCTTCAATAGTCTTCGTATCGTCATTGGAATTGATTTGAAATAAAGACATGTGAAAAATGATAAATGTTTACCGCCTTTTCGTTGAACTACAATCGTACTTCTGAAATAATCCAGAAAAACTTATTTTCTTTTCAATTTTATTTCTATTTAATAATCTTCAGGATGCATTCTCAAGAAAACTTGCTGACTTTATTAGAGTACTAACCAGGCAATTTTTTGCGTTATTTTCCGATAACTGAGTGCAAATGAAAAAAAATATCGAATGCGGTTTCGCCACTTCGTTTTGCTTGTGTTCTACCCGACCACGCTACCGCTCGTTCGGACCTTACTGAAGTAAAGAAACCTAGCTTTGAATAGACCGGACAAACGAGGCGGGTACAGGTTTTTACGCAAGAGGCTGCCGCTTCCGACGGTGGGTCGGCGGCCAACTCAGCTGGCGTCGCCTCTGTGGCTTTGTGCCATTTGAACCATTTTGGCTTCGGTTATGTGGCTGCTCCACATCAATTATCCAGTAAATATAAAAACAAATAGATAATTTTGATGAATAACAAGAAGTTGCAGTTTTCGAACTCATTATGTGATGCAAACGAAATTAACGTTTCAGCGAAATAACTCTTTCGGTGAAATAACCTCGGTGGGTTTAAAGGATATCTCCATGGAAAATGACGGATAGTGAATCGGACTATTTACAGGACAGCTCAAAAGTAGTTATTTAACAAAAATATTTATATTACTATGGGATTCATAGTAGAATATGCATTTGATTCTTGAACTGAAATTTATATATTGAGCCACAGAGAAAATGAATGAAAATCATCATAAAACCAAAGCTACCAATTGCACTTTGGTTAGTCATCAACGAAACGAGAACAGTGCAGATTTTTAGTTCATGAAATATTTTTGAGAAATCGATCGATTCCACTTTTAACTCGTTGGGCTGCTACTTCCGGAGCTTCTGAAAACCAATGGGGTCAAGAGAGCTTTAGTCAATCACCCATCATCAAGAGCTACAAATCGACTCTCCTTTTTGTGTTTAGTATCTATTTCTAGCTGATCCAAATCTCCGTTATCCGTAGTCAGATTTTAATAAAATACAATAGCAGTTATTTGCTACCCCATATACTACCATTAATTTGAGGAGGATGGGGTCCAATGGTTGATTGATAATACCGATTATCTTTCTCTAAATTGCAGGAGTTTCTATTTTTCCACCTTCAGTTATCAGAACACTATCAATCGAGGAAATTTTTTTATCTACTCTCTCGAGCTATTAAGAATAGTCTAATATAAAATATCTTTCACCTTTTATTTTGTTTTTCGTTCGTGAGTTCAATTCAAATGCGTTTTTTTATTGAAGGTGTTTCGCCGTTTTGCTAGTAGGTTTTCTTGATTCACACGCTTTTTTCACTAACTCAATTTTAGAATTTAGTAGTCTAATGTATTGGTAGCCCTTGGTGGAGAGCTCAGTTTGTTCGCATCCTTTGTCTCTTTTTCGAATGTGACTATTCGTCAGTAAGAAAATTGTTCCACCAACATAATTGGCCTTCAATTAAAATAACTCCATATTTATCTCTCAGTATCCGGCTGTCTAGAGATTGAGGAAAAAATATATAGGTTTAAAAATTAACATTGAGTTACAAATCTAATGAATAAGTTGTCATTTCCATTTTTGTAGATTATTCTTATAAAACAATTGTAATTGATTTCGTGTTTCGAGATTGGGGATTTGGTTTGTTTCAAATTGATTGACAATCGTCCTAAAAATTAAAAAAAAAAATTTAAAATGGAAATATTGCATTAATAATATATTGTAGAGTTACGCGTCGTTGTGAATCGGTAGTTCAATAATTAATTTATATTATTTATTCGTTTTAAGATCGGTTACATATGAGCCCCCTTCAGGTTACGAACATTGCGTGTAGGT
Organism: Malaya genurostris; assembly: GCF_030247185.1. Classification (NCBI taxonomy): domain Eukaryota; kingdom Metazoa; phylum Arthropoda; class Insecta; order Diptera; family Culicidae; genus Malaya; species Malaya genurostris. Next base: position 124,352,791 of record NC_080571.1, on the reverse strand, counting down.
TTTCAAATAATAACATCGTATTATCTACCAATATAAATCCTGATCCTTTCCTCGTCCCATTAAGGGAGAGGGTCATTTCGCCGAAAGTCGTTTCGCCGAATACTAATTCGCCGAAAGAGTCATTTCGCCGAAAAAGCCACTACCCGAAAGGTTCATTTTTGAGGGTCAAAAATATCTTTTTACTTTTATATCTCCGCATGTGGCGCAGCACTCTGCACTCAGTTATCGGAAAATTCCGACAACAATTGCCTGATAGCTACACTAATAAACTCAACAAGTTATTTTGGGAATTTCGTTCTGAGGATCATGAAGTCGAGTCTCTGGATCATATTAGAAGTACGATTGTAGGTCAACAAAACGGGAGTAAACATCGGAGGGACGAATGTCATATACCAATCGGTTCAGCTCGACGAACTGAGCAAATGTCCGTGTGTGTGTGTGTGAGTGTGTGTGTATCGCAAATGAAAGGACTCCTCGTCACCCAGAACGCGAAATTTTTGTGTAAGCGACTTTTTCCCGTTTTCCAGAAGTAGAAGTTTTGAGCGCTGTCTGGCAAAGAAATGCTTGGGAGCAACATAAAACACGATTTTTTATACTGTTACATACATTTGTTTCTAAGTACCCAAAAGACTATGTACAGCATGATATTTCGCCCCGGACCGATTTGAGCACGGTTCGTTTTTAGCAACATAATCGTTCGGATATACCATATGTAAACCAAATGATGGCAGAATTTTCGAGTTGAAAGCAATTCCATAATTATATTGATTTAAACTACTTACAGCAATAAATGCTGGAAGAACATAACAACCATGTACCATTCGAGTCCGTTCATCGAGATCGTTAAATGCGTGTGTGGCAAATTATTTCACTCAATTTTTTTCGGAGATGACTCAACCGTTTTCTACAAACTCAGATTCATATGAAAAATCGTATACTCCCAAACAAGGTTCCTGAATTATGTTTGGTTCCGACCTCTGGTTCCGGAACTACAGGATGATATGTCAAACGAAATTAAAACTTATTATTATTATTCAATTCTGACTTACGATTTTTACAATTCAAAGCGATATAGAACATGACAATCCCGAAAAGCTTTATTGTTGGACTCAAAAATATTGCAATTTATTCGTGATATGGCCATACGAATCGGTTTGGGTTATGCTGGTTCCTGAATACCGGCTCTGGAAGTATCTTAAATTACCCTAAACTCTAAAGTGGAAATTACTTCGACATATCATGTAATGTTTAATCGATTGTTACACTTTTAGATTCAAATTCGATCCGATTTGCAGTTTCGACATTACAGAGTAATGAGTGATTAAAATCTCAAATTGCCACTTAAAACGACGGACATTAAAATAATGTCATGAAAACTGAAACACCGAAGAATATTCATGCAAAAAACACATGCGGATATATAAAAAAAAGGTATCATCTCACTGCTTGGTGGATTCAGCACGTTTTATCAATTCCAATTACGATATTAAGACTAATGACGAATTCGGCAAAATTACCCTTTCGGCGAAATGGCTTTCGGCGAAATGACTCTTTTGGCGAAACGGCTTTCGGCGAAATGGCTTTCTGCGAAATAACCCAGATTTTCCCATTAACATTTTCTCCATCCTGTGACACTTGTGATTATACAGAGAATTCCTCGGTGATTGATAGTAGCATGTTTTGAACTAACATTCCTTCCCTTCCGTGCATGGGTGTGCTCATCTAGGGACCGTCTATAAACCACGTAGACCAAAATTTTAAGCCATTTTTTTTCAGCCAGTATTCTGTATAACGTTATTAAAATGAAACGTTTTGATTGGTGTTGGGCTTGTTGAGACAATCAAAGGTAATCGATAAAATTGGATGTAGGTGCTTAGTGTTACTAGAAATATTTCAAAGTGGGCTACACAAATTTCGTTGTTCAACAAGATGAGACTACATGCAATACAACGAGTGGAACAATCGACAATTGGTGTTAGAAGTGAGTTATATCGTTTATTTTGCCGCGTTTTAAGCTTTAAAAGTCGGTCACCGGGTGGTGCCATAAATTCTTAGTTATTATAGATATTCAAGAGGTACTAAGACACAATGATTTTCAAACGATTGGAAAATGTATTTTTCGTAAAGTAGATTAAATGAACAATTTAACGGGAAAGAAATAGTTTGCATGGTGTATTTTTCGCAAAGTTGTACTCCCGCTTTTTGTCGAATCTGTTTTTCCTTAAGTAAAACTAAGCTGATGAAAAAATTTTTGACTGAGTTGACTGAATTTCGCAGTTAATTTTGTTCCAATAAAAAAAATTAGAGACCACTTAGACTTTGAACAAAACCACCCCTATCCCCTCTTAGACAAAAGTAGACTTTTATGAAACCCCCTCGACCCACAGAAACTACGTGGTTTATGGATGGGCTCCTACGTTATTGATCATTTCATGCTCTAAGTCAGTTTAGGGTGCACGTTGAGCATGATTTACTTCTCTCTAGTATCGTGCATTTAATTCAATATGCTATTTCAACTGATTTCTGATAAATCACGAGAAACTCATTGGCTGTTAGCTAAGCTTAGCTATCCCATTGCATGGTAGGTGGTACGATCCTACTGACACTAACAATCCTTCCAGGTCGTGGTTCGAACATATGGCAAAAGTCTTGTAAGACCAGCGCCCGATGCATTGAACCGTCAACCTGGGCGTGTTCATTAAAGTTTACTGAAAGTTTTTCTTTTCGAAAATTTGTTCCGAAATGTTAGCACTATTTTCGAATGCTATTTCACATATGAAAACCGAGAAAGTTTTAATTAAAAACACATACTTTAGTAGTCAAAATAAAACTTTCGTGATGTAACGTTTTGCTATTTTTGCCTGAAAACAAATTGGAAACAAAAGTAATATTGGCATGACAAAAAATTTTCGATAATTTTTAATACATTTCATTTGGACAATAAGTCTAACGTGGAAATAATGCTTTTTTCACTGGCGCGATGACTGTGAAATTATTTAAAAAAAACTCTGTCGATTTTTCAAGTACCTAATCTTCCTATACATTACTTACAAAAGATCAACAAGCAATCGAAAATCGTTCAAAATACGAATGAAACACCCTGTGAAAAACTAGAATTTGATTCTCTTGGCGCAGCATTTGCTTCATGTTCCATATTTCAATCAAAAGTTTCACGTCTGTGCGGTGTTGTGCTGATCTTATGGGGATATATTAATGGCACGATGTGCATGCAAATCTTCACACAAGTTTATTTGCGCAATCACTTGAATTGCGATAAGTTAAATCAGATTCAGCGGATTCTAGTTTGGTACTATCTTTTTGATGGTTAATGTATTGATTTGTGTGGCTTGAACAAGTTCTATCTATATAATATGTAACATTGAACAAAATTATGAATTAATTTAACTCGGTATCCATTGAATTGATGGATAATGTGAATAGCCCCCAAAGGAGCGAGAAGATGGAAAAGTTTTCTCTGCAATGATAAACAGCTTAATTTCTCTTGATTAATATGAATTCAACGGATTCAGTCTCGTGGTACTGCTTGCCCAGGCTCATTATAAATCGAAAAACCAAAAATTAAATTCACCAATGAATCTTGGTCAATCCACAATTTCACCGTCTCGATAACATCGTCCGTAACAATATGCACAAGATAGAACCAAAAAGGATTCAACACGTTCGGCGGATACCGCCAGGAATAAATCATTTTAATTTCGTCGCTTGGGGAATAAAATTAATGAGTCCCTTCATTTACAATCGACTGCACATTTTCGCTGTTGTTCTTCGTTTGTTGTGTTTCCGCTCAACGCTACTGTTCCGACCAGAAGCCATCTGAATCAATTTGAAGCGAGCTTCAGTTATGTCGAAGTTGAATGGGTTCATTCGTCAATTGAATCATTTTGCTTCTAATTGGTTAATTATTCAGCATAACTTTGACTGAACGACGTTCACAGACAGAGTTAGTCTAAGCCTAAAAGGGTACATATATAATGAATATATTTGCTTACTAAATCGGTTGACAATTATTTTCAAGGGTTAGAGGCAGAACATATTTTAGCCTCAATAAAATCATTGACTGGAATGAATTTAAAGCTTAAAGTTACCTTCGTCAATAAATAATATGTGTCAACAGATCTGTGAACACGTGCATATATATAATTAATAAAATATTTAAAATAATAATGAATGGTATAATAAAATCCTCTATTCGATTATCTCTCGAAACTAATTTTATTTATGCTTTCCTACAAGCATCCAAAAAGTTGTTTCATGTTATTCCGCACGGATACAGAACAATGGAAATGTCATAACAAATTCGTTTCTGCTGCCGTTTTCTGGAATGAAAATGGCTTGCCGGAAGAGAGCAGGCGTGATTGACGTGGAATTAAAATTAATATCGTTGGCGACCACATGCAAGCGGAACTGAGCTTCGCACTTTTGTTACTGTTGGTCCCCGGGGGGGACAGTGAAATTAACGTGAATTTTTAAAATTGGTCTGACTAGCATTGAAGCGCATTTCCTTTCGGGTTTCGTCGTTAGCTCATACGAGGATATGTCATGGTGCTAGGTCTGAAACAACGTAAGCGTTCTAGTGAAAATTGTAGATATAATTACGTTATTACATTTTCACTGCTTCTTTTATGGAATGGCATAGTTCGACCTCGGCTTTTGGTTGAAATTAATGGTTTTTGATGACCAAAATAACAAAAATTAATAAAAGTTAAATCCCACAATCATTGTATTTTTTTTCCAAAGAACAACAATTAACAAAATTTTGCTAGACGATTAACCACATTTTGCAGGGAAAATAACTAAATTTTGCCAAGTCAATAGTAATTTCACCCAAAATCCCATCATTTCTACTCGTGATGATGCCAAACGGTCGGTGCTAGCTTGTTATGACATTTCGATTGTTCTGTTTGTGGATCTGCTATGCATGCGGAATGACATGAAACAACATTTTGTGTGCTTGTAAGAATGGGTCGTCAACTGGTGAGTTGTCAGGAATTAGTCTCTATTTCATGCCATCTTTCTACTGATAGCCGGTTTCGACTGTGCACTAACGACTCGCGTTTGAGCACGGTATAAATAAATATCTATCATAGATGTTATTTAGTGCGACGAATAAAGAAACCTCCCGATAGCCCTCCGGCGGGACAGGAGGATGGTTCAAGCCGGAAAGCCAGCCCGGAAAATTACTATTATGTATGAACAAGTGGAAAACAAAACTGGAATAATCGCCAACAAGCTAGGCAAATAATAAAGGACTACGACTGTAAGTTCATAGGCATATACCTTACCTTACCTAACAGCTATAGGCCTGGGGAGTCCTTTGCTGTATCAAGAATACGTCTCCACATAACTCGGTCCATGGCTGCTCGTCGCCAGCCACTCAAGGCACGGACGCTGCTGAGATAATCCTCCACTTGATCAATCCACCTTGCTCGCTGCGCTCCTCTTCTTCTTGTACCAGTCGGATAAGATTCAAAAACCATTTTCACTGGACTGTCGTCCATCATCCCTATGACATGCCCAGCCCATCATAGACGTACGAGTTTAACTGTCCGTACGATGGGTGGTTCCCCTAGCAGCTGTTGCTATTCGTGATTCATACGCCGTCTCCACGTTCCGTCTTCCATCTGCACTCCGCCATATATGGTTCTCAGTACCTTTTTTTCGAAAACACTGAGGGCGCGTTGGTCCTCTGCCAGCATAGTCCAGGCCATAGAGAACAACCGGTCTAATGAGCGTTTTGTAGATGGTCAATTTCGTGCGGCGGCGTACTTTTCTCAATCGAAGGGTTTTCCTGAGTCCAAAGTACGCACGATTCCCTGCCAAAAAAAACGTCTCTGAATTTCTCTGCTGGTGTCATTATCGGCGGTCACCAGTGAGCCCAAATACACGAACTCGTCAACCACCTCTATATCGTCACCGCCTATCAATATTCGTGGTGGGAGGCGTAGTGTTTCTTCTCTAGAGCCTCTTCCTCTCATGTATTTTGTTTTCGACGCATTTATGGTCAGTCCGATACACCTAGCTTCAGCTTTCAGTCCGATGTTAGTTTCAGTAGTCTTCTCAAGGTTACGTGTCACAATATCAATACCGTCAGCGAAGCCAAAAAGTTGTACGGAGCCCTCTCCGAGATTCGAAGGGACTCGAGAACGTCCCAGATACTTGGACGTAGCACATCACTCTATCCATCGTTGCTTTGACCAATCGCGTCAGTTTATCCGGGAAACCGTATTTGTGCATGATCTACATAGCTGTTCTCGATCGATTGTGTCGTATGCCGCTTTGAAGTCAATGAATAGGTGATGCGTGGGTACGCTGCATTCACGACACTTCTGGAGTACTTGTCTTACCGCGAATCTGTCGTCGGCTGAGCGTGCACCCAGATAGATTCCTGTGTCGTTCTCTGTATCTTGTGCTTCGCCATTCAGATGCTCGTCATAGTACTGCTTCCACTTGTCGATCACTTCACGTTCGTTCGTGAGAAGGTTACCACTGGTATCTTTGCACATTTCAACCTGTGACGTGTAGCCTCTACGTGAGCGATTCACCTTACCATAGAATTTTCGTGTATCATTTGCGCGGTACAGCTGTTCCATCGCTTCGCGATCTTGGTCTTCCTGGTGGTGCTTTTTCCTCCGGAAAACCGTGTTCTGTCTATTCCGTGCCTGTCTGTATCGTTCATCGTTCGCTCTGTTGCGGTGTTGCAGCATCCTCGCATTTGCTGCATTCTTCTCTTCGATCAACTGCTCACATTCGCCGTCAAACCAGTCGTTTCATCGATCCGATAACCTCGTACCTAGTACGGCTGAATTCCTCCAGCCGTCTTCAAGAGTCGCCGAGGCAAGCTGCTCTTCCGTCGGTAGCACTTGCTCGAGTTGTTGCGCGTATTCCTCTGCAGTACGAACGCTACGTAGCTGATCGAGATTGAGTCCCGGCGTTCCTGTGCGACGAGTATTGTGCACCGTCGATAGTTTTGAGCGCATACAATCCGCGACAAGGTAGTGGTCAGAATCAATGTTGGCACTGCGGTAGGTGCGGACATTGATGACGTCGAAGAAGAATCGCGCATCGATGAGAACGTGGTCGATTTGTTTTTTCGTATGTTGATCAGGTGATTACCAGGTGGCTTATGCATATGTAGTTGCAAATCACTTAGCTTTCCAAGGTGCAATAGAATACAGTATGACGAGATCTAAACTCGCTGCTTCGATGTCGTTTTAGAATAGAACAAAATGTGTGAAAAAGCAGAAATCAAGAGCGTATGATTGGATGGCAAAAAGTAGTAACAGGATTGTGTATTCAAAGACCATTTCTTGAACTATAGCATAATCATCTAGTTCCCCAATCCAAAGTTGAAATATATCTTTTTCTTCCTACATTATCTTAAATCTCCTCAAACAGCGGAATTGGGTTTACAAAAGGGCTTTGATTTGTTACCAATGCGTCTTTGTCAATTTTTAGCCTTGCGAGGATATTCGTATCTCCACGAGGATATTCGTATCTCCAGTTTGATACAACATGTGTCCCCCTATATTCTCCTTGTTACTTTGTGTGATGTCGACATTTGCTATAATCATTTCTGTTTGCCAGCATATATTATTAGTTCTGCCGGTATTTTCGAACATGCTTCCCTCAGTTTGGCATCCCTTTTCGATTACTGATGCATGCTTCTGTTTCTCCCTGTGCTGATCTCACTATTCGATACTAGATTTTCTGTGTATGAACCGTATAGAGCTCTAATAATTCTGTTTAATTGACAATAGCATTGCGATTCAGTGTCAGCGACAAACAAATTAATGTTTCAATCAAGGTTGCTGATTGTTGTATGTTAGTGTTCATTGGTTGGTCTAGGCTCTGTTTATGTCAGGCGATTTGCTATTATAAATTATCTTATAACTGTTTCGGGTTTGCTTGTGTCGGTTCATTACTTTTGTTCAATATAAAATAGCTGGCTGAGCTCATGGAAGAGTTTTTTTTTATTATTGTCATTATTATATTCATTGTTATTATAATTAGAAGAGAAATATTCTACTTCTTTCAGTATTGCGAAGATAGAAGAGCATAACTGACACTTTACATTAACTGTTATACATTATTTTGTATATTGTTCTTTATTATATTATATTATATTATATTATATTGTAATCTATTATATCATTTTATGTCATATTAATTTCATTACACTATGTTGCATTGTATTTATTAAAATAAAACATTTATCACGGGGACGTAAAGGAGAGGGAGCATCAGAGCATAGGATTGTGGATAGCCAACCAAAGTCACTTGAAGGAAACTTGTTTCCTTCTGAAGGTTTGACATGAGTCAGACGCGCCTTTCTCAAACAAACCATCAGGTTAATAATAATGAATATTATGGTTGGAAGAGCATCTTTTATTCCCGCGGAATACGAGTAAAATACACTACTTACATATCCGCCCAACCCTTTTTGTTCGCTTTTCAGTAACAGCTATAGTCAAAAGGTTAATGGAAGAGTCATATCGGGGCTACTGTAAGTCTACCCGCATCCACTGGCAAGTCCTTGAAATGATGGTGGCTTCACTTCACATCACACATCACATCACATCACATCACATGAAACTTATTGAGCTCTAATATTTTATGTTATTCGTTGGAGCTCTGGATTCAAAACAATTTTGTAAGTTAATTTATCATTGCTTCTTGACGAAAGAATAATACTGAACAACCTCAGCAATGGCTTCTAAAGTGTTATCCGAACTCTGCTTCATCGAAAAGAACCATTTATTATTGGTTTGCTATGAACGGTCTGGTCGTTCAATTGAGGTGGTTACTCCAAAAAACAAAAAATAATTATATCTAATCGTAAATTGAAATTGCGTGAGATGTCAATAGGCAGTGTGTTTACAGTCATACATGAACAATGACAATACGAATGCTGATGCCAAAAGTGGATGCCGCATTTACTCACAGTGTTTGCACAGAGCAGTATTTGACTATGACAAGTAATAAAGTGGAACTTTGCATCGATATGGGATAATTGATGAAACATGGATCCATTAGTTCTCTCCGAAATCTCTACGATCCTCATCTGAGTGGACGGCAGTTGGCGAACCACGTCCAAAGCGTCATAGGCACAACATCGTGGGCTAGTGCTACTTGGACGTTTGGATCAGACATTTAAAGTGAAACAGTGGACCGGTGCTTTTTCCTCTCAGAGGTTTTTTGCACACGGAGGCACAACTAATCAACTTGTGGCCCCAGCGGCCGAGTTTTGCCACAAATTATTCGTTAAGTATAGTGTTTTTTCCCCTTCATTACTTTTTATCGTATATCTCTACTCTGATTACCCCCTATAATACGCGCGGAGAATCAGCCGCGCTATGACAAGTCCTTCTGATAGTACCCTTCCCCCCGCTGATACAATGGAGACAGATTCAAAATCTGCTCCAAACAATAAGACTACCCGAGTTAAACAGTATCCCGATGAACCCTCTATCTCGGCTGGCCTTTATGTGGTTTATTTCCGGACCGTAGAAAAACCACTTAATTTATTGCAAATTTCTAAAGACCTGACGTCACAATATACAACCGTGCAAAATATATTGAAAGTTCGCTCGGATAAGCTCAGGGTCTCGTTAACCAGTTTGAAGCAGGCTAATGAGATCGCTCGAAACGAGCACTTTACGCGGGACTACCGTGTTTACATACCAGCTCGCGAAGTCGAGATAGACGGAGTGATCACAGATCCAAGTCTGACATGCGAGGACATTCTCAAACATGGGGTTGGATGTTTTAAAGATCCCTTGCTTAAGAATGTCAAGATACTGGACTGCAAACGTTTGCATTCAGTATCGATCGCCGCGGATGGGACAAAGTCTTATCCCCACTCGGACTCGTATCGGGTGACCTTCTCCGGCTCGGCTTTGTCGAAATTCGTTCTCCTGGACAGGGTTCGTCTGCCTGTACGACTTGGGTAATGAATTGCACTAGTTGTCAACAGCTAGGACACACAGCTTCCCATTGTGGAAATCGGCCCCGCTGTTCGAAGTGCGGAGGGAGTCATGCGAGTGGCACTTGTGAAAAAAACATTGAAAAGTGTCTTTACTGTAACACAGGTCCGCATGATCTCCCAGCATGTCCAACGTATAAATTACGAGGAGATCACTTGAAGCAATCCCTCAAGCAACGCTCACAGCGCTCTTTCGCAGAAATACTGAAAAATGTTACACCACCGAGACAATCAACAAATCTCTACACTTGCTTGTCAACGGACGAGTGCGACTCTGATGATCCTCTCGAAGGTACATCTTCAACTGTCCCTCAAAGTTCTAGGAAAAGGAGAAACATATCATCTCCTAAGCTTCCTAGCAAGGGTTCGAAGGTATCTCTTAAGGGCCCTCCAAAAATAACATCAACAGGGAGTGCTGGTGGAAAAAACAAAAATACAAAGCCGAAAGCTCCTGGTTCCGGAGACCTACAATGCGAAAAAGAATACCCAGCACTTCCGGGGACACCAAAAACTCCCAGAGAGCCAAAGAACATACCATGTGCTGGACTTGTAAAATTCACTGACATTGTGGACTTCATATTCTCTACCTTCAACATTTCTGACCCCCTTAAGAGTCTTTTGATGACTTTTATTCCAGTAGTTAAAACGTTTTTGATGCAGTTGACTGCAAAATGGCCCCTTCTTTCAGCAATCGTATCCTTCGATGGCTAATTTTTCGAACGAGGTCATGGATTCGATTACTGTTTTACAGTGGAACAGTAGAAGTATTATCTCTAAAATAGATTCCTTCAAAATGCTAATAAGAAACCTACAATGTGATGCATTTGCATTATGCGAAACTTGGTTAACTTCTCAGGTACCCCTTACCTTCCACGATTTTAATATAATACGCTTGGATCGAAAAATCCCCTACGGAGGAGTACTTTTAGGGATCAGAAAGTGCTATTCGTTCTATAGAGTTAACATCCCTCTGACTCCAGGCATTGAAGTAGTCGCATGTCAAGCTAGAATTAAAGGTAAAGATCTTTGTATTGCTTCTATATATATTCCCCCTAGAACCTCGGTCGGGCACCGACGGCTTTGTGATATCATAGAACTCTTTCCTGCACCTACGTTAGTTTTAGGAGACTTTAACTCACATGGTGTGGGATGGGGTTGTGTTCTTGATGACAATAGATCAACTATGATCCATGATATCTGCGACAACTTCAATATGACAATTTTGAATACGGGAGAAATGACACGGATTCCTGCACCACCAGCAAGGCCAAGTGCGCTGGATTTATCCCTTTGCTCGACTTCGCTACGATTAGATTGCAAGTGGAATGTGATCAATGATCCTCACGGTAGCGATCACCTGCCTATCGTAATTTCAATCAACAGCGGTTTAAGACCATTGGAGACAATCAATGTTTCGTATGACCTCACACGAAACATTGATTGGAAAAGCTACGCGTCCTCGATATCCGAGAAGATCGAATCTACTCAAGAGCTTCCTCCGAACGATGAATACACGTTTTTGGCTGGCTTAATGCTCGAAACCGCGATTCAAGCTCAGACGAAACGTGTACCTGGCACAAAAACTAACATTCGTACTCCAAACCCATGGTGGGACAAAGAGTGCTCAGAACTTAACGCAGAAAAATTTTCAGCGTATAAAAATTTTAGGAAATATGGAACACCGGATAATTACCGCGAATACGCGGCGCTAGAAATTAAAATGAAAAGTTTATTAAAGCTAAAAAACGTGGTTACTGGCGTCGATTCGTGGATGGACTAACAAAAGAAACATCAATGAGCACTCTTTGGAACACCGCCCGACGAATGCGCAATCGAAATAATACGAATGAATGTAAGGAATATTCAAATCGCTGGATATTCGACTTCGCGAAAAAAGTATGCCCCGACTCTGTTCCGGAAGAGAAGATCACCCGCGTCGCGACATCGAACATAAACGAAACACCGTTTACGATGATGGAGTTCTCACTTGCGCTCTTGTCGTGTAACAATAAAGCCCCAGGGCTAGACAGAATTAAATTCAACTTGTTGAAAAATTTGCCTGACTCTGCCAAAAGGCGCTTATTGAATTTATTCAACAAGTTCCTAGAGGGTAATATTGTGCCACATGACTGGAGACAAGTGAGAGTTATCGCTATCCAAAAACCAGGGAAACCAGTCTCTAACCACAATTCGTATCGGCCGATTGCTATGCTTTCCTGTATCCGGAAATTGTTCGAAAAAATGATTCTCTTTCGTTTAGATACTTGGGTTAGAGATGGTCGGGTATCGGGTATTTTACCCGAAACCCGACCCGTACCCGTACCCGACGGGTTTTTGATCGGGCACGGGTAAATTTTTTTATTTTCAATCGGGTACGGGTAAAAAAATTTACTGCTCAGTCTGGTACGGGTCGGGTGCGGGTAAAAAAATTTACCGCTCACTCGGGTACGGGTCGGGTACGGGCAAATTTTTTTTTCGGATCGATTACCCGACCATTTGTACTTCACAGAAATATGTTTACATGTTGACGAGGTTTTTTCATTGCAAAACAGTTCTTCCGAAAAAATAATCAATTTGAATCAAGGGGTTTTGACATTCGCGCCTAGGACCAGACCTGTCAACTGGCATATTTTTCCAGAAAAAACATTGTTTTCTTCATTTAAAAAAAAAGATCAATCATAGTTACGTGAAAAGTTATGTGAATATTTCCCGCCCTACTTTGTTTATAACATATATAATAAGACACACTGCCTTAGCTCTATGATGTTGCGGTCGGAATCTACTTTTTACGTAGGTTTTAATGGACTGCCATTTTAAAGCTGTTTAATGCACAATCCAGTAAAAATTATTTGATTCATATACTGCCCATACTCGCATATCAGTCTCATATCGATTTTCGCCAATTTTGAGTTAGCTTGAAGAATGGAGTCTTTCCTCAATATACTCTCAGAAATTGCAATGAAAGTGGAGGGTTTGTTCAGTAAAATATGAAAAAATATCAACTCATTTCTGTATCCCATATGCTAAAGTACCCGCATATCAGTCCCATTCAGTGCAAAATTTCAATAATTTCATTTGTTGCAATATTGGAACAGCAAAGGTGTATTACGGATATTTCATGTAATAATACCAAGATTTAGCATTAGGGAGCAAAGCAAAGTCTTGGCATTACATTCCTTTCGTGGAATTTGGCCTTTCTGTTTCAACAGACTTCGCAGCCGATTCTTAGCGTACAGAATCATTGCATGGCTAGTACTATGGATCCTACTGACACTAAGAATCCTTCCAGGTCGGGGCTCGAACATACGATAGCTGGCTTGTAAGACCAGCGTCCTATGCATTGAACCACCAACCCGGGACCAGCATTAGGGAGCACAATAAATAAAAAAAATTCGGAAATAAACTTTTGATCGTCTTTTTCTCAACATGCCGATTTCCCATATGGGACTGATATGCAAGTATGGGCAGTATATAAAATGTAGTGTAGTACTCATATCACATTCAGATACCAGAAAACTGTTATTTTAAATATTGGTTGGAGATTTTCAAAATTTTCATAAAAATCATTAGGATTCTTACCATAAAAACATGAACATTTATTTCAGAAAATCTGCATAGAAGTTCTTCTTATTCTGCACTTATGGGTGGTGTCACCTCACTTGAAATGACACCGATTGATGGCACAGCAAGTTGGGCTATATTGCTAGGTAATTTTCGTTTCTTTTCACTGAACTACAAGTGAAAATCTCGATGCGTGACAAAGTGGAGTCGCAAAAGTAAGGGTGAAAATCTTTTCTCGCGGAATACTCAAATTTCCACCGTGTTCACTCGTTAAGGGTTCCACCGGTTCAATGGCTGTAAAAACCACCAGCTACCGATAACATCGTGGGTGTGGGTTTGTGAGGCTTACAAAACGAGCATAGTTGACAGATTAATTTAAATCAAAATCATAATTCATTTTGCTTTGTAGTAAAAAATTGTAACCAAAAAATTTTCTACGAATGTTCAAACTACTTACACTTGAAGGACTTACTGTTCACCATGTTCAAAATTGAATTTTTCACACCGGGAATACACGTACATTGTTTGATTCTTTGGTCAATTCACGTAAACGAACTGATAACACACTATTCATTTTAGGGGATGTTCGCATAACATTCATTTTCGTCACGTATAATATTCAATTTGACATTTGGAACCATTTTACGTGATTTTTCAAGTGATTCGAATGTGAATTTTTATTCGTGTGTCAAAATAATGAGCACGCTTACTTGTGTATCTGAAGAATTGGATCAAAAGTCGCACTGTTTCGTAAAAACCATACCTACCCAAAATTGAATACAACGGGTATTACGACATTTTGGGTAAATATGCTTCTCGAAAAATTTGAGTTGATATTACTCCCTTTTGTTGACATTTGTAAATTAGCATTAGCATTAGCATTAGAGACCGCCCGTGTGTTGCTACTCCGTTATTGATCTGGACCAATTGAGATTGCAAAATGATTTTTTGAAGTAACATGTTTGGGAATAACACATTGTTTCACACTGTGCGAACTGTATTGAACCATGCATGCTGATCAATACCGACGCCGGCCACGTCCGAATGCAGATCTACTTGGGAGGGAAAGGATTGTTAGTTCGATGCATGTTGCTACTAAGAACCGAGGAATCCTCTGCATTCCCACATGCATCACAGGAGAGGATACTTTGTTAGTAAATGTTTTAATAATGTTATCATGTGTTTATTGCTCTGGGTAGCCGGCTACCAAGAATGTTTTAAAGTATTATCGTTTTATGTGTTACTTTGTGCTGGCAATATAATGCACGAAACAGTCAATCTCCGAAATTGACAAAACTCCGGACAGCCGGCTGTCGAGTATGCAGTCACTCGTTTATGCATCTACCTTTCGCGGTTTTTTAGTCATGCAAAAAAACACATGCGGATTGATAAAAAAAGATACCATCTCACTGCTAGGTGGATTAAGCACGTTTTTATAAATGAAACTACGTGATACAAAATAAACGAGCGAATAGGATTTAGACAAAAAAGTTGATTCATTGCATTGAAATATTCTAAACAGTTATTATAAAATCATTTTAAATCACCAAACAAAGGTCAACAGATTTCACACGCGTCTTGATTCTTTATTATTTCCGCTTTATTATTTTAATTATTTATTAAAATTATTAATTGGTTATATTAGTTGATCTGGGCAGCCGGCTACCGAGAAACTAACTAACAGACTAACAGACATGACAGTATGAGTAAATTCTTTTAAAAATAATTTTTCGTGATGCACTAGTTCCACCTATATTGTACTGCGCGAACTATTTACTATCTGTACACCCCTTGTGTTATGTACAAGTTTTTTTTACTAGTTGGTTTCCCCTCGTTTGTCAACACCGATCAGCTGCTTGCAGGGATGCCTGATTTCATCAACATATTTGAGAATGAATCGACACAATAAATTATTGGATTACGTTGATAATACATTTAACTTTTTCGAGAAGATGTGATGTGATGTGATGTGAAGTGAAGCCACCATCAGTTCAAGGACTTGCCAGTGGATGCGGGTAGACTTACAGTAGCCCCGATATGACTCATTCACCTTCTTACTATAGCTGTTACCGAAAAGCGAACAAAAAGGGTTGGGCGGATACGTAAGTAGAGTCACGTATTCCGCGGGAATAAAAGATGCTCTTCCAACCATAATATCCAGTGCATGGATGAAGCATATCGCTATACATGCTTGAACCCGCCTGATGGTTTGTTTGAGAAGGGCGCGTCAGACTCATTTCAAACCTTCAGAAGGAAACAAGTTTCCTTCAAGTGACTTGGGCTGGCTATCCACAATCCCTCGTCCAGTCATCAATTCGTCCGATGCCCTGGTGCTCCCTCCCCTTTACGCCCCCGTGCAAAATGTTTTATATTGATAAATACAATGAAACATAGTGTAATGAAATTAATATAACATAAAATGATATAATAGATTACAAAATAATATAATATAACATAATATAATATAATATATTTTAATTAATTATAATATAATACAATGTCATACAATATAATATAATATATTACAAAACATGATATAAAATAACAGTTAATGTAGAGTGTCAGTTATGCTCTTCTATCTTCGCAATACTGCAGGAAGTAGAATATTTCTCTTCTAATAACAATAATAATATATACATCTATAAAAATAATATATGTTATTATTATTGATGACAAATTAATAATAATAACAATAAATATAATTATGAAAATAACAATAAAAAACAATATAATATAGTACAATGAATTATATAATAGATAATAGAATAAATAAAATGATATGTTGCGATATGCTATGATATTATATTACTTGAATTTATATGTCATTTCTCATCCTCTCATTCTGCCATCAACGCATTCCATCGACCAATTGTCATCACAGATACACGTGTAGGCATGAAACAGGAACCAGTGAGGACCAAGCTCACCTTGTGACGACCTTGATATTTAGTAGAAAGTTACTTTAAAAATGATAACTTATAAGGAAAACAAATGTATATTTTGCGCAGAGGTACGTAGTACTACTCATAATAAACTCTATAATATAATAAAATATAATATAATATAATACAATATGATATGATATAATGCAATGCAGTATAATACCATACAACATGTTATATAATAACATAAAATAGTGTAAGACGATAATATATGAAATAATATGCTATGATACAATATAACAGTTGATGTCGTAATGTAAGTTACGCTCTTCTAATAATAATAATAATAATAATAATAATAATAATAATAATAATAATAATAATAATAATAATAATAATAATAATAATAATAATAATAATAATAATAATAATAATAATAATAATAATAATAATAATAATAATAATAATAATAATAATAATAATAATAATAATAATAATAATAATAATAATAATAATAATAATAATAAAAATAATAATAATAATACATGATGTAATAAACAACAGAATTATATGTTGTAATATACTATGATAAACACTGCATTTTAGGATGGGCTTCAACCTACAAGCCATTTCGCACCCTCTCATTCTGCTACTAACGCAGAAGGCGATAGCACCCAGTCGACGCCGTTCTATTGACCAAATGTCATCATAGACGCTCGGGGAGGCATGAGATAGGGACTTGTGAGGACTTAGTTATCTCACCATTTGACGACCCATTTAACTTTTTCGAGAAGATAACCATTTATTTGACTCAACGTTGTTCATCAAGACTATTTTTTATTGTGTTGGTAGTTTTCACCCGAAATTAAGTGGCGGCAGACCAGAAGCAAGTAAATATTGTAACAAAACGGGTTCGATTTTGTATTCCGTTGGAGGATGAGAAGTAGGCAAAATTATGTATATAGTTTTGGCAATATGTATTAAATATGTATCCTGCATGAAATTCGCATGGACGTAAACAAATCAATACATTACAGGAAATTCTGTATGAATGGCAACTCTGTTGGTAAATGAAAAAATAAACACAGTCTAGATGACAGACAGGATGTTTTTGATAGGGTAACGTGGCGCCATCATGACACATGTGAGTACTGTCCCAAATAAAGGAATATTCGAAATGACCGTTAAAATGATTGAAGAATCTAATTTGAGTGTCCTGTCTGTTAGTCTGTGATATTAATATCAAGTGTTTTTTTACTATGTATTCAATATAACAATACATGTCATCTCTGTTATTAACTTTGTAATATAAACGGATTTGCGCAATGGTTGATTTTTATCATTCATTTTATAATCCTGAAAGACAATCAATAACATGGAAGAAGAAATCATTACTAATAAAACTTTTCTACGAGGCTAGACGGAAATTGATAGGTTGAATAAAGAGATGATTTAGTAAAATAGAGTAATCAGAAGTAAAACATTGAAAATATCTGATAACTGAAAGGAAAAAGAAACTCCTGCAATTGTCGCCTTTTACGACATGGAAGCAGGAACCCAGTGGATCTATTCTTGATTCATTTTTTTCCGCCGGATTCCACACGGCATCTAGGCTGGTACAGTCCGGAGAGAGCTAATAGGTACTATCAATCTCCTAGTGGACCCCAGCCCCTTCCCTTTTGTTGACATTTGTAAATGAGTATAAAGTACCAAAGACATTGAAAATCTACAGGGTCCGACATCTAACATTTATTTTTGAACTAGCGGTTATTTCGACATTGGTAACCTCAATGTCACTTCTGATTTGACAGAAACTTAGTTGTATCCTTCCGCTGAACGAAAATGGTTGTGTATACGCTTGAGGACCGCGTGAAAATAGTGCAGTTTTACTTTCAAAATCATGGTAATGTTGCGGAATGTGTGCAAAAAATCATCTTCTCGGATGAGGCACATTTTCATGTCGGCGGGTATGTTAATAAGCAAAATTGTCGCATATGGGGACGGAAAATCCGCACGTCATCATGGAGAAGCCGATCTCAGAGAGTCACGGTTTGGTGCGGATTTTTGTCTGGCGGCATCATTGGGCCATTTTTCTTAGAAAATGAGGCAGGAGCCGCCGCCACGATCAATGGCGAGCGGTACCGCGTCATCATTAGCGATTGGTTCTTCCCGTTACTTGAAGAGGAAGACTTGGACACCTTTTGGTTCCAACAAGACGGCGCTCCGTGCCACACAGTCAACGATACGATCGATCATCTGTGCACAGTCTTCGAAGATCGAATTATCAGTCGAAATTCGGATGTCGTTTGGCCGCCTCGGAGCTGTGATTTGACACCATTAGACTATTATCTTTGAGCGGCTGTCAAAGATAAGTGTTATGTGGACAAGCCAGAAACAATTCAAGCCTTGAAGGATAACATTCGTGCATCCATAGCTGAAATAAAGCTGCATACAATCGAAAATGTATTAAAAAGCTGGACCGACCGTATGGCGTACTGCAAGGCCAGCCGAGGCAGCCATTTGAATGAAATTATATTCCACAATTACCCGGAAGGATTGTACTTTAATATGAAAAAATAAATTTTGAATTCGGATGAACCGTTTGTTTTTTTTTTGCATGTTTAAAAAAAGTAACATTTCATTATTCATGCTTCACAGTGTATTTATATTTTTAAATGAAAACAAGCATTTTAATGTATTTTTCTTACCAACTAGAGCCTGATACGGCTCGATATCTAAAACACTTTATTTTTTCCATACTGAATTTTGGTAAAATTTTTACTACTCATTCGGGTCGGGTACGGGTACGGGTAATTTTTAATCGGGTACGGGTAAAATTTTTTATTTTTTTTTCGGGTACGGGTCGGGTACGGGTAATTTTTTTTTATTATTGATCGGGTACGGGTCGGGTACGGGTAATTTTTTCAATTTTTAATCGGGTACGGGTCGGGTACGGGTAAATTTTTTTGCTGATCACTCGGGTACGGGTCGGGTTCGGGTATAAGAATTTCTATACCCGACCATCTCTAACTTGGGTCGAGACTAATGGCTTACTTTCAGATACACAATTTGGTTTCCGCAGGGGCAAAGGAACGAACGATTGTCTTGCGTTACTCTCAACCGAAATTCAAATGGCATTTGCTCGTAAAGAACAAATGGCATCTGTTTTCCTTGACATCAAGGGGGCTTTCGATTCAGTTTCTATAAAAATTCTATCTGAGAAGTTGCATCAGCATGGTCTTTCATCAGCTTTGAATAACTTTTTATATAATCTATTGTTCGAGAAACACATGCATTTTGAACAGGGTGATTTGTCGACAATACGATTCAGTTACATGGGTCTTCCTCAGGGCTCATGCTTAAGCCCCCTTTCATACAATTTTTACGTAAACGACATCGATAAATGTATCAATACATCTTGCACGCTAAGACAACTTGCCGACGACAGCGTTGTGTCTATTATAGGACTCAAAGCTGGCGATCTGCAAGGGCCGTTACAAGATACTCTTGCCAACTTATCCGCCTGGGCTATTCAAATGGGTATTGAATTCTCTACGGAGAAAACTGAGCTGGTTGTATTTTCAAGGAAGCAAGAGCCAGCCCAATTACAGCTTCAACTAAGGGGTGAAACCATAGCTCAAGTCTTCACATTTAAATATCTCGGGGTCTGGTTCGACTCCAAAGGCACCTGGGGATGTCACATTAGGTATCTGAAACAAAAATGCCAACAGAGAATCAATTTTCTTCGTACAATAACCGGAACTTGGTGGGGTGCCCACCCAGGAGACCTGATCAGGCTGTACCAAACAACGATATTGTCCGTAATGGAATATGGATGCTTCTGCTTCCGATCCGCCGCGAACACCCATTTCATTAAACTGGAAAGAATTCAGTATCGTTGTTTGCGTATTGCCTTAGGTTGCATGCAATCGACTCATACGATGAGTCTCGAATTGCTTGCGGGCGTCTTACCGTTGAAAAATCGATTCTGGGATCTCTCATATCGATTGCTAATCCGATGCGACATCTTGAATCCGATGGTGATTGAAAACTTCGAAAGGCTTGTCGAGCTCAATTCTCAGACCCTTTTTATGTCCTTGTATTTTGATTACATGGCTCAGAATATTAATCCTTCTTCGTTTGTTTCCAACCGTGCTCATTTCTTGGATACTTCTGATTCTACTGTGTTTTTCGACACATCCATGAAAGAAGAGATTCGTGGAATTCCGGATCACGTACGCCCTCGAGTGGCCCCTAATATCTTTCATAATAAATTTAGAACAGTCAACTGTGAAAAGATGTTTTACACTGACGGATCAAACATCAACAGGTCCACAGGCTTCGGCATCTTCAATCAGAACATCACCGCTTCGTACAAACTCAGTGATCCGGCTTCAGTTTACGTCGCAGAATTAGTTGCCATTCAGTACACCCTTGAGATCATTGAAACCTTGCCCAAAGACCATTACTTCATTGTCACGGACAGTCTAAGCTCAATAGAAGCTCTCCGGACAATGAAGCCAGGAAAGTATCCCCCATATTTCCTGGGGAAAATACGGGAACACTTGCGAACTTTATCTGAACGGTCTTATTCAATATCGTTAGTCTGGGTCCCTTCGCATTGTTCCATTCCGGGCAATGAAAAGGCAGACTCATTGGCTAAAGTGGGCGCATTGGAAGGTGATATTTATGAAAGACCAATCTGCTTCAATGAATTTTTCAGTATTTCTCGTCAGAAAACTCTCGAAAGTTGGCAAACTTCATGGAGCAATGGCGAACTGGGACGATGGCTACATTCCATTATCCCTAGGGTATCGACGAAACCATGGTTCAGGGGGATGAACGTGAGTCGCGATTTTGTTCGCGTGATGTCTCGGCTCATGTCCAATCACTACACATTCAACGCGCATCTCCGGCGTATTGGGCTCGCAGAGAGCGGTCTCTGCGCTTGTGGTAACGGTTATCAGGACATCGAGCATATCGTGTGGACGTGCGTGGAATATACTGACGCCAGGTCTTTATTGAAGGACTCCCTCAGGGCCCGAGGTAGACCACCTGATGTACCTGTTCGAGATGTGTTGGCAAACCGGGATATTTCATATATGATGCTCATATACAAGTACCTTAAACACATAAATATACAAGTGTGATCCGTTGCATCTGGCATAGAAAGTTCTCCTTTCCTTGGCGAGGTTAAGAATAATTTTCACCTACAGGTTCGGCACTAACATCCGCTCGATTCTCCCGATCCCCTGCCTGTCTACCATCTCTATCGAAACTAACAAGATTTTCTTGCTGTCACTAACTTTTTCGCATACCCCTTCCCCCGACTCTTCACCATCTCGATGTAAACTAATTAGATCTTTGTCGTTTTTAGTCATTCGTTCCCATACCCTTTTTTCCACACCGTTTTCCACAACATTTACTTCTCCATGTTTTTTTTTTCATTCTCTTCGGCAACATCATTATAAACACCCACGGAAAGCCGCCCCAGTCAACATGCGGGCCACCCGCCGGGTTCTCGTAACCCGGGGGTGTTTACCGCGGACCCACAAAAGAATGCGGCAACCTTTGAAATGTTTCCATGTCACGAGAATTATTCCCATGTTTCCATCACCACCGCCACGAAAAACCACTCCCATCGATGAGGGACACACGCCGGATTTTCAAAGATACAAGAGTGTTTCCTGATGACCCACAGGGACAAGCCCTTGGCATCATAAACTGTAACAGATTGTGCCTTAATAAAATATATCTGAAAAAAAAAATATTATATAGCGTAAGTAGATCGTTCGAATGGAAAAATCAAAGAAAAGCGACCTCATATGTCGAAGAAAAAACATTGTTTCACCAAAACAATTCTGTTATTTTAGTCGATGACAACCTTGACTAAATTGACCGAATTACTCTTCGAATTATTTCCTCATGCACCGTATAGTCCAGATTTGGTCCTCAGTGACTAATGGCTATTCGTTGATCTAAATGGTAAGAAATGGAACACAAATGAGCAAGCGACTGCTGAATGTGATACCTATTTTAAGGCAAAAGACAAATTCTTTCACAAGTACGGCATCGAGAATTTAGAGAAGATTTGGAAAGATTGTATTGCTCTTGAAGAAGATTACATTGATGCAGAGATGTCCATCTCCTCTGTGTGACGAATTGCAAGTATAATTTCTCCCCTCGCACTGACAACATCAACGAGAGCTCTTCGCTTTCACACATATACACCACTGTTATATAAAGTGTGCACGCATCATGAGAGCGAGTATTTATTTTTTAGCACTCGATCACACTAAATTGCTAGAGCAGAGCTCTGAAATTCTCTGAGGTGGATGAAGATATTTTCTCCGAAGTGTGCACACCGGTGAGGACTCTGATATACGGTTCGCATAAGAGAAGCGTGGGGCACGCATATTCAGCAAAAGCGCAATTTACCGTTAAAATTTAGTTTTTTTCTTGCTGCGAAAAAGATTGTCATAGCAAGGCCATCGTTACTTTCTATAAATTAAAAAATTAAATCACAGAAGTGTTCACTCACTAGCACGCACCAGTGGCGAGAGCGCGTGAGAGCGATTCGTGCGAAGAGAATGTGTTTCACTCGCGCTAGCTACTTTAACCACAAGCACACACTCAAATTCTGTCTATTCGACAATGAGAAGAAGTGCGCTTTCCTTTTTGCGTGATGCTTCGCTTCTTGCATCCCCTGTCTAGACAAGAATCTTACACCAGCGTGTATCGCTCTGGTGAAATGCCATCACTGCATTGATGAATAAAATCGGTTTTTGGCTAAATGTGTATTTTTTGACTTATTGAGTGATGTGTTAAGTGACGATATAAAAAGTGACAAAATAAAAAAAAATGTTCTGCCGCCTCCAAAAAAACACTGCGGCCGGGGCGAATGCCCCTTTCAAATACCCCTTCTCTCCCTCCACCACCGACATACGCCACTGATCATGACTTTTAAAAATTTCATCCGTTCATTTAAATGACGTTACAATAAAGGATGAAATGTTCAAAATATTTCTCAAAATAAATTTAATCTGTAGAACTGGTTGTTGGATGACGAAAATAAAATCAATCATGGTCGTCCTCGTTTCCCGAATCCGAAAGGGTAGTCGGAAAGTAGTGATCAGAGTATTCCATAAACATTGATATTTCATATGAATGCTGATAAGAAAGGCATCGTTACATCATTTGACATGATTGAACGCGACTACATTATGGCTTCCTTTATATATTTTTAATCCATCTCAACGATTTTTCAAAGGATCCTGAAACGAAATAAGGACACACCAGTAGTTAGACACGAACTAAATGAAGTGCGAAGAATATAAATAAGAGAGCGTGGCTCATTTAAATTAAGCGGAATTCGAACGTTTTGACGTAGAATTTTACCCAAAGTCTATGATGTTTCGTAAATATTCTTTCAAAATCCGATAGCCCATCTGAGCTCTTTTTCATCTAATATATTTAAACCATAAGTTCGAGTAAGATCTGCCGTCTTTGCTCGATGTATTGGTTAAAAGGGGCTGATAAAAATTGCATTTGCTTCGAATTTTCGCATCGCTATAATGGAAGTATCAAACATTTGCGAAACTATGTGTTCATTTATATTGCTTCTTAGAAACGAAGCGAGGATGTTGTATCCAAGTTTATCACAATATGTTGATTGGAAGACGAGTAATCTGCAAATTGATATGGCTACACGCTACTAATGAGATGACTGTTGGTACAATAACCCTGCAAGCTATTGTATTCTCATCGCTATAACAGAAATGTGGAACAATTTTCACATAAATTTAGCTGTTATATGGCTTATTAGTGCAGACACAAAGGTTCTGATTACATCACAATTCGTAGATTGTAGGCAAAGTAATCAGTAAAATAATGTGGTGGTTCGACTAATGAGATGACACTTGGTACAATAGCTCTATTTAGATTGCAATTGTTAATTTATGAGCCACGTTGGTTCAATCGAGATTGTTGCGTCGCAAATTCAATTCGTGGATTCTCATGTAGAAAGCCTTTGGGATCATTTGAAAATCAGATTTTTGTGTGTGTGTGTGTTTGAAATTCATTTTTCGTACTATGGTCCTGAAGTACAAGGTGTCAAAAATTTAACTCGCATCTACAATCCTTGGCAAATAGACGTATGGGAAGGAGCAAAGCGAGGGCATTCTGCTTGAATGGTTGTTTTCACTTTGTTTAGTCTAAAAAATTTCATTGTGACTTATTATCGCTGTGCAATACTTTGCATTTTTCGTTCCGACTCGTAGGAAACACAATAATGCTCGGAAACGAAAAACATAATATGTTATAGAAGTGAAAAAGAGAGCACCATGATATACTAGGAATCTTTTTTAAAAATGGATTGAGATAATTCGCGTGCGATTGGAAATTTGTAACGATTATAACGACGCAACAAAAGAAAAGACTTGTGTCATAAAAATAATACTTCTGCAAAAAAACTGATGGAAACGCAAGGTAAAGCTCGAGGGTGCTTCAGAAGAAACTTCCAAATTTCTCCGGTAGTTGGCACCATAGTCCAGAAGAGAAATCAAGCATACCTCGAGTTGCCTCTGTCCAAACTTTGTCCACCAGAAAACTGTTGAAGAAAATAAATGTGTACTTATGATTAGAATCCAGAGGTGTCCCTCTGTTGGATTGCTAAATTGCTTGGAATTACAAATACGACTGTGTCTCACGTGATAGGAATCTTCAAGGGGCGTCTGAGTGCCCGAATAAAAGAGGGGAATGATCGTAAAAAGTGATCCTAAGAATAATAAAATGGTCGGGAAAGTGATGCAACAATTCAAACATTTCAATTCGAGATGTCGCTAAAAAGGGTATGGAGTCCATGAAAATCATGAGGCGTGCTGAGTTAAATTTTGAAACGTATAGGGATCAGCCACATGGGGTTGTTCGAGCTATTGATGTGGAACAAGCCAAACAAAATTTCTAATAATCGATATTTTCAATCAAACTGTGAAAACGATCGGCATGTTTTTGAATGCGCAATTGCATGAGAGTCTCCTTAGATTGGTCTACACAGAAAGAAAAGATGAAACTTACACGACATGTAAACCGATAGTACTATGAAATAGACATCAGTTGAAACGAAAATCTGATTTAAAACCATGATTGATGTAAAATTTCATTAAAATTCATTTAGTTTTTCATTAAACAAGACTGTATATTTACAAATCGCTTCGTATTGTAATGTAAATTTCCATTCAATTACCTGCTCCAAATATGTGCATGAAAATAAATGTAAATTCACAAAATATTTTTATCTGTGTATATCAGGAATCAACTTCGAACACGTGAACCCAGAACATAGACTCTGTTTACCTTGATTTTGTTGTATCCGACGAAATTGTATCATTAGCCCAAATATCTGCAAAAAATATTTTTGTGTTTACTATTGTAACGGATTTCGATATTTAATACCGTTTTCGTTTATTGATCAGAGCAGCCCGAAAGCTGACTCAGAATCGCCCAAACAACGTTTTATATGTCTGTTTTAGCAACCTGAGGTCGCTCTAGATCGGACTCCAATCGCGTAGTTTCGCTCTGAAAATTTTCTCGGGTCGCACCACGCATCCATGCAAGTTTGTTTATTTTTTCTTTTTTTCGTGAGTTGTTGTTTAGAGCGCGTACCACGTGTTCGTTTTACTCGGAGTCAGAGTCGCCCGCGTCTAGGTTCAAAAATGAAAACGGTATAAGTTTCTCTGTGTCCAAGTTTTGCATGCATGCAGTTATTTTTATAGCGTTAAGTTTCTCTTGTGGATGTGTAACATAGCGATTTGTCATTCTATGGTACTACCATTCTGCGATTTCGATTTAAGCGATCGAGTTCATCTTATATAAATTAGAAAATAATCTTAAGCATTCAAAATTTTCCCTGGGGTAGTTGCAGATTTCTCAGATGGAACGACATAACATAGCTTTTCATCACATGGCACTTAAGATCAAAGCAAACCAGTTAAAGTTTCAAATCGTTTTAAAGCGCGTTGTGTGATACTTGCTGTATAACAGCAACCTTCCTATGATATGTTTCATGTGAAACTGAAGCTATGGAAATAATTTTTCTTGTACAAACGAATGCAGCCACCATCGATAAATACCCACGTCATCACCATCTGGAGACTGGATATCCCAGATTTGTGACGATCAGCACACGACAATGTGAACCAAATACAATATTGTTATAAATTAATAAATTATTCTAGTTTTAAGTGTACTGCTAAGCCTCGACATCTGCAGTGTGCCTTTTAAATATATTATTAATGTCGTTTTCGATTGATCCCAAACCTAACCCAGTTTCCACTCTAACTGCTGTCAAACCGTTTTCTTGAAGTCAGTTTCGAACCTAGTTTCAACGTTGTTGAACTGAAAATCGAGTCAGTTTCGAACCTGGTTTTTAGATCAGTTTTACTCAAACCCCCGTTGCAAAGTGCGAAATCAACACAGTTTCGTGAAAAGTGTTTGTTTGATGAAACTACCCTGGCTCAGTTTCAGTTTTCTCAAGCGAAAACAACATAAATAAATGCTTATATTTATAGATTCGCGTGCTTCGCTTTTGCGTTGACTGACCAATCAGACCGATGCTTCCCAACAGATGCATCGTTCACCCCTTCAAAAGCATCGACTCTGCTAGGGAAATCCAGCAAGCCAGCAAAGTCTTGAAATTTTAGCATGCAAAATATAACACTGCTGGCTATTAATCAAAATTTCAATCATACGTGGTTTGATACATTTAAATTGACACTAAGAAATTTTTCCAATCGAAAGGTGAAATAAAATTAATAATTGATACAAAACTGACTAAACTGTAAGTATTCAAAACCTGACCACATTTTTAATTTTCAGTTCTCTCTTTCTTCTCTAACTTTTTTCCACTCTCGGTAGCCATATACTGAAAAAATTGATCTCAATCATTTTTTCTCAGATATGGCAGAACCGATTTTCTCAATCCTAGCTTCAAATGAAAGGTAAAAAATTACTGCATATTTTGGATTCAACAAAAATTTAAACTGCAATATTGGATCATTCTTTCAGTTGGTTATTCAAGTTAACGAATTGAAGCAAAATATTTGTAATTGAATACTACAGTATTATATATAGCCAATATGATTGATATGAGAAAGGCATCATTTCACAACAAGGTGGATTAAAACAGCTTTTTGTTTTTTGACGCCAAAAATCTTGAAATTGCATGAAACGTCGAGAATTAGTGTTAAAATTAAAAAATTTCAAAAAATCGGTTTTCTGGGACTTTGATATATTTTATAGTCCCAGAAAGTCGATTAAAAAAGATTTGTCGAGATGACATTAAATCTCGACGTTTCATGCAATTCTAAAACTTTCGGCATAAAATTTTTTTTTCGATTTCGGAAATTTTCATGGTGATTTTTCAACATGTATGAAAATTCCACTAAGTTGACTAAGAAGGGATTTTTAGATTAGCATAACTCTTCTCATACAAACTGCCAACGCAAATGTCAATATAAACACTGAAGAATGTTTCTGTGAACTACTCGATTCAATCTGAATCAATTGGTGTTCAAAATAAGACCAAATTGGACCAAATTGGACCAAATTGTGAAGAAAGAGACCTTTCACATGAATCTAAGTTTGTTATAATCGGCCCTGCCACCCACACACATGCACACCTCCAGACATTCTCTAATATCGACGAATTGAGTCGAATGGTGCGAATGTGTGTGTGTGTGTGTGTGTGTTTTTTTTGTCAGTTGTCAGTTGTCAAGCTACCGCTATTGTGAACCAGCGAGTGGGACTGGCTGAACCTTACCCACTAAAACACCTTGGACATCTTGCCTTGATCCCCCCGGAACTAAGCTAAGCTCAATACTTCGGGGGAGGCTGTGCTCATGCACTTCTTCGTTTGGGAGAAAATGAGCTCCTGCTCTCTATATACATCTCGGCTGTGCTCATGCACTTCTTCGTTTGGGAGAAAATGAGCTCCTGAGTTTCTATCTTTATCCCTCTCGATCCACCTTTGGCGCTTCGACAACCTAATGCCGCTACGTCGCGCCGCACTACTCGCCTGATCCCCGACGATGGATCTAGCCTACACCGACTGAGAGTTTCCCCTTTTACACCACGCGGGACACCCGAAGGAGTGCCGAGGTCTGCTCTGCGATTCCGGTTGGAGCATGGTGTCCGGTTCGCTGATGCCTCGACGACTCGAATCGGTGTTGTGGCGTCTGCTCGACTAGTCCCCGGTGATGGATCTAGCCTACACCGACAGAGAGTTCCCCGACGATGGAAGTTCTCCCGAAACCGACGTTTTCAATACCCGTCTACGGCCCGACCGTAAGGATGCCTGGGTCGATCCAATGATGCCGGTTGGAGGATGGCTTCCGGTTCACTGGTGCCCCGACTATCTTAACGGTGCTACGCCCCGATCTACTCGTCTAATCCCCGATGAAAGATCTAGACTACACCGACGGAGAGTTCCCCGGCGAAAGAGGCTCTCCTGACACCGAGTCCCCTGTTGCACCACTCGGGACACACGAGAGAGTGCCGAGGTCGGTCCGGCGATTCCAGTTGGAGCATAGCTTCTGGTTGGCTGGCGCCCCGACGACACAAGTCGGTGTTGTGGTGGCTACTCGACTAGTCCCCGCCGAAGGATCTAGCCTACCGCGCAAAGAGTTCCCCCACGCTGGAAGTTCTCTCGAAACCGACGTTCCGAAACCGGTTTACGACGCGCCTACTCAACTAGCCCACGGTGGTGGGTCTAGCCTACCCGACGGAGAGTTTCCCGGCGAAGAAACCTGTCCCGAAAACCGAGCCACATTCTACACGCTTCGTCCGTCTTCTTAGGGTGCCGAAAACAGTCCGGCATTTTTCGTCTTTGGACCTAGGTCATTTGACGCTGCTCTTCTCGCCAACTCCTCTGCAGTGTGGACATAATCTGAACAACAGTCCGGTTCACCGCGTTCCATTTTCCTTCGTCACTGCACATCCTTTGAACGATGTTCTCCACGCTGACATCGGCGCCAACGATGGCAGTCATTTCGCTACGCGGTTGGATAAACCGTGGGCAGCTGAATATTACGTGCTCCGGCGTTTCTTCTGTTTGCTGGCACTCAACACACAACGGCGACCTTGCGTGGCCAAATCTGTGCAAATATTGCTTAAAACAGCCATGTCCAGACAGGAATTGCGTCAGTTGAAAGTTTACCTCGCCGTGCACTCGAGTTGTCCAAACCGACAGGTTAGGAATTAATCGATGCGTCCACCTTCCCTTCTCCGCGTTGTCCCACTGCTGTTGCCATTTAGTGAGCGTGTTGGCTCTCTCTCTGCTCCGGGCTCGTCCTGTGCCTCGATCCCTGTAGCATAGGCTATCCTCTTCCAGTAGCAGACAGATGGGGATCATTCCGGCTATCACGTGCACAGCGTCTGACGATATTGTTCGGTACAAACTTGTCACGCGCATTGCCATCAGTCTGAAAGTGCGGTTCAACTGGGCTCGGTTCCTTGCTGTTGTCAATGCCATCGACCACGCTGGAGCTGCGTATCGTACGATCGATGATGACACGCTCGCCAGTAACCTCCTCTTGCTACTGACAATCGCGGAATTATTGGGCATAATCCGAGATAACGCCAATATCACCTTCATTGCCTTCTTGCATATGTAGTCAACGTGACTATTAAAGTTCAGTCGATCGTCCAGTATAGCGCCCAGATGCTTGACCTCACGCTTCGAATTGATGATGCACTCACCGACCGAGATGCTCGCATGTTGCACCGCCTTTCGGTTGCTGATGATGACCATTTCAGTCTTTTCATGTGCCAGCACAAGCTTCTTTTCCCGCATCCAATTCTCAACGACGTCTACTGCCTCCATGGCGAGAACCTCCACCTCTTCTCGAGACTCGCCGATTTCTAAGAGCGCCACATCATCCGCAAAGCCGACAATCCTAACTCCCCTGGGCAGATTTAGCTTCAGCACTTCATCGTACATAATGTTCCACAACGTGGGACCCAGGATGGATCCCTGTGGAACGCCAGCCGTGACAGACATATTTACGTATCCGGCGTCTGTCTCGTATATAAGCGTCCGGTTCTGAAAATAACTTTTCAGAATCTGACATAGGTACTCTGGTATCCTCAACCTGTGCAGAGAGTCGGCTATTTCTACCCAGCTGGCACTGTTGAAAGCGTTTTTCACGTCCAATGTGACCATCGCACAGTAGCGGTTTCCCCTTAACTACTGCTTCTGGGCCTTTTCCATGGTTTCCATGACCACTCGTATGGCTTCTACAGTGGACCTGCCTTTCCGGAATCCGAACTGCATGTTCGACAGACCGTTCTCGCTCTCAGTGTTCTTCGTGAGCCTGTTAAGGATCACTCTCTCCAGCAGTTTTCCGACTGTATCCAACAAGCATATAGGCCTATATGCTGACGGATCGCCGGGTGGTTTGCCTGGCTTTGGTAGCAGCACCAGCTTCTGCCGCTTCCAGATGTCAGGGAAACTACCATCCTCCATGCATTTTTGGAATGTAGTCCTGAACATGTCTGGATTCTCCAGAATCGCAGCTTTAAGGGCCACATTTGGAACCCCGTCCGGGCCTGGAGCCTTCTTCACCGGTAAGGCTTTCGCTACAGCAAGCAGCTCCTCGTTTGATACTCGGATTTCGTCGCCGCGGACATCCTGTACGTCGTACAGTACTGGCGGCCATATCGTAGGCTCATGCTTCGGGAACAGGGTCTCGATTATAGTTTTCATC
Source organism: Malaya genurostris (assembly GCF_030247185.1). NCBI lineage: Eukaryota > Metazoa > Arthropoda > Insecta > Diptera > Culicidae > Malaya > Malaya genurostris. Next base: position 124,321,583 of record NC_080571.1, on the reverse strand, counting down.
CTTTCCGGGCACCTATCCGGTGGAACTGCTGGACCTTTCATCTTTGCCATGGCCATCTTATAGGCATTACCCCACGGATTCTCGTTGGCGTTGTTGTTCAGCTCTTCTAAACACTCTTTCTTGCTGAGCCTGATTGCCTTGTTGAGTGCGGCTCTTGCTATTCTATAGGGCAACCTTCTTTCCTCCCTTTCGCCGCTGTTTCTAGCTCTCTGCATCCTTCTCCTGGCATGTAGACAACGTGCCCGCAGGTTAGCGATCGTCGAATTCCACCAGTACGCCGGACGTCGCCCATTTCTGGGTTTTCCCATTCTAGGCATGGTTGCATCACACGCACGTGATAGTGTTGCAGTCAGCTCTTCCGCGCTGAGGTTTATTGTGTTGCGCTCGAGCCTCAGTGCTTCCACAAATACGTCCTTGTTAAAGTTCGCTGTTTTCCACTTTCGCTCACCAAACTGCGTTCTGCTTGATTCAACCTGCGAGTCGCGTCCAACATAATACCGGATCGCTTGGTGATCGCTGTGGGTGTATTCTTCGCACACTCTCCAGTCCATACTCCTTATCATTCCCGGGCTGCAGAAAGTGACATCTATGATGGACTCTCGACCATCCTTACGGTAGGTGGTAGTGGTACCGTCATTGGCAAGATCTACGTTCAGCTTAGCTAAGGCCTCCAGAAGACTGCTTCCCCTTGAGTTCGTGAGGCGGCTGCCCCATTCGACCGCCCAGGCATTGAAGTCACTAGCTACTACTACTGGTCTTCGCTCGGTTAGCTAGTTTGTCCAACATCCGGTTGAACTGTTCGATCGTTCATCGTGGAGGTGCATAACAACTACAGATGAAGACTCCGTTGATTTTGGCTATAACAAACCCTTCATCTGCGCAGTGCACCACTTTTTGAATGGGGTATTTTCCCACTGCCCATATCGCTGCTGTTTTGGCTCCGTCTGATGTCCAGTTTCCATCTCCGGGTGGAATTTGGTATGGCTCCGAAATTATCGCAACATCGCATCTATGTTCCGCAACAGATTGCCGCAGAAGATGTCAGTGGTTGAGGTTGATTTGCACTACCTCCACTGGGACTTCGTTGCACTCGCTCGTTCGAAGGCCGGGCATCTGCTACCGCCTGTAGGATGTTTGTTATCCCCCGTGGCAGCGCAAATTAGGCATTTCGGAGGCTTCGTGCAATCCTTTGCCTTGTGACCTTCCTCGCCACACCTTCTGCATAGTTTGCTCCTATCCGGCCCTTGACAGTTCCGTGCGAAGTGACCAAAACCCAGACACTTGAAGCACACGTCCGGTAGCTGGGAAACGCTCAGTGGGCACACAGACCAACCCACACATATTTTCTCCACTTTCAACGCTTTATTAGCTGCATCTACTGGCAGCTTAATTGAGGCTACCTTGGTGCCGTCAGGTCCATTCCTGATACGGATGGTCATCTGGACCTCTCCTAGCTCGCATTGCTCCTTCAGGGCTAATTTTACATCCTCCTCCGTAGTAATCTCGTTCAGATCTTTACACCGGAGAGTCGCTTCCGGGCACAAGGCTCTTACTTTCACCTTGTTTCCGAGGGCTTTCTCGGTAAGCTCCTTATACGAGATGCTGCCTGCTTTGGGGTTTCTTTTCCGCTCGAGAAGCATCTCACCATTACGAGTGCGCCTGACCTTTTGCACGTCTTCCCCTAGCTCCTTAAGATCCGGGTTCATCCGCATAGCGCGTAGGACTTCGGCGTACGAGTCGTCGCTCGCTTTGACGATGAGAGCCTCGCTCTTATTCCTCGTCCTGACGACCTTACGTTTTTTGGGCGGGTTTTTTTTGCTCGCTTTCTCCTTTTTTTGCCTACGACCTGCCATTCAGTGCGGCTGTTTACCGCGTCGGTTGCTTCTGGTGGTAGTTTAGCTCCAGTGACACGGGCATCCTTGTGTCTCTTGGGACCACCTGGTCTAACATCTCCAGGCGATGCCCTTGGCCTCTTTGGTGTGAAGAAGGGCGTGGACTGCACCCCAGGGGAACACTACTCGCCGTGTTGACCTCCCTCGTAGCTGTGTCGGCTTCTACCCTTTGCATTTGCACTGCGCGACGTGCCTCTAAAGCAGTTTTCGCCGCTTACAACTCCTTCTCCCCAGCTTCTGCTCTCTGCACTACGTTTTTCCACTCCTTTACAGCAGAGCCAAGAGCGCCTTGGAGCTTAATTACCAACGCCTTGATGTCTTTGTGCACGTTACTTCTCTTATCCACATACTCGTGCAGCTCGTCCACCAACTTTTTCGCTGCTTCTACCCTCGGTGGTTGTGGTGGTTTCGTCCACGCGCTATACTGCTGCTGACCCTGCTGCTGAGCCTGCTGCTCGTTCGTGTGCTGCTTTTGCACCTGCTGGGTTTGCGGCGGCGGTGTCCTCACCAAGCCACTCTTGACAAACGGATTTGTCACTTCTTTCTCAACTTCGATTTCGATTACTTCCATTCTTCAGGGTCCCCACTCCGGGCCGCTATCTCCACTCGTTGTAGTAGTCGCTTATGATCCCTAGGTTATCTTTGCGAGCAGGGAGGCCTAGCGAGGGTTGAACACGTACCTTCATAGGGTTCGTGTCCAGAGCCGGATCAGCGTAAGCCAGGAGTGCTCTCAACTGGGCCTACTACCCACCTTAATTGGTGCGAGTATTGAACGTACCCGGAGGCCTGCCAAGGTTTTAACGGGACGGAGGCAGACGTACTGTTGGCCCGCTCGCCGTTTCAAGTCGGTATCACCCTTCCTTACTCAGGGAACAGAACAGCACGAATGTCAGCCCATCATCGTCATCCGATCCGTTATCCGCATCATGTCCGTTGTTGTTCGCCGTGGCTAGTATATAATAATCAGGGTCTTACTGGTATCGAACCTGATGTGCCGGTTGGCACTCCTGCTGGGCTTGTGTGCTTTGAGCGGTACACAGTCGCTTTGCTAGGGCCTACTTGCGGACACATGCAGCTTTTTATAGAAGTTCAACAGAGCCCACTGCCGAACCCCACCACATCCTAGACAGGCCCCCTAACTCGCAGTGGCCATGGGGAGGGGTCGTTAAGCCCTTGGACTAGTCCCTGCTGCCCCCAGTGTGAGTGTATGTGTGTGTGTGTGTGTGCGTGTGTGCGTGTACAGGGTATGCCTGAACCAAATCAGTTCAACAAAAATTACCAACGGTCGAGATTATGAACCAAGTAGATACTTGGTCAGATCCAAAAATGAGCAATAGACTGACCGAATTCGGGTTCTAATGAATTATCCGATTAGTTTTCCAACAAAGTTGAGTAACATATTCGAAAATTTTCGGTATATATACCAATCGGTAGGTTTAATACTAATTAATTTGCATCTATTTAGTTGTACTATCTAGACCGATTCGAATAAATTTTCTTTGTGACAACTCGTTGGCTGTTGCATCGGTTCAAGCTAATGCGGTTCAAGCTAAAGCTAATCATAAGAGTCGATGCTACAATCGGCCAATTAATCCGTGGAACTGTTTGCAATTGTACCAACGAAACCCTACTAAGTCGGTGGGGTAGTGTGGAAGAATTTCTACGGGGAACAATGTTTCTTCTCGAGCAACGGCATGCAACTAGTGAAACACCGATCTACGTTTTCGAATTTATAAAAAATGAATAGCTCACTTTTGTGCTCAAAACTGTTTTTGTTAATCATCAATGCTTCCGGCTTTCGCATAAGTAAACTGTAGTCTTTCCATAGGGCAAGCGGCAAATAAAAAATGTACGAATTTCTTTTTTTTATCATCACCATCAAAAGAATTGTGTTATTCCTCCGAATAGTCCAGTCGAACAGGTCGGTCAACTCACAAGTTTAGATATCCTCGCTTTTGCAACTTTCTCAGTGTCATTTCAATGTAGGCGAATTTTTTATGTTTATCGAGCATATCGGTAATTCCATTGAATCCAGTTTGGTTCGTATTTTTTATCACGATGTTGGCAGCAAATATCCATTGCTGCCATATCACTTGAATTTAAGTTATTACTTTTCTGAACTTGATCGTCATTCGTGCCAATCGGTGTTTTGCTATGATACTAGAAAAACGGTGCAAGATTCTAATGGAATTTGGTATCTGCAATAAAATATTGTCAAGCAAAGTGATTATGTTGTGCAAAATTCTTCATTGAGTTGTGGGAAGGTAAATTTGAACATAAACGATTTCTTTTGTTTCTTTGTTCGATTATAAGGCTTGCAGTCAAAGAAAAGCAAAGCTTCGAAGCTATAGTCTGTTGTGGAAATTGTCCTTCTATTTCAACAGTCTACGTAACGGACTGGTACTCCTCTGCAGACCTCCATAAGGTATCCTACCGAACATTGGTTGGTTATATCTGAAAAAGTTTTTCCTCAAACTTCAAATCGTTTTGGTGGCTTTCTGAGAGTTTTTGTTTCCTTGGAATCAAACGAATCTATTTTCAGTTGCCGGTGACTTTCACAGATATTGTTTTAGAACAGCTCCCATATAATATTCCGTCCCAACTTGAAATCTCACGTGCGAAAATAGAATGCTACCGATATAACGGATATTTTGCATAGCTGCTTTAGGAAGCATATCAAAACGAAAAAGTTTCTTGGAGCGATACGAAAATGTCTGTATAGTTTTTATACAACCTCGTTCAGCTCTAATAAGTTATGTGTGTCGCATTTTTTAATATTGATGAGAGTTAAGGACATTATACGCATAAGCCACATATGGTAGCTAACATTTTTATATATCTTGCTCTATGGCTTTGCCGTGCACCTGCTTCAAGCGAAATGAAAACATCGTTAAAAATGCATTTTATATATACTATCTTGCACGGTGCATCGCGAAATTGTTATTTCAAGGAGATAGTATACTGCTATATACAATGCAACTGAGTGTTAGTCAGTGACATTGTATATAGCAGTGTGCTATCTGTGAGTTAAGGTAATTTTATTGCTTGAGTTCTTATCTTTTGAACATTTTTTCGGTTTTTTTATAAATATATAAAATAGGTATAGCATTCGTTCCAACTTTGGAAAACTTTTCCGAGATCCGGAGAGCCGAGTGTCACATACCAATCGATTCAGCTTGACGATCTGGGCAAATTTCTGTGTGTGCAAATATATGAGAAACACATCTACATACTAGTATGGATGTATTTTCAAAATGTGCCGTGCGAAAAGGAAAGAATCTCCCAATGAATATACTCGGTTCATGCATTTCGAATCTTCTCTGATAGTTTATAATGAAATATTGTATTGTTCATAAAAAAATTATTTGGAACGCACTTCAATTGTTCAAATGTGGCCACACTGATTTTCAAAAATTTCGAACCGAATGAAATGGTTTACAATCCGTAAGGTGAGTTTAACTGACTTTGGTGAATTTTATCCGATTCAGACTTCCGATTCTGGCATTATAAGGTGATCAGTTTTTAAAATTAAAACCGTTATAGAAGATGACGATATCAAAAAACCATTAAAGTTGAGCTCAAAATATGTCCAATTTCGTCATATTTAATCATCGTCATACGAACCGTTTTAGGTTAAGCTGGTAGTCCCTGCATACCGGTGCTTGAAGTACCGCAAATAATGACGAAAAACTTTAAACTGGACCTCACTTCGACATCTCATGGAATGCTTAATCGATTGTCATACACTTAGATTCAAAGGAATAATTTTTATATAATTTTCAAGGCGCACTGCATTTGATCTAAGATTCCAATACCATTTGTCAAATTTTATATATTTTATTCGATTCAATTCGGGTGTTTATCGTGAGAATAAACTTTATTTTTCAATCCTACAAGGTTAAAATTACATGTTAATTCCAGATACTATCGAGCAAACATTGGGTCAGATCATACTACCTTGATCAAAAAGTTCCCGGAAAAACCACCGTGTGGCGCTCTCAGTCACCCGATCAGTATTATTTGGGCGTTATGAGACGTTTGCGTAAAGCAATTCGCCGGAAAAGACCAAATTTGTGAGCAAACAACTCGCGGATCTTGCACCACGATAACGCACCGTCACACAATGCCATCGTTATCCGTGAACATTTGACTAAAAACGAAACCAATACCATTCAGCAACCACCGAATTCACCTGATTTGGCTCCCTGCGACTTTTTCCGATTCGATCGGCTCAAGAAACCGCTCCGTGGAACGCGTTTCAGCACCCGAGATGGATAAACAAAACTAAATATTTTCTGTTACAAAAGCAGTTTTCTGGAAAAATAAATAGTTTTAGGACAACATTCCATATCCATTGCCTTTCGCGTGTTAAATTAAAGGTTCACATTTTGCGGGTTTACTTATGGAAGGCACGTAAATCTTTATATCGTAATAATTTCTGCAAGAGAAAATCCATATAGGAATGTGTTTGTTGCTAATCAAATGTGTTAGTGGAAGTAAGCTAAAACTGGAAAAAATATTCTTGAGCAGTTTGAAGGAAAACGGAAGAGTTTTAGACTAAAATTTTCGCTTTTCTTGAATTGCAATTTTAAGCAGAATGAATTGATTGGTTTATTTTTCAACCATATGGAAGTTTTATTGATTAAAATCAGGAAAAGAAGCGCCGGGATTTGTTTTTATGCTCACATTGTTGACATTACTCATACGCTTGCAAAGAGTCTTGCTCCTTAACTCCTACTGAAGAAACTTTAGATGTGCGCAGTATTCCTGCAGATCTCCACCTTTTGCCTGTCATTGGGCGAGATACGGATATTGTGTAAACTTTCAAATTGCCATATTGCGTTCAAACTTATAAAGTTTGCATGTGAAGCCCAAAAGTTTTTATTTTAATTGGATTATTCGCGTTTCAATTACAAGCTGACAAACGTACTTAAAGTACGCTATGTCGTCTTCGATCTCAACAAGCATCATGCAAACTGTTTAATATTGATATTTGATTCTCGATTGTTAAAGTGGCATCGAAACGAGAGTAGCTATGCGTCCAAATTTTGTTCACGCGTTTCAAAAATCCCAGCTAATCGCACGCAAAGTATTCGAAACTGATGAATGTGACCAAACTAACCGTTACTAGTTTGTCGAGCACCAGGAAGACTGAAGCGGGGGAAAATTGAACGCCTGATGTCGTAGAATCGTAGCACAGAGTATACCGAACCCCAACTTTTTTTCAAGATGTCGCAAGCAAGTCGTGTAGTGAATTCGTCCTACTTCAGTATAAGTGCACCGTTACAATTCAGGAAGAACTGAAAACTTTCCTAATTCACACAATCTATGAAATTGTGTGAACGATTTCAGATATTTAGAAGTATGAATATACGCGTTAGTTTTATTCATATTAACGTCATCCAATTATGTCTCTGACATTACCCACCCACTTCTTTTACAAGTCTTACAATAGTAGCTTTCAAATAAGCCTCTTACAAGCCTAGGCTCATTTGGAAGCTACTACTGCGTTTTAAATGAAGTTCAAAAATCAAATGGTTATCACTTCGTGTTCTGAAGATATAATAGTATAAGTGACGTAAACGACTATCCGCACATTTTCAATCTCGATTATATATCTCGAATATGGCTCAACGAATTTCGATGAACTTAGGCTTAAGATGAAACTTAAAATATCAATCAAATTTGTGGTGTTTTCACTGCAAATTTCGTTTTCGGAGATGAAGGAATCGATTTTTTAGATCCGTTAGAAAAGCTACTATTAGGTTATTTGATAAGCTCTAAATACTAAAGACCGAGGATAGAATTTTAACAATGTTTTGTGTACTTTGTCTTTGACACATTGATGTCAAGTCCTATCCGCTTGACTTCCATCTTCTCATTCTTACGGGCTATGTCAATATCATCAGCGAAATCAAGTAGATGTACGGACTTTCTGAAAATCGTGCCACTCGCCACACTTTCCCCGCTCTCCCCTTCAATGCAATGTTGAATAGCAGACTCGAAATGCCATCACCTTGCCATAATCCCCTGCAAGTTTCAAAGGGACTCAAGTTTATCCCCGATATTCGGACAACGCACACCACTCGATCCCTCGTAACCTTGACCAACCGATCAGTTTGTTTCCAATTTGTGGTTTGAGAAAATATGCATTAGTTTTCGTACCAAGTCGCGGTGAAGTGACCAACACAAAATCTAATATTTCAGGAGCCGCGGGGCTAAACCGGACTATAAAATTTCACACAAAATGAAAAACGAATATAGTAGGGAACCAAATCGTAAGATACCTTAATGAGCGCGAAGAAAATGAGGTCATGTTCGAATGTATTGTCTGTTGGTTTCAACCTTTCGTGAGACATAATCCTGCTCACCGAAAATATAGGTACAGTCTCGAAGCTTCACACCCTAATTTACCCTATTTTTTGCTAAACTGAGTTGAGAGGCTTTTTTGAAGACTGTTTGATCTTTTCGCAACATATAATGAACGTTTTGCTTAAATTTATAATAAATCTTGTTTTAATGAGCAATAAGAAATATAAAAGATATATAGATATCAATATTCAGAAATGTTTCAAGAATTTTTTATGTATTTCCATTCGAAAGTTATGTGTTCGGTGTAGCCCTACTTTTTTGTCCGGTCTCGCACAGAACATTAATTTTCGAGACGCAATGGTAATTTCATTATCCACATAATCAATAATCACTGAATTCAGTACACTAACCGTCGATACCATGCACAGAAATCAAATATATCAAAAAACTCTTGAAATATAAAAAAAAAATTCAAGAAAAATTTATAACACAATTTAAGCATGGAACTTTATAACGAATTTATGATAAATTGAGCTCACCACCACTAAACCAAATCCGAAATTGTTCGTGAATGCACATACCAGCAGTACTGGTTTCAAGGTGAAACAACCAATTGTTCCCACATCAAACACATCGATGTATTCTAAACGGATGCCTTCTTCCGCACAAACATCAAATAGAACTGTTAGACAAAAGTTTAATGAACAGTTGGTTTCATTTTACATCGAGGGTGGATGCTAAGTTTTCTCTACAGCCCCAGAACAAGAATTCTCTCGGTTGGACATTCGTCGCCGTTAGAAAATGTGGTGATTAAAAGGATTGCGGTGAAAAACGTCAAAATTAACACAAGTCGATTGTAAATCGAAAATGTTTCTAAAGGGTGATTTTTAAGAGGTATAGTTATGATTTTCAAAATATATAAAAAAAATTGAGAAAATTGATGAAACCTTTATTGGAATCGATAGAACGATCAATATAATTAAATGTTTGAAGATGATTTCACGCAAATGTTGGTCGCGTCTCCGCTTTAGGTGGCACTTGAGCAAGGTCCAATTTTGGCACACTCTCTCCAACATATCAGTCAGTATTTCACAAATAATGCCACCGGCTCATAATCCACACCAAACAGTGACTTTTTTGGGATGCATTGGTAGCTTTGCTATGTTTCTGGCTGGTCTCACTTCAGATGCGGCAACTTTACTTGATAACCTATCCATTTAACCAGAAATTAGCTTCGCCGCTGAACACTTTTTTTTCTATAAAAAAGTGAATCTGCCTCCAACTTTGCTAGCGCTCATTCATGATTAAATTATAGACCAAACGACGATATAAGAAAGGAATGAGCAATCACTTGAAAAATTAACTAGTAACCTAGTAAACTACGGACCGTTCATAAATCACGTAGACTCACTGGGGGGAGGGGTTTTCTGGCAAAAGTCTATGACTAACATAAACATAAACAGAAAAAGCTCATTATTCTTTGCAAAAAGTCATCGGACTTTAAGTTTATTGGAGTAAATATATAAATTTCAAGTTTTATGCTTTCCGATTATTATTTAGTCACATTGTAATCAAGCAGTGAAAGGAGCAATGAAGATAATGTCAATTGCTTCTGCAATCCATGAGCGTTCTGACGAGTGAAATGTCCAGAGAATTTTAGAAATCGGTAAAGGACCGATGTTAGTGGTGTGACAAAATGATCAAAATCTATCACTCATCTATAGCCGATCACGAATAAGAAAAAGCAATTAATTATGAAAATACCAAATCGCGAGGAAAGTCTGAAAGTCTAAAAATTATTCATATTTTTGTTCTGACGTGAAGTAGTTGTCAGTGTGGTTTTTTCCAACCAAAAACGGATAAAAACACATCCCAGAGGTTGAAATCGAACCAACCAAATATTTCCACCCATAAAATTGTTGATTTTAATTTGCAATAATTATGGTGTCGGCTTAACCGGTCAGTTATATAAGAACGGCTTTTATATACTGCCCGACGTTTCGACCACTGGTTATAGACTTTTTCAAGGGAAACTGTAAGTTTATTGGTAATGTAAGATATTACAAAAACATTAAAACTGTGTGTTAACTTACTATATTATCGTTCCTCGTCTAAAAATCGTATGCCCACGAACGGTTGTTTACATAATATGTGATTTTAATCACATTTGCTTTCTTATCGTTCATCCAGAGAAGCTAAGAGATAATTAAGATAACTAACTCATAAATCTCACTAGGTTTTCTGGGAGATGGCTGAACCGATTTTGACAAACTTAAGCTCAAATGAAAAGTCTTGTGGTCCCATACGAAATTCCTATACATATATACAAACAATTGGACTGAAAGCTTCTTTATTAGAGACGCTAGCTATCTTTTCACGTGTATACAGTAGCGCTCAAAAGTCTTTTGTAGGTACACTCAAACCTCCGTTTACGTTACTTCTTTTTACGTCAGGCCCGTGCGCAGGAATCATTCATGGGGGGGGTTTCAAGGGGAGAGGGGGGTGTCCAAAAATGTAAAACGAATTCTGACAGGATCGTGCGCGGGGGGGGAGGGGTTTCAAATTATGTCAGTTTATAAATTGATAAAAAATTGATAAAAAAATATGAATTGTCAAGTTATTTGCACTTTATTATAATAAGTACTCCATTGTTCATGAAACTTAGTTTTAAAAAAATTCTTCATGGGGGGGGTTAAAACCCCCAAAACCCCCCCCTGCGCACGGGCCTGTTTTACGTAACTCTCTTTACGAACCAAATTCCAAATAACGTGAACTTTTTTACGAACCTGTTTCGTAAAAAGAGGTTTTTGCATACAATGAAAATTTCTGTCTCATATATTCTCCATAAAATTTACTACAATATGGATATTTATGGAACCGGTTTAAAGAGTAGATTCCGGAAAAAGATGTTTGAGGTGGTGTAGAATTCCAACATGGTGGTTTGTAACGTATATCGATGAACCGGAATTAACCACCTTAGATTTTGAAACTACTTTAAACGTTCTTTTCTAGCAAATACTGATGATTTTCGTTCCAAAACCATCTATTTTATTATACATATCCAACAATACACATACATAAGAAAAAATTTTTTAGGTTAAAAATTCCAAATAACGTACACTTTTTTACGACATGATTCGATTTACGAACCCCCGATTATTACATAAATGGAGGTTTGGGTGTACTTCATTTTTTGCATTTTCTGGGAAACGTCGCACTTAATCGATTTCTTATACTTTCAGGGTATCGATATCATTACTGTTATAAAACATTCATACATCGAGATAGGAAGCGTTTATAAGCAACCTAATTTTGACTACTCAAACTACGTTAGATGCCATGATCAGTTAAAAAAATAACTCTAATAAATCAATAAATGTGTATCAGTAAAGCAACAGTCGTTTAGTGTTTGTTGAGTTATTGCCAACAAATTGCTGATGTAAAGTATTCAACTATTTGTATATTTCATCGAAAATATTGATTGGGTATCAGTTTGTCTTGCGGGATCTGTGTCGGATTCCTTCCTCCTTCAAAGAATAGAAAACGTGCCAAATGGTAAACGGCAAATAAATTGCGTGGTTCCAATAGGGAATTTCTCGGTTAGAATTGATCGTTCCAAAGTTACCACTGAAAAATGTCCCCCCACAATGCTTTTCACTTTGGTGTCAGAGTGGGTGGAAATCAGAAACAGCGTAATACAAATCCGCTGGATTAATGTTGAAAATGGGCTATGCTTTGCTAGAGGTGGGAGTTCAATATGGTTTCAAAATTAAAACGACATTTGAGCGAACGCCAACTTTGCTTTCCGGAATGTTTGAAAACAATAAATGCGGCGAGGGTGATCAAAACATTTGTGTTTTTGTTTCGCATGGCGAATTAGTGGTATTTTGATTATATTGTGCTGGTTCCGTGGAAACCATTATGGTGCGGTTTTAATAATTTCCAACAATTCTTTCAGACATAATAAAACACAGTTGGATATATGGAGAATGGTTCGGTTGGAGCTTTAGTTTTAAAGTTTGTTCAATGGTCCAGTTCCAGATGAATAAGCACATTACATACTCTATTGCGCCGAAATCAGTCATTTCCATTGTGCACAGAAGCAATTTTTCATCTTCTCGCCTGTTTTGCTTCAACCCGCTTTCGCTAGCATTTCAGAAGGCAAATGAAGCCATTGGTATGAAAATTGAAAAAAAATAAAGGAAGAAATCTGAGAGGGATACGAACTGCCAGCGGGTATAAGAAGCTTGCTGTGCGACTTTGCAAAGTGGGTTTATCTGGACCAATCTGAGGCTGAAAGCCTTCCCAGCTGCTGGCGATTAATCGATTCACAATCTCGGGAATCTGGGTGAAATATATTGAATTTATGCCCGTGACAGTTTAATGTTTCTTTCCCGTTTGACTAATGTCTTTCAGCTTCTGCTTCGGCTAAGCTAGCAGTCCGCGTCATTCAACCCAACTGGGCGGAACCAAAATCGCTTTTCCCGGTCTGGACACTAAACGGATTCGCAAATATTTAATTTACATGATTGCAGCCCCAGATGAGATACACCTACCTACTTCTACTGAAGAGAGCTGGGTGCGATCCTGAGAGATTTTATGGGCCATGGCACTTCACACAGCTTTGCCCCTATGCATATTCATGAAGCGCAATTCCACCTATTTGCTCTGGAGTAATTTTCTTTTTACCACTTGTGCCATTATTGCGCCACATGGTGTTTCGGCAAATGAGGTAAAGTTGAGTTTGGTGAGTAAAGAATTGGTTGGTACGTTCAAGGAGATTTGACAGGATGAAAAAGTAGAATGTGGGTTTCCTCTTTGTTGTCAGTGTTGATCCGGCATGTGCCCTATGATTTCACGACCTCTACCGGTTTACTGATCTCGAGTAGCTCACCTGAATACTCATTCGATTTCGATTTTCGCATCTACTTCATGTCCAGCTTTTCCAACGAGCGTTAGGCGATTAGGTAACTCGATTAGCTTTATTCAATGCCTTTCCATTTTCACCCGGAAAAGAAAGAAAAATTTGATTTGTACCAGTCACTATCTGTTCAGCTTCGGAATGAAACCGCGATAATTAAATTAACCAGGACAGCTTGAAGACTGCTGTATTTTCGACGTTTTGTTCTTCATTCTTTAACCAACGCGTTTAGTATTAATGCACAAAACTTATACATTTCGCCTATTTTAATACTATTAAAAGAGATGTAATACAAAGTAATAATTACGCTCAACTAATCCAAATTTACTCGAATTCGTCAATTATACACTGACTGCAACGAATACGAGTAACCAGGTAGAATCTCTTTGTACTCATTCAGGAATTAGCCTAATTATTGTTTAGAGTCGTTTTACATTATTTACGTTCCGTTTTCGACTCGTCAGTGCATAACAGTTTATGTTGAACTCTTATGTCATATATATATTAGCTTTGCGCCTAATTCGTATTACTTTTTTTGAATTTGTGAAATTTAACAACAAAATCTCCAAAATAACTATGAAATTAGTTAAAATTGAGAATTTACTTTGCTGAAAAAACTCTTATTTTTAGAGAATCGTGGAATGGAGATACGACAACACTATGAAGGGTTGTATAATTGACAGCTACGTCAGCGTAAGCATGTGCATCCACCAATATTTGACGCAGCAAGCCTTGACCACGAACGAGAGCAAGCAGCGACTGACATCGTCCTCTTTCGATTACAAGCCGCTGAGAAGGTGAGACGTGGTTATGGTGAACCTGATGTGCGGAGTGATTCCATACGTTTCATCGGCAGAAACCACAAGAATGTGTTTAGTTGGCGAATATCCTGAATACAAACCAGCAATATTTCAATCCGACACGATATTCTCATTGACAACTAATTTTGTAATTAAAATCAGAAAATTTGTTTCTATTTATCTATCACCATCATCGCGAAGTCGAATGAAGAAAACAGCGATTTAGAAGACAAATTTTCAAAAAGAAGTTTATGTTTCGTTTATGCTTTTTTCTCCAATACAACATAGAATAGACCACCGCGAAAAGACAACCAATATAGAAAAAACAACCGCGACTGAAATTTTTTTCGGTAGTAGTGTGCCATCTGGTGGCTAGTAGTCATTACGGTCTTAGCGTTTTTTCGGTGACAGTGCGCCATATAGCTGCAAATTGCAGAAGCAAATTCAACCATTTATGTTGGTTGAAAACAACGTTTTATTTCTCTAATTCAACTAAAAAATTAGTTGAATGGATATGAAGTGTGCTAAGAATCACAGCACGTTTTATTGGTAAATTCAACTAAAAAATTAGCCATTTCAACAAATATTTAATTATTTTTAAAGGAAAGAGAATTAAAAAATCTAAATTAGCATAAGAAAGATCTTTTTAGTTATCTGAAAAAATAACTAAGTAAAATCAGAAAATCAACTAATTTTTTCGCAAAAATGCTGATTTCGGTCTTTCCGATAGCAATTCAACATAAACCGCTAAGCAGACGTGAACCGTCTGCTATTTACCGAATCTTCTTAGATCTGCATCGATGTTCTATGTTCTTACCGATGTGCCAAACGAAAACGTTTAATCGACTTTTACTGGCCGATTCACACTGATGTTAGCAAAGTATTCGATTGCATTGACATACCCATGTTAATGTTCCATCTACGAATAATATGATCTGATTTTGCACGGAAAGACCGAAATTAGCATTTTGGCGAAAAAATTAGTTGATTTTCTGATTTTAGTTAGTTATTTTTTGAGACAACTAAAAAAATCTTACTTTTGCTAATTTAGATTTTTTAATTCTAATTCTCTTAATAATAATAAAATATTTGTTGAAATGGCTATTTTTTAGTTGAATTGACCAATTAAACGTGCTGTCATTTCTTAGCTAAGGCACGCTTCATATCCATTCAACTAATTTTTTAGTTGAATTAGAGAAATAAAACGTTGTTTTCAACCAACATAAATGGTTGAATTGGTTTCTGCAATTAGCAGCTATATGGCGCTCGTTAACACCGTAATGACTACTAGCCACTAGATGGCACACTACTACCGAAAAAAATTTCAGTCGCGGTTATCTTTTCTATATTTGCAGGTATAAATACGATGTTGTATTGGAGAAAAAGACATAAGCGAAACATACACTTCTTTTTGAAAAATTTACTTCTAAATCGCTGTTTTCTTCATTCGACTTCGCGAAATCGACTTTCTCACTGAAAACTTGGAGCACTCGAAAAACAAAAACCGAATACAAGTAGTACACCGGACGGCGTAGCCTGGAATGAGAAGATACAGAAAAACATCATTTGACGTGTACAATTAGAGTGCAACATTCGAAACTCACTTCACTGTTTCCCGTAAAAACATTATTACCCACAATCGCTTCAACTGCGCACAAATTCTGAATAAATACACTTTCCACTAACAGTTTACGTCATTTTTACATATCGGTTTAGAAATTTATATAGGGATATATCGTAACACATGCGAAAAACATCTAAACAATTTGCGAGCAGTTTCAACAAGACTGTCCCTTTTAGCTTTTTAATGGATTGTTTTGCTTTGACACTGCTGTCCTTCAGTAATGACGGTGATAGATAAATAGAATCAAAGTTTCTGATTTTAATAACGAAATTAGTTGTCAATGAGAATTTCGTGTTGGATTGAAATATTGCTGGTTTGTGTCCAGAATATTCGCCAACTAAACACATTCTCTAAAAATAATAGTTTTTTCAGCACAGTAAATTCTAAATTTTAACTAATTTTATAGTTATTTTGGAAATTTTGTTGTTAAAATCAACTAATTCAAAAACAGTAATACGAATTAGGCGCAGAGCTAATTTCGGTCGTTCCGTGTGAGCTACTCAAATGGCAAATCGTCAGCAAATGGTTGGATTTAGAGGAAGGAAATTAATCTCAATCTAGTAACGAGTCAGCTTGAGTTGTATCTGATTGATCGCCACTAAATAGTCAGATTTGAAGGGAGGACATCCAACCCCAATCTTGTCACCTCAGATATTCCACGAAGTTCTTGCTTAGACCCACTTGTATTAAACACACAAAAGTTTTGATATGTGACGATGACATGAAGCTTTTTCTTGAAATAAAACTGAAGTAGATAAGAAGTTATTTCAAGATTTCAAGTTATTATGTCTGGTGTATGTCCTTTTGAAATTAAACGTTAAAAAATTTAAAGTAATCGCTTTCAGTAGAAAACAAAACACACCATATGTCACAATTAAACTAGGTGATCAAGTAGTAGAAAGATGTATCAGAATTAGAGATCTCGAAGTAATTTTAGACAAAAAGCTGACTTTCATCGGGCACTATAATACGATAGTAAGCAGAGCTAATAACATGCTTGCATTTATAAAACGCTTCAGCTGTAGTTTTCGTGATCCTTACAAAATTAAATTTATATCGGATTGATTCAACTGGACTTCTCTCTAAACTTAATTTTTTTATACCCTCCCGGCTATTACGAAACTGGGCTATATTCTATTTAAACCATTATCGTATCAATTATATAAAATTTGGCTCGTTGAATCAAATGATGTCAATTTATAGTAAGCATTGCAGAGAAATTGTTTTTTCAATGACGAAAACCTAGTTCAAGCAATATTTTAATTCAATACGATCTAGGTCTTACATTAATGTGAATTATGTTTATTTTAGAAAGTATCACATGTATTATAGAATGTATTCAATGCAAAGTAATGGTCTGCTATAGTTTGACGACTAAGTAGATAAATAAATAAATAAATAAATAGCCTCAGAATTTTCTAAAGATTCTCATTTAGAGGGTCTCTTGTTCAACTTATTTGTGAATGATATATTTTTTTATATCGAAAAACATCAACGTTTCAAGATATGTCGACGATTTTAAAATAGAAATTTCTGGAAATGATAGCATACATGGAGTAATTTAAAAATGAAGGGAAATATTTCTAAATCTTTTGAAATTGAATCGCAACTATAATCTTTATAAACCATATTCTGGAAGAACATAACACCAATATACCATTCGAATCAGTTCGTCGAGATCAGCAAATGCGTGTGTGACAAATAATTTCACTCAATTTTCTCGGAAAATTTCTTTTCTACAAACTCAGATTCATATGAAAAGTCGTATGTTCCCAAACCAGGTTTCGGAATTATGTTTGGATCCGACTTCTGGTTCAGGAGCTATAGGATGATATGTGAAATTAAAATAAAATTTAGTAACTCATTTTTCTCGTAGATGGCTGAACCGATCTAAGATTTAAATGAAATCTAAGATTCAAATGAAAAGTTTTAAGATTCTATAAAAAATCTTGCTTTTCAGTCCGATCCGGTTTAGGGGATACAGGATTATTAGTATAAAAATGCCTATTTCACATAAATTAATTAGGTTTATCGGGTTTGCAGATTTGGAAAGTCGATAACCTAATATATTTATTTCAGTTTAAGTGGTATTCAGTTTTCGATTCGTATTTAATTCGCACTACAATTTCTCAAAGATCTACACTGATTTTCAATTATTTTGAAACAAATGTAAACTATGCAGCTACTTAGGTGAATTTATCTGACTTCGGCTACACTAATTTTCGAATTCCGGTTCCAATATCGAATCGTTTCTCAAAGCTCAATCGTTTTCACAAAAAAAGCCAAATCGACAAAGACAATATTAATTAATTTTATCCAATTCCGACTTCCGACTCTGGAATTGTAGGATGATGAATTTTAAAACTCAAACCGATATAGAAGATAACAATCCAGAAAACTTTTGCTATTTATTCGTCATATGGCCATACGAACCGGTTTAGGTTATGCTGATTCCTGAATACCGGCTCTGAAATCGTAAACTCTAATGTAGAACTAGCTTTGACATATCATGGAATGTTCAAACGATTATCACACGTTTAGATTCGAATTCGATCCGATTTGCAGTTTACACATTACAGAGTATTGAGTGATTAAAATCTCATATTACCGCTTAAAACGACGGTCATTAAAATAATGTCATGAGAACTACAACACCGAAGAATATTCATGCAAAAACACATGCGGATTGGTAAAAAAGGTATCATCTCACTGCTAGGTGGATTGAGCATGTTTTTTTTAATTTATCAATTTATTATTTTTTTAATTAATCAACGTAATTAACATTTCATTTTATTTTCATATAAACATGCAAAATAACAAACATTAGATTACTTGTTTCGAGTACGTACATTTATAAAATATGCAGTTCGGCCCAAACGCTGATTGTCGAATATGGATCTAAAAGGTGCATTCTATAAATAACAAAATAACCACACGGAACGACCGAAATCAGCATTTTCGCGAAAAATTTAGTTGATTTGCTGATTTTAGTTAGTTATTTTTTGAGACAACTAAAAAAATCTTACTTTTGCTGATTTAGATTTTTTATTCTCATTCCCTTAATAATAATAAAATATTTGTTGAAATGACTATTTTTTTTAGTTGAATTCACAAATTAAACGTACTGTCATTTCTTAGCTAAGGCACACTTCATATCCAGTCAACTAATTTTTTAGTTGAATTAAAGAAATATAATGTTGTTTTCAACCAATATGAATGGTTGAATTGGCTTCTGCAATCTGCAGCTATATGGCGCCCTGTCACCGAAACGGTAACACCTTAATGACTACTAGCCACTAGATGGCACACTACTGCCGAAAAAAATTCAGACGCGGTTGTCTTTTCTATATTGGCAGGTATAAATACGATGTTGTGTTGGAGAAAAAGACATAAACGAAACGTAAACATCTTTTTGAATTTTTTTTTCTTCTAAATCACTGTTTCTTCATTCTCACTGAAAACTTTGAGCACTCGGAAAACAAAAACCGAATACAAATAGTACACCGGACGGCGCAGCTCGGAAGGTTTGAAGATACAAAAAAACTTCATCTCAATTAGAGTGAAACATTCGAAATTCACTTCACTGTTCCGCGTAAAAACATTATTACGCACAATCGCTTCAAGTGCGCACAAATTCTGAATAAATACGATTTCCACTAACAGTTTACGACATTTTTACATATCGGTTTAGAAATTTAAATAAAGATATATCGAACACATGCGAAAAACATCAAAACAATGTTCAAGCAGTTTCAATAAGACTATCCTTTTTAGCTTTTTAATGGATTGTTTTGCTTTGACACTTCTCATGAGTTTTTGGCTAATAAACTTGTTAATAATACCCATTTCAGTTTTGGTTTTTTGTGCTGTCCTTCAGTAATGATGGTGATAGATAAATAGAAACAAATTTTCTGATTTTAATAACAAAATTAGTTGTCAATGAGAATTTCGTGTTGGATTGAAATATTGCTGGTTTGAGTCCAGGATATTCACCAACTAAACACATTCTCTAAAACTAAGAGTTTTTTCAGCAAAGTAAATTCTCAATTTTAACTAATTTTATAGTTATTTTGGAAATTTTGTTGTTAAAATCAACTAATTCAAAAGCAGTAATACGAATTAGGCGCAGAGCTAATTTCGGTCGTTCCGTGCAAAAATAATTTGTAGTTATTTTACCTTCTGAGTAGATCGTAGAGTCTCTCGTTTTCCTTTTGGGTTAATTCAATTTTGTCTGATGACCACAGGAAATTTCTTCAATATATTTCGTCAGAAGATGACTTCGTAGAGCCAAGAGACAATGTAAAACGTAAATGTCTGTTGTCTAGCCGAATTTCGGTAAAAGCTAATACATGTTCCGGAATTTCGGCAAACGCCTTTGCTGATTTACCTAGCACTTAAATTTTAATTGATTAAATTTTGTGTTAAAACTATTCTAATATTCACGCATGCATGAAGATGCTCGTGATCAAATTTTTGTCCTTTACCTTCTACGCTAATTTAGACAGCACGGACTTCCGAAATCAGACTTATTAACGTTGTTAATATAGATGCACAACAGTCAGGTAATCGAATGCACACAGAAAGAAAGAATCATGTACTTTTACACTTCTCTAGATGCACTTGAATGGAGTGGTGCAATTAACTCAAATCAAAGTACGTATTGTCATTGATTTTACATCAAATGTAGATAAATTATTGATCGAAACAAACATAATATTTCATTTTACATTTCTGCTATTGTTTACGTAATATTTGATTTTAAGTTTTTCTAAATGTATACTGTGTTTTGTTGCAGTGCAAATGGCATACAATCGTAGATTTAATTGAATAATACTTCGCATAGCAAAATTGTTATTTAATTACCAAATAGTTCCGAGCCATCATTATTGATTTATATTCGGTTCAAATGATTCCACTACGGGCTTCAATCACACCAATTCATTACCACAACCTAATCACTTCAGCAAACATAATTTGCTGGGGAGCTTTCAATCCATTGGATCTTTTCCCTGGTGTTTGAAAAACGCACCATCCGGAGAGACAGAAACTTACACGCATAGAGTAAATAAAATCAATATATTGTTTATAAAATTAGCACAGCATGGAAAGGCTATATCACAATATCGATAATCAGTTTGCATACCAAATGAGCCAAATCAACATCGGATGGGCGGGTTTTCAGGAGCATTGTTTACGCTTGAATAAATTAAGTGAATGGCATCATCGTGCGTGCCGGATAAGCGTTTCTGCCATTTCAAATTCATATACGGTGTTGTAATTGGGAGTTATCCAACAGGCTGTATTCTCGTGGACGCCACGTATCAATCGATTGGCAGTATGTGCTGCTATAGCACATACTTTCAGCCTTGTGCTATGAAATGAAAATCGAATATTGGAGAGAATTTTTCCCCGTTCTGGTTTATTGAATGATCATCTTTATGCTGTCAATCTACTTTATGCTGCAGGACAATGGCAGCTAACTACCATCGGTAAGCTCGTACATAATCGTAATTTAATTCGGTGCAATTTTTCAATTTTAATATTTAACTACATGCTGAGCCGCTTCCACAAAAGGATTTAATCGATTTTGCTCTCATACACATTTGAAACTTAAGTGAGTCATCTGAAATAATTTATTTTATGCATTTTTATTCTGGGTTATATACCTTCCGGGTCGAGAAAAGAAGCCCAGTCTGTGGAATTGATTTTATTTGGAAAATGTTATTTATTTATTGATTTTATTTCAATGAATTAAAAAGGATCGAATAGTACATGTATTATTATGATTGTAAGTTTAGTTCGTTCATGAGAATGGTTCAGAAGAAAAAAAAAATTTGCGTGTTTTCGGCAATGTTTTTTTTCCGAAAAAATCAATATTTACATATTATTTTTTCTGATAAAAACATTACCAATCATGCAAAGGCTTAAGCTCTAAGATGCCAAGAGCATATTCCAATTTTATTTAACGACTAACTTAAAAGTAGGAAAGTTTATTTATTTGTCGTCAAACTATAGTAGACCATTACATTGTATTGATTACATTTTAACACGTGTGATATTTTCTAAAATAAACATTAATGTGCATTATGTTCTAGGACCTAGGTCGTATTGAATTAAAATATTGTTTGAGCTGGGCTGTCGTCATTGTAAAGTCAACTGCTACGCAATGCTTATTATAAGTTGACATTAGGTAATGTCGAATTGGGTTCGCAGTGGTCAACTTTGGCAGATCCAACCTTCAGTTGGCGATTGGCAGTGGCCTGTGAAATGAATATAGCCTGGGAGTCCTCACGATGACGTTGGTTAATGGTGGCCCAATGCTTTGGTCCGTGTGGATCTACGGGAAACACCCCCAGGCTACGAGGGCCCAGCGGACGGCCCGCATGTTGGTCGTCGACTGGAGCGGACTGCCGTGGGCGATGATGTTGATGTTGCCGAAGAGATAAAAAAACATTAAGCATTCCATGAGATGTAGAAATGAGTTCCTCTTAAAAGTTTTTGCATTATTTATGATACTTCCAGAAACGGTATTCAGAGACCAGCATAACCAAAAATGTCCATGAATTACTATGACTAATAAATTGAAATAGTTTTGCGCCCAACTTTAAAGGTCTTTTGGCATAGTCATCTTCTATTATGGTTTGAATTTCAAAAACTCATCACTCTGTAATTTCAAAATTGGAAGTCGGAATTGGATAAAATTCATCAATTTTGTAGGGGACCATAAGTTTAAATAATTTGAATTTTTGTTTATTAAATACGTTTTGGCCTTCTTTCAGCTTCTCTATTCCCGATATTTTTGGGCACGGAATTCGGAAATCGGTATAATCCAAGTTAGTTAAATTCGCTCGATGGATTGTTGACCATTCCAAAAGATTCGAAATTTTTGATAAATAATATAGCCATTTTAGAGACCACATAAAATTTTCGGGTATCTTCCGGGATCGAAAACCGAATACTGGTAAAACTGAAATAAGTATATTTAGTCGTCGACTCTCAAAATCTGTTAACCCGATAAATTTATGTAAAATTTTACACTATTCACCTTGTATCTCCTTAACCGGCAGTCGGATCTGAATAAAAAACAAGAAATGTTTACGAGCAAAATAAGTGACATTACATATATCATCCTGTAGTTCCGGAACCAGAAGTCAGATCCAGATGAAATTCAGAAACCTTATATGGGAGTATAGGACTGTTCACATGAGTCTAAGTTTGTAGAAATGATTTAAGCCATCTCCAAGAAAAATCATCAAATTATATTTCACGCACAGATTTTCTTATCTCGACGAACTTCTTCAGATGTGAAGTTGTGTTGTTTCAGCAATTATTGCTGCAAGCAGTTTAAATCGATATAAATATGAAAGTGTTTTGAATCACTTACTTTTGAAAATACTGCCATCTTTCTAATACATATTCTAATGATTATGTTGCCAAAAACGAACCGTGTTAAAAACGAAACGTCTTGGAAAAGAATGCAGTGAATAGTTTTTTTTGGTGCTAAGAAACAATTGCATAAAACAGTATTGGAAATCGTGTTTCACTTTGCGCGCTTTATCATCATGCGCGTAAAACTTCTACTACTGGAATAAGGCGAAAAGTCGCTTACACAAAAATATCGAAATCTATGGCTTGTTTGAAAACTATTACCATGCGGAATCTAAGTCTATAACATATTCAATTGTGACAGGTATTGATAAAAAACTGAAAAAAAAAGTTTTAACATAAAACTTCGTATAACTCAAAAAGTAAACATTCGATCTCAAAACCAAACTCAATAGCGTTCAGGGTGACGGGGAGACCTTTCATTTGCGAGCAGTTTGATTAAAATCATATTTTAGATCTCGACTTCTTTGTTGACAGCACACATATAGACACATACACACGGACATTTGCTCAGTTCGTCGAGCTGTATCGGTTGATATATGACACTTGTCCCTCCGGGCCTTGAAAAATTTTTCTATAGTTTGAGCGAATTCTATACTTTTTTATATTTATTAAAAAAGGGAAAGCACTTAAAAAAATTTGGAATATTTTGTGCATTACGGGAAACCTTTCTGATTTTTTAAGAATTTTTTTAAATGTGTTTCATGTAATTTTCCAAAAATAAAAAATTCGCGCTTGCAATTTTTGAACACCTCTAATCATCAAATCATCATCAGATCTCTAATTAATCAAATTATCATCAGGTAAAAACACATAGTGTCTAGTTCTAAAATCGTATACCATATAACTTTAGTTTTAAATACCATGCGTTTCCATCTACAACTTGTGTTTATGGTTTGGACATTGGAGTAGTTAATAATAATAAGAAAATTTCATTACTTATGTTATTTACACACACGCACATCTGGCACGATTAATAATGTAATAAAGCAGCACATTAGTGCAAACGCATTAATGAACATGTGTGCCAGTGGACGTTTGTAATTCAAAAGATGAAGACGTAAGGAGAGCATTAGTAAGGGAAGCTTAAATCAGTTTCAATGAATTGGCAAATATTTACTTTTCAAAACATGGTTTATAGTGGATATTTCACACAAAATCAGCCACCAATTTTTTTCTTTCCAAATTTTTTTTCGGTTATATGCTCAAAAATATTCGTAAATTTTTATTTCAGTGGTATTTTCGAGAAATGCTTTTTGGAAATTCTGCGTTCAGCCTTTTTTAAACAGCCTATACTGAAAAATCTTATAGAGATACAGAAATTCGTCTAAGCCATAAAATGTGCGTCTTTTTTCTTAGATTTCAAATAAGCGATTCCAAAAAAAAACAACCTTCTTGTTTATTCAATGAAAAAAATTAAAAGTTTATAAACAAATAAAAATAAATCAATTTTTTCGTGAATTTGATTTATTTTATTATGGGACGGACGCCTTTTCTAAATTTATCCTCTGGGAGAGTGATAAAGTTTTGATCGTGAATATCTCTTGTTGTATCTAACGTATCAAAAAAAGATTTTTTTCTATATGCCATCGGAAACATGATTATCAATTTATGATAACATTTTCATTTGTATGGTTTGGTTTCGCTGATGACATTGACAGTATTGCGCGTGGAAGCCATTACGAGTTCTAATTAGCGGTGATGACATCGAACTGATCAACGAGTTCATGTACTTGGGCTCACTGGAGACTGACGATAATGACACCAACAGAGAAATCCAGAGACGCATCCTGTCAGAAAAATGGTCCTCGAAAATGATCCGACCGTTTTAAGAAGAAGAGACGATTAAGTTGAAGACGACCTGCAAAGCCTTCGCAGCTACCGAGGCTGGCGGCGAACAGCCATGAATCGATTTGAATGGAGACGCCTCCTATCTACTATACATGGTACGACACGACCGCGATCTTCTCTTCGACTTGACTCGGATCCCGATAAGTTGTAGTGAAGGTAAGGAATTATAAGTAACCTTTCCAGGATGTATTTTAACTGCGCGATTAAATCGTTCTGCTGCTGTTTAATAATTTATTTATTTATTTATTTATTTATTATTGTAATATACATCGGATACGAAATCTACATGGATATGAGTGGAGAAAAGCCCTTTTGAGTTGAACACAATATATGTCATTCTCAAATGGGCGCAAAAACCACCACCAACAACAAAATAATTATCGCAAAAACCACTAACAACACAAAATAATTATCACAATCTAAAACTAATAGTCACGTAACAAGATACACATAATTTAATTAAAAACAAAACTAAAGACTAGAAAAATATCAAAACACAGCAGATCGTTTGACTTTACTAGCGAAGCGGCTGGATGATTCTCAAAACTCAAAAAGATTTTATACAGCAGTGAATGATCGAATAGCAGCGGTTATCGGTTTATTACATCGAAAATTAGTTCTATGAAATCTTTGCTGAAGTGAAGTGCCATTCCGTAGGGTTCTGTTAGGTGCTCGAAAATTAATTTCGGATCGCAATTCCGGTGCATCAATTTCTCCGTTGATCAGTTTTACAATAACTACTGCCTGTTGTATTTTACGGTGACGTAACAGCGATTCGAATCCGATCAGTTGACATCTATCCGGTTATGGTGGCAGATTCGAGGGATCTCTCCACGGTAAGTTCCGTAATGCTAAACGAACAAACCGCTTTTGAACTCGTTCAATTCGCATGCACCAAGAGAGCTGATACGGTACCCAAACTGATGAAGCGTTCTCAAGAATAGGCCTAACGAGTGACCCAAGTAACAATTTATGTCATGCTAGCTGATTTGTGACTAGTTGGCAACCAGAAATTTGAGTTATTGTTACTAACATCTAACCACTTTCTACTTTCTATTAGTTTCTATGTCAGTTAAAAATAAGTTGTCGTTACGTTGTAATGCCATACTGAAATAACTTATTTTCCATAACTTGAAAATAACTTATTTTCAAGTAAACTAGTTGGAACTTTGTTGCCATCGACATTATAAACATTGAATGAATCCATATTGTTTTTCTATCAACAATGAAAAGACAATATAGTATTTGAAATTACATATTTGATAAAAAGTACAAATTTCACAAAAATTTTAAAACTATCGAGAGGAATTAAATTTTAATTAACTGTTTTTTATGCGCCTTCAATCAAAATCTGTTCATGAAGATATGAACAATAAACAACGAAAAAACCTTATGTTCAGAATGCTCAAAATTAATCCATGTAGAGTGATTTTTGATTTATGATTCATATATCATGATAATTTTAATATCACAATCGATGTTTAATCCCTATATTGTTTTCTGATCGAGTTTATAATAGTGCATAGAACAAAAAGGTTATTCTGCCTTTCATAATTTTCGTCAAAAAGTAGTTTAAAAAAAGTAATATCCTGGTTTTATTTATGTTTTATACACTTCTTGCGACTCCATAGTGTGATCGCCATGTTCAAGCCAACAAAAGTTTTATAGGTTGCATTTCCGTTATCATTACATTGGGAAAACCTACCGATAGCTATCTGAATCAATGAAGAAATTGTATGTTATAATTTTATAATATCTAAGTTATTGCTACATCAATTACCCGTCACCCGTTACATATACGCTTACGTATTTATAATGGTTTCCCAACCTTTTTTCAACTAGTAGCTAAAACCATAGCTGTGATTAAAGATATGTTAGAATCAAGAAACGATAACTTCCTCCACGGTACGGTACTGGTCCTTCTGAATGCCAGGAATAAATCCCGTAAATCCGAAACGGAAGAATAGACATTAAAATTCTATTTGTTTCTATTTTTGTGCCCGTTGGGAATGCAAATAAAGCCAGCATACGGCATTTCAATATCGTAGAAAATACCACCTTCTGAAAGCATGAAATGAATCCCGCAATTACATCATTAAGCTACTGGTCGTTTGCGTGCGAAAAAATACATTTAATCGACCCGAAAAATGTAAAATGGTAATCCGAAATGAAGTAATTAACCTTAAAATTCTATGCGTTGTTATTTTTGTAGCCGTTAGAACCGCTCTTTTTTGATCTATTATGTTCATTGTTCGATCAGTTCGCAGTTCGGCTTTCGCATCAAACAAGTGCGAAAAATTCATCATATGAACACAATGGAGAGAATACATATACAAATCAACATTTCTTAGGGCCATAAATGATAGTGTTATAATCCGCAATTACGGTCAAATCATTTAGTTCCTAACCATTTTCAGTGTCTCCACATAGAATCAAGCCCAAAGTTAATTGCGTTTGCTCATATACATCAAATTGATTTTATAAAATCGATTTTCAATCAGAATCAGTGTCGTTACTAATCCATACGATGTCCAACTTCATGCGGGTGCCACGACTAGGTAAGGCATGTTAAAGCAGTTCACCAAACGAGAGCCAACAGATTTGTTCGGAATTTAACTCGTGGGAAAAATTGTCAACTGTTCTGGAAGTTGGAGAAATTATGAACTTCGGTTCTTTTCAGAATCCGAAGCATTTTACAAAGATCTAATGAGATTTTACTTGAAATAGATAATATGTTAGTAGAACAATGTACCCAAATGAATGTGCATTTTTAAAGTGATCTGCCTCTTGTCGACAGCAGTCCTACGTCAATCTCGCGGTTATGCCATACTTACTACGGTTAACATTACTTACTACGAGCTTTTTACAAAATAAGTCAAGTTTGTACAAAATTAGTCAAGATTTTTATTTAAAATATTGATAAAAACTGTTAATCGACTCCTAACACTGAAAAAAATCGATTTTAAGAATTTAAAGTCGATTTGAAAAAAACAACTTGTTTTCTGTCAAAACTACCTTTTTTCGTTCGGTACATGTGATAACTCAAATAGCTCTAATCCCTTACGGGATAAAACTTGTTACAGATTTTCTTTAACTTGTTAAATCTAAACAAAAATCACAATGGTTTCAGTTTATGACCCAAAAGCCTAAAAAAGGCGAAAAATCGTGTCAGTGTAAGTGTATCGCCCTCCTGATTTGACCTCTCATCACCAACACTAATAAACAAAATGATACTTTTCAAGACATCACAATCAGGTTATTTTCGAAAGTATATTCCGCATAGTTACAAATAAGTGTATTTGAATGACAAAATAAAAATATCCTAATCCTAATAAAATATTAATACATTTTGACAATTTTTAATGGTAATTTTGACAATAGTTGTGTAGTCCTACTTCAACTGCTCCATAGTGCTGACCCTTGGAATTGTTCACGCGAAGAAAATCGTAAATTGTGTGAGTGTATTTGTTATAAAACTGCACTTGATTTAAAAGTGAAGGTTTCACAGTCCATTGCAATTGAATTAGTTCCGGACTTGATTCCAGGTTTTGGAATGAAAAACGTGAATAATCCACCTAGCAGTGAGATGATACCTTTTTTTATCAAGCCGCATGTGTTTTTTGCATGATTCAGTTGCATTCGGTGATTCAGTTTTCATGACATTATTCTAATGTCCGTCGTTTTAAGTGGCAATTTGAGATTTTAATCACTAATTACTCTGTAATGTGTAAACTGCAAATCGGATCGAATTCGAATCTAAACGTGTGATAATTGTTTGAACATTCCATGATATTTCGAAGTAAGTTCCACTTTTGAGTATACGGTTATTCAAGGTACTTCCAGAGCCGGTATTCAGGAACCAGCATAACCTAAACCGATTCGTATGTCTATATGACTAATGAATTGCAAAAGTTTTGAGTCCAACTTTAAAGCTTTTCGGGATTGTCATCTTCTATATCGCTATGAATTTTAAAAAATCATCATCCTACAATTCCAGAATCGGAAGTCAGAATTGGATACAATTAGATTTATTTTAATTTGAACTTTTGTTTCTGAAATTTGATTTGACTTTTTTTGAGAAATCGATTGAGCTTTGAGAAACGTTTCGATACTGGAACCGGAATTCGAAATTCGGTGTAGCCGAAGTCAGATAAATTCACCTGAGTAGCTGTATAGTTTACTTTTGTTTCAAAATGTTTGAAAATCAATGTAGACATCTTTGAGGAATCGTAGTGCGAATTAAATTTTTGAGTGCCTTCCGAAACGAAAACTGAATACAACCAAAAATGAAATAAGTTTATTTGGTGATCGACTAGCCAAATCTGCTAACCCGATAAGCCTGATTAATTTATGTGAAATAGACATGTTTATACTAATCACCCTGTATCTCCGAAACCGGAAGTTGGATCTGACTGAAAAACAAGATGTTTGATAGAATCTTGAAACTAAAACTTCATTTGAATCTTAGATCGGTTCAGCCATCTGCGAGAAAAATGAGTTTTAATTTCGTTTCACATATCATACTGTAGTTCCGGAACCAGAAGTCGGAACCAAACATAATTCAGGAACCTTGTTTGGGAGTATACGACTTTTCATATAAATCTGAGTTTGTAGAAAACGGTTGAGTCATCTCCGAAAAAAATTGAGTGAAATTATTTGTCACACACGCATTTACCGATCTCGATGAACTGATTCGAATGGTACATGGTTGTTATGTTCTTCCAGCATTTATTGCTGTAAGTAGTTTAAATCAATATAATTATGGAATTGCTTTCAACTCGAAAATTCTGCCATCATTTGGTTTACATATGGCATATCCGAACGATTATGTTGCTAAAAACGAACCGTGCTAAAATCGATCCGAGGCAAAATATCATGCTGTACACAGTCTTTTGGGTACTTAGAAACAAATGTATGTAACAGTATAAAAAATCGTGTTTTATGTTGCTCCCAAGCATTTCTTTGTCAGACAGCGCTCAAAACTTCTACTGCTGGAATAGGGGAAAAAGTCGCTTACACAAAAAATTTCGATATCTCCGTTAAAAATGGACGGATTTCAACACTCTATGGCTTGTTGGATAGCTACCGTGCGAAATCTAAGTCTGAAAATATATTCTGTGTTCAAGGTCAATTGTGACAGATACTGTCAAAAAACTGAAATTTTTGACATAAAACTTCGTATAACTCAAAAAGTAAACATCCGATCTCAAAACCATTCAATAGTGTTCAGGGTGATGGGGAGACTTTTCATTTGCGACTAGTTTGATCAAAATCGGTCCAGCCATCTCTGAGATCTCGAACTCTTTGTTGACAACACACATACAGACACACACACACGGACATTTGCTCAGTTCGTCGAGCTGAATCGATTTCTATATGACACTCGGCCCTTCGGGCCTCGGAAAATTTTTATAAAGTTTGAGCGAATTCTATACCTATTTTTTATATTCATAAAAAAAGGTAACACATTGTGATCTTTGATAAAATTACAAGGTCTTACATTTTCATTGGCTGTTATTTATTTTTATTCGGATGCTAATACATTTTACAGTGAGTTTCCTGGATTTCAAACCGTTATTTAGTGTGACGATGCAAAAGACATAAAATATCGTGAGTACGTGAAGGCTGAACTTAATGTGATAATGTGTTAGTTTTGTAGTTAAAAGAACATGAACAATAGGGTGGGACAAAATTTTGATATCAGCTCCACCAAACTTTTCGTGTTTCTTTTGGGTCCCATAAGCATCATGCAGAATTTTAGCTCGATCGGAGAAACTATATTTTCGCGCCCGCGGTTAAAACTTTGTATGGGATTTAGTATGGAAAAATTCACTTTTAACAAACAAATCGGCTGGATATCAACCTGTGAACTCTGAAAATCAGTGCAGGCGTCATTTTCATAGGAAATTTATCGAGGAGGAAAATTTTAGAAGACAGTAAAACAATCCGACTTTTGTAGAAAAAGTAGTGTAGCTAGTGATGGTAATATGATTTTGCTTTCTTATATTATGTTATAACGGTTGATTTGAGTTGTTTGATGTCTTCACAAAAGTTTCTCAGCTGAATATGAAGATTATTTTTAAGTGACAAGCCATGTTCCAAAAATCACTGTAATAATACAAAAAAGTCTAACTTTTTAATTTGAAGAAATAGATTTTTAAAATCTTCTACAATATTTTAGATAAACTCAAATCCAATAACTTTGCCGAATATATAAACTCTCTATCTCTTATAGTTTAGAAGATATAGATGGTACTATTTTATGCAAACAAAAACACAATTTACATGACTTTTTGTGTCTTTACGGTAAGGTTTGGAGCACGGTTTGTCACTTAAAAATAATCTTCATATTCATCTGTTAAACCTTTTCATCTTTTTCCCATATAACCTTGTTCCAGCATAATGAACAATCACTCGTTGATTTGTTTTGTTTTCCTCAATATAGGTTCGAACCAGCGCCGCTTTATTTGTGTGTCTCTAAGTAACTGAGTTTTTTTGCTCGGTTGGTCCCGCTCAAGGGTATTTGCCCCTACTGCCACTCTGTAAAAGCGGCACTGGTTTGAACACTTCTCTCGTGATAACTCTATGATTGAAGCCAACGATACAATATCAGTCTGACTAATCATTGTCTGTTATATCGTAAAATTGAATCCAGATTTTAATTCGATATCAAATTTTGCTCTTGCCGATATTCATAGTGAGCTTTTGTTCAGCTGGAATGATGTTCAAGTAGGGACGAATAATTCATGATGAATAGACACACCAGATTCGCACTGTATCTCGGGCCATCAGCAGAATTGGAATTAATACCGTAAATGCACTCCTGAATGTCGATCGTAGCATTCAGGAGTAAACTCAGCTGCTTGCTGAATCAATTTGCTCTGCTTGTTGTCTCTACTGTTACATCGTCTAGCCACTGCTAGTGCACGGATTACTATTAGGCTGATGCGGTGTATCTAACTCATTGCATCGCTGCTGATGCACTCGGAGCCTATTGTATTTTGCTGTCATCGTCGAGTTCATGTGTGCAGTTACCAAGTTACACAAATTTCCACTTTTGATTTCATCCTCACTAACAACTCTTGAGTGTGCAGAGCATGTAGTGAGCAGCAGTCTGTGTCATTGCCAGGAATCATACCGTTAGTAGGACGCAAACTACTTTGCGGATAGCAACCAAACCGACATATCTAACGCTGTCAGTTTATTGGCAGCTTGAAATGCATTCTATGTACGGTGAACCCTGCCCCTCGATGCAATAGTTTCTCATGCTACTTTCTAAGCATGTCATGTCGCGGCTTCAGGATATGCCACGGCGGTACTGCATATGGTTGCTGCGCTTTTACTGTTCGTTTCGATCAATGCAATTAGTTTCTGGTTCTCTGTATCCTATTCCGAGCCACCGTAGCGTGGCCAAGTCAGCATGAATTTGCAATCCAATTTGTTTTACAGCTCTGGTGTGGTAATAAAACACCCGGTAAACTGCACAACAGAGAAAGAGAGAAAGAGAGAGAGAGGGGAACATTCTATTAGTGCGAATGAGTTGACTGTGGCTAGTGCTGTGCACAAAGCCATAGCCCAGCCGATAAACTCTCCATCGTGGTTCAAATTTATTTTATCGATTTGCTAAAAGTTGAATTCACCTCTAATCTGTTTAACCTCCTTAGCTAGTGCATTGAAACGATCCCATTCCGGTTCAAGCTCTGTTGAATGATGCTGGTAAATGAGTCGAATCTACAGCACACTCTAGAAGATGCACATGATTCAATAGAATACTTTGGAACCGTAATGATTCTTCGTCCATCGACTAGCAATGAATTGAGGCATTGAGGGTTTCTTTTCGTCTTTGATGTGAATGGGATATCTTGACGAAGATGGAAATTGTTCAATGCCGAGAGCAGAAATCACATCAGTCAAGAGGTATTTGAGAGGATTTCGATGAATCTAACTCATTAGTGCCATGTACTAGGTAGGTACGGTACCGTTAAGATTATTTTACTGCAAGGCACTTGAATCTTGTCATTAATTAAATTTATACTGATTCGTTTTCGAGCGATAGTTATTCTTGAAAATTCACGGATAGAGCTGAGAAAATATGAATCGATCGGTGACTTTTGATTCAGTCGATATTTTATATTTACTCATAATTTAGGTACTACCACTATTCAAATGCATTAAAAATAATGTTCTTCAAAAACTGCAAAACCAGACTTGGGTGTAAAGAAATTTGTTAGCGATAAGATAAAACGCATGATTATGAATACTGGGAACTGTTTTGACCTTCGAAAAATGTAGGGAATTACGAACCATGGGATATTTCGAACCAATAAGCTTATCGGTCATTATTTGACATCGATCTATACGAAACTACTGTCATCGCATTATTTCTGTTTCATCTAATTTTAGTGGTCGAGTCAATAAGACCTGTTTTGTTCTCTCTGCAATTATCAAGTGATTTTTGTGGTTCCAAAAGTGTTTTTGTATTTTAATAACTACATTGGTTTTCCAAAAATATTGTGTAAAACCAAGTAACTTTCAAAATCATTGTGTATGAATATTGTTTACACACTGAAAAAAGTACGGGTGTGTAATGTCAGAAACATAACTGGATGTCGTGAACACGAATAAAACTGACACAACAAATATCAATTGGTTGATCGATTGTGTAAATTGTGCAAGCTTTCCCCTTTTTACCTTTTTTTATATATATCAAAAATAGGTATAGAATTCGCTCAAACTTTCGAAAAATTTTCCGAGGCCCGGAGGGCCGAATGTCATATACCAATCGATTCAGCTCGACGAACTGAGCAAATGTCTGTGTGTGTGTGTATGTGTGTGTGTCTGTATGTGTGTTGTCAACTAAGAGGTCGAGATCTCAGAGATGGCTGGACCGATTTTGATCAAACTAGTCGCAAATGAAAGGTCTCCCCGTCACCCAGAATGCTATTGAATGGTTTTGAGATCGGATGTTTACTTTTTGAGTTATACGAAGTTTTATGTCAAAGTTTTATGTCAAGTTTTCTGACAGTATCTGTCACATTTGACCTTGAAAACAGAATATGTTTCCAGACTTAGATTTCGCTCGGTAATACCTATCCAACAAGCCATAGATTGTTAAAATCCGTCCATTTTTAACGGAGATATCGATATTTTTGTGTAAGCCTTATTCCAGTAGAAAGAATTTTGAGCGCTGTATGAAAAAGCAATGCTTGGGAGCAACATGAAACACGATTTTTTATACTGTTACATATAATTGTTTCTAAGTACCAAAAAGACTGTGTACAGTATCCTTTTTTATGACAATTTGCCTCAGACCAATTTTAGCACGGTTTATTTTTGGCAACATAATCTTTCGAATATGGCATATGTAAACCAGATGATACCAGCATTATCGAGTTGGAAGTAATTCCATAATTATATTGATTTAAACTATTTACAGCAATAAATGCTGGAAGAACATGACTTCCATATACACATACGACTCAGTTCGTCGAGATCAGCAAATGCGTGTGTGACAAATAATTTCACTCAATTTTCTCGGAGATGGTTAAACCGTTTTCTACAAACTCAGATTCATATGAAAAGCCGTATACTCCCAAACAAGGTTCCTGAATTACGTTTGGATCCGACTTCTGATTGCGGAACCACAGGATGATATGTGAAACGAAATTAAAATAATGCAATTAATTTTTCTCGTAGATGGCTGAACCGATCTAAGATTCAAATGAAATCTAAGAATCATCTATGATTCAAATGAGAGGTCTTAAAAACCTTTAAAACCTCTTACTTTTTAGTCAGATCCGACTTCTGGTTTAGAAAATGCAGGGTGATTAGTATAAAAATGTTTATTTCACATAAATTAATCAGGTTTATCGGGTTTGCAGATTTGGATAGTCGATAACCAAATAAATTTATTTCAGTTTGAGCGGTATTCGTTTTTGGATTCGGGATGTACCCCCAAATTTTAATTCGCACTACAATTTCTCAAAGATGTGTACACACTCCTCAGGTGAATTTAACTGATTTCGGCTACACCGATTTTAGAATTCCGGTTCCAGTCTCGAATCGATTCTCAAAGCTCAATCATTTTCTCAAAAAAGACCAAATCGAACTTCAAAAACAAATATTACAGGACTTAAGGTCCCATACAAAATTCGTGAATTTTATCCGATTCTGGAATTACAGATGATGAGTTTATAAATTTCATGTAAATTGTTTGGCGTAATAATTTATGGCCATACGAATCATTTTGGGATATGCTAGTTCCTGAATACCGGCTCTGGAAGTACCATAAATAATGACGAAAAATTCTAAAGTGGAACTTACTTCGACATCTCATGGAATGTTCAATCGATTGTCACACGCTAAGATTGAAATTCGATATGTTTTGCAGTTTCGGCATTACAGGGTAATGAGTGATTAAAATCTCAATTTGCCGTTTTAAACGACGATAATTAAAATAATGTCATGAGAACTAAAACACCTAAGAATATCCATGCAAAAACACATGCGTATTAATAAAAAAAAGGTATCATCTCACTGCTAGGTGGATTAATCACGTTTTTTCTTCTAGAATTTGAAACGATACACCCAAACTAAAATACAGATTGGTTATATTGGCTAAGGAATTCTTTTGGGATATAAACTACTATGTGGCAGTCAAATTTGAGCTGCTGGAAAAAGTTTAAATTAAACTTTTTATGTTTGAGTCCTTTATTATCTGGACACACTGATTATTTCCCTGTAGCGCTAAAAGTTATCGGATATGGAATGTTTGGATATGTTTCCTCTTTCAGTATTGAAAATCTTATAAAGATTTATTCTGTTTTGAATAAGTATTCCTTGGGAGAAACCGCGACTACTTAGAAATATTTTGCGGAAAGCTAAAAATGTTGAAATGAATCCTGCATCAATTCCTTATATTACCGGTAACGAAAAAGACTTCGTTACAATACTAGATGGATCGACATTTTTTTTTCATTTCTGATGTCTTTCTCATATCTCTTATAGTCTCATATATAAATGTGTGGATTTTCGCAAAATAATTTTATTTGATTCTCGTAAAACAAAAAGGTTTATCCATCAACTAGTACGACCTACAGACTTGCTGGTACTTCCGAAATCGAAATCCGGGAACCGGTACAATCGAAGTCGGTTCGAGAAGAGTGACTGAGATCCATTTTTGAGTCTATAGTCACAATATCCGGTCGTTAATCAAAAACCGGGAACCAAAAAAGCCTACATTAATTTGTTTGACAATGACAATCGATTGGAATAGTTTTTAGGCAAGTTTAGAAATCGCGTGTCTTACTTATCGCTTTCAGACCGTTTAGATACATATAATAATAATCTTTAGGAATTCAATATGGGACCACGAGACCTTTAATTTGAACTGATATTCATTTATGAAAAACGGTCAAACCATCGCTGAGAAAAGATTTTGGATCCATTTTGGAATATATGACTTTGAGTGAGGGTATCAAATTTTTAACACACTTTACCCTATAATTCCGGAGCCGGAAGTCGCATCCGGATGAAACTTTGGAGTTTTGTAAAGAATTATGAGACCTTTCATTTGAACGGAATTTTGGGAAAATCGGTCACGCCATCTCTGAGAAAAGTGATAAAATAATTTGAAATAGTAATTTACACCAATCACCCTGTAATTCCGGAACCGGAAGTCGGATGAAAATGAAATTCTGAAACTTTGTATAAGACGTTTATACCTTTCATTTGAATCTAAGTTTGTGAGAATCGGTATCTCTGAGGAAACTTAGTGCACTTTTTTTTGCACATATCATCCTGTAATTCCGGAACCAGAAGTTGGATTCGAATAAAATTCAGGAACTTTTCATGGGGTTACAAGACCTTTCATTTGAATCAAAGTTTGTGAAAATCGGTTCAGCCATCTCTAAGAAAAGTGAGTGCAAAAAAAATGTTCATACATATATACACATACATACACATACACACATTGCATAAACTTTCTATATGAGAAAGGCAAAAACCTGTTTTAACCCACCTAGTGGTGTAATGGGGGCTACCACGTTTGGCATAAAGTCGTTTGGCATAATACCGTTTGGCATAACGCCGTTTGACATAATGGTTATTTGGCAAAATGGTTATTTGGCATAACAGTCATTTGGCATAACAGATGAACATGCTGCTTAATAGGAATTGTTCTAATTTACTGCAATTTTGATAGGTCTAATGCGGCTACGCCGCATCGTTTTTAATAACCTGGTGTCCTACCTCGCTGCCGCTCGTTCGGACTTAACTGAGGGATAGCTCCTAGCTTTGGGTAATCCGGGCAAACGCCCGCAACTAGACAGAGGTGATTTCTGCGGACGTAATCTAGCGAAATCGAATGATATTCGGCTCTCTGGACTTCTGTTGAAAAAGCGGTTTTCAAAGTGATTGCATAACTTTTCTCTATGAGAATGGAGGAAAAGCCAAAACATGAAAATAACTGACTTACCAGAAGTCATAAATACAAAAATAAAAGGTTAATATTAAACTACAATTAAGAAGTTTTATCTGATTAACCGTACCACTAAAAAGAGTACTATCTCCAAATCTGGTGGTTGGTGTAACCGAAATGCATCGTAATGGACATCGAGTTGTAAATTGAAGCGGACACCAAGCAGATCTCCAGTCTGTAGTTTTCCATCGGCAAGTTATGCCTGAATGTCACGGAGAAGTTCGGGGAGAAGAAGGTAATACAATTCGTCAAGAAATACTTGCTGTGGTGAGCGATATGTGGGTGTGGTCAATTCAAAAAGCAGTACATAATGACCGGCGCTAAAATACTATATATCAATATGGATCACTCTTGCGATTAACGAGGGACATCGAAGTAAAGTGCGATTGCAAAAAAGGTTACTAATACACTACACATTTTTTAATGCACATATGACAGCTTTCCTAATCAGTACACTGAACCAAATATATGGAATATTTCTCGATATACACTGCACGAAAAGATAAGCTGTAAATACGGTTTAGAATTGCAAGCTGATACTAACTAAGAAGAGAAGACATTGTTTTATAACATCTTTTTATAAAAATGTGTGTGAAATGAGTACGCAGAACTGAACAAATTAATGCTAATTCCAGAATTTTACCAACCTAATTAAGTATTACAATTTCTTCATTTGAAAAATTATTCCATTTGTATTCATGTTTACTGTGATAATGATTACGGTTCCAGTGATAGCAATACACAATATCAGGTTGTTTAATAAATAAATAAATTCTTCAAAACATAATAATTTAGTATAATAAAGACGTAACTTAGAATTCGCCTCAACGAGACCTATGAATTGAAGTAAAAGTAATAAGTATAATTGTTCTCATTCTCACTGTATTGCACTTATCATACTATTTATTCTTATTTTCTCAGTTTGATTAACTTTATATTTTTCGAATTTTGGAATGGTTCGTCTGTTGAGTGAAATCAAGCTAGTTTTTGGAAAATAAATTTTGACTAAAAGTTTAAACTTTGCAAAACAGCAAGGAGCAGATCGCAATCAAAGTAACTTGTAACCAGTGGAGTAAAACTTCATTCAATTCAATTGAAACTGAATGTGGAACACATTGAGGATCTCTCTACTGCAGTAAACTTCACTCTCTGACACACACAATGTTTGCTGACGGCCCGAACGGGCAGCATTCAGTTCATCACTCGTTTCTCTACAATCGAGGCTCAGTTTAATCACGTCAGTTGATCTCTTGAAATAACAAAATATCTCCTTCAATAGTGTGAGAGCGGCCTTCAAATGAGGTTCATGTAAACACATAAATTAATTGTTTTCTCCTTCAGTTTTCATTTTTAATACTTTACTCCATTTATAATTCGTTCGAATCTGCTTACTACCAATAGCGAAGACAATGAAGCAGCTATACTACTTGGCACTTGAAACTGAGCAAGCAAAACTTCAAATGACTAGGTACGATTATTCAATTGACGATGAATTTTGGGAGCTTCACTTGAAAATGGCAGCAAAATTCAAATGAATTAGTAGGGATACGCTGACGGTCAGCGGCCATAAATTTCATTTTCATCTTATATTATTCGATTAAAAATGAAATTTTACCACACTGCTTGTAACAAACCGTTCATTTCATTTTAATTTTATTGATATATTCTTTATATCAGAAGTGATCCCAAAGATCGTCGTCTTCGTCTTTTCAGCACTATTCATAACATTCATGAGCAATGTTAAATACGACTTTATAACTCCTTAAAGTGAAGACGATAAGTTTAAAAAAGCGAAATGTACATTATTTATAGGCGATATTTACGATGCACGCCAAACGCAAACTGCTAAACATGGCTGAACTAGTAGCCTTTTTCATCACAAGATAGTGTTACTGTTATGTCTTCTTCTATTTGTATTGGATTTGTTAAAGTGATCATAATGATAAAAAATATATGTGCGGGTGCCATAGATGTCCAAATGTAGAAAAAAAAGATATCTTGTGAAGCGCTTGTTACCTGTCTCACTTAAGAGACACTATGTTT
Source organism: Malaya genurostris (assembly GCF_030247185.1). Taxonomy (NCBI): domain Eukaryota; kingdom Metazoa; phylum Arthropoda; class Insecta; order Diptera; family Culicidae; genus Malaya; species Malaya genurostris. The sequence goes on along the minus strand of NC_080571.1, from coordinate 124,282,276 downwards.
TAGCAAGATCTGGCATCGTACTATTATGCGAAACCGGCGATGGAATAGATGTTGTTTCTGTGCCAAAGTGGACAACTCCGTTAAACTTTCCAGAATAGAAAAATTGTGATAATAGACAGGGAGAAACCGGGGTCTTCAGAAATGACAATCATTTGAAGAATGAGTGTATGAAAGTGTGTAATGAAGAGGTTGCAAGAGTTGCATGAGATTTGATGGGTAACGCGTGCGGGTAATTAACCTAGAAGAGGAGGTTGTATAAATCAACTTTGCAAAAATATAGCTTCAGCGGCGTACCGAGGAAATTTGAAGCCCGGAGTAAAACAAAGAGATTTGCCGTCCCCATCGTTGGTCTATTGAGCAAAAAAAAAACAGCTGAACTCTATCTCCGGAAAGATGACTTGGGCGAGCAAAAAAAAATCCGAAAACGTTGCGCCCGGAACGAATGCCCCCTCTAATAGTTAAAATTAGTGTATAAATTCCAATTTCACATTACTTTCTCATTTTCTCAGAGACCATGCCTCCCATTTTAACAAACTAAGATTCAAGATCTCTTGGTCCTATACGAAACTCCCAAAATTCATCTGGAAACTGATCTCGAAATTACTCCAATCGGTAGCAATTATCAGTAGACAACCAAATAAACCGATTTCGGTTACCCTGGCTTCCGGTTTCCGACTCCGGAAGCACCGGGAGTGGTGGTCGTATATTCCAAAATGGATCTTTTTCAATTTTCTAAGCTTAGGTTTAAATGTTCTATATTGAATTCCTGAATTTCACCCGGATCCGACATCCGGCTCCGGAATTACAGGATGAAGATATTTATACCATCACTAAAAACGATGAAGTAAAAAACGGTAAAATAATTACTAAACTTACCTCAAAACTATTCCAATTGGTAGTAATTGTCAGTAGACGGCCGAACAAATTAATCTCGGCTTTTCTGATTCCTGGTTTTCGGTTAACGACTGGAGATTGTGACTATAGACTCGAAAACGAATCCCAGTCACTTTGCTCGAATAGTGGAACTCATTTCGTTTTCTCAGAGATGGCCTAACCGATCTGAGATCTTTTTCAATCTGTAAGTTGTCTAGTATATAATGTATAAATCGTTTTGTTTTTCAAGAAACAAAGAAAATATATGAGAAACTGAGAGATATGAGAAAGGCATCATTACACCACTAGGTGGATTAAAACAGGTTTTTATTTTGTAGCAAAGTGTAACCGAAGCACTCGTATCGTACTCTCACTAATATTTGCATTCACTAGATACCCAACATGTTGCTGGGATTTAATATATTAATTCTTTTGTTTCGGTCGTTAAGCTCAAATCTGATTCCGGGAAGTACATGCAGATTATTTAAGGGTACGGTATGGTTTGGTTTTGCGTTCTCACCCACATTAAGAACTCTCCAACATATTTATCTGGCATGAAGCAACATTCAAATCTGCCAACCTATTACAATTTACTTGCGAGCTAAAAATTCAATAGCCAGCAGAGTTTAATATGTTTTATGTAGTGTGTTCATTGTTCATATTTTCTATTGACATAACAATTAGGATGCAAAAGATGGGAAATCATTGCTTAGCTAAGCGGACAATTCCGAGCAACTCTTTCAAGTAAGAGTCTTGCTAGTGATCTGAGAATAACATTTCGACATATTTTCGCACCTCAATGAGGAAGATGCCACTCGAAACTAGCCGTAAGCTCTTTTGTCTTTGAGCAGGATGACATATATCATCCATTTCTCTTGTTTATCACCATCAGAAATTGTTTGGAAGACCCTTGGGCAATTGTAATGTGTTGTCTCGTGTAACGCATGTATTTACCACAGTCAACGTTTTTGTCGCCTTTTACCATACGGAGGCATATAATGTCGGTCCCAGCGGTACCATCCTCGTATTTTCTTTGCTCGCATCAGGATTGTGCCCTCGAGGGGCTTACATAGAGAAATTTTCATCTGCCCGACTGTGCAGGAATCTCGTCTGCTTCGCAATTGATTTCTTCGCTTATTCATTTTATTCCATTGTAAAGGCTGCCCAAGGGTAGCAATTTTTATTTTTCATTTTCCTGCCTCTTTCTTAGCGACATAAATTCTCATGAATATTTAACTAGAGCTGTTCCGGTCGATTCTGCTAGCAGGGTGTGAGTGACAGTCGCCGATATTGATTGCAAACGAGATCCGATAGCGCCGAAACGTATGGCGTTTCAATACTCTCCGAGAAGATATAAAATCGTTGCAGAATTTGATTCATCCTGAAATATACGATTGAGAAATGTTTGTCATTTTTTGCTGATCTCCAGAAGATGTCAGATGGGAATTCAGATTGAACAAATAGAAACTGGTGGAAAATTGTTCCCTGCAGAGTTGCAACTGAGAGTCCTAGCCTTCTGCTGATAAACGAAATTACATATCGTTCCGTGAGAGCACAAGTCCCCTCTGGCATCAACCGGAGGCGTCCTTCACTTTCAAGTATTTTGAAGAATCTTATGACCCACTCGAGCAGTATTAACGCCAACAGAAGAGGTTGCTGTGTGCTGAAGGTTTCCGATCCACGCCTGATTCTGATCTCTCCGTCCTGTGTAAATCAATGTTTTCTCCTATATTTTTCTATGGTATTAGCAATTGTGATTATTTTTCTTCTATCCTTCGACCCATTCGATTTTATTATTGATCGGATTAAAAAGTGCAATAAAAACTAAATGTTTCACATTCTTTATCGTGTGTTATAGTATTGTTTCCACAAGGATTAAGCTATTATGTGAAGACTGAAGACCAAGACCTGTATACCAAACGGAACTGAGCTAAAGTCTGGGTATTAATTTTCACAGTCGTGTTAAGTCTTGTTGCCTTTTGTGTTGCAGCCTTGTATATGAGCCTGAGGTTTAGATTGTTAGAATTTTCCAAGATTTTTAAAACTGATTTAACTTACGCGCACTTGGGATATCATCAATCATTTTTGGTGTTTATGAATTAAACTCAAGAAAATTTTGCATTATTTTAGCACTTTTCTCAGTTACGGCTAACAAACACACACATATTGTTCTGCAGTATTAGTATTTGCACGAACATGACATAACCTCACAAAAATGAACAAAATTAACTAATGTTGACAGCTGTCAGTGGTTTGTTTATGTGTTTGTTCTAATTTGAATACGTGTTAATAGATATGTAAACAAACCACTGATAGCTGTCAAAAGATTAACTTGATTCATCGGCAGTTCATTTGAGTCATCATCTTATTACAAATGGCAATGGAAACAACTATGTTATGACAGTACTTTTTATGGAACAAGTTAAAACTGCATAACCAAACCAGTGCAACAAAATAACGCTTCTAATTGAACATTATTTCGATTTAGTTTTTCGAAACTTGCTGCGATTTACTACTTGGAATATGAGAATCTCAAATGCAGTTCCATGTGGTAAACCCAGTAAAGAAACATTATCAACATCGAAGCACATGATTCCGAAATGGATCATTTAAGTGTCATTTAATAAAACTCGTCGCGATCAAACCTTACCAATGCACTTTCGTTCGTTTTGTAACCGCAACAGGAGATGTTCATTTATGCAACAGAGTATATGAGTTCTGCAAAACTATCAGGGATAGACAAATATTTTTGTAATATGAAAATGTGCTTTTCGCTGCGCCAAATTATAGTGTAATTGATTTATAAATTATTGTACCTCGTGTTTCTAGGGGACGGGTATAGCGTGGTGAGTAAGTCGATGCCTTCCACGCAGCCTTCCTGGGTTCGATTCTCAACCCCTTACATAGGGTCAGGAAATTTTTCTGGCCCGAAGAGGCAAATGACCTTAAGGTTGAAACCTCTATAATCGAAACAAAAAAAAAAACTCGTGTTTCCGTGTGTTTTGATAGAATAAAATCATCGCACCCTCCATTAGTCAAACACAACGTTAGATGTCGAATAGCACCTTCTACCACTAGACTAATGTTTTAATAACACAACAACACTTTGAAAATGTATAATAAACGTTACATCACAGATACCTTTTTCGAATACTTTATGTATTCACCATCACTGTATCAGATTTTAAGCTAAAAAAGCTTAAAATCTGATACACTAATGATGAAGACTCGACTTAGTATGTTCCGGTTTCAAGATGTTTGGATGCACCACAAAACTCATGGATTTCCCGAGTGAACGTTTCAGCGATATCCGATACTGAGGTCCCGGAAAATGGAAACTGAAGGAAAAATTTAATCGCAAACGAATAAAAAATTCTAAATAAAATTGATTACTTCAGTATAAACGGGTGAATAGGATTCAGACAAAATAGTTGATTCATTATAGTGACATATTCAAATAATTCTCAACTTCTAATTATCAGTTCGTGTATTTAGTATTCTATAAATTTTATTAAATCATTTTAAATTACCAAAAAAAAGGTCAAAAGACTTCAAGTGCGTCTTAATTGTTTATTATATCCACTATATTATTACTAATTATTATGGAAAATTGTTAATTGATTACATCGTTTGATTTGGGCAGCCGGCTACCAAGTAAAAATTTTTATTCATTCAGTTTCAATCTGTAGTGTGATACGTAACCTCTCCTATCAGTTAACAGGAGTTAGGTTGATCAAACATTTATAGGTGATCAAACAAACAAGTATGTTCCTACTATTTATTCAATATTCCGATCTATGTTATCTCTGTTATGATTTTTATCATTCAATTTGTATTCTTGACTTACCTTACCTAACAGCTATAGTTTTGGGGTGTCCTTTGCTGTATCAAGCATACGTCTCCACATAACTCGGTCCATGGCTGCTCGTCGCCAGCCACTCAAGGCACGGATGCTTCTGAGATCGCCCTCTACTTGATCGATCCACCTTACTCGCTGCGCTCCTCTTCTTCTTGTACCAGTCGGATTAGATTCAAGAACCATTTTCACTGGGCTGTCGTCCGACATCCTTATGACATGCCCAGCCCATCGTAGACGTCCGATTTTAGCTGTCCGTACGATGGGTGGTTCCCCTAGCAGCTGTTGCAATTCGTGATTCATACGCCGTCTCCATGTTCCGTCTTCCATCTGCCCTCCGGCATAGATGGTCCTCAGTACCTTTCTTTCGAAAACACTGAGGGCGCGTTGGTCCTCTGCCAACATAGTCGAGGTGTCGTGGCCATAGAGAACAACCGGTCTAATGAGCGTTTTGTAGATGGTCATTTTCGTGCGGTGGCGTACTTTTCTCGATCGAAGGGTTTTACTGAGTCCAAAGTACGCACGATTCCCTGCCAAAATACGTCTCTGAATTTCTCTGCTGGTGTCATTATCAGCGGTCACCAGTGAGCCCAAATACACGAACTCGTCAACCACCTTGATGCGTCATCGTCTGTCAATATTCGTGGTGGGAGGCGTAGTGTTTCTTCGCTAGAGCCTCTTCTTTTTTTGTAGGTTATCTTCTCAAGGTTACGTGTCACAATATCAATATCGTCAGCGAAGCCAAAAAATTGTACAGACTTTTTGGAAGATCGTACCACTCGTGTCGATCCTCGCTCTTCGAATCCCACCTTTCAAGTCAATATTGAACAAGATAAAGACTGTTCCAGAATGTATGAACACACTTTGATTTCGCTGTAAATAATTCACAAGTGTTAGATATTCAAATTGTATTCGATATACTGATAATATTAGACTACAACAACAGAATATTATTCTCAACATTTGCTACTCAGCCATTGTAGACTAGCTGGCGCAGCTTCTTGCGAACGTTCCTCATAAAATTCCGTACAGACTTCTTGGCGACAAGTTTTGACACTATTTTCCCATCTTTTCAAAAATGGTTTCGGCTGCTGAGACATGTTTCCTAAGATGTGCCTTCGTTAATGCCCAAAATTCCTCAATTGGTCGAAGTTGTTGGCAATTGGCAATGGTGGATTCATGTCTTTTGGGACGAAAGTGACATTTTTGGTAGTATACCATTCTATCGTTGATTTTGAGTAGTGGCAAGAAGCAAGATCTCGCCAGAAGACAACAGGATCCTTGCGTCTTCGATTCATGGGTAGACGTCGTTTTTGTAATCATTCCTTGATGTATATTTCGCTGTTCATTGAAGCAGTGGTGATGAAGGGTTTCGAAATCTTACCGCAGCTACAAATTGTTTGCCAGACCATAGATTCCTTACCAAATTTTTCGACTTCAATCGATGTCTCGGACTGGTTTAACACTTGCTCTTCTCGCACCGTATAATATTGTGGTCCCGGCAAGGATTTGTAATCGAGTTTCACGTAGGTTTCGTCGATCATGATTATGCAGTTCAAATTTCCAGCAAGAATCGTATTGTACAGCTTTCGAACCCTCGGCCTGATCGATTGACTTCGAAGTGCCCCCTTTTTTGTCCACATCCCGAACTGAAACCTCCTTTTTTTCGACCCGTTTTCGGTTTATACTCAAAGGTGTTATCCTCACCGAACTTTCTGATTGAATTTCGCACGGCTTTTTCACTTACTCCTTTCATTCCTAGGTAACCAATGAGCAGATACTAATGCCGCACTATGACAGTGAATAATCGCTGATTGGCACTTTAATCGCTCTTGAGACTGAATTAGGACCGATTTTGGCAAAATATACGGCTATTAATGGACCATGCGTATTTATGACAGGTGGGCATTGTGTAAACTGAATTCTGGTTGATTTACAACAGATGAGTCGTCAGATTGCAGATATAGAGCTGTAAGAATTTTTGGTGCTCATAAAAGGCTGTTTTACTGCCATCATTAGTGCTTACTGGTTACCTGGGTTTTTGCTATCTTTCTCAGTGACAGTCCGCGTTCTGTGCACCATTTGTACACAATTTTTCGACGTTGTTCTGCTGAAAGTCTACGCATTTCGAAATAAACTAATGAAAACGAATAAACAACTGCACAAGTGGTTAGAGAAGAGTGTAAACAACAGAACGCAGCCATAAAAATTGACAGATTCTGAACCATTGCGAAATGGCAGCGGTTTTTGGTTGCGTCCATACTTTTTGGGACAGTCTTTACAAGAGAGTTTTTCGAGCCGCCCCATCATGGGGTACAGATGCCCGGTTAGGTTCGCTTTATGTAAAAAGAAGGCAAGCCTTCCCTTACCTGTCAGCATATAACCAAGGTCCCACCGGAGTTGGTTACCCGATCTTTCCTATGGTTACTCGTACCCCAGCTCGGAACAATTTGAAGAAAAGCCGGACGATTCTGTTGATTTTTTTTGAATAGTAATATTAGCGACCTTAATAACTGTTACAGCGAAACTATTAAAACAAGAGATTTTGAGAGATACAATTAAGTAAGAAACGCGCTATAGGTCTTATCGAATACTATTTCCTACACCATCGTTAGTAGTAGAAATAGAAAAAAAATCAGTGCGTGAAATATGCCGAAAAGCCTATATCGCTTTCAAATGTAATCGCAAACTCTCTTAACTACTGAAAAAAAACTGCTCGAATGGTGCCACTGGTCGACTTACGTACGTGCTACAGTAAAGCTTACTTAAACTGTCTTCTGATATACAATAATGTAATAATATAATATAATATAATATAATGTAATATAATATAACATAATATAATATAATAAAATATAATACATACTATAACATAATTCATTACAATGCACATACCCCATTTAATGAGTTCGTAAAATGCCCCGATGTCCTGGTACTGTCGCTCCAAATGATTAAGTCTTGTAAAATTATCATCTCATATATCATGCATATAATCATAAATTGTATAGATTAGTATACGAACCCTCGTTTTTTTTTGTAATAAAATTTTTATTATGGCCTTTTTGCGTAAAAGCTTTACGTGGCCGATTGGCTTACATTTTTGTTATTTAAATTTTTTTTTTGCTATTGGATCTCGTTGTCACCCTTTTCCTGAGTTTCCATTTCCATCCAACGAGGATCGGGGGTCACTTCGCCCGCGGCTTATCTCATCATCCATTGCTTCATCGTCGGTGTTGTGTGTGATTTCCGTTTTATTTTCGTTGTCCTTGTTGATCGTAGTCTTGGGCTCGTAGAGAGTTGCTGTAGATGCGCCTTGTTGTACATTGGTTGCAGTTGCTGGTTGGTTGGAGGGTAAGTTGTTAACCGCAGCTGGTTTACTTTGTTCTATAGGGGATACTGATGGTTTCGTTGAAGGGGATACTTCATTGTTTTTCATGGGGTACAGCTGTCACAGGTATACTGGGGTTGCTTGGGGTTGGTGTGAAGGAAGCACCGTTGTCCTTTGGTGTGGTTGTCTCCTTGTCCAGTTTATCACATGGCTTACCGCAGTGAACAGCTTTTTGGCAATATTGACATGTGGCCATTTGATTGTCATACACAGAAAGAAAAAATGGAATTTACACGAGATGTAAATCAATAGTAACATAGAATAGACATGGGTTGAATCGAAATTTTGATTGAAAACCTTCATCGATGCAAAACTAAATTGAATTGCATTGAATTTTCAATTAATATAACTGTATCTTTCAATTAACGCTTATTTTGCGATTAAATTATATTGAAACGTACAGAATTGTAAAGTAATTTTATGTTTAATTACCTGCTCCAAATATGTGCATGAAAATAGATGTAAATTCACAAAATATTTTTATCTGTGTAGGTAACAAGTGATTTGCACGGAATTCTTGTATCTTGACCGAAAATTACATAAGAAGGTATAGGCCTCTTCAAGTGTATACGTAACAAACGTACGCCATTTAGAATACCGGGGAAAAAGCTCTTCCACTTTTCTTTTTCGATAGAGATAATCTCTCCGTATTGGGACATAGTTTTGCGAATATAAGGATCAATGACGCTTGAGGGAAGATCATTCACACACATTTCTGTAGCACTATCTTCCATGTATACTGGAAAATAAAATCTTTATAAAACTGGATGTAAACAACATTATTCGTCTTATTGCATTGAAGTAAATGCACACGTTTAATGTCAAGATGCATCTGTTCCTTAAGCAAACCTTCAAGTTCACGTATCGAAGGTCGAATTTTGCACTGCCTAAAGTCAACAACAATTGTATTCTTTCGTGTCGGCGGTAGCTTTTGTTCGTTTGGTTCACTCATTTCGAGGTCGTTCTTTTGTTCACTACACGATACTGTACTTGGATTCTTCCGTCCAGAACGTAAGCGGTTTTGTTATATCGACTGACTTGGATGCGATGTGAATGCGAACTGTACGAACCCCCGTTGTTCCATTGGAAAAACTCTAGTTGGTTACATAAACACTAAACCAAGCATCAAAACAGCTTCTTTAGTAAGAAAGTGTGTGGGCTCGATTGGCATTACCCGGTGGTTACGTGTTTCCTTACAATGCCATAATTTTCACGTACACACCCCATAAAATATGCAGCTGATGATCAATTCACAATTTAAGTTTGCAATGATGTATGAATTGGCGAAAAACTAAATTGGCGATTCGTTATTTGAATAAAATTTGCGACAAGAGACGCGGACGAAGTAAGCTCACCACCACCTGCACGGATTTTTCTTTTTCTAATAGATATAAAATATGATAATGCATTTTCCTCGCCGATTCTGTTCGAAAATTGTCGGAGTAATAAATACTGCTAGTGGTTGTCAATGACAATCGAATTATCAATGCGTAATCATACGAAAAAATGGTGAGACGTAATGAAACCGACTGGTTGTGTATCACTACAAAAAACATCAACTCTTCGTGTTAATTTTCGAAGAATATTCAACACACGCGAACTAAGTAAATTCACTGAGCGGACAAAAAATAACTGCTACCAAGGGACCTTACAGTAGGTAATTGTTATGCACTTCATGTTTATGTCGTTGCTTGTGATGTTGATTATTGGGCTTTGCTTTCGTGCCTATAAAAGGTGGTTTGTGGTCGACACAGCCGGATTTCCTCAGAAACTAACACAATGAACCGGATGTCACTTATAAATACAGGTTCTTTTAATTTTGCAGTTCTTCTGAATTAAAAGACCAAATAGAGATATGCTTTTTAACTGATATGTCGCCTACTCCCTCAACTCTGTCGTCTCCGATAGCGAAAGCTATTATAGTGGCTATAATTTAAATCAACTGAAGTCAGAAACTACAATAAAAAATTCATTCAGAGATACACTATCCTTACCGTTTTTCATTAGTATACACTTCTGAGATGATTCTGTTAATTCGATATTATTTCGTAGAAGAATACTGTCCTCATATTCGGTTTTCCCACATTAACTTCAGACTCGAGTGAATTTATTCATGTGCTGGTTCATTAACTCGGATTTAAATTTTGTTTTGTTCATCTTACTATTGTGTTATTTTGCTATTCGATTTTGACTTTGCGTTGGCCGAAATCTAATGAGGTCTCGTTCTGGTTCTATACAGCGTTGCGGAAAGCATTCAAATAAGAATATTGTATGGAATCATACTACCTAAATTTTTGAATGCTCGATTTCATACCATTGCATATCACTAGCAGTGCTTGCAAATCTGCCAACCGAAATGTATGGCAAACGTTGGCCGTCCGAAAATTATTCCAAGCACGAACATAATCCGTGATTTAAACGAATAGCGATAAGGCAACACCCAACCATAATGAAGCGCTAAAATATGCAACGGTTCATCACAGCAAGGCCGACCCGCAAAATGCGCCGTAGCGTCGTTCTTACCCCATGTTCACCTTCACCGTTGTCGTGTCTGCTAATTAATAATGTTTTTCACCGGTTAAAATTATTTCCACCGAATGGATTATCATGCTTGTCCTTGCGGCACTATAAATTCATCTTATCAGTGAGGATGCCATGTTCCAAAACTAAAACGGATGCTCACTTCTTCCTATCATGAATGTGGGGTGAATTTTCGAACATGCCGCAGATATGGATTCGCCAATCTCTAGTCATCCATCGGAGAACAGATTTTAGTTTCCCTGAAATTAGTGCCTCTTACTGCGCTCTGGGAAAATTGCAGCTGACAGCAACCCATTTGTATGAAAATTATTCCTGGCGTTTAGGATGGCTTCTGTGCAATGAAGAAAAGCTGTGGGGTGTCATGTTCGATACATTTTCCAAAGGAGAAACGTTTCACCATGATGGAGTACTCTGGGTTAGTTAATTGTTTCCCTTGTGATAGCTTAGTAGTTTCAGCGCGTTCAAGAGAGCATATTGGATAGAACCGGATTTTCAGTAGCGAGTGTTCGACGGTCATTAATTTTTGAGGTTCTTTTAATAGTTCGAGAGTGGGTTATTCGGTAACGAGAAAGTTAAATCCATCAGTTTGGCGATAATTTAGTTTATTATTCCTGTGTGTTTTTGTTTTCAAGATGAATCAGTTATCTAATACTATAATCGAATCCAAGGAGACTAAAATAAAACTATGTACGCGTATCATTTATGATGGCTTCGTGCTCTACGTATAAAATATGGTGTTCAGGCCAATGATAGACAATACACACAAAAATGTTCCGGTGAAATGTCGACAAACTGTTTTCTCGACTAATTCAAATTCAATATTAAAAAAACCGCACGCACAATATTTTTTTAAACAACTTAGATAGAACAACTTTCAAATATGTTTAACATTAAACATATCATTCATATTTTCATAAGGGATTGGTGTTGTGTAAATGATGAAAAAAATCATTATTTTTGCGATATTTTTCAGAATTATCGTTCAACAAAATAAATTCAAATGTTTTGCATGTTAAAAAGATGCTTTTCGAACAACATTTTGTGATTTTTTGTGGAAAAATATTAAGAAATAAGTCGGCGAAGAAGTATTTTTGATGACATTTCTTAAAAATCATGAATTGCGGTGTTCACTGCATCTCAGCGCAGACTAATCAGAAGTGAACAAATCAAAGCAGCATAGTTAGAGTAGAAGTTTTTCTTCTTTTTTAAATTTTTGGTGGTTGTTCAAAGTGAAAACCACGATTTTTCACGAAAAAAATCGACATTTTGTATCTGTAAAATCTCCCCAAAGTAACAAACAACGAAAAGGAAAACGTTTGGGTTCCAATGTAGAAAGTGTGTGCAAAATTTGAACAAAATTGGTGCAGTAGTTTTTGAATGACGATGAACACGGACTTTCAAAACCTACTTTCGAGAGAAACGCGTTTTTGTCTACAAAATCAATGGAAACAATTTACTACTCAAGGGATCCCGTAGGGTCTAATATTTTCAAGAAATCCTTGTTTTTTCTTTTATAAATTGTTATAATGAAACAATTCAAGAATGTTTTGACAAGTTTGTAAGTCAATCAAAGCAGAAGTCTTGGGCCTATGCGCCGAGTTCTTATTTCTTCGCAGTACGTGATAAACGAATATAAAAGCCCATAGCTTGCTGAGTTTTGTTCCGATAAGCTTGAAAATTCCACAGAATATTCTTGAAATGATTTACTATAAGAAAAAATAAATGATTTTTCAAAAGTGTTAGACCCTACCCGCCTCTTAATAGCACTAATAGATTCTTCAAAATCTTTTCTTATAATCTTGAAGACCGAAAAATTTTATATGCTAAGCATAATCTTCTCAATTTGCAAACAGTTTTGGCGAAATTTGGAAGAACTTTTTCACTTGTGCCTTGTCGCTCTGAATGACGGTTTGAAAATTTAAGCACACTGCGAAACCGGAGGTCGAATTACAATAAAATTCAATAGTAAGGGAGAGTGTTCGGTTACCGGCACCCTTTTCTTTTGAGCTTATACTTTCTTACTAAGTGCACATTATGTGGACATATAACACTAAGTCGCTAGCTTACAACTAAATAAGAAACTAAGTTGATTCAATCGATTGAAAAATCATTATTATAAATTTAGTAAAGTGATAAATTTTGTGATAAAATTGTTCGGTTACCGGCACCCCAAGAAATTTCGCTAAAATGGAAAAACTATAAGTAAAGACTGCAATTATTCAAAGAAAAAACGAAATTCATTCTTTTTGGAGGTGTTTTGGACAAAAGTCGTCATTGTCTGATGGTGACGTCGCCTTGACTCTCTTGGCCAATGATTTGGATGGAGGCGCCGTTGGTGTTGATTAGGCCGGTCTTCCATCAGCTTCGCGGGATTAAATACGTTACTGCAGTCGAATTTATTGGCTTCTTATCCACTAAGCAACATATAATGGCTTAATTTTTATATGCTTCTCATATACTAGTACCTTAAACACATTAATATACAAGTGTAATCCGTAGTATCCTCTCTTTTGTCGAGGTTAAGAATAATCTTCACCTACAGGTTCGAGACTAACATTCGCCCGATTCTCTAAATCCCTTGCCTGTCTACCATCTTTGTCGGAAATAACAAGATCTTTTTGCTGTCACTAACTTTTTCGTTCTCTCTTCCTCCGTTTCTCCATGATCTCGATGTCAACTAATTAGATCTTTATCGTTTTTAGTCAACTCGTTCCTTTTTTCACTCCGTTTTCCACAAAATTACTTCTCGCCAGCTGCAGGCTGAATCTGCCAGAATCGATCATTGCGACTGGAATACGCCACTACCCTAATGATAATACCCTAGTTTTAAGTTAGTCGTTAATTAAGATTAGAAAATACCCTTGGCATCTTAAGCTTAAACAGTGTGCCTTTAAATATGTTATTATTGAAATAAAAAAATACATATAATGGCACTAATCAGTGCATTAAAGTTCATTTTTCTTGACTTGAACGACTTTTTTTAAGTCGCCATGGCCAACAGAATCAGAGAACCAAAGTTTTTACTTATATGACGAATGTATTGAAGCTGTCAGTTTGTCCACTTGTTGGATATCACTAGAGATGCCAATTAATACAAATAAGTTAGCTAGCAAAACAAAAAAATCGCGCTAAATTTCAAAAGTTTACCAATTCTGGCGAATGCCTTCAAACAATCGAAGTTTCAAAAGTCTGTATAAAGTTTTTAGACGAAAAAAAGTTTACATGTTAACTTAGAAATTGATAATTTGAAGATTTGACATCTTTGCATATCATTGACAATTTTTCGCGATTTGTCGAAAAAAATTGGGTGCCGGTAACCGAAATCGGTAGACATTTTGAAAATGACGAAAAAATAATTTAATTGCAAAAATTTTGATAGCATCCGGTATTAAATCACGAAATAGATCGATTTCATCTTATAAATAATTAGTCCACACACCTTTTCGATGGATGCTTTTCATTTTATGATACTCTAAAAAAAGTCATGAAAATCTTTTTTGTTGATTTTCACGCTATTAAAATTTGTTTTGAGCGCAGCAAAAAGTACAAGCGTCTGTTTGCTTTGGTGTTTGGCACAAAAAGAACGTGCTGCTATTACACACACATGACATTTGTCGGAATGACGCTATCTGCTTTCTGTCAAAAGTTACGGTGGGGTGCCGGCAACCGGACATCTTTCCCTAGTGTAACCATAAAACGTTTCATTTGAGCCTAAAATTTTGGAAATCGGTTAAGGAGCCTGTGAGGGGTTTTTGAGTCTAGTCGACCACTATTTCTGGTACTTTCGGAACCGAGAACTGGGATCGGGTATAGTCTTAGTTATAGTTTGGGGGCTGTCCATAAAAGACGTCACGCTTTTTTTGACGATTTTTGACTCCCCATCCCCCCTTTGTCACAAATTGTCACAGAATCAAAAACCCCCCACTCCCCCTATGTCACATGTCACGAATTCAAAATAAATAAAATTCATCTCAATACATTCTCAATATGTATGACAAACCATACAAATATGAGGGAAAAATCGATTTATTACATACTGTCATTAGATTAAAAAATATCCCTAAAACTACAAAATCATCGGGATTATTTTATTAATATCAATTATATAAATTAACAAAAGTATTTGGTTGGAATTAATGGAACATTTAAATCATCTGTTTTATTCCTTCTAGGGTACACATATATTATTGTTTTAGGTAAAGAATATTTCCTTAGTGTAGCATACAGGGCTGAGAAAATAAAGACCAAAACCTCATCAACACGAGATCACTGCCGGATAATCTTTTCATGATCAGTTAATCAGTGAATTTTAAATCACATCGATCAATATGGGTACTGATCTTCCGTCACACAAGTGGGTAGTGATTTTAAGCTAAAATGATTCTTGATTTATGTAAGTTCAATCATTGGATGATTCGATAAGCTTTGTTGTTGGTGGAGGAAAATCACATATGATCAAGATAAGACATGACATGATCTACGTCAGAAATCGAGATCGCCCTTTTCAAAAAGAGTACAATTGAATAAACCGCATCAGAATCAGATAAGAGAAATTCTTAAGATATACTATTATCAATGCTAGAAAATCAAATTACTTGTCAGTGCATAACTTAAGTTAAACCTCTTTTTTCTTTTTTACTCATTCTTTTTAAAATCTTTTTTTTTTTTACTCATATTAGGCAAAATTTAATAATTTCGCTAATTTACTCGCTCCTTCTTGCACTTTTGCTGATCACAACAGAAATCATTTCCTGCATCATTCATTTTCTAATTTACAAGAAGAAGCTTTTTCATCAACAAGTACACGTTTTCCTATAGAATGTAAACGTTTATTGTGGAGATTTTTCCAGGAAATAGGGCAAAGCAGTAATATAATTAGGTATTTCAAAAATGCGCTTATTAAAAATTTTGGACGTCACATTCCAAAAACCTCCCCCCCTTCCCCCTGTCACAAAAGGTCACGTTTTATGAAACACCCCCCTCCCCCTTGCGGCGTGACGTCTTTTATGGACGGCCCCTTGGTCATTAACTAATTTAAGCTACGAATTCAAAACAGCAAATTTTTTTCCCAAATTAAATCTGTTTTGAGTTTATAATAATTTAGAAGATTTTTTTTCGTTTTTTGCGTTATCGTTCTAAATGATGGGTTGCATTTCAAAACATACTTCATCCTGGGATTCCGGAAACGGAAGCCGAATCTGGACAAAATTCATGGAACTATAATTTTTTTTATTTAAATATAAGTGAAAATCCTCTCAACCGTTCCTGAGAAATTGGGGTGATATCCGGTTTGAAGTATACGATCTATGATTTCTGCTATAACGGAACTTAGTTCTCGGTTCTAAAAGTACCGGACTTTTAGAATTGAGTTCTAAGTTTCGATATAGTAAAAATCAATGAGTTTATTCATAAACCAGTCACATTAATTTGAAGAATTACACGACTAGTTGAAAGTATTTCGCTCTATGGTAAAAACGAGGGCATAAATAATTCATCAACGCGTGAAATATTCTGCAAACTGATGAACGTATATCTTTTCATTGCGTAAAATCAATTTTTGGTGATACTACAATCTTTTAGATCGAATTTTAGATCGTGTGTGGTCTTAAAAAAAGTCCCGATCTGTCGGTAAGAAAACTTACAAAAAAGCTTGGTTTTCCTGTAAGCACTGTCCATAGTGTTCTCAAATCTTTCTGTACACGTTCACCAACAGCCATGAAGGCTGGAAGTGGAACAAAAAAAGATCTAAGAAACCACCAGAAAGACGCGAAGGTGAAGCTAATATTGCATAGGGGATCATTCGTTATGTACTGAGGCTAGAAAAATGAAAATGTTTCCAACTTTCGTGCATACTTCGAAAAAAAAACGTAAACGTAATGATGCGATGGTTAAGATCTGGGCTCACAAGTTGTCGCGCGAATATTTGACGGAGCGTGATAATGAACGATAAAACTTATTTGTGGAAGATTTGAAGCAGATTACCTGAATGTCATTTTATACTGCCTTTCAATTTTTCAACGGTACTTCAGTATGAAAAAAAAACTACAAGGATCAGCCCCATGGGGTTGGTCGAGACATTGATGTGGAACAAGGCATCCAAAATTTCTAATGATCTACAATCAAAAAGTTCAATCAATCTCAACCAACACCGAACATCATTTGTCTTGATTTGCATTTGATTTATAACCGACGAAATTACACCATTATCCCAAATGCATGCAATTATATCTTTGTATATACTTGCGATTTTGATAATTAAGTTTCTCTTCGCCAAGCTTGTGTTCAAGTTTTTTATGCAAGCAGTTTTTTTAGCGTTAAGTTTCTCTATCATTCTGCGATTCCGGTTGAAGCGATAAACTATTTCTCATTATCAATCGAGTTCATCTAATATCAATTAGAAATTAATCTTAAGCATTCAAAATTTATCCAGGGGTAGTTGTCAATTTCTCATGGGGAAACGACATAACATGGATTTCCGAGCTTGCATGACACAAGATCAGAGTATAAAGCTTGCTTCATTTAGAATTGGAACAAACTTTTGCTCATATTGTGGCGCTCCTGGTGGACGGATTTGGAAGCTCTTGGCGCCCACGTGTCGGGAATTTTGTCAGCTTCACGTATGATTTTTGACATTCCGAAAATCGACTGTACTTTGTAAACAATCAACATGGAAGCCGAAAGAAGGAAAAAAAATTGTGCACAGTTATTTGGAAAATCCATTGTGGTCTGCATCTAGGCTAGCTTAACAGCTGAAATTGCCCAGAAATACCGTATGGCGCGTTATCAAACGGTATAAGAAAACATTGACGACGATTCGGAAGCCTCAAGCCGATCGTCAGAGTCGAACTGACGACCGGAGATTGCGTGGTAAGTTTTGAAGACGATTAAGAGGAATCCTAATCTGTCGGACCGTGATTTGGTCAGAAAATTCGGTGCTGCCCATAGTACCGTGAGGAGAACTCGACTCCGGGATGGAATCAAGTCGTATCGAGCTAGCAAACAGCCAAATCGGACCATGAAACATAATAGTGTGGTCAAAATTCGTGCTCGGAAACTATATGACCAGGTGCTGACCAAGTTCAACGGGTGTCTTCTGATGGACGATGAAACCTGTGTCAAGGCTGACTTCGGTCAATTCCCAGGTCAAAAATTTTACTTGGCAACGGCTCCGGGGGATGTTCCAGCCAAATTTAAATTTGTTTTTGCCGACAAATTTGCAAGAAAATTTATGATTTGGCCGGGCATTTGCAGCTGCGGCAAAAAAACGAAAGTTTTCGTTACAAATAAGACAATGACATCGGAACTATACCAAAAAGAGTGTCTCCAAAAACGAATTTTGCCGTTCATTCGATCCCACGACCATCCTGTAATGTTTTGGCCAGATTTGGCAAGCTGTCATTACAGCAAAGCCGTTTAAGAATGGTATGCAGAGAAAGTGGTCCAGTTTGTTCCGAAAAACCTTAACCCACTCAACTGCCCCCAGTTCCGCCCTATTGAGAAATACTGGGCAATCATGAAGAGGAGACTCAAGGCAAAGGGAAAGGTTGTCAAAGACATCAATCAGATGACGACCTGGTGGAATAAGATAGCTAAAACGATGAACGAAGAAGGTGTGCGCCGCCTACTGAGCCGTGTTACAGGAAAAATTCGAGAATTCCTTCAAAACCGTGACGAATAATTTTATCCGTATTTTTTCTTAAAAGTATGAAGAAAACGCTACATTTGTATAAAAAAAGATCTTGAATACAATAATAAATAACTGCAATACAGGGAATTGTCTTTGTTCCAATTCTATTTGAAGCAAGCTTTATCAATTAAGGGCTGAGGCCAGTGTGTTTTAGGGCGTTTTAAAGGGCTATTTTCACGCTTCAAATCTGATTTTCTCAGAAACGGTGACGAATATCAAAAAACCCAAAAGACAATCTCTTAGAAATTTAGTTTAGATTATTCTGTGAAAATTTCAGAATGATTGTTTGACTTTAGCGGTCGGGAAAGTCTTTTTTCTGAAGGAAGAATTGCATAGCTGAAAACGACAACTTTCAACTTGTTCATTGAATATCTCGCCTTCAAAAGCATGGATAAAAAATCTCAATCAGACAATGTCTAGATAATTTAGTTTAGATGCGATTAGTGCATAAAAACATATATGTTGTCGCGATAAAAATTAAGTGAATGTTATTTTTGTAATGGTAAGTCCATTTCTATGGCAGCACCATTTTTTTCTGCTCTTGTATCCTGGTAACGTAACGAAACATGAGAGAGAAATAAAATCGGCTCAGCAAGGCTGCCAAACAAGCGGTAGCTTTATTGGATTTTATGTTATGTAGTCAATTTTGTAACCGAAAATATCAAAACTTTCTTGGCCACCCGGCCACATCGAGAGTCTTTTTACACATTTACGAGAGAGCATGGAGAGAAATGTAAGCTTCAAATCGTTTTCTGGCACGTTTTTGTCTTGCTGTCTAGCAACAACCTACCTCTAGCATGCTAAGAGTAGGACTGAAACGTTAGCTTTAATTTCGATTCGCGTGCTTCCAACAGCTTCGCTTTTGTATCGATTGACCAATCAGAGCGATTCTCTCTCTTTGATACATCGCTTACTCCTTCAAAACCGTCGTCTATGGCAGGGAAATCCGGTATGCCAAAGATTTTTAGCAGCCAAATCGGCACATTGTCGCAAATTTTATTTACCGGCAGCGACACCTGCTAATCAAAAATGGAACCAAGAAAAGGAGGATTCTTTCGGAAATTTTCATATCGGCAGTAGTGGTTTTCAACATTTTTATCGTTTATTCAAGAGTACAAATAGATATCAGCAATAAAAGTACACTCGGAGTAGAAGAAAATCAATTTCAAAGTGATTACTACTAATTTTTTAGTGTAAACTGCGATTAAACATGGAAAATCTTCAGAAATGTGTAAAATTGGGTAAGGTTAGGTTTTTTTGGATCAACATTTTTTTAAACAGAAACCAGTGTAATGTTGATTTCTCGAGTACTAGTATGTATAGCGATCGAGTACTATTTATTTTAGATACTTTATTTGTTATTTCCAGGCATTTGAAAAATGCTATCAAACCAAGTTTAATGCTCTATTCTAAATAACTGGTAGATTTGCACAATGAACTAAGATCAACATTACCACCTCAGAGTAAAAACTTTTTCTTCAACTTCTACTATGATTTTTCAAATGAATTTGGCCGTTTTCATAAGAAATCGCTGAAAAGGTGGAGTAATTTGAAATTTTCCTACCGATTTGACAGCTCTTGCTGAAAGTATCATCTCTAAACAAGCAGCCCTCTACACTTCAGTTTTGCGACAATATGCCAATAGGACACTGCTCGCTACTAATCAAAATTTCAATCATATAACATATAATTGAAAATACGTGGCTTGATACATTCAATTCGAAACGTAGAAATATTTCCTATCAAATGATGAAATAATATTAATAATTGATACAAAATAGACTGAGCTGTAAGTGTTTAAAACCTGACCACATTTCTACGTGTAGTTTTTCTTGAGTTTCTGATTTGCACCACTATATAGAAAATAAAGATGTGTTCCACATCAAAAGTAAAGTTTCTAATAAAATGTATGGTTTGACAGGCAATATGCATATGTGGTCGAGTAACCCAGAAGAGGCGATTCCTTAGCATTCATGACACTCCCTCGCTGTTCTGGCTTGATTTAGCATCTTGTCACTATGCCAAAGATATTTTGGAATGGTGTAATGATATAATGTTGTACTGAAGGAGGGGAATGTACCTTACTGCCCAGAGTTGCGACTTATCGAGCGGTATTGGGCTATCGCGAGAAGAGAACTTTCTCAATATAAACAACAAGCTACAACTTTAGAAAAATTCCGGAAATCTTCTACAAAAGCAGCTAAATCGGTTGCAGAGGAGTCTGCACATACATTAATGGCTGGAGAAACTCAAGATTTGGTAGTTTCTTCATGTAGTTTTGAGATGACTAATAATAAATGCAACTTGCGTTAAACTACCCGGGTTGGCGGTTCAATGCATAGGACACTGGTCTCACAAGCCAGTTGTCGTATGTTCGAACCTCGACCTGGAAGGGTTCGTAGTGTCAGTAGGATCGTAGCACTAGCCATGCAATGATTCTGTACGCTATGAATCGGCTGCGAAGTCTGTTGAAACAGAATGGCCAAATTTCATGAAAGGAATGTAATGTCAGGACTTTGCTTTTTGGGTTGAGCTAACAGTTATTTTTTCCCAAATTAAATCTGTCCAGATTTTATAACAAACAAGCTTTGCTGCACCAATTTTTCGAGTAAAGCGATAGAGACACATTTTTTTCGCTATATGGTGGCACGGTTTTGTGACATCCCTAGGCTCTTATTATTTGTTAATGAAGGAATTCAAAATCCATTATGTCGTTTTCGCTTGATGCCAAACCTAACCCAGTTTCCACTCTAACTGCTTTCAAACCGTTTGTTTGAAGTCAGTTTCGAACCTAGTTTCAACGTGGTTGAACTGAAAATGGAGTCAGTTTCGAACCTGGTTTTTATATCAGGTTTGCCCAAACCCCCGTTGCTAAATAATAAAGCATAAATTTAACTAGCAGTATGCTTAAACCAGCGTTATTTCAAGTTATGTCTTGCCATCAGGTCGAAAGAAGAAGTCTTTCATTAGCCAGCATTTGTTTATTCATAGCTACTCAAATAGTTTATATTTTTTGTTGTTATCGTAACTTCAGTAGCAGCCTCTTTACATTTCTACTTGACTTTTATCAGTCATTGATGTATACTTTCGATGCGGAGAAACGGGAATAATGATGAAATCCAAGAGTTGTGCTGTCAAATGAAGGAAGCTGCAATGTTTATTACTACCACTGTGTTATTTGAAGTCACTTTGCTAATTAGTCTTCCAGAAAGGCCACTCATCTATTGTTCGCTTTTCCTGATGAGGAAGTATGCAGATAGCGTGATGAACCATCTGCCTCGAGACACAACCCGATACCTGCTCTGTCGTTTATTTCTGAATGGCTAATTAGCTTAGCGGTAATTTCTGACTGCATTTGCGAGTCACGGATTGCATGGATTGTAGGAATGGAAGTGAAATACTTTTTTTGGTCCAAAAACAAAAACACAAAAGTTTGCGTCAAGAAAACGTTCACCAGCGTATTCTTAGCTGTGAGCATAAAAACTTTATTTACAATTAACATTTATGATATAGCTGAGATGTGTTTGTCCAACTGAATGCTATTTTCAGCGCAACAAGGAGGATCCCAAATTTAAAGTTAGTGGCTCCTGATTTGATACATCGTGCGATAAATTAGACCAGAGTAAGTTTGAGTTCGAGAAGAACGAGAAGATCAAATTGAATGTATTTTTTTTTCTCGGATAAAAATAATGTTTACGGTACTGCATCTTAATAAATGTGTTCTAATCGTTATGTTCTCGTTGCAGCTAAACGCATCATTTTCTGCAATTTTGTCGTTAGTGCGTAACTTGCCGATAAATCGTTCCTGTTCTCTATGACGAGGAGTACTATATCCAATCTTTTAATCACTCAAAAATTATTCCAAGCATAATCTCATCGTGCTTTGTTTGATTTGTATTACGATAAGGTATTAAAATTTGGAGCAATTTCTAGTTTTCAAGATCAATTAGGACAGATATTGTCAAAAACTGTAAATCTTGAAATAAAGATTTGTATAGCTCGGAAAGTAATCACCAGATATAGCATAGCGTACATACTTCTAGGAAGACCTTTCATTTGTAACTAGTTTGATAAAAATAAAAAAACAGCAGTCATCTATGAGATTCTCGCTTCTTTATTCTATGCAATTACTGTGAAAACCGACTTTTTAACGATGGGGAACCGAATGTCATATACCATTCGACTCAGCTCAACGAACTGAGGAAATGGGATATGTGAAAAAATATGCTCTCAATTCTTTCAGAGATGGCTAAACCGATTTTCACAAAATTAGATTCAAATGAAAAGTCTTATGGTCTCATAGCCTGCTATTGAATTTTATTTGGATCCGACTCCCAGTTTTTGAGTTACAGAGTAATATCTGAAAATTCGAGAAAATTGAGTGAACATTTTTTCTCTAATTCTAAAACGGCTTAACCGATTTTCACGAAGTAAGATTCAAATGAAAGGTCTTATAGTTACCTAAAAACTTCTAGAACATTTCAGGAATCGGCACGGGAACTAAAGCGTGATAAGTGGAAAATTTTAAATTTCACGAACGATGATCAAAAACAGGTACAAATCTCATAAAACTATCTGATAAATTCTTCTAGTTTGCGAAATTTGTTAGTTTGTGGGTATATAAACCTAATTTGGCACTACTGGTCCTCCCTTTTCAAGTTCCGGAAGCACCGAAAGTAATGAAGAAAAACTCACTTCGATTTCTCAGCAATGCTTAAGCTGATTTTCACAAATCTTGGTTTAAATTGAAGCTGACATTGTCTCGAAAGCTACTGTGAAATTTCATCCGGATCCGACCGCAGTTACAGGGCGATGAGTGTCAAAACTTTCAAACTGCCATATAGAATGACAATACAACACCAGTACGTACCGATACGCGCAACGTGGAAGAAGAAAACACAGCACAAACGATGCGTGTTTTGATCTATTTCGTACACACTATGAAGAAAACGATATACTTCCGGTGAAACCCTCAACGAGTGAACACGTAGTATTGTGTTAGTGCGGTAATGTTGAGTATTTCGTGAGAAAGAAAAGATTTTTATCCGTTCCTTGTCGACTCGACGTTATCACACAGCGAGGTTTCAACTTGTAGTCCAGTGAAAAGAAAGTCCATTGGACTATAAACTAAAATTAACTTTCAAATTTCAAGCTTCGCGATGTGAATGCAATTTTCACAGCCGGTAGTGAAGGAATACTATGCCGGTGATCTCTTTTCACAAACTTATAGGTTCCGGATTTATAGGGTACAGTGTGTTCAATATTGCAATATTTCAATATTTGCAATATTTCAAAACCGTTATTCTCAATCTTAGGGTCAAAAGGTCTTATGGCCGTACCCTGCATATATTAGGATACAAAAAAATTAATTCGTCGTTTAGAGTACGATGGCATAATCGTATAAAATCTTTAAAATTTGAATAAGAACTAGTGAAGTTTGTGCGTTATGTTACTTGGTGGCCGTACGAACCGGGTTCCGGTGCTGGAAGTATATATAATCAAGGATGGCTTTTATCGTATCAAAGAACGCTGACCAGCAAATCTTCACACGATTGAATCAGTGCCATCCAAGAGAGACAGATAGCATCGCAACAACAAAAACCCGATATGGCTCATTTAACATAGAATAGATACCAGTGCGAGAGCGAATTTCTCTCGATGACATTTCTGAGAATCAAAGGTTAGCACGCTGCTGTTGGGATCCTCTATGAAGCAACAAACGGTCGCTTATTCTCGTTTCGCGATCCGATTCTATACAGGCAGTTGATAATTGCGATAGAATCATTTTACTAATGCCGCTTATTCTAACTAAGTGCATATAACCTTTGAATAAGTTGTGTCTATGAAAATGTCTGTAAATGCTCCACACAAGGAAAAAAAAATTGAAATCTTGCAACCTAGTATGAGAATCATCATTCATCAAGTTTAATCATCGATTTTTTGCAATAATTGTCAACTTGCGATTCTCTCTTGGGAAATTCCACACAGCAACGACCATTATCAGACTGTAAATTTGTTTAAGGGCCGTGAAATACTCAGAGTAGGAAGTAGAGGTTAGAAATGTAGAAAAATTCTCTCGCGGTTCATGCATTCAGAGACTCGAGTTCTTGTAGCATCTTCTACTGGATTGATAATGTTGTATACAATATAAATAGCAATATAGCAGCTTCTGTCAAATTTTCGGCAATCACCAACACTGTATATAATAGTTAACCCACTTCGTTTTCTTAAGGATTACCTATGCGAGCAAAACACTGTTTCATTTTATATGTTATACTAGTTAATGCACAAACAATCCCTTGATTTCTTTCAAAAATTGAATTGGAATATTACAATATAATATATGAGAAAGGCATCATTACACCACTAGGTGGATTAAAACAGATTTTTATGGATCACACTGTATATTGTAATATAGTCTACATGTCCAGAAAGTTTTATTTGAGAAGGTGCTGCTGGCACATAATGCATCTATACACTCCAAAAAAATTGAATTTTACAGGTGACTTAATCCCTCATATGGTGTAATTCATAAAGACCTAATTTGTCAAACGACGGGAAAATTTTATTTGTAATGACTTAATGTTAGATGAGCTTGAATTTTACTGATTTCGACTGTAACTGTAACTGACTCAGTCGATTAACAGACGTACTTGTGATCCAATGATTCTCGGTTCAAGTCGCGGCGGTTGCTATCAGTATTCTTTTTTTTTTTATTTCGATGAATTTTATGTCATGGAGTTTTAGACACAATTTTGAATGTTCTTCCACGTGAATTTGCGTGAACTGCGACGCTCCATTTAATAAGATGTAAAATATATCATCTAATAAGATGTAAAATCACAAGGATTTTTTTAAGTGTGTAGTCGTCTTCAAGTGGCAGAGATCCAGAAAGCAAAATTAGCAGAAAACAATTGTTATCGCCTTCATCTTTGGGCGTAGAGATTTGGTGTCTTCGAGACATTAGTTTGTACCAGAAACTACTGTTTTTGGTTACAGTAGTTTTAGAGTGACCCTAAAATAAGTCGTAATTTAAAGAACATATTCTAAAATCTGGACGAGTTAGAACAATACTTTCATGCCCTCTATCAACCCTTTTCATAACTTTTGAACTTTACAAGATAAAACTAATATTTTTACAGTAAAAGTTGCGCATTGTTGAGTTCGTAAATTTTATGGAATTTTCCGCGATTATGGCAGCTCGTTGTTTGCAAGAGCTCATACCGATCGGTGATTGGAGTATTAGGCACCGAAGTCCAAGTCTTTGCATTACATTCCTTATATTCCTTCCGATTTTTAGAGCACAGAATCATTCCTTCCAGGTTGAGGCTCGAACATACTACAACTGGCTTGTAAGACTAGCGCCCTATGCATTGAATCGTGACCGTCAGTCACTCTCTAGTATCATAGCATTAGCCGAATAATGGCGGCGGTACGCTTATAAACCAGTCTTTTAAAATAGAAGATCATGTTCTGCTTACTTTTAAAATAAGGATAAAAACTAAATTTCAGAAACCATCCGATGAAACAAAGCGCCGTTTCGAAAAACTTTGGTCTATTTACGGATAATTACTTCATATTCATTGCTCTAGTTGCTTCAGTCGCCATTTGCTGGCTCAATTATTTATTTGATCATGAGCAGTCTAATTCTCATTACAACGTTATTTGGCATGCCTCTAGCTAATGCAACTTATGCAAAGCAGTGCGGATGTGCTACTCAAATAACTTCCGCTGTTGCACCAGTTTAGTAGGGCA
Source organism: Malaya genurostris (assembly GCF_030247185.1). NCBI lineage: Eukaryota > Metazoa > Arthropoda > Insecta > Diptera > Culicidae > Malaya > Malaya genurostris. Next base: position 124,256,176 of record NC_080571.1, on the reverse strand, counting down.
TACAAAAGAGCTCGGTAACTTTTTCTCTGTGGAACCAGAGAAAGAGTCGTGATTCTCGCCGGTGTTCGCTAGTATGCCTGATTACTTCCAGAGTGTAACCACCAAGACGGGGAGGAAAAGACCACATCGAACGACTAAGGGGCGTAATTAAATGGCAAGGAGGCTCATCGTGGTTTGTAATAAATAGAGAGACGATTATGTGCACATCACGAAAATGTTTAATTAAACACGTTCGGTCGGGCCAGAGCCGCGAATCGTAGGCAGTTGCTGGTTACAAACCCCATCAGTCTAGTCTACCTGGAATACAGTGTAGGACTACCAGCCATTGCTATCACCTTGTCGCGGCCTGATTTGGATTGGTAGTGTAAAATTACTAGCGCTTTAATTAGATTGCAGCACCTGACTGTGGCATAGTATGGGAAATTTTAGTTAACACGCAAATTGAGTGGATTTCATGTCGGCCTGCCATTATGCAGCTATTTTTTGAATAATGTATCAGCTTATTTCATCCCTTTTGGAAATATTGTTAATTTATGTATACAAAGTGTTCCATTTACCAACAACTGAAAGCGGCAATTGCCGTCGCATGGTTCACGTTTTCATTCGGTTGCCAATTGTCATGTGGGGATTCAGTGCATTACCGAAATGGCCACCAGTGCACCAAGTACGAGAATGGAATATTTTCTCTCCGATGCGGTTTTGATTCGCATTGCTCAGAAGGTCAGAAAACGTATGGACCATTTTGTAGTAAAAGAAGCGTTATACAGTGGATTTCACTGGTGCAATCCGGGTCAGTTGTTTTGCCATGCTGTGCCAAATGATGGATGAGCTTCGTAAGAAAAATAATCTTTGCTCTACCGAAAGGATATGAACTAACGGTCATAATAATGTCATTTCTTACGGTGATAAAAGAAGGATGATGAAACATCAATTTTTATATTACTGAAAATTTTTTCTCACAACACAGTTGCTATATGATGTTAATAACTAGCATGACTCGCTTGATAGAAATTTAATGATTGTGTTATGTTGAAATGTTTAGCTTCCTCACATGGAATACACCTTATGAATAATTGCGCAAATGAGAGAATTTATGAATGTGTGCGTAAGGTTTGTCCTTTAATCTGCACAAGCCTTGCGGTCTATCAAGTCGTATATTTCCCGCATGTGTAATGGAAGCATGGGAATTTACCACGCGATGTCACAGCAATTACGTTTAAGGTGAGCTCTAATAGAAGGGTTGAAGTAAAAATGGACGGACTGGATAACACGTCTTGAGAAATTCAATTCCTAGAATAGCAAAAACTAAACTAATGGGTTTTACTATGTTAACGGTGGTCATTCAGAGGTTAGCATTTTGGCATTAAAAATATCTTACTCTTCATTACATGGGGTCGGGTGTTAATTAAAAATGCAACACTAACCGCGTAACCTTTTTCCTAAAGTAAGGTATGAACTATCGCACAAAACGGAATCTATAAATATATGCCCCAACACATGTTATTGTAGTGAATACGACTTACTTTACTGCGGACGCCTTTTCAAAATTTACCCTGTACAAGGATGGGCAGAACTCAATCGTGAAAAAGATATTTTTTTCTCTAGGCTATCGGAAATATGATCAGCAATTTATGATGAAATTTTCAGTAGTATGATATAACCACCAATAACTCAAAATTGAGGTTTTCTAAATTTTCAGGAATCAACGAATTTTGAAGAGAAAAATTCACGACACTTGTTTGTCTTTCCCGTGTTCGGACGACGGTTTCAATGAAGAGAGTGACATTGCATTCTCAAATTCTAGATTATTTTGTGCTAACTCTCACATGACCACATTAGTATTAATTTCTTGGTACATCTGGTTTACCATGTAGGCATATAATGTAAAAATTGATACGTTACCTATTAGCTTTCTCCGGACAGAATCAGCCTAGATGCCGTGTGGAATCCGGCGGAAAATCAAGGAATCAAGATTTCCTAGGATTTCAGTATCGGATATTGCTAAAACGTTCACTCGGGAAGTTAGTGAGTTTAGTGGTGCACTCGAGCATCTTGAAATCGGAACATACCGAGTCGCGCGCGAATACTACAGTTACTGAAATTTTTTTAACAAATATCCTTCTCCTGTGACACTTGTGGAGTGCGCAGTAGTATATACGGCTTCTAGTAACAACAAGTGTTGGACTAACATACCTTCCTACCCCTAAGCGGACCTACAACCGGACCTGGCCGGCCCGGAAACTTTGGGGTTACCAGAAGTTGCACATTGAAGGTTGATCTACCATTTCCAGGTCTGATCTTCTAGAATTTCTCTGTGCAATATCAGCTGATCCCGATCAGTAACGGAGTAGCAACCAGGGGTGGCTGCTCAAGCTCAAGCTATATTGCCCTGTCTTATTAATTTGATATTACTCAGCCGCTTATTTTTACTTAGTCAACCCCTAGATATGAGGGATCAAAATGTTTGACTAGTGAGTGGGAGACGAAACTGAAAGTTACATCCAATCGCTCGCTCTTGAATGAAAAGAAAAACCATCCGCTCGCTGGATAGTTGCTTTATTTTGTGAGCGATGTATTGACTAACAGGCCTATTTAGAACTATCGGTGATAGATTTTTCTAACCTATCTTTAAGCGCTTGTATTTTGATGAGTTGTTGATGAATTTTGGTCTCATTTAACTTTATTCGAAAGCATTACTCCACTATTGTACTTTTAAAAGTGGATTGATTTGTCGACGGGATCGTGTGTATACTGGAGTCTCCATTTACATACGAACAAAAAAGTGGCTCGCAAATGTGTTCAGTTCAAAGTTCCTTTCTCACGATAGATTGAAAATTTTTGACGCTCGTCACCTTACAGTACCGAAACCGAAAATTGCATCCGGAGAAAGTTCAAGGGGCGGGTAGGGGCTAACACTTTGAAAAATATTTTTTATTTCTATTTCGATTGACTTTAAAACTTGACAAAAAATTTTTGAAATGTTTTGTTATAACAAATTATAAAAGAAAAAATATGATTTTTTGAACATGTTAGACCCTACGGGCTCTCTGGAGTAATAAATTGTTTCCATTGATTGTATAGATAAACAACTTTAAAGGTGTTTTTCTCAAAAGCAGGTTTTGAAAGCCCGTGTCCATCGTCATTCAAAAACTACAGCACCAATTTCTTTCAAATTTTGCACACACTTTCTACATATAAAAAACCAGACTCCAACGTTTTCCTTTTCGCTGTTTGTTACTTTGGAGAGGTTTAACAGCTACAAAATGGGGGTTTTTTCGTGAAAAATCGTAGTTTTCACTTTGAACAACCTCCAAAAATAAAAAAAATCAAACAGAAACATTGGGATCTAGAAAAACTTCTACTCTAACTTTGCTGCGTTTATTTGTTCACTTCTGATTAGTCTGCACTGAGATTCAGTGGATATCGCAAATCATGATTTTTAAAAAGCGTCCTAAAAAATACCTCTTCACCGACCCTACCCCAACCTATTATTTAACTAAGAAACTTTGAATATTTCAGATGATTCAACATCAAGTTGTGAGGGGCAGTAAACACTCATGCAATTTAATTGCAATATAAATCAACTATTAGATTTTGCACGTAAATGACTTAACCGCACAAAAAGAGCTGGATGAACATCGCTTGACAGCTACACGCGAAAAAACTGGAGCTTGTTTGAAAGAACAAAACAGTTAGTAGATTTTTAAATTTGATTTTTGTTAATATCTATCTACACTAAAAAAAATCCACACAATTGAGTTTACTAAATGGATCTGCGAACCCAATCCTAAACAACTTATTTGCATGACCAATTGGCGAATTCTGTGCACCAAAAATACGGAAATGAAACACAATTTAATTTTGTTTTTTCTACAGCGGAGTTCAAAAGGCAAAACCTCTAGATTGTGTTCCAGCACATCAATCGCATCTTGAACTACTAGTTACAGCTGAAGGCAATCCTTAAAGGGAACAATGTTTGCTTCAGTTTAGCTGCTCCGGAGAAAGGATCAGATCATACATTAAGAACAATGCATTCTGTATTTCTGATATTTTTCACTAGTGATTCAACAGAAACGAATTAAAAAGTAAAATTTGCAGAATGTTATGTTATGTTATGTCCAACAGACTATGCAATCTATTAGTTTTTAGTACCAATATACATTAATAAAATTCAATATAGAACTTTATAGTAACAATTACAGGAAAATAATGCGACTATTATGTAAAATTCTGGTAAAATCTTGTAAACATTAGTATGTAAAACAAGAGTAACTAAAACACCTAATATTAATAACGAATCGTATGAACAACAAAGATGAAAGGTCAAAGGATCAAGACACTTGTACTGTAAAATGTTGATGTAATACACAAAAATAAGATTAATAAACAGATATTTATGCAAACAAAAATTGTTAAAATCTATGTTCAGATGATATAAATTTTACAGTATAATTTAAATGAATTTTGTATAAATTTCACAAAATTGTTCTATAGAATCTACGAAAAAAGTGACGTAGATATTATGTGATACAAATGTGGATTAAGAGTTGATGAGTTCATTATGTGCTATCTGTACTTCACATAAGTATTACAAGAAAAGTTCGATGGATATAAATCACATACATTTTCACGTAGCATTGAAGTGAGGATTTTTCTGAAGGTAGAATAAGATTGTTTCAAACCAATTTCCCCCTTCAAAATCAACAATGATCTCTGTTTGATGTGAATCAACATTTTGGTCTAACTCAACGATAAAAATTTCTGTTCCAGCTGATTTTATTGTTGAAATAAACTACCAATTTTTTGCTTATCAACAAAAGTTGAGTAGATTTTATTGGCAAAATGTTTGTTGATTAAATTCTAATTTTATCTTCATGTTAATACAAAATTTGATTCCTTTCATCTATGATTTAATTTGTATAACAAATCATGTATTACACCGTTTATTGTTGAAATGAACCGTGTCAGTTATATTTCTTACAAACCAGAGAAACTTTTTCAACTGTGAATAAACAAAATATTGATTGTATTGTAATCAAAAATTATTAGAAACTTCATATTACATAAGACGTTTTCTTTACAACAAAATTGTTACCGGATATCTCTATTTGAACTGATCTGCAATGGCATCGCGCCATGATTGTGCTTTGGAAATATTTGTAATCTCATTATTGTAAGTAATTGGAATTGCTAAAATAAAATAAATCGAGAAAAAATGTATCAAAAATAACCCTCTAAATTATTTTGAAAGAAATTATTTTACTCTTAACAACAACAGAAACACAAGGATTTTAAGAAACAAAAAGCGTAAGTAGGTTTGTTTATGTGTTCATTGCGTTCATTCTAATTTGAATACGTGTTAATAGATATGTAAACAAACCACTGATAACTGCCAAAAGTGAACATGATTCATCGGCAGTTCATTCCAGTGGTCATCGTGCAAAACCTAATCTGAGATTCGTTTACAAGCTTATTTCGTATTATTCCATTCTGTTCCATGCTATTCTTGTATCATTTCATTGTGTTCCTTGTCATTCAAATGAAAACAATCCACCGATAGCTGTCAAAGATGAATTTGATTCTTTGTCAGTCCATTTGTGTTGTCGTCGTGCAAAACCTCATTAGGTTTTACAAGATGACATCACAAATGAACCCGCTATTAACATAGTTTATGTCTGACATGTAGCTAGCTAGGTGGTTTGTTTACATTTCCAATAACAAAAAAAAGCAGGTTCCTCCGCTACTGTTAGCTGAAATTTATTTAGAAAAATGTATCAAATAAACTGATATTTCTGTTTTGAATTTCCGTCCTCTGGCAGCGAAGAAAACATGTTTCTGCGTTTTGCAACAATGGCTGTTTCCCTAAGACAGTAAATTGCCCCTTGAGCTGTCGTCAGTTGCTTCCTTGAAATTACAAACAGCTTTTTCGATTGACTGAGAGAGCGCCTGTCAAGTAAGCTTCTAGTGAGCCTTCAGTAGATTCACGATAATGGATGAACGGTAAACCAGTCCAATAACTGAAATTTCAATCACGGAATGTACCTAAATTTATAACTTTCTCTTCCAATTTTCAATTTGAATACTTAGGTAAGTAGAAAGAATAATCATTTTAAGTTTATATCTTATCATTTATTTCAACTGCCAAGTTTATAAATTCAAACTATAAAGATTACCTTCATCTAAAGTTAGTTCATTGTAAACTGATTTTGCAAGTTAAATTTACTATGGAATTGTCGGGTAAGAAAGTGACAGGAATGCACAAGTCAAATATTTGTTATTTTTAACAAAATATTTATTGAAATAAACTAATTTTCTGAGACAAATCAAACATTTAGTTTTGTAGTTTCAAGCAACAATGTTTTCTATATTAAACCAAATTTTGTTTTGTCACTATTTCAATAAAATAAATCGTTGCGAGAAACCAAAATTTAGTTACTTTTACAATATTTTTCCCTGTGTGTTTTTCACGAACATGACATAACCTCACAAAATAAGCAAAATGAATTAATTTTGATAGCTATCAGTGGTTTGTTTATGTGTTCATTGCGTTCATTCTAATTTGAATACGTGTTAATAGATATGTAAACAAACCACTGATAACTGCCAAAAGTGAACATGATTCATCGGCAGTTCATTCCAGTGGCCATCGTGCAAAACCTAATCTGAGATTCGTTTACAAGCTTATTTCGTATTATTCCATTCTGTTCCATGCTATTCTTGTATCATTTCATTGTGTTCCTTGTCATTCAAATGAAAACAATCCACCGATAGCTGTCAAAGATGAATTTGATTCTTTGTCAGTCCATTTGTGTTGTCGTCGTGCAAAACCTCATTAGGTTTTACAAGATGACATCACAAATGAACCCGCTATTAATATAGTTTATGTCTGACATGTAGCTAGCTAGGTGGTTTGTTTACATTTCCAATAATAATACAATAACGACACAAATGAACTGCCGATGAATCAAGTTCATCTTTGACAGTTGCCGTGTACTTGTTTTGTTTTGCGACTGCAATTTAAAAACTGAAAAAATGACGAAAAAGTGCCTGTTGAAAACGTACACAGTGGAAATAACTAAAAAGATTGCCCTGTATGTGTTTCCAGCATCAAGGAGCAATATATGTATGAATCTGTTGAGTGTGAGGCGACTTGCAATTTTCACATTCGAACAATGAACTTCTGATGAACTTTTAAACTGTAAACAGGTACACGTCGACTGTCAAAAAAAGTTCATTCTGTTCATTTTTGTGAGGTTATGCCATGTTCGTGCAAAACCTAATTCCTTCGCCCATGTTCACTATCAGCGACTGATACAGTAGGTAATACTATGTTCACACCTGCAGAAAATAAGACGTTTCAACGATAGTAATATAAAGTCAAAACCTAACTGTTCACACTTGTATCATGTTATACGCATGACATATTGTTTGTTATTGAGTTTGTTTATAAACAAACTGCAAAATGTTTACGTCGCAAATTTTAAGCACTTGTTAAGAAGATAACTTACTGTGGAATTTTACTGGGTTCCGGAATTCTCATAAAATAGTTTGTAGTACTTCGGAATAGGAAAATGTACAGTGAAAAAATTGATGATTGCATTCCCGGTTTCAAGATGCATGGTTTTTCACAATGCTTCGGAAAAATTGGTAAAAATATTATGTCAATCGCTTCAATTTTTCCACTTCTTCACTCTGAAAGTTTTCTTCTGCCTATTAAAAAGTCATTTTTGGCCATTTGTTGTTTATATCACGTTAGTTGTCAACGTTTCGAAAGGTATTTGCTTCGAAACTTTGGCCATTTACGTGAAATTCATAATTTTAGCAATAAATGATGTCTTTAAACAAAAAAAAAAAAAAAACAAGCATGGTTGTACAAGTTTCCTGTTCTGTTTTGTCATGGCTACTCTGATGGAAAACTGTTTCGATAAAAGCTTGTCAATTGACATAGTCGAAAAATGACGGAAATTGCTAGCAGGGTTGTGCTTGACTGATCATTACATCATGTTATTTTGGGAAAACATGTTTTAATGTGACGTTTCTGAATATGGAATAACACGGAAGAAAAACATGTTATTTCGCTTAAAACATGAAATCAGAGTTAAAACTCGTTTTAACTCGTAGTGTGAACGTGGTATAAAGGTAGATTCTTTGGCATTTGAAACGAAGCAGGCGACGGTTTTCCGAGACACATCCGAATAAATGGTGGTAATGGCGTATTTTTTTAATATTTAGTCGTGAAAATGTACGTAATTTTCTTCGGATATTATACTTTGATGTGCTATTCACAAATAAATACTTAACATTTCCAATCGACGGTTTCGATTCACTATTGGTGTCGCTTTTGAAGCTATTTTCAAAAAACCTGAGATGAAATTACAATTTAGAACGTTATTCTGAATAGAGCCACATTTCATTCGAAGTTCTTTCTAGCGTCTCAGCCAATATCGCATAACGTTGGTAAATAGCAATTGATTACAAAAATGCAAATGATTTTCGCATAAAAATATCCCGACCAGCTGTCATGCGATTTTTGCGTGCCAAAACTTTTATCATCCTTCTGCATGCAAGAGTAAGTTTCCGTTGTGATTTTCCTATCATATATCATTGAGTGGAAAAAGATTTTATCATGGATTTACCGTAGCATACACACCTAGACAAAATTGTAATAATTTCCGTCTTCTGAGACCGACATATTCGAGCGATAAAAGTTACTCATTTTTTGCAATTGATCTAACTCATATTCAATGTATTCTGATACATTCTTAAGTGCTGACACGTATAAGTTTACTCGCCTGCTTGACAGGCTGAGTATTTTGACACATATTTAGATCAATCTTTAATCAAAAGTAATTTTCATAATTGTTTGCTGTATATGTCGTTTTGTCAAGTAGAATTAGAATTTTGAAAAGAATAAAATTTTTACTTTATTTGCAAGAGGTTTTTCTAAATGTGAATAAATTCCATTCTGAAGAGACTAGATATTCTTTTCAACTACTGTTTTCATTTCTATAATTAATTACTACATTACATGCGAAAATTACAAATCATTATTTAATAATTTCTCTCTTTGCGACAATGTCAAATGTTATACTGTCAAGGCCTGTCACTGACGATAGCCAGGTAGTGATCTGCTTTAGTAGAGAAGGCAACAGACGATTTTAAATATGCTCTCCTACCTAGTGCTTGATTGAAAATTAGTGATATAACGAGTGGACTGGTGTGTGTAATGAACAGAGAAGGTGTTTGGATACAATGTGTCGGCCGTCAGGCAGATAGGATTAGAACCTTGTTCTATGCGCGCTGTATCAACTTTTTGCTGTTGTAGAACTGTGTTTACCACAGTTCAGGGTGGCGGAAATGGTAAACGCGTATGCACGGAATGCAGGTTCGAGTCCTGCTTCTGTGTTCATCTAAAAAAACGGTTTTTGTGTGTTTTGCATTCATTTGCTTTCTAAATTTGTATTTTCGCCCCAACAAAGTTATCTGTTGACTTTGTATAAAAAGGTGACTGGTGATTGGGAATCGATTACCTCAAACATATGAAAGACATTGGAATATCCATGCATGAAAATGGACAATAAAGTCTTTGAATTAAATTTCTGAACTCTTCGAAATCTCCCTCGATGGAATTTACTGATCTCACCGACATACCCTCGCAGATGACGATTTTTCACTGAAACGGTACCAAAAAATCCAACAAGCAGAGTTTGTACGCAAAGCAACCAACGGCGACATTGATTCCCAGAAGAATTTGCTTTTTTTCTTGACTTCCGTGCCTAGCAACGGTTTCTTCATTCAACTGGTTTGTTTAATCAAGACTTCACAGAAAGTCACAGAAACTTAACGAAGCGATTACAGAATGTAGAGTATTCGAGTTTTCTGAAGGGTAGAGCATCTGCTTGAATTTGGGAAACCATCGTATGATTGCCACCCTTAAGCAGTACTGCATTGAATTGAAATGATTTATGCAGCGTTTCAATTTCTCGCTCTTATTCTTCTCGAAATTATATTTCATAGTATTTGATTGCGACTATTTATTTTTTACGCAGTTCAAATAGCGTAGCAAGTGAAGGTTTTCAGAGGGTTTGAAGATTGATTTCGCTCCAAGCTGACAGGGTCGATTGTATACAACCGTATGATACGTTTGATTGGATAATTATATGGCTGGAAAATCAATGATTTGATCTAGAACTAGAACGTTGATTAGAGGTTTTTAAAATTTCCTAGAAAAATTGATCCAGATCCGACTTCCTGTTCGAATTACAGCGCGATAAGTCAAAAATTTCCAATGTCATTAGTATTTTTGCCTTTCTCATATAAAAGAGGTTATGCAATCACTGTGAAAACCAACTTTTGAATCGAGACCCGGAAGGCCGAGTGTCATATACCATTCGGTTCAGTTCGTCGAGTACGCAAAATGCCTGTATGTATATGTAACATAAATATGTACTCGATTTTCTCGGAGATGGTTGGACGTATTTTCACAAACTTTGGTTCAAATGAAAGGTCTCTTGGTCCCATAAGCTTCTATTGTATTTTACCCAGATCTGACTTCCAGTTCGGGAGAAACGGGGTAAAGTATGCAAAAAGATTAATAAATAATGCACTCGATTTCCTCAGAGACCGCTCATTCAATTTTCACAAATCTTATCTTCAAATGAAAGGCCTCGCAACCTCATATAACTCTGCCGAATTTCATCCGGATACGACTTCCGGTTCCGGAATTACAGGCTGATAAGTATCAAAATTTCATTCTCAGGAACGCGTTTTTATACACGGAAAAATCATTCCAAATATATGCAAATAGCCGTATAGTTCTTAAATTAGGCAGGTATGATTAGTTTATAACCAAATACGTTGACTTTAGGTATACCGGATCATCGTTCCTGGTTCCGGAAGTACCGGAAAAGTGCTCGTGTGCTCCAAACCGGAAATTATTCCAATTTCTCAGAAACGGTTAGATTAATCTTCGTAAACTCAGATTCAAATGAAAAATATTATGTTTTCATAAGTCAATGTAGAATTTTACCCAGATTTGGCTTTTGGTTCGGGAAAATCAGAGTAGTGTGTATGAAATTGCAACTTGTCATATAGAGCGATAATGAAAAACACGTAAAAGCTCTTCTGAATTTGGTTCGAAACTGTTTCATTTTTTAGGTTTTGTTAGTTGCTGACCAAATGATTCCATTTCAGCTATACCGGTTTCCAGCTCCCGGTTTCGGACGTATCAGAAATAGTGGTCGAAAATTCAAAAACGGATTTCTCTTCATTTTCTCTGAAACAACTGAGTCGATTTTCACAAACTTAGATTCAAATCAAAGGGTCAACGTCTATAGACTGCTTTTAACATCTGTTCGAATTTCATTTCCAGTTTCGAAACAACAGTATGTATGTAACTTTTTTGTTCTTATTCAGTATTCAAAGAAAAGTGTTTTGAAGAATCTTTTAGTAATATTAATGAAAACATGAGCTTTATGGGAACTACATCATAACACTACCAGGTGGCCTAAAATAGGTTTTTCACAAGAGATAGCAAAAACTCGTGAAAATCCCATAAAACTGACTAATAAATATATCTAGTTTGAAGAATTTATTAGTTGGTAGATATATAATCTTAATTGTGTAAATATATAAACTTGTCCTACATTTCCTGTTCCGTAGTAGTGAAGTAAAACTCCAAAGAGGAAGTCAATTCGATTTCTCAGCAATGGTTGAACCGAGTTTCACAAGTCTTGATATTAAACAAAGATTTCATTGTCTCGAAAGCTGCTCTTCAATTTCATCAGGATCCGACTTCCGGTTCCATAATTACAGGGCGATGAGTGTCAAAACTTTCAAGCCGTCATATAAAGTGACGATGCAAAACCGCTATGTTACGCACCGGCAGGGGCTGGTACGGAAGACGAAAACACAACGCCGTACACGAACGATGCATACGGTGTGCGGTGTTTGATTTCGTACATACAGTATAGGAAACGAAAACCAACAAGTATTATGATAAAAATGACAATGTTAAAAATCTATTGATAGCAACAACACTGCGGCTGCTGTATGTTCGATATATACATAATTAAGCGCTCCTGTTACTTCTATAAATCAAAATCATCATAATAGCGTTTTTGCTATTAATCTAAATAAAGTTATTGTACCAATAGTCATCTCATTAGTAGAGTCTCCATGTATTTTTATGGACTGCTTGACTTTCAATCAATGAATTGTGAAGAAAACGAATACAATGCTTTTGCTTCGGCTCTAAGAATTAATATCGCGGAAAAAATGTGTTCTACTCATCCTAGTGGAGTAAAATGCCTTGTATTACTCACATTCTCGAAATGGAATATTTTACTTATTAACTTTCAATGTCTGTAACAAATAGGGTTTCCCTCGTTTTTACATCGTCTTTTATAGAAACGCACTCTTTAAACTCAAATTTCTACATTTATCTGTTGTAATTCCAAAATTGGAAATCAGTTTGTAAGAATCGTCAATTAGTGTGACGAGGCAAAAAAGAAAATAACTCTTCTAAGTTTGGCTTAAACCCGTTCTAATTCCCGGTTCCGGAAGTACCGGAAATGGTCAATAACTAAAAACGTACTCATTTTTCTCAGAGATGTCTAAACCGAATTCCAAAAACTTAGTCTCAAATGAATGGTATTATAGCACAATAACGAAAAACGGTGTACTTGGGTTGCTTGGGGTTGGTGTGAAGGAAGCACCGTTGTCCTTTGGTGTAGTTGTCTCCTTGTTCAGTTTATCACATGGCTTTCCGTAGTAAACAGCTTTTTGGCAATATTGACATGTGGCCATCTGATTGTCTTAGGTAACAAGTGATTTGCACGGGATTCTTGTACCCTGACACGTACGCCATTTAGAATACCGGGGAAAAAGTTCTTCCACTTTTCTTTTTCGATAGAGAGAATCTCTCCGTATTGGGACATAGGTTTGCGAATATAAGGATCGATGACGCCTGTGGGAAGATCACTTACACACACTTCTATAGCACTATCTTCTATGTACCATACTGGAATGTTGTACTCAATGTTTTCGTGCTCCACATAGTGCACATTGTTATTGTCTTTTGCGATTTGAATTGCATCCAACTCTTTATTAAACTGGATGTAAACAACATTATTTGTCTTATTACATTGAAGTAAATGCACACGTTTAATGTCAAGATGCATTTGCTCGTTAAGCAATCCTTCAACTGCACTGCCTAAAGTCAACAACAATTGTATTCTTTCGTGTCGGCGGTAGCTTTTGTTCGTTTGATTCACTCATTTCGATATCGTTCTATTGTTCACTACACAATACTGTTTTTGGTTTCATCCGTTCCGAATGTAAGCGGTTTTGTTTTATCGACTGACTTGGATGAGATGAGAAAGCTAACTATCCAGATAAAGACACAGAAATGTGTACATTATTTGTCCATCTTTACCTAAATTTCAGTTAATATCTTCTGTTATCAGCTACAACATATCAAAAAATGAAGTATTATTTTCATTATTTAGTATTATTTTGTTGCTTTTAAAATATTTATTTCACGTTAACGGCCAACGTTTCGAAGGTTTAATCCTTCATCTTCAGGGTAAACCGACTACATATATTTTCTGTCACGTAAGATGGCTGAGCATGTTCAATCTGCGTCGATATGCGTGGGAAGTGTTTTCTGTAGATTAGTCGTTTCCGCATCAGTTATTTTTAACGTTGCAACCTAATTAACGAAACATATTTGTAACTAGCGAACAAGTGAAGATTGCATGAGTGTAAATTCAATCAGACATGACGGTTTTCCTGGTAGACAGCAAATTGCATTTTATCAATGCTGCAAAATAAATTAATTGGAGAAACTAAATATTTGTATTTGAGAAAATTTCCGGAAATTCATAGTCCATTTAATGGAACATTTTTTCAATACAGACTTCCGTATTCTATTCGGCACAAAATTTAGAGTTCATTAGAAAAACGTGCTTAATCCACCTATCAGTGAGATGATACCTTTTTTTATCAATCCGCATGTGGTTTTTGCATGAATATATTTTAAAGCGGCAATTTGAGATCATTACTCTGTAATGTCGAAACTGCAAATCGAAACGAATTTGAATCTAAAAGTGTGACAATCGATTGAACATTCCATGGTATGTCGAAGTAGGTTCCACTTTAAAGTTTGCGGTTTTTCAAGGTACTTTCAGAGCCGGTATTAAGGAATCAGCATAATCCAAACCGATTCGTATGGAAAAAAATGACGAATAAATTGTAATAGTTTCGAGTCCAATTTCGAAGCGTTTTGAGATTATCTTAAATTTTTGAAATTCGATTTGGCCTTCTTTTAAGAAAACGATTGAGCTTTGGGGAACGACTCGATACTGGAACCCGAATTCGAAGGTCGGTTTAACCGAAGTCAGGAGGAGCTGTATAGTTCACATTCGATTCAAAATGTTTGAAAATCAGTGTAAACATCTTTGAAAAATTGTAGTGCGAGTTAAATATTTGGGTGCCTTCCGGATTTAAAATTGAATGCCGCTAGAACTGAAATAAGTTTAATTGGTTGTCGACTATTCAAATCAGCAGACCCGATAAACCTTATTAATTCATGTGAAATGGACATTTTCATACTAATCACCATGAATACCCTAAACCGGAAGTTGGATCTGACTGAAAAGCAAGATGTTTTATTTCGTAATTCAGGAACTTTGTTTTAGAACATACGAATTTTCATATGAACCTACAAACTCAGGAAAACGGTTGAGTGATCTCCGATAAAATGTAGTGAAATTATTTTTCACGCACACATTTGCTGATCTCGACGAACTGATTCGAATGGTATATGTGTGTAATGTTCTTCCAGCATTTATTGCTGTAAGTAGTTTAAATCAATATAATAATGGAATTGCTTTCAACTCGAAAGTGATGCCATCATCTGGTTTACATATGTCATATTCGAACGATTATGTTGCCAAAAACGAACCGTGCTAAAATCGGTCCGAGTCAAAATGTTATGGAAAACTACAAGGATCAGCCCCATGGGGGTGTTCGAGCCTTGATGTTAAACAAGGCAACCAAAATTTCTAATGATCTACAATCAAACAGTTCAATTAATCGTTACACTTTAGAATCCGCAATTGCACGAGAGTCTGCTTAGATTGATCTTGATTAGGCACCAACACCGAACATTGTTTGTCTTGATTTGTATTTGTTTTATAGCCGACGAAATTACACCAATATCTCAAATGTATACAGTTACTTGCGATACGGATTTCGATATTTAAGCTTCTCTTCGCCAAGGTTGTGTATAAGGTTTGTATGCAAGCAGTTATTTTTATAGCGTTAAGTTTCTCTACCAGAATTTCAGTTGAAGCGATAAACTTTTTCTCATTATCAATCGAGTTCATATTATATAAATTAGAAATTAATCTTAAGCACTCAAAATTTACCCTGGGTAGTTGTCAATTTCTCAGGAGAAACGATATACCATGGAATTTAATCCACGCTTGCATGTCACAAGATCAGAGCATACCAATTAAAGCTTCAAATCGTTTTATGGCACTTTTTGTCTTGCTGTCTAGCAACAACCTAACTCTAGCATGCTACGCGTAGGACTGAAACGTTAGCTATATTTTCGCTTCTATTTATAGATTCGCGGGCTTCGAACAGCTTCGCTTTTGCATCGATTGACCAATCAGAGTGATGCTTTCCCTTTGATATATCGATTACTTCTTCAAAACCGTCGTCTATTGCAGGGAAATCCGATATGCCGGAGATTTTCAGCAGACAAAATAGAACTCGCTACTAATCAAAATTTCAATCATTTATAATTGAAAATACGTGGGTTGATACATTCAAATCGAAACTTAGAAAGATATCCAATCAAATGATGAAATAATATTAATAATTGATACAAAAAAGACTGAGCTGTAAGTGTTTAAAATCTGACCACATTTTTACGTGTATTTTTCCTTGAGCTTCTGATTTGCACTCCTATATAGAAAATAAAGATGTGTTCCACATCAAAAGAATGCTGTCTAAGTTTATCGAAATTTGTGAAGTCATCTTCGAAAAAATTACATTACATCTCCGGAACCAGAAATGCCATCCATTTGATCTTCGAACTTGGTCCATAATTCAATAGTAGCTTTCAAATAACTCTTTAAAATCGGCTATGAAATTTCTGAGGAAGTTGAACCGTAAAAAAACAATGATTTTTGCCACTGATGACACTTATACCATTATATCAAGAACCGGAACTGCCAGCCATTTGATTTTCGAAATTGATCAACAATTTATAAGCAGCATTCAAGCGATCCTGAGCTTGTTGAAATCGGTTACGCCATCTCAGAGAAAATGGTAAAAAAAATCTTCGAAAAGTGCACTCACATACACACACATATATTTTCCGATCTTGTCATTTTATAGAAAATATTTTATAACACATTCAGTAACAAAAGGACGAAAGTGGTATATTGTTAAGATATTTCGTTTTTACCTCTGAAAAAAGCAGCATCAAACAAGAAATTATTTGGATATAGGGTTATTGTATCAGTAGTCATGTCATTAGTCGAGTCGCCAAGTTCTTTAGCGGATTACTCGAATTTCGATCAACAAAAGCTTCGTTTCGGCTCTAAAATGCAAAGCCGCAGAAAAATAGTTCGACAATTGTTCAATACTGCTGTTATAGCTATGCGAAAACTCGAAGCGAATGCAGCTTTTTTCAATTTACCTCTTGCTCTAACCTTTGGTTTAAGTATATGAGGTAAATAGTGGAGATGAATTAGGGTACCCTATCTGAAAACATATTTTCTTTTCGTTATCTGGTGCGCTAAGACTAGTTGATCTGAATCATTTTGCATATACATTGATTCTTTGTTGATAATGCAATTGATATTTCTTTGATACCGCAATCGCAGGGTATGCAGTTAAACTTAATTTAGCTCTAATAGTTTTTCTAAGTTTGTCTTGATGACCTTTAAAAGTTGTACGAAGTTGCCAAATAAAATATAAAAGTGATAGAACAAATATACTGATTTTCTTGGTAACACCCTAAATTGTTTGATCAGGGGCTTATTTTGTGGGATCAAAATAATATCATATTTCTTGAAGATTTTTGTTAACTGTTGTGTGAGAAAGGTACGTAGTAATGATTTATTTATAATATGTTTTTATAAAAGTCGAATAAAACAGTGAGAGATATAACAATAACCTGATATAAGTTACTGTACAATTTTGTCGAAGATGGTGATCTTTTACTTCAACAGATTAGGAAAATAATTTTAACATCACCGTTATTATAAGAGCCAATAGCACCGTTATCAAAAGATGGTTTATTTGATACTGATACTTAGTCCTGAAGACATCACAGCTTTGAAATAAATAAGACTATATAAGGCCAAACTGTTAACATTTTTGTCCTCCCAGATTCTCTATCCGGACTACTGTTTTCTGACGGACAAGCGAGAGATGTAGAGTGTGTGTACATAAATTGTTCTTATGATTCATACGTTGTCAAGAAGTAGAGTAGTGAAAAAATAATTGAACATACTAAAAGGTTTTATCGGAGCGATTCTGAAGTTCGAATCGAGTGCAATCATTTCTTTCTTACTGAACGAACAGGGTTGATAAACTAATGATTTCTGATAGATTGTATAGATCTAAAATGAATATAAGTACCGTTACCCTTCAGCTACTGTGACTAATTTGATACTTCCCATCTATTCCCTCTGATGAGTAAAAGTCAGAACTCGAAGCAAACAGAAAATATAGTAATGAATTGCAATATCGGCCAAATTTATCTGAAATGTGCCACCCGGTCCATACAATAACGCTTGACGTAGACCAAGCTTCGATGATGGGCACCTAAATCAACGTCGCTGAAAGCTATGTCTTGTCGCAGTGCCTTGAATCGTAAACTTACTTGAGTAAAGTTTGCTTGACTGCAGAGAAGCGAAGTGCAGGGCTAACGAGTTTCGTAAGGAATGATGGTGACGTAAATTTGACTTCTTAGGGCGGTCGCACCTATATTTACCTTAGCCGATTTAAGTAGCTGTCAAGTAAAAATGATTTCACGTCAAATTTTTACCCAGAAAATGATGTATTTGTACGGCGTTTTCAATACTGATATGACATAACGTACCGTCACCTTACATCTTCGCGCACTACATAACCGAACTTCCGTGATTAGTTTTTCCGCACTCGAACCTTTAGCGAACAGAATGATTCCGGTGCCAGTTTTGGAAGTCCTGCCACTTTTCCGCACGGTGTCGCAACTTTCTCATGTATTTATTGCAAACACAAGCTCATCAACGGCCCCCCAACGAAGAGGGAATCGCTGCAGCCACCCCGTAGTGGGAATAAACAAACAACCATAAATTTTAGCCTGCGAGGACCGCGAGTAGAAAATGACCCTTATGGAAAACATAAACTTTCGCCCCAGGAAAATTCAGTAAATGCTATGTGAATCGAAAAAAGAGAAACAAAATGCTTCAGCGAGAAAGAAAAAAAAAACTCGATCTCAGCAAAAGTAATTGTGCTTTCATGGGTTTTTCTGCCCTATGGCAAGCTTTCTACCCCGCACCGTGCCAGTCCAACCTTCAAGATTGGTACATTTTCGTAGGACTGTTTGATCTAACCTCTTCCCGGCAGTTCCCGCTGTCTCCCCGATATTACCAGGTTGTTTCCCGTATTCAGTGGCGGACTGTGGAAAGTCACGAACGAAAAATGCATGTACGTTATGGTTTTTTCACCGTGAATGGACTATTGTTCCTATTTCCGCAAGCGGAAGTGCTTCGTAAAAAGAGCAAAAAGTTTATTCAAGTCGAAGGAAAAAGTGTTGGAATGTTGTCGTGTTGAGAAGGGTTTTTACACTTGTCCCACTAAATACTGTCGAGGACAAACACGGATGTGGATAGAAGGGTTCCGCATGGCTTTTCCCTGGAAGTCTTAAAACTGGATTAAAGAAGTGTTGATGTTTCACTATAACTGATGTGATTTCTGCTCTAAGTGCATCATTTTTCTGAAATCATTTGTTGCGTTACCCGTCTGCATTGAATACAAAAGGGTGTCCGTTTGTTTCTATTTTAGCTGTACCTCATATTTCTCACTTTTATTTTTCAATTTATTTGATTTATTATCGATAAAACTGAAATTGCTTACGTCGGCGATACGACGATTTTTTTGGTAGGAAAAATGTGTGAAATCTGTTTGTATTGTGGTCGAGAATATACGAACATACTATCATTGAATCGATACAATAAAAAATTGCATATATTTTATTCGGATTATTTTTATAATACAATGTGATATAAACAAATAAATGAATACTATGTGATATTCGATCTAATGATTCTGTTTACGTGAGTCTGTTCAAATCATCGATTTACAGTGGTTTTTGGTGACAAAGTATACATGTTCAGAAAGTTTCATTCAAATCTGAGAGAGCGTTGCCAACTGCGAATTCGAATTGGCGCGAAATTCGTCAATAGTAGTTATGTGCTAGTGTTGAAAGATAGTCAATCATGTTTTTGTTTGATGAAAAATAAGTATCTGAAATTATCTCAAAAAAAAAAAAAAATCTTGAGCTGAATCCATTTACGAACCATTGTTTCGTTCATAAATGAAAACTACAGTCAACTCATAGATTTCATTTTCAAGCGTACACTATAGAAACAGTGTTTTCAAATCAACTTAAATGTGGCAATTCCATCAGCTGATCACCGAGATTCAAGTGCACCAAATTCGGTTCGAAAAATTCTATCACAGATCGTTTTCAATTAGCCAACTAGCCACCGGAGAATCAAAATCAATAGCTAATTGGTTTTTGAATAGACTCAAGTGAACGCGGAGTACAGTAGACGGAAAATTGCATCCACACACCGCTCAAAGTGCAAAAACAGCGATGCCAGATCATGCGCGCTGAATTTACGTATTCCATCTAGTATCGAGGTGAAGGTGAGGGAAAAAATCATTATAAATCCGTAAACTTTCGATCATTGCGTAGGTTATGTAAGGACGGTTTTTTGGTTTCAAACGAATTTTTATTATTGAATACGAAAAAATGTAGTTTACTCCAGAGTAAATTATCTCCATCTTTATTGCAGTGTCTAAATAAATCCTGAAGAAAACATCCCGGTCGAAAAGAAAGTTTCATCAGTTTGATGATGAAAGAAAGTATACAACCTGTTTTAATTCACCTAGTGGTGTAATGATGCCTTTCGCATGTATAGTATTTTGGTATTCTATTCAAAATTTTTCTCTTCGATTTTTTAAAAAACCAAGGGATTGCTTGTGCATTAACTAGTATAACATACAGAATGAAACAGTGCTTTGTTCGCCTTCTTAATCCTTAAGAAAACGAAGTGGATTCACTATTATAAGCAGTTTTTATTCAAATTTTGAAGATTTCATACAATTTTGCCATTGCACTCTAAGTGACGATTTAAATGTTTGTTCTATCCGAAAATATGCAGTAATTTTTGGTAGGACCATAAGACCTTTCATTTGACCCTAATATTGGGAATAACGGTTTTGAGTCTAGTTTAAAACATTTTTTACGTCTTTTGTTTCACCGGTTTCAGTGACGGTGTACAATATTGAACACACTTTACCCCATAATTCCGGAACCGGAAGTCGGATCCAGATGAAATTTAGAAATTACGTATGGGACCATGGGACCTCTCATTTGAATCTAAGTTTGTCAAAATCGGTTTACCCATCACCGAGAAAACCTAAAAACCTAGTGAGATTATTTGACACATACACACATACACATACATACATACATACATACATACATACACACACACATAGAGAGAGAGAGAGAGAGAGAGAGAGACGTTACTTAGCTCGATGAACTGAGTCGAATGGTTTATGACACAATTTTTACTAGTCAGTGTTCAAGTGATTGCATAACCTTTCTATATGAGAAAGGCAAAAAATATCATAAATGCAATTTTCGTGTTATTTTTTCTCTCATTATTTGGAGAAAAAGTCAGACACAGTTTTCAGTGTTAATTACATAATTAATATATAGTATCTGTAAGAATCTGTCGAGAGGAGAGATCATGTCGAATAAGGTGCATGATACTATTGTACTAAAAACTTTGGTTACATTCTGAAAGTTCAACAGTGAATTTGTTTAACTGAGTTCAAATTGCGCAGGGTTTTAATTATGTAACCCAGTGAAATTTGTCGGCCGGAATCATCAGCTAGTCGAACTACCTGCCTCGCTCACAGCCAGGCGTTGACTGAGCAACAAATGTGGCAGAACATATATTTTTTGATTCGGTTTTGTGAGAAGATTCTGGACAGTAGCGACGGAGCGATACTTTTTCATGCATAAAGACTGTCCCAGAAAGTATGGACGGACTTTGATTTCGCTGTAAATAATTCACAAGTGTTAGATATTCAAATTTTATTCGATATACTGATAATATTAGACTACAACAACAGAATATTATTCTTAACATTTGCTACGTAGCCATTGTAGACTAGCTGGCGCAACTTCTTGCGAATGTTCCTCATAAAATTCCGTACAGACTTCTTGGTGACACGTTTTGATACTTTTTTCCAATCTTTTTCGAACTGTTGAATGGTTTCGGCTGCCGAGACATGTTTCCTAAGATGTGCCTTCGTTAATGCCCAAAATTCCTCAATTGGACGAAGTTGTGGGCAATTTGGTGGGTTCATGTCTTTTGGGACGAAGGAGACATTTTTGGTAGTATACCATTCTACCGTTGATTTCGAGTAGTGGCAAGAAGCAAGATCTGACCAGAAGACAACAGGATCCTTGTGGCTTCGAATCATGGGCAGAAGTCGTTTTTGTAAACATTCCTTGATATATATTTTGCTATTCATTGAAGCAGTGGTGATGAAGGGTCTCGAAATCTTACCTCAGCTACAAATTGCTCGCCAGACCATAGCTTTCTCACCAAATTTTTCGACTTCAATCGATGTCTCGGACTGGTTTAACACTTGCCCTTCTTGCACCGTATAATATTGTGGTCCCGGTAAGGATTTGTAATCGAGTTTCACGTAGGTTTCGTCGTCCATGATTATGCAGTTCAAATTTCCAGCAAGAATCGTATTGTACAGCTTTCGAACCCTCGGCCTGATCGATGCTTTTTATTTCGGACTACGTTTTGGTTGTTTCTGCTTCTTATAGGTTCGAAGATTTAAACGTTCTTTAGCACGAAGAACATTTGACTTCGAAGTGCCCACTTTTTTGACCACATCCCGAACTGAAACCTCCTTCTTTTGCTCGAACGCCTTCAGTATACATTTATCCAACTGAGAGTAAGCAGGACCTTTTTTTCGACCCGTTTTCGGTTTCCTGATTGCATTTCGCACAGCTTTTTCACTTGCTTCTTCCATTTTTGATATCTTTCTCAGTGACAGTCCGCGTTCTGTGCACCATTTGTACACAATTTTTCGACATTGTTCTGCTGAAAGTCCACGCATTTCGGAACAAACTAATGAAAACTAATAAACCACTGCACAAGTGGTTAGACAGATTCTGAACCATTGCGAAATGGCAGCGGTTTTTGATTGCGTCCATACTTTCTGAGACAGTCTTCAACGTAAATCGATCGGAACAGAACCGCTTCTGAATGGAATGCGAGGGGTGAAGTAACGATCGAAACTGTCGGTCGTGCGAGAGAAATCAAAAGGATGACATCATTATGGCATACTGTGATCGGTCCGTAAAAACATAGGTTGATTCAAACCAAATTTTCAGTGTTATGCTATTGAAATACTGAAACGACGTTGCAATACATGTTTAAGTTATCGATTAGTTGGTAGCTTATATCAAATTATTAACAAATTACTGAGTTATTATCGTTCAAAATTATGACAGAAAAAGGTTATGCGGCTAATTTTGCATTTTTAATTTGACACCCGGGCCGGTATACTGAATGTTAAGGCATTTTGATGCCAGAAGATTGGTAAGTTGAGCTGCAGGCAATAAGGGTGAGCTGTTCAAATAGAGCAAAAGAGAGAGAGAGAGAGAGAGAGAGAGAGAGAGAGAGAGAGAGAGAGAGCACTAACAAAACCGCTGCTTATGATGATTTCTAAGATTTGATATGAGGAGATTTTACCATAGATATTTATAGAAGGAATGGTATGCCCGCTTAATAAAAAGGGTGATAGGCTAGATTGTTGCAACTACCGGATCACATATCTGCGATTCGACAAGTACTGCAGTAGTGTCGCGAATACAACGTAACTATAGATCACCTATTCATCGATACGATCTTCCGACAGTCAGTTTAGCTTTTTGGCTGATGATGAAAATATAGGTCAAGGCCAGGTGGATCGGACCGACTAATACTGCATCGAACACAACATAAATGAGAAGTAGAGGCTCTAGAGAAGGAACACTACCCGATCAGATGGTAATAACAGAATTATAACAAATGAAGTAATTTATTTCAGAAATATTTTGTAACAAATTTTGAAATATTTTTGGCTGGTAAGCTGTTAAAATAACAAAAATCATAACAAAAAAGATTCTAACGGGAACAAAATCGTAACAGATTTTGAAACGTTTGTATCATAATTATTATTGAATTTAATATAACTGCAGAAGTCCGAAAACAGAAATTTATAACAATAGTTTTAATAAATTAGATAGAAAATTCAACACAGAAAAACTATATCACAGCCAATTGTTAGCATCGTTTCAATTCAAAATTGTTGAATGATTTCTTTATTAAATGAGTAATTTATTTAGTGATCTAATTTTCTCTTTTAGTTTGTTGAAATTCTGATTATTATATTTCGATATAAAGCAACGGCAAAACTCATTTTTTCAAATAATGAACTTTATCACCAGTCTTGCAAATGAAAATAAAACATCATAACTGATTTTGTCATTATATTGTTATCATACGTTTTAACTTTCAACTGTTTTCATCTGTTGAACATCTCAAAATAACACAAATTGTTATACATATCAACTGTTGATATACTTGTGTTATGATTTTGTTATGTGCATCTGATCGGGTAAGTCTCTCACTACGAAAATAGATAGATGGCGAAGGTGGTTGATGAATTCATGTATTTGGGCTCTTTTGTAGCTTAAAAAATAAAAACCAGCATAGAAGATACCTGATGGAGAATTGGAAACTACTTGTGTTAAAGTTCGAACCTGAACTAGAACTTTTTTATTTCGTTAATTTGCGTTAATTTAGATGCGTTAATCCGCAATGGAAGTATTCGTATGAGTTTCGGAATATTCGAAGAAAATATGCGCATAAGTTTTTGAAGCGCGAAAGGAAACTGAAGGTACATATTCATCTTGGCGTCGAGTAAGATGGTTGGACTAGTTAGGTGTTAGTCGGCCTCGTGTTAAGTTACATGAACTATACGCAATTTTCGTGAGAAATAATTCTGTGGTGGAACATAAATTAGAACTAAGTTACGCGATTCCATTTTGTTCGAGTCCCCTGGGAAGCGAGTCCGGGCATTAAAAACGCCCTCGGTACATCCACTTTCACATTGAATGGCGCAAAAGTGCCGATAGTTGAAAATTCCTTGACTTTCCGTGGACTCTATAGTAATTAGTTGTAGTCAAACAGTTCCCGTTTTGCCGCACCGCAGCGGGGGAAAAATCGGCGAACAGTACAAATTGTCTCAACTTGTATAGACGGAGACTAATTACCTTTCTCTTAACTTCAGTTTCGTTACAATTCTAATGGAAGAAGTTAGAACGTCTCGTTTCTTTTCTATTTACTAATTATCAATTTGCATGTTTAATTATTCCATTGCCGATTCACTATTTTCAATGGAAGAAAATATCGTGATCTGTTATTTCGGCTATCGGCTCCAATATGATCAGGGCTGCCGAGTGGAATGGAGGAATCCTCCCGGGCCGGAATTTTTTAACGGGGCCCGGAAATTTGAAGATTAAAAATTGTTTTTTATTCATCATATCAAAACAGAATATCAAAAATCGAAACAAATTTGGTTTGCAAATTATTTTATTAAAATATTGAATTGAAAAACCTTTTAATTCGATGATATTCCCATGCTCACAATGTTCTGCCTAACTGTTTATTTCGTGACATAGTTTTTTTGTCGAAGGCCAGTTATGCGTAAAAACATTGCACTTATTTTGCTGCCTTTGGTGTTTCGTTTCACTTGTATAAAAAGACAAGTGTCTGTTATTTTTCCGCATTTCGGTTTGCGCTTAGTCAATATGACCTTTGCGTGTGACATTTTTTTGGTATGAGGATGTTTAATTATTTGTCATTCTGTTTCTGGGATAACGTTTTAGAAAATGCTAAGGTTTTGTAAATATGAGCTTGGTTCTGCTAGTATGAATGATTTTTAAAAGTTTTTGGAGATTTGTGAGGATGGTCTAGTTTTAACTTAGTCATATGTGCGTGGTCTAGAATGCGTGTGAGTTTTATGCAGGATTCTTATCATACGGCAAAGAACACCACTAGACTGAAAGACTACTGTTTGAAATGGTGATGTAGCTGATAGTTATAGAAGACATGCCTTGTTGAACAGTTGCTGCACTTGAAGGTTAAGTCGAGAAGAATGTTAGTTCGTTTTCGAATTAGTGGAACCGATTTCTGTCCCAGATATATACGCAAAACTCCGTTTACGAACACTTTTTTTTACGTTACCTCTTTTTACGTTACCTCTTTTTACGAACCAAATTCCGAACCTACTACGTAAAAAGAGGTTTTCGCATACAATGAAAAAGATTTCCAGTTCATTTATATTCCATGGAAATTACTACAATATGGGTATTTTTAGAATGAGTTTAAAGAGTACGCTCCGTAAAATGAGGTATTTTGGAAATCGAAGATGGCGACCTCTGGTTCATTGGTATTCCCTACGAACCCATGCAACATAGGTATTTTCGGAACGGATTTGTCTTATAGTTCAGAACCACCTATATTTCAAGGGTTTTTAAAAAAATACCTATATTTCAAGGGTTTTTAAAGAAAACCCACTTTTCACATCTGTTCCGAGAAAGGTCTAATGGATTGGGGTTTTCCACATTCATTACACAAAACTTACGAACCAAACCTCAAATAACGTAATTTTTTCATACGAACTACCTCCGTTCATGAACCCCCGTTTAGTTCGTAAAAGGAAGTTTCGGTGTAGTAGGATTGCATGAAGGAATGGACTTTTTCAAGCGCATACTCATTCATATGTATATAATGTCATATGGTGGCATGCCTTTTCGAGCATAATAAAGACAGATTCAAATAAAAGGCCATATTCAGCAATTCAGCTATTTTATCGAATCCGACAACAGGTTTCGTAATCCCAGCGTGATATGTGCCAAAAATAAGAAAAAATGTATTTTGTTTTCTTAGAGATGACTCTACCGATTTCCACCGTCTAAGATCCAAATGAAAGATTTTATGGTCCCACAAACTTCTGCTGAATTTTATTCGTATTTACGCATTTTCAAGTATGTATAAGTGATGACCATCGTCTAGGAAATGTCTGTATGTGTGTGTATATGTAATGTGTGTTCATTTCTAATATCCGCTCGACTCTCTCAATCCCCCGGCTGTCCACCATTTTCTTCGAAACTAACTAGATCTTTTTGATGTTACTAATTATTTGTTGCTTCCCCCTTCTCCATCTTTTCACCATCTATTGAGACAATTAACTTGATCTTTTGCCGCTTTCAACTCCTTTCGAAACGCCCCCCCTTCCCACTCCTTCGAAACCCTTCTTAATTCCATTTACTACAACATTCACTTCACTTTTTTTCTCTCCTTTTTTTCCTGCATTGCTATTATTCACCGCTCTCCGAGGGCCACTCTCTTTGATGTCCAGCATGCGGGACACCCGCCGAGTGTTTGTGACTTGGGGGTTTTCCCGTGGACCCACACGGACAGCAGGATGCGGCCTTCAACACACGTACCATCGTCACCGTCCAGTCACTCTTGACCCCTGCCGGGAGTAATTTTACTTGAGGCCTTAGTATTAAGCAATATATCTGTTGGATCTTTGTTATCTGTTGATATAAAAAGATGAGGAGGTTTTATGCCTGCTGGAGAGAGAGAGCGTTTAGTAAGCAACTATAATAACTTACGAATTAAAACAGTTTTTTGTCGGATTTAAAAAAATCCCATTTTTACATCGTCGCTCTAAGTGACGGTTTACTATTTCCAACACACTTTACCCTATAGTTTTATTAGACCATAAGCCCGTTCATATGAACATAAGGTTGTTGAAATCGGTTCAGCCATTTCTAAGAAAATCAAGTGCATATTTTTGTCACATACACACATTTGTGAACTCGACGAACTGATTCAAATAGCACGTAGTTTAACATTGTCAACTGCATTAATTCCTGTTTGTTGATCAATACCAATGCCGGCCACGTCCGAATGCAAATCTACTTGAGAAGGAAAAATTGTTAGTTCAGTGTATGTTACAACTAGAAACCGAGGAATCCTCTAAATTTCCATATGCATCATAGGAAAGGGTTGTTTGTTAGTATGTTTTCGACTAATAGTATCATGTCTGGGTAGCCGACTACCGAGAATGCGTTGTAATTTTATCGTGTTTCTAGTAATATTTGTTTCCTACTAAAATACGAAATTTCTTACGAAACTCGTAGAACTCCGGAGAGCTGGCTGTAGGGAGGCTCATTATCAATTCATATATTTTATTCATTGTGTTCTGTTTTACCTATTTTTATAAACATAAAAAATAGGTATAGAATTCACTTAAATTTTGAAAAATATTTCCGAGGCCCGGAGGGCCGAGTGTCATATACCAATCAATTCAGCTCGACGAACTGAGCAAATGTTCTTGTGGATATGTGTGTGTTTATGTGTGTGTTGTCAACAAAGAGGTCAAGATCTCAGAGATGACTGGACCGATTTTGATCAAACTAGTCGCAAATGAAAGGTTTTGAGATTGGTTTTTTACTTTCTGAGTCATACGAAGTTTTATATTATTTTTTTCAGTTTTTGCCTTTCTCATATAGAAAGGTTATGCAATCACTGTGAAAACCGATTTTTGAACCGAGGCCCGGAGGGCCGTGTGTCATATACCATTCGACTCATTTCGTCAAGTTCCCCAAATGTCTGTATATGTGGATGTGTGTGTATGTATGTATGTAACATATTTTTGCACTCACTTTTCTCGGAGATGGCCGATTTTCATGAACTTAGATTTAAATGAAAGGTCTTGTAACTCCACATAAAGTTCCTGAATTTTATTCGAATCCGACTTCCGGTTCCGGAATTACAGGGTGATATATGCAAAAATCATGAAAATAAGTGCACTTACTTAGATTCAGATGAAATGTACAATTATCCTATACAAAGTTCCTGAATTTTATTTTGATCCGACTTCCGGTTCCGGAGTTGCAGGGTGATCAAAGAGAAAAATCTTATTTTAACTTATATCCTCACTTTTCTCAGAGATGGCGTGATCGATTTCAACAAACTTAGATTCAAATGAAAGGTATCATAGTCTCATACAAAACTGCTTAATTTCATCCGGATCCGACTTCCGGTTCCGGAATTATATGGTGAAGGGATTTAAAAATTGGATACCTTTACTTGAAGGGGCGAAACAAAGCACGTAAAAAAAATTCTAAACTTGCCTCGAAACTATTCCAATCGGTAGCCATTGTCAGTAGACGGCCAAACATTAATTTGGCTTTTTTGTTTGTCCTTGGGTTTTTCATGAATGACCGAAGATTGTAGCCATAGACTTAAAAATGGATCCCAGTCACTTTTCTCGAACCAACTTCTATTATACCGGTTTCCAGATTCCGGTTTCAGAAGTACCTCTTTTCGTTCCTCAGAGATGACTCAACCGACCTGAGTACTGTTTCACTCTGTAGGTTATACAAGTTTATCAACAAACCGTTTTGTTTTTTAGGATCAAAGAAAATTTTTTCGAAAAATACTACACATTTATATATATGAGAATATGTGAGATATAAGAAAGGGATCATTACACCACTGGGTGGATTAAAACAGGGTTTTGATAATATCTGTCACTGTTGAGCTTGATAACAGAATATGTTTTTAGACTTAGATTTAGCATGGTAATAGCTATCCAACAAGTCATGAATTGTTAAAATCCGTCAATTTTTAGGAGATATCGAATTTTTTTCATTATTCCAGTAGCAGGAGTTTTACGCGCTTGATGATAAAGCGATGTTTCGAAGCAAAGTGAAACACGATTCCCAATACTGTTTTATGCAATTGTTTCTTAGCATCTAAAAAACTATTCACAGCTCCTATTTTAGCAACATAATCGTTCGAACATGACATATCTATTAGAAAGATGGTGAAAAGATAAGAAATCCGGCTTCTGGTTTCGGAGTTACAGGATATATGTAATGAAATTAAAATAATGTCATTCATTTTGCTAGTAGATGGCTGAACCGATTTCGTTCGTCTAACTTTCAAATAAAAGGTCTTAAGCTCCTATAAAAACTGGTGATTAGTGTAAAAATTTCACATAAATTCATCGGATCTATCGGGAACACAGACTTTGAAAGTCAACGACCAAATAAACTTATTTCAGTTTTCGATCCCGAAAGGTACCCAAAAATTCTCAAACGCACTAATTTTTTTTTTTGAGATGACCACACTGATTTTTTTAAAGTTTCGAATCTAATGAAATGGTTAACAATTCATTAAGTGAATTTAACTGACTTCGGCTATACCGCTTTCCGAATTCCTTTTCAGAATGTATCGGGAATAGAGAAACTTAAAGAAGGCCAAAACGAATTTGATAAACAAAAACTTACATTAAAATAAACTTGTGGTTCTATACAAAATTGGTGAATTATATCCGATTCCGACTTCCACTTTTCAAAATTACAGGGTGATGAATTTTTAAAATTCGAACCGTCATAGAAGAGAGCTGTACCAGAAAATCTTCGAAGTTGGGCTCAAAACTATTTCAATTTATTAGTCATAATAATTCATGGACATGCAAACTGCAAACTCCGGCTGGTAAAAAAATCTACAAAACGAAAATCAATCACATGACGGCTTAACCGATTTCCACAAAAATTCAAATGAACGACTGAATACAAAAGTTACAACTTAGTTTGGACGGATGAGTTCCAATTGAGTAACGTAAGGGAACGTTTCCTGCTACTAGAAGAAGAGTGAGATCGTTTGGAACTCTTATGTTTTTTGTTCTTTTTCTTACATTTCGGCAGTGAATTATAGAGTTAAAATATTGGCAAACAGTTACCGTACAATCGTTCGCTTTCAGGCCAAGCCTCGACTTATACAAATATTATTGCTACGATTCCTAAATGTTTTCAAAACTATCGTTAGCAGTAGAATATGTTTCACGTTTTGAAACATAACCCATACTTTTCGAAATGGTTCAGTTTGTGCTTTTTATCCTACTGGTATGAGGGGTTTTCATCTCTAGCTATTAACTCTTGTCATGTCCCATTCGAGTTTGCAGCACTGATATAGAAAAATAATGTTACTGTTTGCTCACTCAAGCAATAATTAATATTTAATTTTTGAAACGTCAAGTCAGGCAACTCAAAATTAAATTAATTTATATCATCAGCTTACAGCACATAATGAAATTTCTGCAACTAACTGCTAACTTCGCTCGAATATGGCTGGGATTTCAGCTTACTTCTCATGACCACTTATTTTTGGTTGCTGCGCAATAAATGGAATCGGACTGTGGAGCTACGATGTGCACTGCTGCTAGTGGGAAAATATTTGCTAGACGAACGGCACTTTACCATGTATTTGCTATGATTCAATTTACTGAAAGGGTTACGGCTTGCATGGCGATTCAATAGATTGGTAATTATAAGTAGAAAGCCTGGTTTGAATCGAATTTAAACGAAACGTCAAGGATGTATGGGCCTAGAGAGGATACTCGTTCTGTGGAATCATCAACCATTTTCGTTTGGATAATTAGACATGAGTTTTGAGAACATTACATATGAAAATGGATATGATTCGGCCAAAGCTAATTTAGAGTACCTCTTCTACAAGTATCAATTACGAGAAGATTGTTCGTTCGAAAATTGTTGAAGTGTCCAGATATTTTAGATAATCGCATATTATTTAATCACTATGGTGATTTTATATGAGCTTGAGTTTCTTAACAAAAATGTTTCAGCATTGTTTCGCAGCTGAATTATTGATCTCAAGGGTTTTCCCGTTTATAGTAATCTATACACGCTTAGAAAAAATCGTGTATATTCACGTTTTTATAAATGCACATAACAGGATCGTCGTAATTCACTAGTTTTAATTTTAAAACATGTAAAGGTACTTCATATCATTATTTCACAGTTAAGTTAAGTTGAAGCTGAAGTTTACAGCGATACAGACACAAACATTATTCTACTAATAGATGTGATATTGCTTGAACTTACATCAAGCGTAAATTTAATTTTTTCCAAGAGTGTCTGTACTATTGTGTGTAAACTTTTTAATTTTATAATATATATGGGGCATTCCACGCAAAATCAGCCACCCAAAAAATTTTTTTCAAAATAAGAAAAAGTCTCTGGGGGCCAAATCTGGAGAATACGGTGGATGAGGGAGCAATTCGAAGCCCAATTCGTTCAATTTTAGCATGGTTTTCATCGACTTGTGACACGGTGCATTGTCTTGATGAAACAAAACTTTTTTCTTCTTCAAATGAGGCCGTTGTTTTGAAATTTCGTCCTTCAAACGCTATAATAACGCTATATAATAGTCACTGTTGATGGTTTTTCCCTTTTCAAGGTAGTCGATGAAAATTATACCATGCGAATCCCAAAATACAGACGCCATAACCTTACCGGCCGATTGTTGAGTCTTTCCACGCTTTGGGTTCGGTTCATCGCGTGCAGTCCACTCAGCTGACTGTCGATTGGACTCCGGAGTGAAGTGATGGAGCCATGTTTCGTCCATTGTTATATATCGACGAACAAAATCGGTTTTATTTCGATATAACAGCTCCAAACACTGCTCAGAATCATCAATTCGTTGTTGTTTTTGATCGATTGTGATCTCACGCGGCACCCATTTTGCACAAAGCTTTCTCATATCCAAATATTCGTGAATAATATGTCCAACACATTCCTATGATATCTTTAGGGTGTCAGCTATCTCGATCAAATTCACTTTACGGTCATTGAAAATCATTTTGTGGATTTTTTTCACGTTTTCATCGGTAACAGCCTCTTTTGGACGTCCACTGCGTTTATCGTCTTCAGTGCTTATATGACCAGTACGAAATTTTGCAAACCACTTACGAATTGTTGCTTCGCCCGGTGCAGAGTCTGGATAACACTCATCAAGCCATTTTTTAGTATCGGCGGCACTTTTTTTCATCAAAAAGTAGTGATTCATCAACACACGAAAATCCTTTTTTTCCATTTTTTTCACAATAACAAAAGTAGCTTCACTCGAAATGCAATATCTCACAAACTAATAATCAGACAGCTGTCAAATTTATACACGTATCTTTTGAAGGTTGGTACTAACTGAAAATGGTATGGATTTAATTCTAGTGGCGCCCTCTCATAGAAACGATACGAACTTTTCAGCCGATTTGTTATTGTTAGCAACGTTTCAGGCAGAAAACGAGTAAAATTCGGACAAAGGATTTACGTGAGTAATAAAATAATGGTGACTTAATGTTTTTGCACAGTTGCAATTTTTCTATGATTTGGTTTTTCTGGTTTACCAAAACTCAATACTTCAAACGTGTCCTGGGAAGAGAACATTTTCATTTTTAATTGCTTGTCTCCGTGCGGCTCAACATAGTGAAACGATTGTGTCCCAGAAAATATTTTACATTTTTCGAAACGATTTTTATGAAATTTCTCTGCTGTTACATAATCTTCCGAACATTTCTATATGACTGAAATATTGGGTAGAGAAGATGCTTTCCTAGCCCACTCTACAATTCATTCGCGGTCGAAATTTGACAAACATTGATCATTTGTAAACTTGCGCGACGTGCCATTCTTTTGAAAGTTCCTCCAGCACCGTCGCATGGCTCTTTTTCATGAGCCGTCGCGTGAAAATTCCACTGTGCAAAACGATGAAAATCATGCTCATGATGAAAAATATTCGCAGTGTTTTACATTTTTGAATTACTGAGGAGCACCGTCAGAAAAATAAATGCACTTGCGTATATGTGGATAGTATTATAAAAAATATTGATTAAGAGCTTCGAGAAAAACATACACAGCTATTGCGTCATGTTTCTTGCAATCAGAAATAATTACTAATGTTTTCTGATCGATTTTGCTGTTCATTTTATCAGTGTTGGTGATTGCCGAAAATTTGACAGAAGCTGCTATATTGCTATCTATATTGTATACAACATTTTCAATTCAGTAGAATGTAATACAAGAACTCGAGTCTCTCAATACATGAACCGTGAGAGAATTTAGCTACATTTCTTCGCTCCATTCCATACTCTGATTTCACGCCCTTAAAAAAAATTACAGTCTGATAATGAATGATAATTTACAGTGTGGAATTTCCCTAGAGAGAATCGCAAGTTGACAATTATCGCAGAAAATCGAATCGATGATTTGACTTGATGATTCTCATACTACGTTGCAATATTTCAAAACCCTTGTGTGGAGCATTCACAGACATTTTCATAGACACAACTTATACGAAGGTTATATGCACATAGTTAGAATAAGCGGCAATAGTAAAATGATTCTATCGCAATTATCAACTGTCTGTATAGAATCGGATTGCGAAACGAGAATAAGCGACCGTTTGTTGCTTCACAGGGGATCCCCACAGCAGCGTGCTAATCTTTGATTCTCAGAAATGTCATCGAGAGAAATTCGCTCTCGCACTGGTGTCTATTCTATGTTAAATGAGCCATGCCTGGTACTTGTTGTTGCGATGATTTCCGTCTCTCTTGGATGGCACTGATTCAATCGTTGAAGAGTTGCCAGTGAACGTTCTTCGATACGATAAAAGCCATCCTTGCATTTTATAATACAGAACAATGGGGAAAATAGTCGCTTGGTGGTTGTTCCAATGAAAACCAGTTATGGCGTTTTGAATAACGAAGGCGTAACTTTCCGCAAAATCGCAAATTAATAAACTTTCGTCACTCTTCAATTTTTTTTTCACATTTAAAAAATATGAAGTTTGTTTTCGAGCAATGAAAGAATGCATGTACAGTAGAGATGGTCGGGTATAGAAATTCTTATACCCGAACCCGACCCGTACCCGAGTGATCAGCAAAAAAAATTACCCGTACCCGACCCGTACCCGATTAAAAATTTAAAAAATTACCCGTACCCGACCCGTACCCGATCAATAATAAAAAAAAATTACCCGTTCCCGACCCGTACCCGATAAAAAATAAAAAATATTACCCGTATCCGACCCGTACCCGTTTAAAAATTACCTGTACCCGTACCCGACCCGAATGAGTAGTAAAAAGTTTACCAAAATTCAGGATGGAAAAAATAGTGTTTTAGATAGCGAGCTAGATAGAGCGTATCAGGCTCTAGTTTGAAAGTAAAATACATTAAAATGCTTGTTTACATTTAAATATATAAATACACTGTGAAGCATGAATAGATTTCCAATGTCTTTGGTACTTTATACTCATTTACAAATGTCAACAAAGGGGAGTAATATCTACTCAAATTTTTCGAGAAGCATATTTATCCAAAATGCCGTAATACCCGCTGTATTCTATTTTGGGTAGGTATGGTTTTTACGAAACAGTGAGACTTTTGATCCAATTCTTTAGAACCACAAGTAAGCGTGCTCATTATCTTGACACACAAATAAAAATTCACATTAGAATCACTTGAAAAATCACGAAAATCCCCTAAAATTAATAGAGTATCATCAGTTCGTTTACGTGAATTGACCAAACATCAAATAATTCACGTGTATTCCCGATGTGAAAAATTCAATTTTGAAAATGGTCTTTCACTCGTACTTTTGCGACTGTCACGCATCGAGATTTTCAGTGAAAAGAAACGTAAATTAACTCGACGTCAACATTTCAAAAGGGCCTAAAAACAATTGACAGATTTTCTTTGTTTACTTTCTCTTTCGACTATATCTGCGTTATTATACAAACGTTCGTTACATATTTGGTAATGTTGGAAACATGGAGATATTATCTTTCATTCTACACGAATACTTTGTAGGTACACGTGAAAATTAAGGAGATATTCACAAAAGAGAAAGTAAACAAAGATAAACTCTCATTGGTTTATGTGCCCTTATGAAATGTTGACATCGAACTGGCAATATAGCTCAACTTGCTGTGCCATCAATCGGTGTCATTTCAAGTGAGGTGACACCACCCAGAAGTGAAGAATAAGAAGAACTTCTATGCAGATTTTCTGAAATAAATGTTCATGTTTTTATGGTTAGAATCCTAATGATTTATATGTAAATTTTGAAAATCTCCAACCATATTTAAAATAACAGTTTTCTGGTATCTGAATGTGATATGTGATACTACACTACATTTTATATATTAATCAAATAATTTTTACTGGATTGTGCATTAAACAGCTTTAAAATGGCAGTCCATTAAAACCTACGTGGAAAGTAGGGTCTGACCGCAACATCTTAGAGCTAAGGCAGTGTATCTTATTAAATATGTTATAAAAAAGTAGGGTGGAAAATATTCACATAACTTTTCACGTAACTATGATTGATCGTTTTTTTTAAATGAAGAAAAGAAATGTTTTTTTTCTGGAAAAAGATGCCAGTTTTCAGGTCTGGTTCTAGGCGCGAATGTCAAAACCCCTTGAATCAAATTGTTTATTTTTCGGAACAACTGTTTTGCAATAAAAAATTCTCGTCAACGTGTAAACATATTTATGTGAAATACAAATGGTCGGGTAATCGATCAGAAAAAAAAATTTACCCGTACCCGACCCGTACCCGAGTGAGTAGTAAATTTTTTTACCCGACCCGACCCGTACCCGAGTAAGCAGTAAATTTTTTTTACCCGTACCCGACCCGTACCCGATTGAAAATAAAAATTTTTACCCGTACCCGACCAAAAACCCGTCGGGTACGGGTACGGGTCGGGTTTCGGGTAAAATACCCGATACCCGACCATCTCTAATGTAC
Source organism: Malaya genurostris (assembly GCF_030247185.1). Classification (NCBI taxonomy): domain Eukaryota; kingdom Metazoa; phylum Arthropoda; class Insecta; order Diptera; family Culicidae; genus Malaya; species Malaya genurostris. The sequence continues at coordinate 124,220,111 of NC_080571.1, read as the reverse complement.
AGCTCAGCTATAGCCGAAGCAGAAAAAAGTCAACGCGGGAGAGCTCGGATCGGTCGAATGGGCATAATGCGGATAGCCTTTTAAACTCGTATCCGAGTGAATTGCGCAGCGGTACGCTCCGTGCGTGCGGGTCGTTATTGGAAAATTCACTGCTCTGAAAGTATTGATCTGTCCACTCTGAAACTTTGCGAAGATTTAGTGAAACCTCTAAGGTTTCTTTTTTCAACAAAAAAAAAAAAAAATAGTCCCAAGTTTGATTTTTTTATTTGTTTAATAATTTTTAACTTTTTTCATTATTTTAACTTTAAAGGTTGTTTTATGGAATCGCTTATTTGAAAGCTAAGAAAAGACGCACATTTCATGTCTTGGACGAATTCTTGTATCTTTATTAGATTTTACAGTATAAGCTGTTGAAAAAAGGCTCTTTTTCGAAAACGCAAAATTTCAAAAAATCATGTTTCAAAAATTTCACGTACCATATTGAAATAAAAAAATACGTGTCGAATATTTTTGAGTTCTTTACCGAAGAAAAATAGTTAGATGAAAAAAAATTTTGGGTGGCTGATTTTGCGTGGAATGCCCCATATATATTCAAATAATCAACAGTGAATACTTCATTCAAATCGTATATATTAGATACATATATACTACACAGTAAAAATTTGAATTTACAGAAAACGCAAATCAACATATATTCTACAGAACGTAAATGACTTAAACATGGGTCAAACACGTTTTACCTCGGAGCATCGGAGAGCCATAGTTTTTTATACCATTCGACTCAGCTCGACGAGATTGGAAAATGTTGTGTGTGTTTGTGTGTTTGCACCTTTCAACGAATTTTTACCGCACAATTTTCCCGAAGATGGCTGAACCGATTTCAACAAGCTTACCCAAGTAACAATTCGAATGCCTTATGGTTTTGATTATAATTTATAGGAGTTTTGTAATTGCTTGTTTAATCACTACTTGTTTTATAACAACTATAATAAGTGTCGCTTTTGACAAGTAATATCATAGTTTTTAAAGCTTCTATAAAACCTTTTACCTAGACTAACAACTGGGCTAAAAATAAATCAATTTGTACTAGAATAAAACCATGCAAATACTCTTAATATTGCTTTTAAAAATTTTCTTTAAAACATTATTGTCAGTTAAATTCTTTCATAAATCTAGTTTTGTGTGTGTGCGTGTTCATTGAATGACAGTTTCACTCAAAGCAAATTTGGGGGTTCTAAAGTACATTTATGACACTCCTGTTGTGGGCTATTTGATTCATTGCTTCTTAGATTAAGTGTAATTTGCATTAAAGAAAATTTCATGGCCGCCATTATGATGTTCTTTGCCGTAGCCTTTATTGACATCAAATAAACTTCGAAATGCAAAAACGAGGAAGTATGATGGACTTTAATAATTCATGTTCAGAACGTATGCACAAGTTTTACCGCCACGAAATAGTTTTATACAAAAAAGACGATGAATCACAGAAAATATTTTTCATAAATCATGGAGACTTTTGCAAAAACCGTATTTATTCCAAGGCGAATGGTTATAATTCTTATTTTTATGCATACATTCACGATAAAAATAAAAGCGCATGAAGTTTTTACGTTCGGTTAAAGCCTCAAACTTGTAAATAAAATTCAATGAATTCTTACTGATTGCATTCAACGCAGACATGACACATTTAGTCAAGAAAAATATTACCAAAACAAAAGTTTATTTAGAGCGGAATTCATTCCATCAAAATAAATTTAATGTTGATCGTAAAGCTGGTTTCAAAATTTTCAGGAACATGTTCTTATAGAGGTTTTCAGTAGGCTTTCGTGGAGTTTAAAGTTTTAATGCAAGATTTATCATGTAGCATTGAAGATAGCTACAAGTATTTATTAATATTAAAAATGTTACTTGGGTAGACTCGTTTGAAAGTAACTTTTTGGCTATTGATCTAGATCAAATCGCTGTCACATTTGGTTCCGGATGTATAATGGTACACGTGGCGTAACCAACAAAACGTGTTGTTTTTTATTGCTCAATTTTTTCCGAGATGGGTACTTTTGAATTTGTATAGTAATAATTTATTATTATAAAAGCGACGTAACCGACTAACCGCACATTATCATGAGATGAATTTCCTCAAAGACGAACTTTGATAAACTCAATTGAAAGCTCATAGTGTCAATAAAATTTGGAAGGACTGTGGCAAACATTTCCGGTTCGAAAGATGTAATGTTACATGTGATATAACCGGCAAATCCCAGCGATTTTCAACACAAAGCATCTTATCCGTTTTAAACGTCTGATGGTCAGTTGCTACTTAGGCTGTGAACTATTTCGCGGTTAATTTTTACTTTTGGTTGAAATTTGACAGTTGAGAGGTTATTTTGTGTCGAGTAGTTGAATTTAACTAAAACTGCGGCTTATTTCAAAATTTGACGGACGAAAAGTTATTTTCCACTGGAAATAATGTCAACTGAAGAATTAATATTAGAATTTTCATTAAATCAATTTCATTGATTTTTTTTAGTGTCGAAAAATAACCATCGGTCTGTCTAAAATGACATGAAATTTTCGAAATCGAAAAAATAATTTTGATGCCAAAAGGTATAGTATTGCATGAAACGTCGAGATTTAGTGTCATTTCGAAAATTTTTTATTTTTAAATCGACTTTTTTGGAAAAAATATCAAAATTCGCAGTCCCAGAAAGTCGAGAGATAACACTAAATCTCGACGTTTCAGGCAATTTTAAGATTTTTGGCATCAACAAAAATTTTCGATTATGGTGCTTTTTCAAGATCGAAAATTTACAAACCTTAACCGCCGGGCAGCACCCCTTACGCATGTCTGATTTAGCTCAAATTTTGCATGAGGACATTTTTCGAGGTGCTTAAACTTTTGAACAATAGTACTTTACGATATTAGAGGTGATCCCAAAATAAGAGTGGTAAAAATCAACGCTTTTTGTCGGTTACGTCACTTATACAATCATATCTCCGGAACCAAAAGTCACAGCCGTTTGATCTTTGAACTTGATCAATGGCCCAATAGTAGTCTAAGTTTGTTAAAATCGGTTCAGCCATCTCTTAGAAAATTGAGCGCGTTCAAATATCTTCTAAAATGCCCACACACACACACTATTATCTATTATTAAAACAAAATAACACTATTAACTATTATTAAAACAAAATGTGGGGTTGGGAGGATCGAAAATGTTGCTTCCCGTTTGCATTACATTATTTCAATACATTTAGAAATATCTCACAGTATTTTTTTATTCTAACATTTTACTCACATTCAACAGCTATTCAGTTGTGCTTACGAATGTTGTGAATGGTACTGTCAAAAGTCACATTATTTCTAGCGTTTTTGTTGAGTTGCAATCCAGACGCATGGCGATACATATGTAATTAATCGATTTTATGGTTGAGCAGGAAAATGGTAAATTTTCTTTTCTTGTAAACACTGAAAAGCACGGTGGTTTTGGTTTCACCGCACTTTTTCATGCCTTAGAGTGTCGATATGAGCGCAGTAATTCATAATCATGGTCAATTCATTTGACCATCTGGTTCTTGGCCTTTTTAGGATCAACAAATCAAATCAAGCAAAGAATGAATTCGGTTTCCTTATATTTTCTCATTCAGTTTCATAAAATTGAATTTCGATAAGAATTGTCAGTCGATAGTTAGTATTTCTTCATAATATGTCCATTCCTAGAATTGCCCTTTACTGAAAATCGCACAGTTCCACAATCTATTTTAAATACACATAACACATTCACATTTTTGTTGAAGTTTCAAAAACAGTGTTATGAATCCAGTACAATTGAATTATATTATTTTAATTGCATGAGATTTGAAGTGTTTTACGCTTCCAGTTTAAGTGTCGAACCATACTCGGCAAAATTGATTGCAAAACATTTCAGTTTAACGTGTCGATTTTTATCGGTGTAGGTTGAGTACCTTAAAAAAATATGCACCAAAAAAGAATCGAATGCTTTTTAAATAATTAAAATATTACTCATAAAAATCTAACTAAAATAAGTGTATCTATGAATTTTTAAAACATTTTTTTTGGGTTGAGAATCGAACCCAGGCATCGACTAACCCATCGCACTATACCTGTTCCCAGGCCCGTACCCAGGATTTCGTTTCGGGAGGGGCCCACAATAAGGAATAATGGATATAACTGATATATTTTGGATTGGACAATGAGGGATTGAAGTAAGAAGTTCTATGTTTCAAAGGGAAGGGATCCATTTTTTACATTTCTTTTATCATAATAGTTCGGCTGAAAAGTTCGTATCGTTTAATAGAAACACACATTTTTTTGCCAAAATTCGTTTTTATTATTCAACATAATTGCCATCAAAGGCGATACAGCGATTATAGCGATCTTCCAACTTTTCGATACCATTTTTGTAATACGATTTGTCCTTTGCCTCAAAATAGGCCTCAGTTTCAGCGATTATCTCTTCATTGCTTCTAATTTTTTTACCAGCACGCATTCTCTTGAGGTCTGAGAACAGGAAAAAGTCACTGGGGGCCAAATCTGGAGAATACGGTGAATGAGGGAGCAATTCGAAGCCCAATTCGTTCAATTTCAGCATGGCTTTCATCGACTTGTGACACGGTGCATTGTCTTGATGAAACAAAACTTTTTTCTTCTTCAAATGGGGCCGTTTTTTTGAAATTTCGTCCTTCAAACGCTTTAATAACGCTATATAATAGTCACTGTTGATGGCTTTTCTCTTTTCAAGGTAGTCGATGAAAATTATACCATGCGAATCCCAAAATACAAACGCCACAACCTTATCGGCCGATTGTTGAGTCTTTCCACGCTTTGGGTTCGGTTAATCGCGTGCAGTCCACTCAGCTGACTGTCGATTGGACTCCGGAGTGAAGTGATGGAGCCATGTTTCGTCCATTGTTATATATCGACAAAAAAAATCGGTTTTATTTCGATATAACAGCTCCAAACACTGCTCAGAATCATCAATTCGTTGTTGTTTTTGATCGATTGTGAGCTCACGCGGCACCCATTTTGCACAAAGCTTTCTCATATCCAAATATTCGTGAATAATATGTCCAACACGTTCCTTTGATATCTTTAGGGTGTCAGCTATCTCGAACAACTTCACTTTACGGTCATTGAAAATCATTTTGTGGATTTTTTTCACGTTTTCATCGGTAACAGCCTCTTTTGGACGTCCACTGCGTTCATCGTCTTCGGTGCTCATATGACCAGTACGAAATTTTGCAAACCACTTACGAATTGTTGCTTCGCCCGGTGCAGAGTCTGGATAACACTGATCAAGCCATTTTTGGGTATCGGCGGCACTTTTTTTCATCAAAAAGTAGTGTTTCATCAACACACGAAATTACTTTTTTTCCATTTTTTTCACAATAACAAAAGTAGCTTCACTCAAAATGCAATATCTCACAAACTAATAATCAGACAGCTGTCAAATTTATACACGTATCTTTTGAAGGTTGGTACTAACTGAAAATGGTATGGATTTAATTCTAGTGGCGCCCTCTCATAGAAACGATACGAACTTTTTAGCCGATCTGTTATAGTTCCATAGTTCGGACTCGACTTTTGGCTGACTTTCTGGACGGAAAAACTGAGTGATGAGTATTAAAACCTTTAATTTCAAGGGTGTATTCGTATAAGCCACGATGTAAAAAGGAACGAATATGTTGGTACTATTCAGTAAGCTTTTCTAGTTTGCAAAATTTGTTGATTATTTCTCGAACAGATGTTCGAGCCGATTTTAGCAAATTTATATTCAAATGAAGTGCCTTATAATCCCATATAATCCTATTGAATTTCATCGAGTCAACTTCCGTATCTGGATCGGAGAATATATTTGAAATTTTCACTTTGCATCTCCGGTCAGGACAGTATAAAAATTTAAATAACAGAAAAATCTTCTTAGTAGCGGTCAAAAACTTCAAAATGTAACCCAAATAAATTTCTCAGATATGAATAGGACGATTTGCAGTAACGGTCAGAACTCAAAAATGAAGCTCACATTATGCTCTTGTGTATCTGTGCATTGTCTCGAAAAATCGATTTTCAATCGCTCCAATACTGCACACTTAAACTCGCTGTCGAAGGTGTTTTTCTTGTTTCGTGGTAGTCCACGAAAAGTGTACCGAGGCAAGCCCAAAGAACAGACTTCATAACCATTCCGCCCAATTGGCCTTCATATACCGCCTCGGAGCACTCGTGTCAATTTCAGGCTGTTGTCTGTTAATCATTCTGTTCTCTGGCGTATAATAATGGATCCAGACTTTCTCAACAGTAACTAACCGACACCATCATCAGCATAGCAAAAATGTTTCCGAAGTGTGCTCGCGTTCATCTTTTTAATCCTGAGTATGCAAGTCCAGCGGCGGGGCATCTTTTTCATTCGCAGAATCTTGCTAAAACTCATAGTTTTAGACTCCAAGTTTTCTTAAAAGAATATTTGCTTAGTACTACTCCTCATGGCACTTTCTGGTCAACCATTACCATTTCCTTTAATTTTGACATTGATTGTAATCACTGTGAAAACCGACTTTTGAGCTTCGAAAAAATCTTCTAATTAGCAGATCTTGTTAGTTGATGGTCAAGAGAATCACTTCTGTTCCTGATTCCGGAGATAGTGGTTAAAAATCCCAAAATGGAATTTTTTTTACTTTGATTACGGGAGGGGCCAGGGCCCCTTGGGCCCCCCTCTGAGAACGTGCATGCCTGTCCCCTTCTTGACTATTGTTTAAATCTTTATTTTATCTGCATGATTCTATATGATTCAATAATGTTTTATAAGTTGCACAGGTACTACTTGAAATATAATCAGAAACAAGTATTATCAAAGTGCGCTTTTCGAATTACACAACAGTTACGATATAATAATAACAAAATACAAAAACAATATGTACTACTTGGGGTACACAACTCTGTTATTTTTATTTTAAAATGAGTTTTTCATACCCTCGAATTTACATCTACAGCTATTCCAAACAAAATCCTCCGCCTTTTCTTTTTTCTAAACAGTAAATCAAATGGAAATGTTTTAGCGTTTTAAGTACTTATTTGTACATTTAAGTATCTGAAAACTTTTTCTATATCATATACGGCTTGAAGGGCCAAAAGGATTTGGTAAAACATTTAGTTCTGAGCATTTTCATAAAACTGAAGCAGTAATTTACACGAAGAAGTTTGTTTTGCAGTATCTAGTCGATAATTCATAGTCAAGTCCCTTCAACTACATAATGTACGCTGTAGCAATTTCTGGTCTTACTTGTCTTAATCTTATCGAATATGGAAAATAACTGGTATGAAAGTGAATAAAGCAAAAAGTAAAGGCCTAGTCAGTATCGCTTTCCTTTGCCTTATTTATTTTTGCAACCTACTCACGTAACAAGTATAGGATCATGAAATTGAATCATTGGAAAGCATAAAACATACATCTGAATGGATTAGATTTTCTTTGAATTATATAACTTTAGCAATACTACTACTTCCATGACAGATCTGCGCCGTTCGACTAATTTGATGTCGCCGTCTTGGTTCGCTTAATGAAATAGCCTTCGGTTACATTTTCGTAACACGCACGGCAGAATCACTAACACTGCCAGCTGTTAAACGACCTTTCCCATGCTATATCAAACACGGGTGAGAGTGATAAGTTTCTGAACATTTGCGTTGGAATAGGGAAAGTTTCATGATTTCCCTTTCGCCGATTGACGTGGGCGTGCAAGCACACATACACCCGATCCAGACGGACGGGCAGACAAATTGGCTGCTCACAGCCAAGAGATAGAAATATTGAACACAATTGGCAATGAGAGGCCCAATCTTTGGCAAAGTAGTAAAAACTTCTTGCTTCCGTTTACAGACTTGAATACGAAATACGGACTCATTTTCTGGTGGAGGGGTAAACTTCGAACAGAGAAGATTAATTTGCCAGCAATGGCGGATGGATGTCTATGGAAGTGTTCAAACTGACTGTCGATTCCTGTAGCACTCCCATCAGTATCTGACAAATAAAGGTACGAACAAAAGACTCGTATTTCTCGCACATACAATGATGTCCATTGCGGGGATTGGAGAACTCCAAAGGGGAAAAAATCATTAGCATACTTACCTTTGTTTTACCTTTGATGACCATCGATTGTGAGCTTTTCATACCAATTTCAAAGCAAATGGATACCCGAATTAAAAAGGAAAGAGCCGGAGTGGGTTTATTACTTCGAAAAGGACCCAGTGATTGCCAGAGCACTGGGAGTGCACTTCGACCAAATTAACTTGCTGTTTTGGTTGAAAGACTATAAATTTTAATTTAATGAGCCTTACTCGTCCGGATGCTTTTTGCTGTACCCAAAACAACCATTTGCTAGTCCTCATACTGCTCCATTTTATTCCGTTTCTAGCAACCAACCAACCACCACCCATAGCGCCGCAGTACGGCCCAATCCTATGATTCCTATACCTAATCCACCCAATTCATTTCCAGATCCCTGACATGCCGGGTAAAGCTTTTATGTTATCCACTTTGATCAGCCTCTAGCTCTGCTTCCGATAAAAAAAAGCAAGTAACCTACCATTGACCAGGGCACTGGAAAGGAAGTAGGTGAAATGCAGAAAAATGCCGAAGTGTCAAAGTGAAAGAATTGTGGGTGGATGGAACTGGGAGTGGTTGTTTGGGTATTGTATATATGCAAATAATGCCGTGCTCATCTCCGTTTCAATAAAAATAGCTCGATAGTAAACCGGAGGCAAGTGAAAAGTGACACTGTCCGCTTCTGTTAGATGATAGCCAGCATGTCACAGATCTGCCTGGCGAAGATGGCAGTGTGTGCTTCTTTATCGATTGCCTGTATTTAAATGATTTTTATATGAAGTGAAAAACTTCGCTATGTTTGAAGTAGTTCGGAATTTACTCCCTTAGGAAGTAATGCTGTAAAATCTGGTAAAATGTTGAAACAAAAGTACGATGCTTCTGGAATAGTAATTTCTGACACTCAGGAGACCGAAACAGTTTTCGATGTCGATGAAGTTTTGTCTGAAAGTCAATGTAAATTGCCTCATACTATGATTCTGAGTATTGGTAAAAGGGGTACATCATAATATCGTAGTCGTTTGTTGTTGAGGCTAGTAACAAATATATGCAATTAAGCAAAAATAAATTCAAATCTTGTCTTTTTCCGCACATAGCATCTGTGATCGAAGTTTGTAGCTTACAGTTCTTACTGTTCCGTTACTTGAATAGTGATAAGTCAGCTTAATTTCTGGGAACCACTTCTGATGATTTCGAATGATTACGATTATGATCATTTGATACCAGTGGTTTAAGTTGAAGTTTGTCGATTAGACGGTTAGATGTCGGCTGCAATAAAGACTGCCCCAGAAAGTATGGACGCAACCAAAAACCGCTGCAATTTCGCAATGGTTCAGAATCTGTCAATTTTTGTGGCTGCGTCCTGTTGTTTACACTCTTCTCTAACCACTTGTGCAGAGGTCTATTCGTTTTCATTAGTTTGTTCCGAAATGCGTGGACTTTCAGCAGAAAGACGTCGAAAAATTGTGTAAAACTGGTGCACAGAACGCGGACTATCACTGAGAAAAATAGCAAAAATGGAAGGAGTAAGTGAAAAAGCCGTGCGAAATGCAATCAGGAAGTTCGGTGAGGATAACACTTTTGAGGATAAACCAAAAACGGGTCGAAAAAAGGTCCTGCTAACCCTCAGATGGATAAACGTATACTGAAGGCGTTCGAGCAAAAGAAGGAGGTTTCAGTTCGGGATGTGGGCAAAAAAGAGGGCACTTCGAAGTCAAATGTTCTTCGTGCTGAAGAACGTTTGAATCTTCGAACCTATAAAAAGCAGAAACAATCAAAATGTAGTCCGAAATAAGAACCATCGATCAGGCCGACAGTTCGAAAGCTGTACAATACGATTCATGCCGGAAATTTGAACTGCATAATCATGGACGACGAAACCTACGTAAAACTCGATTACAAATCCCTACCGGGACCACAATAATTATACGGTGCGAGAAGGGCAAGTGTTAAACCAGTCCGAGACATCGATTGAAGTCGAAAAATTTAGTAAGAAAGCTATGGTCTTGCAAGCAATTTGTAGCTGCGGTAAGATTCAGAAACCCTTCATCATCACTGCTTCAATGAACAGCGAAATATACATCAAGGAATGTTTCCAAAACGACTTCTGCCCATGATTCGAAGCCACAAGGATCCTGTTTCTTCTGGCCAGATCTTGCTTCTTGCCACTACTCAAAATCAACGGTAGAATGGTATACTACCAAAAATGTCACTTTCGTCCCAAAAGACATGAGTCCACCAAATTGCCCACAACTTCGACCAATTGAGGAATTTTAGGCATTAACGAAGTCATATCTTAGGAAACATGTCTCGGCAGCCGAAACCATTCAACAGTTCGAAAAAGATTGGAAAAAGTGTCAAAACTTGTCGCCAAGAAGTCTGTACGGAATTTAATGAGGAACGTTCGCAGGAAGGTGCGCCAGCTAGTCTACAATGGCTAAGTAGCAAATGTTGAGAATAATATTCTGTTGTTGTAGTCTAATATTATCAGTATATCGAATAAAATTTGAATGTCTAACACTTGTGAATTATTTACAGCGAAATCAAAGTGCGTCCATACTTTCTGGGACAGTCTTTATGTGTACATTACGATGATTTGACAATACCTCGCTTGTGAGGAATTCTGGCTGCCGATTCCAGCATCTATAAAAATTGCAAGCAAAATTGTGTCATTCTCTTGCAGGACATGTTTTTCAAAGTCGCCTTCTTATGGCGTTTTCGTTTTTAATTTGCACTACACCGGTGCAGTGCTACACTGAGGCATGAATAAACGAACAAAAATGACGAAAACATAAACAGTAACCATTGACTACAATAAACGATTCCATTGCACAGAGCTACACCAAACTTTTGATGAGTGGTACACCAGTGGTATCGGTGCAGAAAAAGTGTAGCACTGGTGTAGTTCAATTGGTAAAAACGAACGGTTTAGCTTTCGCTACACCGGTGTAGTGCAATTTAAAAACGAAAACGGCATCAGATTTTTAATAATTTTCGGTGCAGGTGTAAACATCATATCAAAAGCTTCCATCATATTGGTTGCTTAGCGAAATTATTTTTTATCAAATAATTTACAAATAATGGAAGAGGTGAATTTCGTTGGTTCGTTAAAAAAGACCTGTGATTCGTGATTCAATAAGTTCATAAAATACTTTAATCGTTACTTCACAGTACTTTTATTAAAACTTGAAAGTTACAACATTTAATGGTTACATTTCTCCAGTTTGAACGAAAACTCGAACCCACCGCTTCGTCGAATAAACTGTTGAAATTGCCCGTTATTTACGACAGAGACATCAAAAAGAATATTTTCGTTCGGTCGAAATTCCGGGTAATTTGAAAGATTCATTAGCTGGGGGACAAAATCGGTCTAGTTGGCAGCATACCACTCACAAACTATCTTGGAGTAGTAGCCGCTGATCAAATCCAATCAAATACTACTTTGCCCTTAAGGGCTGAGGACAGTACCGTAAAGTGGTAGGTTTTTTGCTATTTTCCCGTTTCAAATTAAATTTTCTTGGAAACCGTGCAGAATATCGAAAAGCCCACCTGACAATGTCTTCGTAATTCAGTTGAGAATATTTCGTGAAATTTTCAGAATGATTTATTGAGTTTAGCGGTCGTGTTGTATTTTTTCTGACTGAGAATACAAGAGAAATACGATGCGCAAAGGAAATTGAGCGAGCCACGTGGTCGATTTAAAATTCAACACGCGACCCTCTGTCCTCAGACCTTAAGGTGAAATGTAGCGGAATGCGAAAATCGCGTTTTTGATCAATTATTCAAAAACTAGACCGATTTTCGAAAAACCAAAAACACTTAAGTTTTCGAAATCAAATTTATCATAACTAAGTATTTTTAGAATTTTGAAATTTTTTCTTTGCCGAGCCGAAATTGGTTTTTGAAATGTATAAACGGTCACTGTTCCGTTTCACGGGGATGATTTTAGAACTGAAAAGTAGTGTTTGTAGCAGAATTTCACAAAGAATTTGATAATGCAACTCAAAATTATAAAATTTTAGCTAAATCAACCGAAATTTGAAAAAGTTTACATAAACTTTTCCGCATTTTTTTTATTGCTTGCGCGCTGCTGTTTCGTATTGAGGTGGTGTGAGAAATGCACGGTGGACTCGGTGGTATTATATCGTGAGCAAAAAGTACATATAAAATTATGACGCGAATTTATGCAGCATTGGGTTTTGTGTTGAAATAAAAACGAGTTGAATACAATAAAATGGGTATTGTAAGAAATTGTTTATTTTCTAAGTAACTGTCATTTATAATGCTAATAATGTCCAATTCTGTTGAGTTCAATGCATTGATGTTGCTGAAGCAATAAAGCCTGGCTGTGTGATATCGTATAACAGGTATTATTTTAGATTTTAGCAATTTTTATAGCAAAACTATAACTTCATCATTGACAAGCTACTGAATGAAATACAAACCAAGTATTATCGTGATACAAACAATGTGATAAACATTGAAAAACAACAGGCATATACATGGTTAGCAAGTTGGTCAATACATACCTATACATATAACCTCATCACTAACATTCATAATTACTCATGATTTATAGCGCTATTGTAATAGTAATCACTAACAATAACGATTGAATTAGCATACATTCAAAGTGTAAAGGATTCAAAAATCCATTACGTCCAGTCTTTTTTACAAGCCAATATAACGAGAGCTAAGCCCACTGCGCTCAATCATTGAAAAAAGTTCTTGTTTCTATGTGTCCGTTTTTCTTGGTATGCTTTGTGCGACGGTTCGTTCAACTGAAGCGGATAAAATTTTGCGGGCATTTTATGACGCTACATTTCACCTTAAGCATGCGGATGACCGATAAAACACGCGTTTTTAGGATATGTTTGGGAGCAAGGTGAAACACGATTTTTTATACATTTACATACAATTGTTTCTAAGTACCAAAGAGACTGTGTACAGCATCCTTTTTCATGACAATTTGACAGTTTTAACACGGTTCGTTTTTGGCAACAAAAAACCTTCGAATATGTCATATGTAAACCAGATGATATCAGCATTTTCGAGTTGAAAGTAATTTTATAATTATACTGATTTAAACTACTTACAGCATTAAATGCTGGGAGAACATAACTTCCATATACCATACGACTCAGTTCGTCGAGATCATCAAATACGTGTGTGACAAATAATTTCACTCAATTTTCTTGGAGATGGCTAAACCGTTTTCTACAAACTCAGATTCATATGAAAAGTAGGATTCATATGAAAACAAGGTTCCTGAATTACGTTTGGATCCGACTTCTGATTGCGGAGCCACAGGATGATTTGTGAAACGAAATTAAAATAATGCAATTAATTTTTCTCGTAGATGGCTGAACCGATCTTAGATTCAAATGAAATCTAAGAATCATCTATGATTCAAATGAGAGGTCTTAAAATCCTATAAAACATCTAACTTTTTAGTCAGATCCGACTTCTGGTTTAGGAGATACAGGGTGATTAGTATAAAAGTGTCCATTTCACATAAATTAATCAGGTTTATCGAGTTTGAAGATTTGGATAGTCGATTACCAAATAAATTTATTTCAGTTTAAGCGGTATTGGTTTTTGGATTCGGAATGTACCCCCAAATTTTAATTCGCACTACAATTTCTCAAAAATGTCTACACACTCCTCAGGTGAATTTAACTGATTTCGGCTACACCGATTCTAGAATTCCGGTTCCAGTATCGAATCGTTTCTCAAAGTTCTATCATTTTTTTCAAAAAGGACAAATCGAACTGTAAAAACAAAATCTTATTTTAAGGAATTACAGATGATGAGTTATCTTAATTCATACCGATATAGAAGATGTAAATTGTTTGGCGTATTAATTTATGGTCATTTGAATCATTTTGGGTTATGGGTCGTCAAATGGTGAGATAACTAAGTCCTCACAAGTTCCTATCTCATGCCTCCCCGAGCGTCTATGATGACATTTGGTCAATAGAACGGCGTCGACTGGGTGCTATCGCCTTCTGCGTTAGTAACAGAATGAGAGGATGCGAAATGGCTTGTAGTAGCTCATCCTAAAGTGCAATATTTATGGTAGTATATATATTGTTGTTATTAATATTATTATTATTATTATTATTATTATTATTATTATTATTACTATTATTATAATTATTTCAAATTTATTTTATTTATTTATTTATTTATTTATTTCGTCAAGCAAATGTAGACTACATATAAATTGTTTACAATGTTCACTTACATACTACGCATTATTTCTACGACAAAGCTGAGATTTGATTTGATTTTTTGACATAGCAAGGTCAAGATGTTCGCGGTATTGATTGTAATAGCGCATTATTCGATTGACTGGACTGTATTTTGCATAATTTGTTCTAGTGTTTCTTTCTAAAAATAATTTCCTGGTTCGTAATTGACGGCTAGGTGTATAAAAATTTAGTTGCGATAATAAAGAAGGTGATTGAATGCGTTGAGAAATAATGTCGCTGATAAAATAAAGCATTGCAAGGTCGCGGCTTTCTTTAAGTGTTTGTATATTGATGAGCATGCAGCGTGCTTCATATGATGGTAGAGGATGACTGGGTATTATTATGATTAAGAAAGAAATATTATATTTCCTGCAGTAGTGCAACGAAAGAAGAGCATAACTTACACTGCGACATTAACTGTTATACATTGTATCATAGCATATTATTTCATATAGTATCTTCTGTTATGTTATATTATGTTGTATGGTATTATACTGCATTGCATTATATCATATTATATTGTATTATATTATATTACAAGTATATGTATTGTGTTATAGTATATTGTTAGAATATATTGTGTAATGTTATATTATAATGTGCGTTATTATATTATACTATATTGTGTTATATTATGTTATATATTATTACAATAAATTATTTTATATTATGTTATATCACAGAGAACAGATATCCAACAGACATTAATACGTGCAAAGTCGTGTGCAACGGTGATTTTTAACGGATTTTCACTTGTATGCTTTACACATTATTTTAAAAAAGTTAGTACTAGCTTGGTAGTATACCGTATTGCATTAAATTATGTTATATTATATTATGAAATAATGTGTTATGTTTAATGAATTATATCATATTATATTGTACTGTATTACATTATATGTTTTATATAAATTTATATTATATTATATTATATTATATTATATAATATTATATTATATTATATTATATTGTATTATATTATATTATATTATATTATATTATATTGTATTATGCTCAAGTATATCGACAACGGGGAGGGCAGGGAGAGCATCAGGGTATCTTACAAGTGAATGACTGGATGATGGAGTGGATTGCCAACCTGAGTCACGCGGGGGAAGCTTTGTGTTTCTCCCTAAAGGTCTGAAATGAATAAGACGCACCCTTCTAACAAACAAACCGTCAGGCGGGTTTAAGCTGGTACAGCGAAATTCTTTATTATATGGCCGGATGTTCTTGCTGGAAGGCGCCGGGTCCTCAAAACCCATTTTGGCCTTCTAAACAGCAATTATATGAAAGCTATCTGATAATCAAATTCGGATCTACTGTAAGTTTACCCGCATACATTGGTAATGCCTTGAGCTGATGGTGGCTTCAAACATACATACATACATACATACATACATACATACATTTGAATCATTTTGGGTTATGCTAGTTATGCTAGTTACGTGCGGATTGATAAAAAAAGGAATCATCTCACTGCCAGGTGAATTAATCACGTTTTTCGTCATGAAACAACGACAAATTAACACAATAAAAGGATTTGCAACCAGTGTTTTGAAAATGACAAAAGTAGCTATCACTTTTTCTGATTAATCGAAACGTCATGAAATTTAAAACATATAGAAATTCGTTACGCTAGTATGCACGTTGGTATAATTGCATATATTTGGGCTTCTGATGAAATTTCGTCGGATACAAGACAAACACGAATCAAGGTAATTCGAGTTCGATGTTGGTTCTTATTACGCTTAGGCCTTTTTTGCGGGGTCACGATAGACAAATGGCAAAAATGGAAAACCCGATTGTGAAATATCGCTTTAAGTGAATGTCAAGAGGATATCGTTTTTGAATCGTGTGATATTTGTTGCATTGCAGATAACAGTATAAACACAAACACCAATTTATATGTTTCCTTCTTTATTTCCTCTACTCTACCATAACACCAATCCATCCCCGTCTACACGTTCCCGACTAACTCTCCAATTCCATTGTCGATAATAACAAGCTCAAAATACCACATCCTCCCCCTTAACAACAGTATTAATATGTCATAACCATTATAGTATTTCATATAAATATCTTCGCGGTGGTCTAATATCTCTAGCGTTTCGACGTTTGGGCGAGGGTTGGTCATCAGTTCCATCGAAAAACGCTGTTAATGCAGTAGAATTGTTGCTGTCAACCTCATCCTCTGGTTTCCGCTTAGATCTTTTAACCTCCTCCGGCTCAACTAGGAAAAAAGTAAAAAGTTACTCGTCGATGGTTATTACAAAATTGTAATGAACTATAACAAAGATGCGGAACTCACCCAGAAAGTTAACATTACGATCATAAACCTTTTGTGTTGTTAAATCCTTGAGAGTTACGCGTCTAGCTCCCGTAAAGCATTCTTGTATTTCGTATCTGTTTTTATCTCGTTTCAACTGACTGACCAATACAGTGTCTCCTACCGTTATTTTCAATGCCGAAGCGTTGCGTATACCGTCTTCTCTGATGTTGCGATAAACTTGAAAGATTGATCACGATCTCGTAGTTCTCCTTCCATCATTTGCTTGTATTCTGTCCTTATATCTGGTAGTAAACTCCGTACCGTTTTTCGGAATATCAATTCAGCTGGCGAGACTTTAGTGACATGATGTGGCCATGTATTATAGGCTGCCACGTAATCTGCTAAGGCCTCCTTGCAATTCTTCTTGCTAAGCTTAGCAATGGCTGTTATTTTGTTGATTCCTTGCATGCTTCTTTCTTTTTTTCGGAGTGCTACGAATGAATTTTACACCCCAATTATTACGTAACCATACTTCAAGCTCAGTACTCAGTTAGTAAATGATCAGCTGCTACTGTACACAGCTCATGTGGCTCCTTTTCCACACCGAATTTTCGATCGTTGTGTACACTACCAATTTTTGAAGGGGTATCGGCCAAGTTTTCATTACCCGAAAAATGCTGAAACTGGTATCAAAAATGGTCCATTCGCAACATCCATCCTTCAGCTCTGGACAAAATTTTCGTTTTCCAACATCTTTACCTTTCGCTTTCGTCATAAACAACAGTGGTTCACTGTCACACCTTAATGTAATATTTCTTCCCAAATGGTAGTATGCAAATCTTTCCATTGACTAAATAACAGCGAGCGCCTCCTTATGTAACTGAGGGTAGCGACGTTCTGCCATTGTCAGGCTTGTGGAAGCTCAAGCTATGATCCGTCTATTGTCACTACCAGCAGATTCTTGTACTAAAACTCCTCCAATCATCCAAGGCGATGCATCGGTGTACAGTACAGTATTGTCGTTTTCATCAAAATAATCACGTTTCATCTGGTCATTCTCTGCTGAATCTTTGAGTGCATCAAATGCAGGTTGTTGCTCAACATTCCATTCAAATTTTGAATTAACTGTTAACAAATCTCGCAATGGTTTAGTTTTATGTGCAAAGTTACGAATGAAAGGACATATAAAAGTCATCATTCCCAGAAAACTCCGAACTTCCGAAATGTTCTTCAGTTTTGAAAACGCTTTGATATCTGATATTTTCTGATTGCTTGGTAAAATTCCGCTTCCATCAATGAAAAATCCCAAAAAAATCCACTGACTGTTGGTTGTATAGTGACTTTTCTTTTACTTTTTTGACAGCGTCCACATTCTTTTCATACTCAAATATACAAATAACATATACAAGAATGTCATCGAGATAAACTATGACATTATTGCATTTAAGTAGTAGTGTTTCCATTACCCGTTGTAAATACTCAGCAGCACAAGACAAATCAAAAGGTAGTCTTTTGAATCGCATAAGTCCATTTGCAGTCATGAAAGTTGTGAAATGGCGCACACTTTCATGTAGCTCTATGTAAAAATACGCATCTTTTAAATCCAATTTTGTAAACAACATAGTTCCCCTTGCAATATCTGAACAAATTTTTTCAAATGATGGCATTGGATAAGGCTCTCGAATTATCGCTTTGTTAACTACTCTGTAGTCGACGACTATCCGAAAATCGTTTTGACCTTTTGATACAAGCACAAGTGGTGAGACATGAGATATAATATCGTGCTCCTTATCTGCTCACTCAATTATTCCCTTCAATTCCATAGTCCATAGGAATGTTATACCAAATAATTTGTTTTGGGAGTATCGTTTCATCAATTCTAAATTTGACAGGGTCACAACAAACTTTTGGAAATTCTCGCTCTTTTGTCATTAAACTGGACAGCTTGTGGTTTTTGATCATAGCTACCTTTTGAGTCTAATGGCTAATAAGGTTCAGCTTTTGCGATGATTCAAAACCAAGCAACGACAGCGTCGATCCGTTTACAACGAAAAAATTTGTTAATTATAATCGTTCACTACGATTTGCTACTCCGATGTAGGCTCTGAAAGAGCACTCGATATCAAGCGATTTTGGATGGGCATAAGCCTTCAAAACATATTCTGGGTATGGATCCAAATCATGAATAACCGATCTACATGTTTTCTTAATCCTAGACCAACAATCGGTAGTTATTGTATTCACTGTAGAGCCAGTATCAATTAAAAATGAAATGCTTTCAGTTCCGATTATGCATTCAACATGTCTAGGATCTTCCCTGGAACGTAGAAAAGTAGACTTTCAAGTAATTGACTGCAAAAATACAGAATATGCAGAATTTGAAAAGAAATAAAAGCTAAAAAAATTCTGAATGCATTTATTTTATTGATTTTTTTCATTTCAAATTCACACCAGCACAAGAGAACAGGCCTATACATTATTATCTACCTGATTGGTATGTTCAGTTTCATCCTTCACTTTATTGATAACGGCAACAACTAGCATAGTGGCCTACTTTCCCGCATGAGAAACATTTCACCCGAAAAGTTCGGTATTACTTGCATCTATGCAAACGCCCACAATTCGAACAACGCTGATCATCAAAATTACTTCGCACCTCTCGATGCTGTTGAATACTGTGACGGTAATCAGGATTGGGACGAACTGTATGGCGAAAACCTCCTCGATTTGCTTCACGGTGATATAAACCGGATTTGGATCTGAATGTTTGCAGAGCATTAACGGGTCGAATCTCATCATTTTCCATTTCTCTATTTGCACTGGTACTGTTGGTCGCATCTTTAAATTCTACTACTTCCATCCTGATGTAGTCTAGACGCTTACCGTGTTTGATGATACGCTGGAGATCATATTCGAACATATCCGACATCTCATATAGTTTATGTGCTATTTCTGGGATCGAACGCATGACCAGAGCTTGAACAAACTTCTCCTTGCGTGGATGGGATACAAACTCACGAAATTTTGCTTGCCTCTCTAGTCGTAGTACCCAGTCGCCGAATGATTCGTTCGTATGCATACGCATCTCTCGAAATTTCATTCGTTCTTTTGCAGTGTCACATGATTCATTGAAGAATATGTTTAATGCGGAAACAGTATCTTACATATCTATTGAACTTGGGCTAACGAGCTTTTCTTGGTACTCTATAATGTTCAATAAATAATTTCCTGAGAAAATCTTCATTCCTCATCCTTATAATTGACCCCACCGGTGCTTTAAAAGAAACAATTCTTTCGAATTGGTCGCGAAAACTCTGCTTTTCTCTTGCTGGTTGACAATGTTTCATCGAAACATTTCAACGGCCATACTCCTGAAAGCCATTCTGACGCATCCGAATATTGAGATACTGTGGTGGTCGGCATTTGCTTTCATTTATCACCGGCAATTGAATGCAAACACTGCTATCTTCGACATTGGAATCGCTCGTTGGAGAACGTTCACTTTCTTGCCAAACACCACTCATCTTTGAATTTCTTCTGCGGCAGAAAGAAAAACAGAACGCTGCAAATTGTCGTCCGTTACTGCTAAACTTTTTCTAAGCTTTTGTTTGATTTTAGCTATTCTTGTCATCGACAGTGTTACCAGAATATATTGGTAGCTACGACTTTTGATTTGCATTCGTTTTATTATTATTATTTTGTTTTTGGCCAAGGTCGTTTCGTTACCGGCTTAAAAATATTAAAATCAAGACCTCCTTTAGATGAATATGAGCTAAACTCGGTTCATTTAGTTCCCTTTTTCTTTGACCATGGTCTCCGCCGGCTCAAACAGTCTGAATCAATATTTGTAGTTCTTTTGTCGTGAATACGACTTACTTTACTATGGGGCGCCTTTTCAAAATTTACCCTCTGAGAGAGTGATAAGTTTTTGATCGTGAATATCTGCTGTTGTGTCTAATGAATCAACATAATTCTTGCGACATCCCATCGGAAATATGATCACAATTTTATGATAAAGTTTTCAGTGGTGTGACATAATCTCAAATAGTTCAAAATTAAACTTTTCTGAAATGTTTGGTATAACCGAGTTTCAAAGAGGATAATTTATAAGGCGCGTTTGCCTAGAAGGATTTATATAATCTAACTACCAATAGAATCGTAAATGTTCAATCTGAACGTCTATTGCAACAACATTGAAGTTTTACAATAGTAAACTATTGAAAAACCTGTTTGATTTAATCCATGACAGCACCAGGCAATCAGAACGCGAGATGTCTGCATCTATACAAGAGCATCCAAATAAAAGATGAGTGGTTTATTTTTCCTACTATTTGCTGAGCAACTGTTCCCGAAACAAGACACACGAGAGCAACATCGAGGACCTGTCGTCTCACTGTTTCCCGTTCTGCGAACAAGAAAAGTAATTTTGCAAAGGGGCTGTCCGTACACCGCTACCAGTAGCAGGTATAAAATGAAATTTGATGTGAGAAATAGCGTCATACGAACGGCAATGCGAAAGTGGAAGTGATGATGTTGAATACATCTTTATACTAGTATGGGGTCGTGTGAAAATATGCCATGCGAAACAGGGTTGCCATATATACAGATTAATCTTTATAATAATAATAATAATAATAATAATAATAATAATAATAATAATAATATTTATAATAATATTAATAATAATAATATTAATAATAACAATAATAATAATAATAATAATTATTATTATTATTACTATTATTATTATTATTATTATCATTATTATTATTAAAATTACTCTTGAATACCGAAGATCGTCGATACATTTCAGACTAGGCCATTGCAATTGTCTCGTACTGAAATTTCGAGAAGAATCAGATATCTTCGAACTTCATCGCTTCAATAAAAATAAACTACAAATTTATCGTACCTAGACTTCTATATTAGCAAATTAAAAAGGAATTGTTTCAAGTTTGGAATAAATAGCTGTAGAATAGTAGCTGTTTAATGTAACTAATCTGTACTTTAATGTAGGTGTATCGCTTCAAACTCTATTAGTGAAAAAGTGGAAAGCTGGCACAATTCATACAATCAATCAACTAATTGATATTCGGAAAAGTGATGGGAGTGTGCCAATTTTTCGTATTCACGACATACAGTTATGTCTCTGACATTACCCACCCGCCTTTTTAATTCAAATTTTGGTCATGGTCGTCGCTACGGGCTCAAAAAGAAATCAGGTTAAAAAAAAACTTGTTTACAATGGCCATGAGCTAAACTTGATTCAATTGTTTTCAACTAAGCTTTGGCCATGGACTTCACCGACTCAAGCTGTATACTAATTTGTATTAGTATTGTTAATTTGGCCATTGTCATTGCGTTACCGACTCAAAAGTACATTAATTTTTTTTTATTGTGTAACCTAATTTTTATTTCATTAGTTTTTTGTTTTTTTTAATTAATTTTTTAAGTTCATTTTGCGTTGTAATAGGTATGAGCTATTTCTGGGAACACTTACCACATATTTATGTTCGTTTTTTTTTAGATTAACAACGCACATACTTAAATCATAACACTTAAAATACTTACACCAGTTATTCTGATCGTAGCAGGATCGTCAATGTGATATTTGTTGCACTGAAGATAACAGTATAAACACAAACACCAATTTATATGTTTCCTTTTTTATTTCCTCTACTCTACCATAACACCAATCCATCCCCGTCTACACGATCCCGACTAACTCTCCAATTCCATTGTCGATAAAAACAAGCTCCAAATACCGCACATCGCACTGTAACAGGGACCTAAAAATGGATTTATTTGAAGATTTCGGATAGAAATAGAAAATGCTTTTAGATCCTGGTAGAACGATTAATCAGAATGGGCACCAAAAACAAAATACCCTTAATGCATTGATCGAAAAACAGCAGGTGTAGTCAGGATGTTATGGCAAAGTTATCTTGCAACACTAGTGAAGTACACATTGATAAACCTATTTTTAGAAACCTATTTTAATTCATTTAGTGATGTGATGACTCCTTTTCATATTACTCGTACTCTCACACATATTACAGTGGATTTTTTTAAAAGAACTGAACTGACATTTGAATGAAAACAATAAAGCTTGTTTGGGTTCCTGCTTCACGACCTAAATAACTTAAATATAACCTAAACTTATAATTTAAATAGCGTTACGTTATTTGCATCGTCACTTTAAATGACGGCCTGATTTTTTTAATGGTTCGAAAGTCGAACCCGAAAACCATTTAAAAGTAATCTATGAGGCCATTAGAGTTAATATTACCTACAAATAGAAATAATTTCGAGCTCAATTATAATATTTTATAACTTTTTTTTCTCATCGTAGCTTTAGATGCCGCCTTGAAATTTTAAACACTAGTAGTAGCTCTGTAGTTTCGGAAATGGAAGTCGGATCCCAGTTCATTACTAACGCTATCATAAGACCTTTTAATCGAACTTAAGTTTGTGTGGATCGGTGTAGTTATCTTTGAGGAAACTGTTTGAGTTATAAATCACACAGAGATTCCTGAACCGATTTCGATAGTCTTAGACGCGTTCGAAAGGTACTTTACTTTACTACTTTTTATTACTTTCTATATTGCAAGCAATTCTCATTTCAATCATAGATGATTTTTATTCAATGTTTCACAAAGTCATGTCGTGTCCGTCTACTAGCGTTTTATTTCAAACATTTAAATTGGCACAATCTGCAAGCACGTGTGCCAAAGCATAGCACAAATAAAATCTGAGTTTCACGACCGTGACCGAATCCTTATCCTCTCTCACAGAACGCTAGGTGAGCTGCAATAAATTCCATGCTTTAAACGCACAGTTCCACTCGGCATGAGTCCACGTTGTTTGGGTTGGCAACCTTAAGCAAACAGAACCATTTGCTTATGTCTGGGGAAATAAAAATTTAATATTGATTACTCTGTTAGGTCTCGAGCATTGATCCAAATGATTCGATGTGAGTATTGAAAACCTCAATAGAAGAAGAGTTTTTCTTCTCTCTATGAACACCGAATACAAAAAAAATGTATGGGAAAAGTGAAAATAAATATCCAAACTGCACTGACTTGGTGAGAAGCTTGTAACATGAAAGCAAAGAAGTCGGATCAGAAGTAGGAACCGAAGTGAACCGCACAATCCAGCTGATATTAAAATGTTAAAATTATGAGATTGATTCAGGCATGTCCCTGTAGGAAACGTTGGTTGCAGAAAGAAATCAGCGTACCGTCGTTTCTCATGTCGTCCAATCCTTGAGGCTGTTCGAAAAGGAGCATGTAGTAGCATAACAGATGTGGGGAAAGGTGTCGTATCCGTATGATGTTTGGTTTGCACCAGTGAAGAATGAAATTATAAAGGAAGAAGATAAAATTGGTGATGTAATTGGATTTTCGTTAGCTACTTCTCGGCTAGTCGACGTTATTTGGATCACAATTCAGCCTGCCAACAGCCACCGGCGATGACGATGTCGGTGTTACATGGCAATATAAATCGTCGGGTGCCATCCCGTGTTGGATCGATGCAGGCTTTACTGCCACTTCTGGGATGTGAGTGCTGGCTCGAGAGTCGCTTATTGATTGGAGATATTGCGGAGAAAATTGATTGTGAGATTGAAAGTTAACCTATTGACAAGGTGCTATCAAATTGATCCACAGTGAATTGTATTATACAACTCGATTGTTGGCTTGCAGGAAGGAGGCTGCACGAAAGAGGTGGTTTTTCTCAAAACTGCTCTACTGAATATAAGAAACTGAAATAGAAAAGTTGTGGAAGAAAGATCAGGTCAGGCATAAGTCTTTCTTGTATGTAAAGGTTAAGGTATTGAAAAATCGTATTTTTTACTGCTGGCACGTCAAATATTATTCGACTCAGCTTGAAGAATTTGGAAACATGTGTTTGTGTATGAGTTAAAGTAGACTTTCCGTAGTAGGTTCTTTTCAATTATGTTCGAGACCAGCTGCCTCACCACAGGGATCAGTAGAGAATCCGAATGTTTTGATAAATAGGACGACCATAACAATATCATTATTACTGGGGCCGTTCATGAACTACGTAGACAAAAGAAGGTGCTTTTTTAATCCCCCGTCCATTTTCATAGACGTTCGTAGCTTTCTTCATTAACCACAAGCCTCCCTCGTTCAACTGAAGGTTTACGTGGACTTTTCATTTTCGCAAAACATGAGAAGATATTCTTAAATCTGTTTTCGGTGGCTAGTAATATTACTAAAAATATATTACATACCTACATGGATCACACTGACGAATACCAAACATTTCGAAAATGCATAAAAGTAGTCCCTCTCGTGTCAAGAAAGGTTACTAATGTGGAAATGTTTTCTTAATTTCATGAAACGTGATATAAAATAAAATAGTCACGGATACAAATACAAGAAGGAAAATACACATTTCAAGATTTTCATAATTTCTTAATCATGGTACCGGTAATGAACTTTTATCCGTGGAAATATAGATATCAACATTTAGGTATGTTTGAAAAATCCATTAAGAATTTCAAGTCGAAATTATGTGTCCGAATGAGGCCAACTTTTTTGTCCGGTTGAGCCCGGCACAGTAGTGCTACTAACGCAAGAGCAGCTTGGCGCAGCGAGTTTTGAAGCTGGCTGGAGGAATATAAGGTCCGTCATTAGAAGCACGGCTGCAACCGTACTAGATACGAGGTTATCGAATCGCTGGTAATGACTGGTTTGACGGCGAATACAGTAAGGGTGAGGATGTTGCAACACTGTACGAGAACGAACCAGGTGTGATACCGACAGAAGCGGAACAGACAGAACTCGGTTTTCCGGAGAAAAAAGCGTCATCAGGAAAGTCGTGATCGCGGAGCAATGGAACAGCTGTACCGCGTAAATGATACACGGAAGTTCTATGAGATGGTGAACCGTTCAATTATAGGCCACACGCCACAGGCCGAAATGTGCAGAGATACCTACAAGTGGTAGCTGAATAAGGCTGCTTACCATTTAAACTTCTGTTGGTACAGCGAATAGCAACTAGCAACACGTCTTTTGCAAAAAAAAACAAACAAACACCTGCTGGTACAACGAACTACACAGCACAGTATACAAAAAACAGCGGAATCCTTTCGCCAAACTACTGGGTCTATGTTTCCTAATGTCCTCAACCAGCACAGACTTACGGTTCGTAAGTAGTATAGTCCATCGCCGATAATCGACAAGGAATTAAGAAGAAAACTGGAGAGCTGGTGCAAGTAGCCAGATACAACCAAACCTCCGTTTACGAACACCTTTTTTTACGTTACCTCTTTTTACGTAACTCTTTTTACGAACCAAGTCCCGAATAACATAATCTTTTTTGACGAACCAAATCCAAAAATAACGTAACCTTTTTTTACCAACTTACTTCGTAAAAAAAAGGTTTATGCATACAAGGAAAAAGGATTTCCGTCTCATTTTTATTCCATAGAAGCTACTATAATGGATTTAAAAATTAGATTCCGGATAATGATGTAGCAAGTGCCTTTAAATAGGGAGGTGGAATGTATAAAACAGCATAATTCCGAAACTACTGAACGGATTGCCACCAAACTTGGCACAGATACTTTATGCTTTTCTGAGATGGTCCTAAGGGTATTTTAATGAGGGAGGAAGCGTAGTAAGTGTACTTAACAAAGGTGATCATAAAAAAAATTATCTAATTTGACGAGAATCGGTACTTTTTGAAGACTGTAGACACTTTTTGCACAACTTTGATATGATTATAAAAATATTCTGTGGGGAGAGGGTGTAGTAAGTACCTCTTAAAAAGGAGTGTAATGTTTGTAACGGCAGAACTCCGGAACTACTGAACGTATTGCTATCGAATTTGGCACAGATACTTCTGGCTCTTCAGAGATGATAATTAGGACATTTTCAAGAGGGAAAGTGTGTAGCAAGTGTCCTTAGCATGGGGGAGAGGGTCAATGACGAAATTTATATAATTTGAAGAGAATCGGCATTTAGACTAGAAGGAGGGGATTTTGAATATAAATTTTCATCTCCCATTTTTTGTAAAACAAGAGAGTGGAAAAAATTTCAAGGTCGTAGTAGATAGTATTGCTGTTGTTAATTTGATTGCAGCGTAATTTTTTTCAAATAAATTCAAAAGATCTGGTAAAATTTTGCCGGGGTATTCAAAAAATTAAGGAAAAATAATGTTTATCTGCCTATGAATGCGAGTGTATTTATGTCTCAGCATAACTACGGAACAACTAAACGAACCGCCACCAAGTTTGGCACATATACTTTCTACATCACTCAGGGTAATCATGGAGGAGATCTGTAGTAAGTTCTCTAACAAAAGGGAAGTTAAATCAAAATAGATTATAAGGTTATTTTTAGGATGAGGGAGTTTAACAAGTGCACCGAACATGGAAAGTGTAAAAAAAATTTTACGAAAAATTGGTACTTCTAATTGGTACGAGTAAAGTATATATCTAGCAACTAAGTGAGGTTCACAAAAATATTCACCAGAGGGAGGAGGAATAAGTATTCTTAACATTGACCTGAATTGACGAAAACATACAATCAATGTGAATTTTGGTATGTAAATTGAGAAAACTGTCGAGACAAGGTGATGGAAATAAGATTACAACAACATTTGTATTAACTGAATCATTATTCTATAGGTTTTCCTCGCCGATGAACGACCGAAATGGTTAAAGCCTTGGTACAATAAATTATATAAAAACGTTATTCTATAGAACGAATGTAGTTATGATGTTAAACAGCCTATCGTTATAAAATAATCATTTTCAGATGGAAAATTTTGAGCAATTAATGATGTCATACAAATTTTTATAAAGAAGAGGGAGTAGCAAGTGTACATAGCCATGGAAACCAAAGGTATTGTAGATCGAATGTAACGAGGAAGTACGGAAGTACGTTACAAGCACATATACATAATTATTCAAGTACGTTACAAGCACATATGCTTATGAAACTCGGAGGCTATTAAGAAGGTATTTATAGAGAGAAAGGTGTTTTAAATGTGTCTAACAAAAGGGTTCAAATATAAAACTGACCCAATTTGTGTAGAATACCATCAAAATTATGATTATTCTGAGATCTGAGATGGGACACTGATCACTTGCAATCTGAATATGAACGGAGTATTGTTCAATCGGGTTTCCGTCTCACTAAGCAGGACAACTTCGAGAATTTTTTTCGGCCTTCCCTTCACGAAACATTTCCGAGCAACGCTGGGTAATCCAGCTAGTATATATATATATATATATATATATATATATATATATATATATATATATATATATATATATATATATATATATATATATATATATATATATATATATATATATATATATATATATATATATATATATATATATATATATATATATTTATATATATATATTAATATATATATATATATATATATATATATATATATATATATATATATATATATATATATATATATATATATATATATATATATATATATATATATATATATATATATATATATATATATATATATATATATATATATATATATATATATATATATAGGCTATTATCACCAACAGTGATCGACATCGGGAACTTTTTTGTACCCACCAATTGATCGTATTGGTGCGAATAACCGTTGGTTTTAACAAGACGGGACAATGGCCCACAGATCAATTCCCGAACCGCATAATTTCGAGAAATTCTCATGTGAACAAATTGGCCGTCTAGATCGAGTGTCTGACTCCTCTTGGTTATTATTTTTGGGATTTTTTGAAAAGTAAAGTGTATACGAATGCTTTACGCGGAGTATCTTGCTGTAATTTAAGTCATAGCTCTGGAAAAAGTCATCCAAAACTCTGATGTGCCAATGAGAGCCTGTGAACAGAGCCGCGGTTTCAAACATAATTACCATGATCCAACCTATTATATACATTAAAAACTCACGATTAACTTTCACAAAATGTGTGTTTTATTTCACATTGAAAAAAACTAATCGATGAACCCTTCTTTCATGGTTCTGTTTTTGTTGAGATTGATCAATCAAAGCGATGCTTTCCAACTGATGTTTCGCTTATTACTACAAAATCATTTTTTTTTAAATTTTGAACTGGTACGGGCACAAAAATTTAGTCATGTTTCGGGTATTCGAATCCGACTTTGAAAGTTTTTTCGGGTTTGGGTCGGATGCGGGTAATATTTTCTTGTTTTCAATCGGGTACGGTTCAGTATCGGGTTCAAAAAACCCATCTCTAATAAGTACGATATGTGATATAACGTCACTATCAGGTCAATGGGTTATTTAGATTTTACTTTTTTGCTCTAGAAGATAGAAAAGTTTGTCCAACGTAGTAAAAATTCTCTAGAAAAAGGTGCAACGCTGGTAAGAAAACCTGCTGGTGCGCTGTGTACCTGAATTCTATTATTGGTCCTCGTACACTGGTTCTACTAAGTAGATAATATTTTATTCATACTATTCATTTGAACATTCCATTGGATCAACACAGTGTGGCAATATTGAATAATTTTTTGTTGATGCTCTATAAGGCGTCGTATCTAAAGAATTTATATGATTAATTCATAGATCTATGTTCTCATCGCGTATCACATCAATTGAACGAAATGCGATACATGTGGAAAGACAACTGTGCGAAGACAAATCTCCCAAGCATCATATCATCATAGAATTTAAAAAAAGGAAAACAACATACATAACAAAGTCAGATTACAGATATTCCTTTAAATGTTCTAAGCCGCATGTGAAAAAAAAAACAGTTAGCAAGCCTCCATAAGGTATTTGCGCTTTAACCAGATCAACATACAAAGCGGAAAAGGCAATAACGATAGATACTTCTCAAATCAACTCCCTCTGTGTCTAGTTGAAGCAATATTCTAGGAGTGAGTATTCGGAATACCTCGTCCTTCTTCAATAACGAACGGAATTCAATAGAGGGCACATTATGATAATTACTTACCATTGTACGAACGAACAGTTCGATTCTTTGGTTCTGCAATGCCTACGGCACAATCCCGCATCGACGCTCACAGGAAGCTAGACGAGCCGATCGAATAATTAAATCAGGTAAATGTGAATCCACAGAACGAGTTTCCTTCTGGCTGGTTCGGATTTATTGCAAAACGGAGGATGATTTCTTTCAATGATTTTATTTTTCAAATAACTCTTTGTCAATTTGAGTGTGTTAGTCTCATCATACATACTAGAATTGTTTCAATTGGTTTAACATTTTCAATTTCCTTCTCAGTTGTGTGGGTGTGGTTGTTTGCTTTCATTAGCTCCAATTAGCTCATTAGGGTCTGTGCTATATACAGATACAGGGTTTGGTTTAATTTCATCCAGTTTTAATTCTGTGGAATCTGGTTTTTGTCTTTTTGTGCTTCTCTCTTTTTCTGGATCCAGCAGATTGTATCAATCCTACTTCACTTATGTGAACATTTTTTCGGCTTTGCCAATTCTCAAGAATTTCACTCCAGCGGAAAATGGGAGAAATAAGTTTCAAGAGAAGTTTTCCTTCGCTCTTCTTTCATTAGTAGCTACTTACAGTTAAAAGGGGGGACTGGTTCCACCCGAAGGAAGAACTTAACTTTCTTCTTTTTTCGTAGTGTTTGTGTTTTTCTCATTATTCTAATGAAGTTTGCCTGCTTTTTCGTCTCTTATTATATTAAATTACATTTCTTTTGCTTTCAATTAAAATACTTTCCCACATTTGAGTTTCAGTCTTAAGAAATGCTCTAAAGTTTAGACTAAACAATAAATTAACAAATATACAGTCGCTCCGTTGAATTCACTCAAAAGTTTGCACCTTTTCGTCTCTTGGGAACCGAATCTTGATTGATAGGTTTTATTGTGCATAACACGATTAAAATTTTTCATCTAAATTTTTATGTGAGAGCTGTGCCGTCAAACAAAGAGGAAACTTTCCGGCATTCACTGCTACCCTAATCAAAGTGTCCTAATTTGTACGATACGATTTTCATCCATGCTCTCAGTGCCTTCGAACACTGAGCCGATTCTAATTAATCATTTTACAATGAGAAAAAAGTTTATCCTTAAATTACGCATAACAGAAAAACACAATATGATCCGGCCGGAGAATTGCAGATAATCCTCTCGTCATTGTCATCACAGAAACAGTTTACTAAATCATTCCATTTTACTACACCTCTGTTCAATTGCATCGAACATCATGTCTAGCTTTTATGCCTTTCATACTTACATCGTAAGAAGAAGTTCATTATGTACAGAAGGTTAATAATCATTATAATTATTGTTAGTTTTGGTATTACTATAATTATTCTTATTATAATTTCCTAATATTTATGACGTCGTTTGGTCCTATATTTAATACTTTTACCGAAAACATACCATCATCAATCATTCTATCCGATAACAATGAGCAACTCGATCCATGCCAGCAGTACAGTGAGGGAGGAAAGTAGAGAGAAAAATCGAAACTTACCGGGGGAAATTCAGCGCCAAGCTGCTGTTGTGTAGCCTTTTCTGCTAATGTAAAATATTCAGGAAAAGGAGCAGAAGAGCAGTATGGAAAAAACTTCTCAGTAAGCAGGTTGAGTTGAAAATTTGTTTATTTCTCTTCACCTTACCGGCATAGCCAATTTGGCACAATGATTTTTTCTTATCGAAGTGGAATTTTTTTTCGCATCATGGCGCCTCAGTTTCACGATGGCGGCTGCTGGTCGAACGAAATTAGGCTTCGTGCTTCGAAAGGTTTACAAATTGAGTTATGGTCGTTTGATGGACTTTTTGTATTTCTTTCGAATCAATCTAAATTGGATTCAACTCTAGTGTAAACAATTTCCTCGATGTAACTTGACAAGACTTTTCAATAAAGGATGGATTGCCTCCGTACTTTGTTGTCGTGATTGGCCATACCATGCCAGGTATTTCTTGGCCTTATGTAATGAGATTTCTTTTTGAGAAAATGCTAAACATTTATTAAAAATCTGTTTGCCTTTCTCTTACAGAAAGGATACGCAATCAATGTGAAAACCGACTTTCCAGGTCCGATGGGTCGAGTTTCAAACCTTTCGAATAATTTTGTCGAGAATGCACACTATGTGCCACCATTTGAGGTCATATTAAATTTTTTTAACGGTAGTATTAAAATGATCTAGCACCTTAAAAACAGTCCATTCGAAAATTTCTGAACTGAATATTTTCAAACTTTGTCTTCCATGTGGCATCACTCAACCGTGTTCATCTAGGAATGCTCTAGGAATGTTATGATACTACTGCTTCTAAAAATTAGAGGTGAACATTTTATGACAAACTCTACAGTGAGTGACATTTCAAA
This sequence comes from Malaya genurostris, assembly GCF_030247185.1. NCBI lineage: Eukaryota > Metazoa > Arthropoda > Insecta > Diptera > Culicidae > Malaya > Malaya genurostris. The sequence goes on along the minus strand of NC_080571.1, from coordinate 124,188,143 downwards.
AATCGATTTTTTGTTATGCCAGACACAGGCAATGCGAAAGTTTTCAATTGAGATCAGGCTAGAGTTTTTAATTGCTGAATAATTGTTCCCTGTAGTCAGTGTTGGTGATTGCCGAAAATTTGACTGAAGCTGCTATATTGCTATCTATATTGTATACAACATTTTCAATCCGATAGAAGATGCTATAAGAACTCGAGTCTATCAATGCATGAACCGTGAGAGAATTTTGCTACATTTCTTCGCTCAACTTCATACTCTGAGTATTTCATGTTCTTAAAAAAAATTTACAGTCTGATAATGATCGTTGCTGGAATTTCCCAAGAGAGAATCGCAAGTTCACAATTATCGCAGAAAATCGAATCGATGATTCTACTTGATGATTCTCATACTAGGTTGCAATATTTCAAAACGCTTGTGGGGAGCATTTACAGCTATTTTCATAGATACAACTTATACAAAGATTATATGTACATAGTTAGAATAAGCGGGAATAGTAAAATGATTCTATCGCAATTATCAACTTCCATTATAGAATCGAATCGCGAAACGAGAATAGGCGACCGTTTGTTGCTTCAGAGAGGATCCCCACAGCAGCGTGCCATGTGAGCCATGTCAGGTTTTTGTTGTTGCGATGATTTCCGTTTCTCTTGTATGGCACTGATTCAATCATTGAAGAGTTGCCAGTGAACGTTCTTTGATACGATAAAAGCCATCCTTGCCTATATTACTTAAAATTTTCTTGGACCTTCACGATTAATAATTTATATCTGGTATTTTAATAGGGTGGTGCATTTATTTTCCATCCGGATGGTGCTTTAGTTGGAAAAAGAAATCATGTACCATCAAACTATATCCAAGAGCTTTTGTCCAAATAATTTAGATACGATTTAAACTTCGTTTGGATGACTGTCTAATTTAGTACGAAGGTGGCTTTCAGAAATCTCGTTTATTTAAAAATCAACACATTATGTATTTTCAAGACATCGATTTCGTAAGCAAGTTTTTCGTATCTACTCTTCCCTTTGATGATTTTTCAACAATATAAATATTCAAACTTTGGCGGCGATGTGGTAGCACTTACCCATGTCCGATTAGTCTTAAATTTTGAATAGAGACTATTTTAAGTTGCCAAATCATTTGAACAGTACCAATTTATTTGTGGCGGAAGCGTTCAATTAATGTTGTTTCAAATAAAGATATGGCTTTTTGGTCATTTGGTATCTCGTCAAAACATTTATTTTTCGTTAAAGGCCAACATTTCGAAGGTAATGAAGCCTTTAACAAAGTTGGCCTTTAACGAAAAATAAATGTTTTGACGAGAAACCAATTGACCAAAAAGCCCTTTATTTGAAAGTACCAATTTGAACAATTTCATTTGAACCTAAATATTGGCACTCTATTGTGAATGTATGTATACTAAAATCCCAAATTACGCGAACTAAATTTATACGAATTGAATTTACGCGCCTTTTTTATGCGTTTGATTTGAAAAAAAACTTCTTTTTTTTTCAATTTACGCGACAATTGCGTAAAAACAGTTATTGCATAATGAAGGAAAATTTTATTCAAATGTATACAAAACAATCCAACATACTTCAGTGAATTGAACATTATGAAATGTGAAACGGAATTGTTTTGTTCATAAAATCTTGTCAAGGTCATAGGTATCCAGGAATTCTGTGAAAAAAAGAAATTAAATTAAAAACGCGTGACTGGAGGCTTTTGTATGACTTTTGAGTGCGGTATATGCTCGTAGTACTATATTCAGCAAATTGACATACTGTGATAATGTCTGTGTTCTTGTCCATCCAAAACCTCCTTGGAATATAGGCCTTAAGATCTACCAACAAAACCGATGACAATAGTGAATATATTTTTTGTGGTCCATACTCGTGGTATCATATTGAATTCATGGGATCATTGTGATGAATTATAAAGAAGTGCTAGTTCGCCCAAAAACTATCTGGAGTTCAGACCTTAAGATCTATCACCATGACAAAGTGCAAAAACGAACTTATTGTCGTCGCTTCGTACTCGTGATACCACATGCAATTAATAGGCTTATTGTGAAATGAAACGAGTATGGAACGTGAAGATTAATTTCGTTAGTGTATTTTGCTGTTCTGATAGATCTTACCTGAGCTTCATGGAAGTTTTTGGATGGCGTAGATCTATCAGAATAGCAAAATACAGTAACGCACTTAATCTTCACGTTCCATACTCTTGGCTCACAGCAGTTCTTAGATGACTGAAAATATTTTTGAAACAGATCAGACTAGACAAGTAAGCAATATGTAGTTCCTCGACTATAAGCAGCATTGAAAAATTATACATAAGCTGCTGTTTGCTCGTGAAGATCTTAAGACCTTCTTTCACCGAAGTTCTTGGATGACTTAGAACATACCTGAAACAGCTATAAATAGACAAGTAAGCAATGTGTAGCTCCAAAAATATGAACAGCAAACAAAAAACACACATTAGCCGATGTAGTTCTTGCTGTGACACAGTGTAGTCCTTATGGACAGTATTCCAAGTATTTCTTGGATCTTGGAATATCTCTTACGGATTTCCTTAGTCAACCAAATATACTTTGCTTATAATTGTAGTTAGATTATTGAGGTTCCAGTGTATGTAACATCCACTTTTCGCGGAGAGAAAAAAAAGATTGCTGGTTTTATTTGAATATGATTTCCAGTTCCAGAATATGTGCACTAGCTTCACTCATATCAAATTTTCTCAAACTCAAATTGAAATGAAAGGTGTTAAGATTCCATATAATGTCTGAATTTATTTCGATTTGTCTTCCGGTTCCGAAATTACAGGGTAATATATGTGGAAATGGCCATGTGTTCATGAGTGGTATGCGTGTTTTAGAAACGATTCTGAATACATCAATGACGGACAGACGAAAACCATGAATTTTCCAGAGAGCACAGAGAAAGTGCGAGATTTTTCCAGCATAACGATTTTTACATGGACATTAAATTGGGAACGTCCAAATATTCATTCTATTGCAAATCGAAAGTATCTCTTATTTAGAAAAAGTTCGGTTTATTTTGAATGTAGTAAGCAATATAGTTAATATAGAATTCGAAGCAATTCAAATTTAACATAACATTATTTTTGAATCGGTGACCGTATTTAGCTTCTGTCGGCTCGACTAACGAAATGAAATTTCTTTTCAGGTTTTCAGGTGTACAACTTTGCTTCCGCCCCGTTTTCCGGTTGTTGGACCGGCTGAGGCTGGTCAAAATACATAGATGATAATGTCTTTAGAGTGAGTGTGTACAGTGCCTAACGAATTGTCATCGCCGTTTCAGTGACAGTTGTTCTTGTTTTCGTAATATTCACGCTCGAAAATGTCTGTTTATGTGCCCAATTCTAGCCATTTGCGGGAAGTTTTACTTTTCTGTTACAATTCGAAAGAAAAATGCAGCTGAAGCGCATCGAATGCTCTCAGAAACTTACGGTGATGCTGCTCTAAGAAAAAGAACGTGTCGGGAGTGGTTTCAACGTTTTTAAAATGGTGATTTCGATGTCGAAGACAAACATGGTGGTGAAAGAGAAAAAACCTTCAAAGATGAACAACTAGAAGCATTGCTTGATGAACAATCGTGCCAAACCCAAGAGAGCCGAATCGTTGGGAGTGAGCCAGCAAGCCATTTCAAAACGTCTCAAGGCCCTGAGCATGATTCAGAAAGAAGGGAATTGGGTGCCGTACGAGTTGAAACCGAGGGACATCGAGCGCCGTCTATTTGTATGTGAGCAACTGTTTCAAAGACAAAATCGTAAGGGGTTTTTACATCGAATCGTAACCGGTGATGAAAAGTGGGTTCGATACGATAATCCTAAACGCAGAAAATCATGGGGAAAGCCCGGGCATTCTTAAAACCGTGTGAAATCATCACAGGAGATCGCTACCGAACGCAACTGATGCGCCTTAGTTGCGCGCTAAAAGAAAAGCGGCCACAATATCAAGAGCGACATGACAAAGTCATCTTCCAGCACGACAATGCTCGGCCTCACGTCGCAAAAGTGGTCAAAAAGTACCTGGAAATGCTGAAATGGGATGTATTGTTCCACCCGCCGTATTCCCCAGATGTCGCCCCTTCTGACTTCCACCTATTCCGTTCGATGACACACGGCCTGGCAGAACAACATTTTCAATCCTTCGAAGAGTTGGAAAAATGGATTGCTTCTTGGATAGTGACAAAAGATGACTCCTTTTTTCGAGCCGGGATCCGAAAATTGCCGGAAAGATGGGAGAAAGTTGTCGCTAGCGACGGACTATACTTTGAAAAATACATCTGTAAGCACTTTTTCGCAATAAAGTTTTTAATTTTGGAGAAAAAGGTGGAAGCAAAGTTGTACACCTGATATAATGTTTATCGAAAAAATATACTCACTTAATTTTATCAGCGATGTCTGGAGCGATTTTCACAAACGTAGGCTCAATTTAAAGGTTCTGCAGTGTATTGCTAATTAATCCGACTTCCGGTTTCTAAATTGTAAGGTAAAGTATGTTTAAAATATCATACCGTCATATAAAGTTACGATGCAAAAATCGGAAAAGTTCAACTTTTAGTTTATGTTAGTTGCTTATCAAAAGATCCGATTTCGGCTATATAGTTCCCGTAGTAGTGGTCAAAAATTCCAACAATTGGAACTCACTCCATTCTCGCAAAAATACATAAACCGATTTTCGCATACTTCGACTTGAATAAAAGGACCTACAGTTCAATGAACTGCTATTAAATTTGATCGACTTTCGATCTCAGAGTTGCAGGGTAAAGCGCGTTTTCAAATTTCAAACTGTCTTTTAGAGCGATGAAGCGAAAAACGAAAAGAAATTAAATCTTATTCCGAACTAGAAGATTGTGTTCAATTTTTTTTATTTTCATTCAAGATTCAATACAAAGTGTTTTGAAGAATCCCTCTGTAATATCTTTTAGAATATGAATAATATGAGAAAGACGTCATCGCATAACTAGGTGGATTGAAACGAGTTTTTGCAATGTACACTCCCATTTTTTTCAATTTCGATTATAGAGGTTTTAACCTTCAGGTCATTCGACTCCTCGGACCAGAAAAATTTTCCGACCATATGTGAGGGGTTGGGAATCGAACCCAGGTGGGCTGCGTGAAAGGCATCGACTTACCCATCACGCTATACCCGTCCCCACTACCAAATTCAAAATCGTATTCGTGTTTCACCTGGTCGTATCCCGTTAACCTTCGGTAAGATCTTGATACACTGTCCAGGTAAATGATTTCGGTTACCTTTCGCAAAAGGCTGCGACGGTAGAAATAAGCACATTCGTGATTACATGCGTATTTTTCCTACAAAATAAAACATCAAGACGGCAGTGCAATCAAGATTTCATCATTAGATTGCTTCCGAGTTCTCAGCCTGATTCCGATAGCAGACCTGAAAAGTTTTTGCCGAGGATGAACACGTAACTGCTTCGAATTACGAAGAAGGAAAGGATAGCGAACGAAGATGCTCTATCGTGATTGCCGAAATAGTCGGTACGGAAATCAAGATTAATATAAGCAGAATTTTAAATGATTTTTGTAATGAACTGTTACATAGAGTTTTACAGAAAATCAATTCCTGCTGATCAATTCCAGTTCTAATGAAGCTGTACTGGTGATCCTTCGGAGTGAACTGTATACTTACTGGTTATGAGAGCAACTTGTTTCTAAAAAAATATTTTCATACTCAGGAATATCAATACAAATTGTGAATATACCAGTTGGTAAAAGAAAACCCTACGCGTTCAAACATGCGAGTCATATAAATGTAATGCATACATTCATCAGAAGAGTTTATTTACGTTGCCTTGTAAATCAGAAGAGCGTGAATAAATTAGATAGCTGTTCTAATTCCTCAATACAAACAACTATGTCGGAATGTTGATGAGGCTTCCGTCAATCAGATGGAAAAGTTGGGTCTACCGCGATCCTTGCCAACGGTTTCTAACCAACAGTACGCATGTAATGAAGCTCCAGTTCAACATAAAAACAAAAAAAAAACATCATAGCAGCAAAGGCCAACAATTTGAACTGCTGAATATCTCACTCGCCAAGTGGGTTCATGTCAATTAATAATCACTTCTTTTTCTCTCTGCTTTCCGGCTATAAATTATATCGTGGAATTCCGATTTATATACAAAAAGTGAAGGGAACAAAAAGCACCACTTGAATAAAACAGAAACCTTCCGAGCTGGATGCTAACCTCCAGCCTCCCCTTCCCGGTTAAGATGCTAGTAGTGCAATTTATTATTCACATCCTTCCGTTCTTTTTCGTATAAAATCGTAACAGAGCGAGCAAAAGTCATTACAGAGACAGCGACGGAGTGAATGAGTGAGCCCGGTGTCGGTGTAAGTGCAGTATCTCCTATACGTATTATGTACACAATTTTTTTTATTCATTATTGATTTATACCTAAGTACGCCCATCAATTAATAATTAATTGATAACACTTCTCGTGTACCGAACTCCTGGCATCATGGATTTAAAACTATGAAGCGCCGGCATTGCATTACAACTGCTGCTCTTGTAGTTCGGGGTGGTTATGCTGATGGTAGTGGTGGTGGTGGTGTTCGTAATGCTGATACTCGGCATACGGATGCTTTCGGCATTTGTCCTGCTGGCGGAGATGATGGTGGTGCTGCTGCCGGTGCTCGCATCGAGATTGCTTCTCGATGGCAAAGGATACTTAACGTCACACTCGTAGCTCGTCCATCGCATTCTGTGCCTGATTGGAGGTAGTCAAGTTGGACTTGACGCAGCTCTTTTTCGTCAGCGTCCCGCAATTGCTACCGATCAGTTGTAACGCATGTTGCGACAGTATCGTCCCATCCGGAACCGATTTAATATGCTTCGGTGGCGGTGGTGCCCGTTGTGGCAGATCGGCAAACTCCGGTGGCGGCATCTGATGATGCTGTAAGGCATGGTGATGTCCCAGTATCGTTGACGGGTCGCTTTTCGCGTGAATGGTCAAACTTTCCAGTTCACCGCAAATATTGTTCGGCATCTGACCGTTTTCGTTACGTTTCTTGCTATTTCTCGAATCGTTTAACCTCGTTTTGTCACGTTGATAGTAAACACCGGCAAAAATAAGAACATTCAGTATCAGCAAACTACATCCGATTGCTATCGTCACGCTCAACGCCGTGCTGTAAGCGGCGAAACCGTCCTCCTGTGGTGAAGCACCCCCGTCATCTTCGGACCCCTCCGACGACTCCGCTGTCACCGGAATCGGCTTATGGACGTTGTGACGACTGGCGCTATTGTTAATCCCGTAAGTGGAAAAATTTAGCAGAGAAAATACTTGTGTGGTGAAAAGGGAAAAGTTGGAATTGGCAGTCGTTGGGTCTCGCAGTGGAGGATTAAGTGGCTTCACCGTCGGCACGGGTACGTTTTCCTCTTCGTCATCCTCGAGCGCGTGGTGTGAGCTGGGCACATCATCGCCGCCAGGCTTATGTAAATCTGGCACCAGATTGAGCCAAAATGACAGTCGATGTGCGCGGTAATGATTTTTCAGTTTCGGTTTCGTATCTAGGTGAGAAATAATCATAAAAAGAGATCATGAATGTCATTGATTCTTGCCTGAACGAACCAACCATACAACTCGCCAGTCTGCGGTCAATCAGATAATTGAATCTATGAAAGGTCGTCGAAAACTTACCTAGATTTAGGAATTTTTTATGCACGCTTTCGTACGGCGTCCATTCGATGTTTTTAAACCGGGTCCGGTCCCGTATGTGGTCATTTTCGAGTTGCTCGTTCGGGTTTCTGTATGGAATTAGAAAAGATTTAAACGATAAATATCACCTCGAAATTTCGGTCGTACCTCCCAGCTGAAAATGGGAGGATTTTCATTAAATGAATTTTCCCAGAAATGGTGAAAAGAAAATATGACCTCTTCGAGTGGTTTCGCTACCCCACTACGATCCCAACGAATAATCTAGGGAACGTTTCAATTATAGAACAGAGTTGCCCTTTTCCACCATCCACTTCTCAAAACTCTCAGCCCTAGATAGTGGACACAATCGCAAAGCTTACAAAGTGCTGAGAGGGTGATATTTAAAGATTGCAGTCCGTTTCGGATAAGTTATGTGTGTGTGGGGACCTTTTTCGGTTATTTTTTTTGGTGGATTTGCTTTGATGAAAGCTTTGAGGTTTTGCGAACGAATATTCTTGATTTAATGCTGTGGGGATGGTGAAGCACTCAGAAAGGAAAGCGAATCGCCCTGGCTTTGTCATCGTCGAGATGAATGTTGGCTTAGATATCAGGCGTTGCCAAGGCTACGGATCATATGGAATGAATGTGGTGAAACGCAAAACTAAATTGAATGCCGGAGAGCGAGAAGTTGTTCCTAGAAAGCTTCGGTAGCTATCACGACTGCTTACGATTTGATGGGTGCATGTCATATCTTGCCTCACCGAAGAAAGATATTAAATATTTTGCATTTTTCAAACTTTCTAATACTGTGCGGATTGCTGATATGTTTATACATATTGATGAAAATTATGTAAAACTAAATGAAGTAATCTAGGTGCATAAAATGTTACCATTACGTTCTTCGTACCACTACGTTCTTTAGCATGTTGTACTTGAATTATCGTTAACTTTTTGCTTGAGTAAATAATGTTCTTTCTGTTAGATTCAACGAAGCATATGAATAAGAATCGACAATGCTAGCAACGAACGTCTTCATCAGTACTCTGAATAAGAAGGGCAATGTTTAGTTGATGTATACTTAAAGCAAGGCCATCGACGTGGTTTCACGAACAACGAAGTAGAAGATTGAAAACATTTTCTAGGTAATTGAACTTAAATGTACCTGTATAAATTTTAGGAGATTATTGTGTATTCATCGGGAGCGGGTCATTGCGCCGAAAGCCATTTCGCCGAAAGTCGTTTCGCCGAATAGGTCATTTCGCGCCGACCCGCCGTCGGAAGCGGCGACCTCTTGCATACAAACCTGTAACCGCCTCGTTTGCCGGTCTACTCAAAGCTAGGTTTCTTTGATTTAGTTAGGTCCGAACAAGCGGTAGCGAGGTCGGACGGCACACGAATCAAATCGATGTGGCGAAGCCGCATTAGATATTTTTTTATTTAGTAAATGGAAAATATAACAAACATTTGCTTTGATGATTAGTGGGTAATAGTCAACAAGTTTCTTTGGGAACTCCGTTCTGAGGTTCATGAATCAATCTTTATTCAAGAAGTACAATTGTAGATCAACAAAACGGGCGTTAACGTTATCATCTTTAATTTGTCTTTATTTTAAATCCATTCCCATTACGATTTTAAAACAATTGCAGAAATCGGCGAAATGACCCTTTCGGCGAAATGACATTCGGCGAAGTGGCCCATTCGGCGGAATGACTTTCGGCGAAACGTCATGTCGTCGAAATGGCTTTCGGCGACATGACCCTGATCCGTATTCATCTCCGCCGACCGATCATAATTTTTGGGAAATAGTTATATGACATTTCCATCTTGATTTTATATAAAACAATAATCTATTCATTTGTAGTGAGATATTTCCTTTATAATATGTTTTTATTGGAATATTGGATTTATTGGATTTTCGCTCTATTTGTTTTTTTATTATACACTAATAATTTTGCTTTGCTGGTTAACATTTCAAAAGTTTATTTCTTCAGAATACAACGACCCAAAATATTCATCGTCAACAGGGTATGGTAGTCTAAAATGGTGGGTTGGCATAAAATTTCGAAGTCATCGTTGATTTTTTTGGTAATAGCATTAAACTTTAAAATATATGCGTTATCCATGAATTCATATGAAAGTGTGAAAATGTAAAAATTTGTCACTTCACAAATAGTTACCAACACCTTGCACGAAAATATATCATATAACACATCGGCTGAAAAATCCCGGGTCTAACAGATAGATGGCGCTAGTTTATTGCAGTCACCTTTAAAAGACAGCTGTTAAAATTTCTTGATATTCTATTGGTTAGTTTGTGAGTTATTGTGCTATGAGTGACGCTTCTTCTGTTATTTCAGTACAATGGATCAAAAACAATTTCGTATTTTAATTTTACACTGCTTCTGGATGGGAAATAATATCGTTCAAACGAAGCAATGCACAGTGGGGAAAAATGGACCAAAAAGGCGACGATTTTTTGGAGGCATGATACAGCTGACCACAAAGCACAGGTGTAAAATAGTCAGTAAAATCGATTCCATGTATTCAGAAGGACCGCACGAAGCGCTATCATGTTCATTCTACCCCAAGTTCCCTTTTTATGCTGCATTGTATTCAAGCTTAACTATATAACATGAAGCCGAAGAGCTTGCAGAAGTGCGAATAGAATGTTTCCGATGTAAAAAAGTCTAACAAATCGATTGCATATAGTTTTATAGTTTTATTGACAGCAGAAAACTCGTTGCACCGTTTTACTCCATTTCTTTTCTAGTTTTAATATTCAGTTGAAATATGATCTACAATCCAAAAGAAGATCCAATACGATCTATCAATATTGGTTCCTATTACGTGCAAAACATCTGTGATCCAATTAAACACAATAGGAATGACAGTACTAGCCTGTTTAACCCGTTTTACCCCAATTTATATCAAAAGTCGTATTTCTGGTTAAACTTCCTCTCGCATACCGAAAGCAGGCTGATTGCGGTTGATGAAAATCTATTGATATTACGAAGAAAGACCTGAAAATAGGATTACAAATGAATTCAATGTGCAGCAAAACCTTAAGACTCGTGCGGTCATTGAATTCATTTGTTATCCTTTTTGCCTTTCTCATATAGAAAGGTTATGCAATCACTGTGAAAACCGTCTTTTGAACCGAGGCCCGGAGGGCTGAGTGTCATATACCATTCGACTCAGTTCGAATATTATTTAGATCCGATTTCCGGTTGGGGAGTTATGGGGTAAAATGTGCAAAAAAATTTTCGGATCCGGAAATATAGGGTAAAGTGGGTTAAAATTGTATACAATCTCTGAAAAGGGGGAAAAATCTAAAAAAATTTTCTAAATCGACCTCGAATCTTTTCCAATTGATAGTTTTTATCAGTAGACGGTCAAACAAACCGATTTCGGTTATTCTTTTAAGAATCGAAGAAAATTATTGTGCAGAATACCACAGTATTATATACGATAGTATGATTGATATGAGAAAGGAATCATTACACCACTAGGAGGATTAAAACAGGTTTTTTTTAGGTCTTTCTTCACAATATCAATCGATTTTCGACTTATACGACTTATGAATTAAATTGGGGTAAAACGGTTTAAACAGGCTAGTACTGTCATTCTCATTGTGTTTAATTGGATCACAGATGTTTTGCACGTAATATGACCAATATTGGTAGGTCATAATGGATCTGCTTCGGGATTGTAAATCTGAATTCAACATAAAATTATATTTGTGGGAAAATTGGGGTAAAACGATGTAGCACGAAGCATGCGATCATGAACACTATCTGTAAATTATTATTTGAGGTTATATGCGAAACATAGAAATGTCTTGTTTAACCAAAATTGGTCCAAACACCGATCAGTTCTGTAAATTCATGGAAGAAGATGACTGGGGGTAAAACAGAATAGAGTTGTTTGAGGTCAATCTTATTTAAAACAATCCATTTATCTAACTTATGAGCATGTCAGGAATACCTTCCGATTGGTTGAATTGAATTTTTTCCTGAGTTTCATAGTTAGTTTTCAAAGTAAAGTCAGAAAAAAAGAGGAATTGGAGCAAAACGGGCATGATTGTGAATTTTGCCGATCTTCTATCATAAATCGATTCTACAGAAAAATTTGCATAAGAAATACTAATTTTGAAAATATTTGCTTGTTTTTATAAAATTATTGAGCAAAGTCGCGTTTTTGATCGTTTTTTCCCACTGTGCAATGGCTTAAAAAGTGTTATAGAGACTCCGCTCCATTAGAACAATAATAAAATTTTGGTTTGCTGTCTTCAAACGTGGTTGTAGAGACACCGATGATGCAGAACGCAGTGGACGGCCAAATAAGGCAGTAGCACCAGAAAACATAAAATAATCCACGTTTTGTATGATCGAAAAGTGAAGTTGCGTGAGTTAGCTGACATCGTAAAGATATGAAAAGAACGTGTTGGCTTTATATTGCATTAGCATTTGACTATGAGAAAGCTCTGTTCAAAGTGGGTGCCGCGTTTGCTCACTGTTGACCAAAAACGAGAACGTGTTGATGATTCTGAACAGTGTTTAGCCATGTTTAAACGTAACAAACCGGATTTTTTTGAGTCGATATGGTACAATGGATGAAACATGGATTCATCGCTTCACTCCGTAATCAAAATGATCGTCATCTGAGAGGACGGCTGAACCAAAACAAATGTGTTCTCTTTGTTAGGCCCGAGATTTTTCAGCTCATGTGTTAAACTAGAAAGCATATAAAGAAATCGACCAGACATTTCTAGAAATTAATTCAACACTGATATTGTTTGTATTTGAAACATGAAATAAATAAGCATCCCAAAACTTTTAATGATTTTTCTAGTATCAGTTTCAATATTACATTATGTAAATGTGTCAAATCAAATATTGAGATATTTAAAAAAAACATCTCTTCTCACTGTTACTTGAACAACGCACGTTTCTATAAAATTTTTATTATTATTAATACAGGTTTATTTATATCTATATTTATATTTTAACCGATATGTTTATATATTTTTATATTTTTATTTATATTTTAACCGAGTTACCTTTGTAAAAATAATTACTCGCGAGAGACATAAAAAAATCACAGAGAAAACATTGCTTGAAACATTCATGAGAATCATAAATGCTTCGATAATAGATATCGTGACGAGTCAAAATGTGAGATTTTTGAACAAAAAATCATCAATCAGAAAACTTATTGCAGAAAAGTTCAGTACTGATTTTTTGCAAACGCGATCCTAACTGAAGCTGATTCCATATGGCAATTAATCAGATGTGAAAAGTTCACTAGCGAACATTCTGCTCGATGATATTTGAGAAAAAATTTCGTACATTGAATATGTCCGATATAATTCTCGAACATAAGATTTTCGGGAAATGTATTTTCATAGTCGTTGTATCTCAAACGTTTGCAGAATACATGATGAATGAATTGCCGCCGATAAGCAAAAACCGAACCTTTCTGAAAATGTTCAATGTGCGTAGGATGGTTGATAAGTGGATCAATAGTGGGGAGGTATTTGAAATTTTGATCATGATTTTCCTAACACTGATTGAGACAGTATTTTAAATAAACATTCTATTTCAGTTTTATGCTGTTCGTTCAAAATTTGCTCAAGTTCCGTAATTTTTGTGTTTAAAATTTCATTAAAATAACATTTTATTGTTTATTTCTCATTTAAAAATTTCTGAATTTCGAACAACGATTCATTATTTCTTGGAAAACTTAATAGCAGTAATGTTTCATATGAATCAAAGGAAAACATTTTGTTTGGTTTTGCCACCTTGGCATCATTGTACGCTGGTCTTAGATGTTAGATAAGGCAAAATGTACAAAGCAAATAGCTCTTGATTAGTTCTCTATTCCAATGTATAACAATTGACTAAGAAGAAAATTTCTAATAAATGAAATAATAACTCTACTTGGAAGGCATCAATAAAAAGTAGCTTATTTTTATTATTCGAAAATACCTTGCAACATGTAGTACCCCGACTTTATATTGCCTTGTGCGCTATTTATATTTAATATTAATACTCCTAATACCAAGCCTCAAAAAGTTACGCGAAGCACCAAGCCTCAAAAAAAGTTGGAACGGTAACTTTGAGCTGTCATAGCTCAGCTGTTTTTCAACGAATCTAAATAAATCTAACACCCTCGAATTTTGTACAGTTCGTAGATTATTTTAAGTATATCATTATTGACAATCGGTTAGGAAAAATCAATAAAAATGTGATTTTTCCCGTTCCAAGTTTTTTTTCACGCACAAAATATGCCCTATCTGCATTTGTGCGGCACCAACATTGTGAATAGAATTTTGAGAACTTCAACTTTCTCGTGTCATAACTTTGTTGTTAGTCAACCGATCTTCGAAATTTTTTCACCATTGGAATGGTACTAGTTTCAGAAATAAAATGCACTAAAACATACGTAAAATAGAGTTGTCTACTTAAAGTTATAGAGAAAACTGTAAACAGAAAACCACAAAAAAGATGGGATTTTTTACAATGGTCGTAAATATCTCTGGATTCAAAGCGATGATCTGTATGTTTCATATATTATTCGATTGCTAGTCAACCCAGCTACAATTTATGCTAAGCTGACGTTTTTTCTCCACCAAAAACAACCTGAAAATATACAGTGTGAATGTAAATATTGAGAAATATTACAAAAAAAAAAAAAATTAACGTATAAATCAAATCTGAAAGCGATGACTTGTACATTTTTTGCTCTAAATTGTTAGAATCATTATCATAAAGATTGTTTTGATGAATAAAATTATATATTCTCTCAAAACAACTAAAAAAATTCTTAGAAATACATTCAATTTCTATCAGCGGAAATAAATTGCCTAAAAATTTCAAGCCAGAACAGTTACGTTATTGACTAATATAATTTATAATGTTTTATATTTTGAAATCAATTTATTTGCAGTTTACTCAAAAATTGAGGCTTCGATTTTTTTTCGATTTTTGTGGTGTACTAAAGAATGAACACATAGATCCAAATAATTTTTATGTACATATAAAACAAACTTAATTGATATCTACTACAATTTTGAATTTGTCCAACATTTCCGTAGATTCTAAGTAATCAGTGCAGGATCGGAAATTTTAAAATTTCTGTTATGCCTTCAACGTTTCAGTATACACTCTAACCTCAATTTACGCGCAAAGTCGTGGGTGCGTAAATTAAATTTCGCGTAAATTGAGATTTTATTGTATCAAAATATGTTTTCATACTTCTATCTTTTGCAATCAATAGAAACTATAATTCTTGGAGACTCATAATTTGAATTTCACCAATAGATTTTTAGTTTTTAGATAAAACGGAAATTCCTAATTTTTGCGATGGCTTTGTACAATAAGTAGTACTTGAACTAGTGGTTTAATGATGCCTTTCTCATCATAAACTAGTATAACCTACAGAGTAAAGCAGTTCTAAGATCGATAAGACCATTTCTGAGAAAACGAAGTGAGTTCCACTATTGCAGGTACTTCCGAAACAGGAGTCCGGGAACCGGTACAATTGAAGTCGGTTCGAGAAAAGTGACTGGGATCCATTTCCGAGTCTATAGTCACGATATCCATCCGTAATCGAAAACCGGGAATCAGAAAAGCCGTCATCAATTTGTTTGGTCGTCTACTGACAATGACTATCGATTGGACTAGTTTTGAGGTAAGTTGATTTAACGTTAGCCCGGGTTGGCGGTTCAATGCATAGGACACTGGTCTTACAAGCCAGTTGTCGTATGTTCGAGCCCCGACCTGGAAGGATTCTTAGTGTCAGTAGGATCCATAGTACTAGCCATGCAATGATTCTGTACACTAAGAATCGGCTGCGAAGTCTGTTGAAACAGAAAGGCCAAATTCCACAAAAGGAATGTAATGCCAGGACTTTGCTTTGCTTTGAGTTAACGTGTTTTACTTAGCGCTTTTAGTAACGGTATAAATATTTTAATAATCTTCACCCTGTAATTCCGCAACATGGTGTCGGCTGAAATTCAGGAATTCAATATGGGACTACGAGACTTTTCATTTGAACTTATATTCATTTGTGAAAATTTGTCAATCCATAAATGAGGAAAGTGAGTGAGATTCATTTTGAAATAAATGAACACTTTTTCCGGTGCTTTCGGAATCGGAAACCGGGAATCAGGATAGCCAGAACCGGTTTACTTTATTTGTCCACTGATAATTATTACCGATTGGAATAGTCACGCGGTTAGTCTAGAAATTTATTTATGTTTTTTTGTTTCGCCATTCTGATGGAACTTTGGAGTTTTATATAGGACTATGAGACCTTTCATTTGAACCAAATTTTGGTTAAATCTGCCATGCCATCTCTGAGCAAAGTAATGAAATAATAAGAAATTGTAATTTTTATACTAATCACCTTGTAGTTCCGGAACCGGAAGTTGAATCGAAATGAAATTCAGGAACCTTGTATAAGACATTTATACCTTTCATTTGAATCTAAGTTTGTGAGAATCGGTTTAGCTATCTCTGAGAAAAGTTAGTGCACTTATTTTCATTTTTTTGCACATATCATCCTGTAATTCCGGAACCGGAAGTCGGAATCGGATAAAATTCAGAAACTTTATACGGGGTTACAAGACCTTCCGTTTGAATCTAAATATTTAAAAATCGGTTCAGCCATCTCTGAGCAAAGTGAGCACAAAAAAATTTACATACATTAATACATACATACACACACACATACAAACATTTTGCGTACTCGAGGAACTGAGTCGAATGGAATATGACACTCGGCCCTCTGTGTTTCGGTTCGAAAGTCGGTTTTCACAGTGATTGCATAACCTTTCCATATGAGAAAGGCAAAAAAATTTGAAAATTTCTGTATTTATGCCGTTTGTTTTTAGATTCTCCTTAAGAACATTGAGTTTAAATTGTTATAAATAATCGTGAGTATTAATAACAATAATTAAGTGTATAAAAAGTGTATGTCACCGCTTTAATTTCTAAGCATTTTGTAAAAATAACTAAAATTTGAAACTTTTTAGTGTTTATTTTATTTTTAGATGTTTTTGAATATAAAAAATTGCTAGTTTAGCCGTATTTGTAACTGGTTTTATTTGCAATACAATGATATATAGAAACATATAGGTCATCGCTTCGAATTCGGAGATATTTACGACCATTGTAAAAAATCCCATCTTTTTTGTGGTCTTCTGTTTACAGTTTTCTCTATAACTTTAGGTAGACAACTCTATTTTACGTATGTTTTAGTGCATTTTATTTCTGAAACTAGTATTATTCCATTGGTGAAAAAATTTCGAAGATCGGTTGACTAACAACAAAGTTATGACGCGAGAAAGTTGAAGTTCTCAAAATTCTATTCACAATGCTGGTGCCGCGCAAATGCAGGTAGGGCATATTTTGTGCGTACAGAAAAAAAACTTTTTCATTGATTTTTCCTAACCGATTGTCAATAATGATATACTTAAAATAATCTACGAACTGTACAATATTCGAGGGTGTAAAATTTATTGAGATACGTTGAAAAACAGCTGAGCTATGACAGCTCAAAGTTTCCGTTCCAATTTTTTTTTCGGGCTTGGTATTTGGAGTGTTAAAAAAGTCCAATATTAAAATAATATTCAATCGATATAACTGAGAACTTATCCTTAACTTAATTTAAATTATATTTTTACCCCACCACCTTTACCAGTGGAAAAAAAAATATTAGGAAAAGGATTCAATGCTTCCACAACATTCGCGAAATTCAATGAAGAACTTTAAATTTGATCAGTATCTAACGAGGTAAACAAGTTGGAACAGAATTGTGAAATACAAACTACAAAAATGTTACTCCAGAGATGGGACTTGTACCCTTCTGTCAACCTAATTGAACAGAAGAAACCGGGCATGATTTTTTATATATTTCTGGAGATATTCTAACTAAAGGAAAAGAGTCGTTGAGCAAAAAATGTAGCAACACATTTTAACGAGACTGCACCAGTACGAAATAGGAGATTTTGAGAAGGAAAGATTTACAAAGTCAAATATTTTAGAAAAGTTTTCAGCATAGCTGCAGAGAAATCTTTACCAAAGTTTAAAGTGTCCCACACGTTGTCTGATGCAAACTTGTCTCATTGCATGCTGTGGCAATTTACGATTTGAATAAACAACCAAGTATTTCATGAATTTCAGTGCCTTTCATGCTTTCGGGAACATCAGCTAGCACTGCCCGTGTGAAAGCATGGTAATCAGAAAAAAAAAATATTCTCAATATAACGTGGATAGTATCGCCTGAAAATTCATCATCAGAAACCAATAAAATTGATAACCGGTTTTTGACCATCCATAATAGCTAGTCGTTTGATTCACCACAGATATGTGACCGTACAAATCACCTCGGAATATATCCGTATGAATGCATAAATTCCATTTGTCCATGTGTTCTGCTAGCCCACAAGTTCCCGGATGATTCAAAGCGCCGTATTAAATGGGAATCGTGAAAATAAAAATTGACAAACCCATAACTTTTCCAAGAGTACCTACCCGGTGCGGATAAAGTTGGACCAGTAGATCATGACCGCTTCCGACAGCGCAATTTCGGATTTCGTGTAGTTTCTGGTGAAGTGGTTGAATCCTCCGACGAGCGGTGCTCCGAATAGATACGGCAGGTCTTCCCCATGAATGCAGCCTTGTCGCTGGAAGAGAGATAAAAATGCACGAGATGATGTGAAAATGTGTACATAGAAATTTCTACGTTCCTAAATTCCGATAACAAACAGAGTTTTATATATTCCCTTCCACTGTGTATTTATTTGCCTAGTTCGCTCATCCGCGTTAGGTTGTTCTGTTTTCGGTTGTTAGCTTCAAATATTCAGTGATTTTCAACGTTTGTCATAGTCCAACGTACGATCTCGGAAGCCCAAGCAACGGCCAGCGATGCGCTGATAGAGTAAAATGGCTCCGGGACATGTCGGCGACTGAACACAACAAATGCCACCCAATTCCTAATGGTACACACTATTATAAAGGCGAGCATTGTTCCGTGGTTTAAAAAACACGCTAGGTTTGCCATCTACAGTTTGATTCGATACTCGGAGGTAAATTAAATCCGATTAGAGGAACAGCATGCAGTTCAGTTGACTTCAGACTTGGCAAATACACAATAATGCTCTTGATTGTATTTGCGTTCCAAAATTGACAATGTGCCAAATCAAATTAAAAATCGATGGAAAAAAATATGCGATCCATTGAGCTATTGAATGGATTCGTGTAGATTTTTTTTTTACTTTTGCTGTTATTGTTGTATTTATCACATGTTCGGCTCCAATTTATTAATTTATTGGTTGTTCGTCTACAATACTTAACATCAAGTTATACACAGAAAAAAGATCGAAATATATAAAATATCAGACACGTATTTTTTTCGCTTTCATGTTAAGGTGACCATTTTCATGTTAAAGGGGAGTTTAAATTTTTGGCAATGTTGTCTAAAAATGTAAATTGTTTCTAGAAAAAATGCGCAGATAGGATAAAATTGGAGTTTTGTGGTTGGAAGTGCCAATTGTATAAGTTTTTAACAGTTTGCATGGTTTGTAGATAGAAGGCGCTATATTTTTGAAATTTCGCTTGGCTATTTTTTTATATATTATGTTAAAAAGGTTCTAATTTTCAAAAGAAAGTAAAACATGTAGCGCTCTCTATTCACAAACCGCTCAAAACTTAAACAATTAACGTTTTCAAACACATAGTCCAATTTTTATTAATTTCAATATTTGAATTTACAATTAAACTTGGATGAAACAAGCAGATTGCGAGTTGAATCTATTGTACATTGGTTTGAAACAACTAGTTTTTAGTCAGTCGGTGTTGAACAGTCGTTCGCACTGCACGCGTATAGCTCTTGGCTCCTGGAATTTTTTTTTCTGGCTGCCTAGAGTTTCATTGAGCCTTTTTCAAGGCTACCTGAATCACTAACAGTCTTTTTAAAGACTAACAATTAGTCAGCCTTTCTCAAGGCTATACAAAGAGTGATATTCTAATATAATCAGTCTTTTTCAAGACTACGAAATTAATCAGCCTTTTTTAAGGCTAGCTGTTCAAAGAACTATTCTTCGAACTAATCAGTCTTTATTAAGACTACCACAAAATCAGTCTTTATCAAGACTTTTCCAAACTAGGAGTCTAATCGAAGACTAATTTAGCCTAGTTAAATTAATTTCAAATTTCACTCATTTAAAAAATGCCTGCGTCCAACCGGAAAGGCAACAAGCCTAAGGCTAATAATAATTCAATACGGAATAAATCACAATCCGTTATTTAAAATTTTTCTAATAACATTCACGATCACGATAGAATCTGAATGTAAAAATAAAAGACAACGGACGGACTTCCCATCCGTTGATCCTATGCCGTCTAACAAGATTTACGAGATTCTTCCTGAATCCGATTGTAGCGACATAGAAGAAAATTCTTCAAAAATTCCCAAAATGGACGCTTGTCGTTCTGGGAAGAAACATCGCCACCAGTGACGGTGATGATTTCCGACTTCAAAGCATTCCGTACTGAGCTTTCTACTTTTCTCCCTGAAGTAAAAGTCTCATTTCAAATCGGACGAAGAGGAGAATGTCGAGTCTTGGTTGATGGATTGGAAGATTACGAACGTCTTATTCGATATTTGTCCGAGAAACTTCATAAATTTTATTCATATGATATAAAATCAGACAGACCCTTCAAGGCTGTCTTGAAAGGCTTATCAAATGATCAAAGTACTGATGAAATAAAAAAATGAACTAAAAGAATTTCTTGGTTTTGCCCCTTCCCAAGTAATACTTATGAAAAAAGAGCGAATGGTACTTCTAAACCACTCTCTGGAATTTCCCATGAACTTTACCCAGTACACTTCAATCGAAGTGACGTAAACAATTTGAAAACTTTAGAAAAAGTACGTTTCATTTCCCACATTAAAATTCATTGGGAACATTATAAACGGCCTAATCGTATTGCAAACTTAACGCAATGTCGTCGTTGCCAAGGCTTCGGCCATGGAACCAAAAATTGTCATATGAATATACGGTGCTTGAATTGTGGTAAATCGCATTCGAAAGACGTTTGCCCAATGAATGAAACCACTGATAAATTTTCATGTTCAAATTGCGATGGAAATTATAAATCCAATTATTTGAAATGTCCTGTCAGGGAAATAATTTTAAACGCTCGTTCACTTAGACAACAAGTCAAATCAACGACCTTAAATTTACAGAACATACTTGAAAATCAAAAAACCGTTACAAATGCCACGCCTTCTAAGGCACTTATTTCTTCGAATTTAAAACAAAAAACATATACGCCTTCCAATTCGTCTTCTAACGAAAACAATTTATTGACAGGTAGATCAACCTCGTCATCATCTTCTTCTAATGTCAGTTACGCTAGTGTAACAAGTAGAAATCTTCCACTTCATTCTTCTAATGTAAATAATCAAAACACAGGAACGCCTTGCATCTTCTGACGAAAACAATTTATTAATAGGTAGATCGGTCAAATCATCTTCTTCTAATGACAGTTACACTAGTGTAACAGGTAGATATCTACCTACCAATATTCCTTCAATGTCATTCGCTACTTTAAACGAAGTCGATTTAGGCGATATAACTGAAAATAAAATGATCTATCTACAAGATCAACTTTTTCAAATGATCATCCGAATGAATTCGACTTCATCATTTTTTGAAGCATTTTGAATCGAATGTCAATTAGCAAATAATATTATAATGAATTTAAAATTTATCAGTGATGTTAAATAATTTTCTGAATATTTTAAATTGGAATGCTCGATCTTTAAAATCGAGTGAAGATGAATTTTATAATTTTCTCAAAGTTCACCAAATTCATATTGCCATTGTGACAGAAACTTTTCTTAAACCAAATGTCAAATTGAAAAGCAATCCACATGATTTGACAGGTTTACTGGAATGGGTGGTGGAGTTGCCATTTTTGTCCAACGGCAAATTAAACATCAAATTTTACCTTCTTTCAATACTAAAGTTATTGAAAGCTTGGGAATCGAAGTTGAAACCATTCATGGAATTTATTTCATCGCTGGAGCATATTGCCATTCCAATGCACCGGCGAACAATTAAATTTCTTTAAAGGCGATTTTCAAAAACTCACAAGATATCGACCGAAATTTTTCGTAATAGGGGACTTAAATGCTAAGCATGTCCAGTGGAATTGTAGGGAAAATAACAGTAATGGTAAAATACTTCATAATCAACTCTCAGCTGGTTACTTCACAGTTCTTCATCCCGCTAATCCGACTTGTTTCTCTTCCGTGAAAACCCCGTCTACAATTGATCTGGTTCTAACAGATCAAAGTCACATTTGTAGTGAACCGATTACACATGCTGACTTTGACTCAGATCATCTTCCTGTAACATTCAGACTTCCCAACGAAGCTATAATTAATCCAATTAGTTCTATATTCAACTATCATAGAGCTAATTGGTTGAATTACAGATCTCACATTGAAAATCATGTGGATCATGAAACTATTTTAGAAAATTCTGCGAACATCGACACAGCAATTGATAATTTGAATCATTATATTATCGAAGTTAGAAATCTTTCAGTTCCCAAAACTCAAACTAAATTAAATTCTCCTATCATCGATGACAATCTTCAACTGCTCATTCGGTTGAAGAATGTTCGTCGACGACAATATCAACGTTCTCGTGATCCTGCTATGAAAAACATAGTTAATTATTTACAAAAAGAAATTAAACATAGATTTACTCTTTTGCGAAATGAAAATTTCGCTAAAGAAGTTGAACAAATTAAACCATATTCTAAACCTTTCTGGAAACTTTCTAAGGTTCTTAAGAAACCTTAGAAACCAATTCCTGCTCTCAAGGAAGGAAATCAAACACTTCTTACAAATGGCGAAAAAGCTCAAAAACTTGCTCAGCAGTTCAAGAGTGTCCACAATTTTAATTTGAACGTTTCCCAAAAAGATGGAAAACCGCTAAAGTAATTCCTATCCTCAAACGTGATAAAAACCCAGCAGAAACATCAAGTTATAGACCAATTAGCTTACTTTCTTCTATCAGTAAACTTTTTAAAAAAAATATCTTGTTGAGAATGATGTCTCATATAAATGAGAATTCAATTTTTTTACCAGAGCAGTTTGGATTTCGTCATGAACATTCAACTACTCATCAACTTGTCAGAGTAACGAACATGATAAAAGCAAATAAATCTTCTGGGTTATCCACTGAAGTTGCTCTTCTAGACATAGAAAAAGCATTCGACAGTGTTTGGCAATATAAAATTCTGAAAATGATTTTGAAGCGTCCTCCCTGGTTTAGTACAAATGAGTTACACAGACTCACTAATATAGAACCATTAGATGTAATGTCACATAATATTATAAGCAAATTCTGACAAAAATCGATGCAATATTTAATTGAATCGATTCACTATCTGCATTAGTTAGTAAGTTAGTATATAAGTTTCTTTTCCCCATTACACAATACAAGTAGGTTTAGAATTTTCCCTACACAAAAATCTCTACATTGCGGAAGCAAATGATGTCCTCATGGTAATAACCAAATCATATATATAATATAGCTGAAAAGTCACCACTTGTGGCTGAACACCCAATTTAAATCTTAATAATTTAATTTCAACTCATATTCCAATAAATAGTTATTTTAAAAAAAACTAGTTTTTAATTTGATGGGCCATCAACTGTTTTGTTGTTATAAACAAACGAGATTTTCCGGTTTGTATTGGACAGACTCATTATGCTAATATCTTGACATAAATAGATATTTAAAACTAAACTGCAACTAATAATTATTATTATTTACTGATCTAGGGGTTGGCTCAATTTCGGGCTTAGGATACAGAACCGGTTTCAATTTTCTTTACTTTTCGCCTTCGACTCGTCAGTGCAGAACAGTTTATGTTGAATCGAGGAACTGCTTGGTCTACTTTGGGTACTGAAATACTGAAATACTGAATTTTCACTTGGTGCTGACTCAGGTGTTGAATGCAAAGATTCTGTACGTTATGATTCAGCTGCAAAGTCTGTTGAAACAGAATGGTCAAACTCCACAAAAGAAATGTGATACCGATATTATATTTTTCTTTGCCCTAGGCTCAAAATAATGTTAACCCCTAAAGTATCAACCCTGAATCAACAGTTGAAGATAACGTTTTTGTTTGGCATTTCAGTAAGGACATTGGACTTTGGTGAAATTCTAAAAAGTGTTTTGCAAATAACAGAAACTCTACGTCTGCTTAGCGGTTCATGTTGAACTATGTGGCATAACAGTTCAACATAAACTGTTATGCATTGACGAAATGTAGACGAAATGTGAAGAAAATTGAAGAAATTTATTTATAAAAAATCTGTTTTTTGTCTAAAAAAATACGTCCTATTACAAGTTTTAGTTTTCAAATATTATCCACTGCAAACTATCTCCCTCATCATTCGAAGAACGTAGGTGAATGCTATTAATAATTGAACTCATGCAATGTTTTGCACTGGCTTCATCAGAATCGAATAACAGATTCAAATCAAAGTCGATGGTTTAAACATGATACTCACTGATACTAATTGTGTTACAGTTTCCAGAGAAAAAGCTTTAATAGAAACTTGAAACATACTTGCAGCACTTTTTGGTGCTCCTATTCGAAGAAACATATCTCATGAGAAGCTGGATAAGTGATATTCGTAATATGTAATGCAATCTATAGTGTGTAGTGTTGCAATCATATTGTATAATTGGGTGTAGAACATAATCGCTCTAAACTGGCTCTAAATATTGTAGTGTGCTGAATTTTGAACAGTAATAAGAACTTGCTGTCAAGTGGAGTAGAAAGCAGAAAGCAGAATGAAACTCAGACTAGGATTTATAACACTTTGACAAAAAGTCTCTTTCACCATCCACTTAGTAGTGTGCTGGTGCTTTTCTCGTTAAAACTTTTTGCAACTCTTTGTAAAATATTTGGAGTTTTTGAACGCAATCTGGAAGTTTAGGGGCTAGAAGAGGAGAGTTGGCATCACTGGCAGTACGATGCGGTGCCTAAGTGTTGCCTTCAAAAAAAGTCTAACTTCAATGTGTATCAAAACATTCCCACCGTATCTGTCGACGCGATCGGATGTGTATTCGCTTTAATCCAGTCCAGTACAGTCCGCATTAATCCGCTTTCAAGGTCGTTCTTTTGTTTTCGCAGTGTCGATTGTGATCGGACACTCGGGTGTGCGAGTGAGTTGAGTTTTTTTTGCACCGAGTTAGATATCGTGATTTGTGCTTTTTCTTCGTGGAGGTTTTTTCACCGTCACACAGCCATAGATAGACAATTGTGATTGTGCTTTTTTCCTCACGGAGTTTTAGGCATCTATTGAAGAGGCAATCGACCAAGAACAAGCTAAGTATTGTTTGTATTTTGTTGCTATCCTCTGATTATTTCACTTACACCATACATAATCAAATCTGTGCGGAGATAGCTCCGTGTAATAATAATGGTTCCCCCCCCTCCGGATGAAAAAATGGAGACAGATCCAAAACCACCCCCACTTGTCCCTACCCCTTCAGCTGACAATAAGATTCCGAGGGTAAAGAAGTATCCCGATGATCCTTTGCTTTCGACCGGTTCCTGTGTGGTCTATTTCCGGACCAAGAACAACAACAAATTTAACCTTATAAAAATATCTCACGAATTGACTTCACGATACTCTACTATTACACGTATTGATAAAGTACGCCCAGGGAAGCTTAGGGTCTTGTTAACCAGCTCAAAGCAGGCTAACGAGATCGTTCAAAGTGATCTTTTTGCGCGGGAGTATTGTGTCTACGTGCCAGCCCGCGAAGTAGAAATAGACGGCGTGGTCACAGATGCGAGCCTGACATGCGAAGATCTTCTTAAGTACGGGGCCGGCGGTTTCAAAGACCCCGTACTTAAGAATGTAAAGATACTGGATTGCAAACGGCTGCATTCAGTGTCGATCGCCGGGGATGGTACAAAATCCTATCCCCAATCAGACTCTTATCGAGTGACCTTCGCCGGCTCGGCATTACCCAACTACGTTCTCCTGGACCGGGTTCGTCTGCCTGTTCGTCTCTATGTGCCGCGGGTCATGAATTGCTCCAATTGCAAACAATTGGGGCATACAGCCTCTCATTGTGGTAATAAGTATCGTTGTGCTAACTGTGGAGGGGCTCACGCGGATGGCTCTTGCGGGAAGAGCATCGAAAAGTGCCTCTACTGTAGAGAGGACCATCATGACCTCGCGGCATGCCCTGCGTACAAACTGCGAGGAGATAAATTGAAACAGTCTCTCCAGTCTCGTTCCAAACGGTCTTTTGCAGAAATGCTCAAGAGTGCTACGCCACCTAAACTCACCGGAAACCTTTACGCTTGCTTGTCAACTGACGAGTGTGATTCTGACGATCCCCAAGAAGGTACATCTTCGGCAGTCCCTCACAGCTATAGGAAGAGGATAAATATTTCCTCTCACAAGCTCCCTAGCAAGGGTTCGAAGGTATCTTCTGAGGGTCCCCCAAAAGTAACAGCAATGGGAAGTGCTGGTAAAATGAAAAAACCAAAGCGAACAGCTCCTGATCTTGAGAAACTCAGATCTAAAAAGGAATTCCCGGCACTTCCTGGGTCATCAAAATCCCCAAGTGTCCCAGAAAACCAACCAGAAAATCGACCGAGTGCTGGATTCATAAAATTCTCGGATATTGTGGACTGGATTTTCACAACTTTCAATATTTCCGACCCCCTGAAACAGCTTATGATGAGTTTTATACCCACAGTCAAAACATTTCTGAAGCAGTCAACTGCAAAATGGCCCCTCATTTCAGCGATTGTATCCTTCGATGGCTGATTTATTGAACGAGGTAATGGATCCGATCACTGTTTTACAGTGGAACTGTAGAAGTATCATACCGAAAATAGACCCCTTCAAAGTATTAATAAACATCTTGGAGTGTGACGCATTTGCCTTATGCGAAACATGGCTAACTTCTGAAATACCAATTACCTTCCATGATTTTAATATAATCCGCTTGGATCGAGAAAACCCCTACGGAGGAGTACTTTTAGGGATCAAAAAGTGCTATCCCTTCTACCGGATAAACCTCCCTTCGATACCAGGTGTTGAAGTAATTGCATGTCAAATCACAATGAAAGGCAAGGACCTTTGCATTGCTTCCGTATACATTCCCCCAAGAGCTTCGATTGGGCACCAACGGCTTTGTGACATCATGGAGCTCCTTCCTA
The DNA here is from genome assembly GCF_030247185.1 of Malaya genurostris. NCBI lineage: Eukaryota > Metazoa > Arthropoda > Insecta > Diptera > Culicidae > Malaya > Malaya genurostris. The sequence goes on along the minus strand of NC_080571.1, from coordinate 124,161,166 downwards.
CACCTACGTTAGTTTTAGGAGACTTCAACTCTCATGGTACGGGATGGGGCTGTCTTCAGGATGACAACAGATCAACTCTGATCTATGACCTTTGCGATAACTTCAATATGACAATTTTAAATACGGGAGAAATGACACGGATTCCTGCACCACCAGCAAGACCAAGTGCGCTGGATCTTTCCATTTGCTCGACATCGCTACGGTTGGATTGCACGTGGAAGGTAATCCCTGATCCCCACGGTAGCGATCACTTGCCTATCGTCATCTCAATTGCCACCGGAATAAGACCATCGAAGACAATCAATGTTTTGTATGACCTCACACGAAATATTGATTGGAAAAGATATGCAAACTCTATATCTGAGAAAATAAAATCAACACAAGAACTTCCTCCGGAGGAAGAGTACACGTTTTTGGCTGGCTTGATTCTCGGAACCGCGATTCAAGTTCAGACGAAACGTGTACCGGGCGCGAAAACTAACATCCGTCCTCCCAACCCGTGGTGGGACAAAGAGTGCTCAGAGTTAAACGCTAAAAAATCTGCAGCGTATATCATTTTCAGAAAAAACGGAACACCTGATAATTATCGGAATTACGCGGCGTTAGACATGCAAATGAAGAACCTAATTAAAGCAAAGAAATGCGGATACTGGCGCCGTTTCGTTGACGGATTAACAAAAGAAACATCGATGAGCACTCTTTGGAACACAGCCCGACGAATGCGCAATCGAAACACCACGAACGAAAGCGAGGAATATTCTAACCGCTGGATATTCGATTTCGCTAAAAAAGTGTGTCCCGACTCTGTTCCGGACCAGAAGATCTCCCGCGTCGCGACAGCGAATACAAACGAAACACCGTTTTCGATGGTAGAGTTTTCTCTTGCACTCTTGTCGTGTAACAATAAAGCCCCGGGGCTAGACAGAATCAAATTCAACTTGTTGAAAAATCTGCCTGACCCTGCCAAAAGGCGCTTGTTGAATCTATTCAACAAGTTTCTTGAGGGTAATATTGTCCCTCATGACTGGAGACAAGTGAGGGTTATCGCCATTAAAAAACCAGAGAAACCTGCCTCCGACCACAATTCGTATCGGCCGATTGCTATGCTTTCCTGTATCCGGAAATTGTTTGAAAAAATGATTCTCTTCCGCCTAGACAATTGGGTCGAGACCAATGGCTTGCTTTCAGATACACAATTTGGTTTTCGCCGGGGCAAAGGAACGAACGATTGTCTTGCGTTGCTCTCAACCGAAATTCAAATGGCATTTGCCCGTAAAGAACAAATGGCATCAGTCTTCCTAGATATCAAGGGGGCTTTCGACTCAGTTTCAATACATATCCTATCTGAGAAGTTGCATAAGCATGGTCTTTCACCAGTTTTGAATAACTTTTTGTATAATCTATTGTCCGAGAAACATATGCATTTTGCGCAGAATGATTTGTCGACAATACGATTCAGTTACATGGGTCTTCCTCAGGGCTCATGTTTAAGCCCCCTTTTATACAATTTTTACGTAAACGACATCGACAAATGTATAAACACATCTTGCACGCTAAGACAACTTGCCGACGACAGCGTTGTGTCCATTATAGGACCCAAAGCTGCCGATCTCCAAGGACCATTACAAGATACCCTCGACAACTTGTCGACATGGGCTCTTCAAATGGGTATCGAGTTCTCTACGGAGAAAACTGAGCTGGTTGTATTTTCAAGGAAGCGAGAACCAGCACAATTACAGCTTCAACTAAGGGGTGAAACCATAGCTCAGGCCTTCACATTTAAATATCTCGGGGTCTGGTTCGACTCCAAAGGCACGTGGGGATGTCAAATTAGGTATCTGAAACAAAAATGCCAGCAGAGAATTAATTTTCTTCGCACAATAACCGGAACTTGGTGGGGTGCTCACCCAGGAGACTTGATCAGGCTGTACCAAACAACGATATTGTCCGTGATGGAATACGGATGCTTTTGCTTCCGATCCGCGGCGAACACCCATTTCATCAAGCTGGAAAGAATTCAGTATCGTTGCTTGCGTATAGCCTTGGGTTGCATGCAGTCGACTCATACGATGAGTCTCGAAGTGCTGGCGGGCGTTATACCACTTAAAAACCGATTCTGGGATCTCTCATATCGATTGCTGATTCGATGCAATGTCTTGAATCCGACGGTGATTGAAAACTTCGAAAGGCTTGTCGAGCTCAATTCTCAGACCCGTTTTATGTCCTTGTATTTTGATTACATGGCTCAGAATATTAATCCTTCTTCGTTTGTTTCCAACCGTGCTCATTTCTTGGATACTTCTGATTCTACTGTGTTTTTCGACACATCCATGAGAGAAGAGATTCGTGGGATTCCGGATCACGTACGCCCTCAAGTGATCCCTAATATTTTTTATTATAAATTCAGAGCAGTTGACTGTGAAAGGATGTTTTACTCTGATGGGTCAAATCTCAACGGATCCACAGGCTTTGGTATCTTCAATAAAAACATCACCGCTTCGTACAAACTCAGTGATCCGGCTTCAGTCTACGTCGCAGAATTAGCTGCTATTCAGTATACTCTTGAGATCATTGAAAATTTACCCAAAGACCATTACTTCATTGTCACGGATAGTTTAAGTTCAATAGAAGCTCTCCGTTCAATGAAGCCAGGAAAGTATCCCCCATATTTTCTGGGGAAAATACGGGAACACTTGAGAACTTTATCTGGTCGGTCTTATTTAATATCCTTAGTCTGGGTCCCTTCGCATTGTTCCATTCCGGGAAATGAAAAGGCAGACTCATTAGCTAAGGTGGGTGCATTAGAAGGTGAAATTTATGAAAGACCAATCTGCTTCAATGAATTTTTTAGCATTTCTCGTCAGAGGACACTCGAAAGTTGGCAAACTTCATGGAGCAATGACGAACTGGGAAGATGGCTATACTCCATTGTTCCCAAAATATCGACGAAACCTTGGTTCAGGGGGATGAACGTGAGTCGCGATTTCATTCGTGTGATGTCTCGACTCATGTCAAACCACTACACATTCAACGCACATCTCCGGCGTATTGGGCTCACGGAGAGCGGTCTCTGCACCTGTGGCGAGGGTTATCAGGACATCGAGCATGTCGTGTGGTCGTGCGTAGAGTATCGCGACGCCAGGTCGAAGCTACTGGAATCCCTTAGGGCCCGAGGTAGACCACCTGAGGTTCCGGTCCGAGATGTGATGGCGAGTCGGGATAGTTCATATATGTTTCTCATATATCAGTACCTTAAACACATTAATATCCAAGTGTAATCTGATATACCTCGCTCAGAAAGTATAATCTCCACTTACAGGTTCGACACTAATATCCGCCCGATTCTCTCGATCCCCGTCCCTGTCCACCATCTTCATTGGAACTAACAAGATCTTTTTTTTTTTTGTCACTAACTATTCGTTCCCCCTTTCTCCGTCTCTTCACCATCTCGATGGCAACTAATTAGATCTTTGTAGTTTTCAGACATTTTGTTTCCATACCCCCTATTTACCTCGGTTTCCACAATATTTACTTTTTTTTTTTTCATTCTCTTCCGTAACATCACCATCACCGTCTACGGTTCTACGCTCCAGTCGATGACCAGCATGCGGGCCACCCGCCGGGCCTTCGTAGCCTGGGGGTGTTTCCCGCGGACCCACACGAACCGAAAGGAATCGGCCATAGATAGCGCCATCTGGAAGACCCATGCAACATACAATGGATTCTAGAAAATCTAAGACGACATAATCTAACGATACTATTCTAGTTTTAAGTTAGTCGTTAATTAAGATTAGAAAATACCCTTGGCATCTTAGAGCTTAAGCAGTGTGCCTAAAAATATATTATATTGTTGAATAAAAAAAAAAAAATGTGTATCAAACAACTTATAGCAAAGTAATTGTTCGAAACAGTTTTTTTAGTGAGTTGTGGCAAGTGTGTGTTAATTAGTGAAATGTGTTATTTATTGAATAATGCTGATACGTGAAACTAAAAATTGTTCAAGAGACGGAAGCTGCGAATCTACCACCCAAAATTAAATGACGTCAACCGATCGAAGCGTCGTCTGCACACCATTGTCGGTGTTATCAGGTTTAGATGAAATGTGTGTAAATTTGCAAGTCAATTATGTGATTCAAGCTGATAATCTAAAATTGGTCTGCAGCAAACCCTCCCGCGAGTTTTTATTATATTTTATTTTTTCAGTAGTGGTGTGTCATCTCGCGTTGTTTACAGCAATGCGAATAGAAAAAGCAGGATACTGGTGAGATTGTCTCCTAGACTAAACTTCGTCGATTATTCGTTTTATCTATTATTCTTCGGGTTTAACCGCTGAGTTTGTCTATTGAAGAAAAAAAAACAGAATACAATGAATTCAATGCCGGCTGTCCGGAGTTTTACGAATTTTGAAAGAAATTTCATATTCTAGTAGGAAACACATACACGATTAAATTGCAATGTATTCTCGGAAGCCGGCTACCCAGAGCAATAAACACATGATGGTATAATTCGAAAATTTACTAACAAAAATCCCCTTCCTGTGATGCTTGTGGAAATGCAGAGGAAAATCCTCAGTTTCTAGTAGTAACATACATTGATCTAACAATCCTTTCTTCCCAAGTAGATCTGTATTCGGACGTGGCCGGTGTCGGTATTATTCAGCACGCAGAATTTAATGCAGTTTATACAATGTGATACTACGTGCTATTCTCAAGCAAGTTGTTTCAGAAAAACATTTTACAAGCTTAATTGGTTCTAATCAATAACGGAGTGGCAACAAACGGGCGGTCTCTAATGCTAATACCAATACTGATATCTGGAAGTTTAGGGGCTGGAAATTAGCCGAGATCAGTTAGTATGGTCATCAATTAACTAGGTCTACATCTTAAAACATTTTTGAAATTTTCTAATAATTTCAACCTCAGAGAATCTTCATATTAATCTCAATTTGAAAACTATCGGTTTAGGCATTTCTGAAAAATTGAGTATATAAATTCGTCATACACACGCACAGTGATAGTAGTTTTCACGATGATCGAAGTGACGAAAAAATTCAGTAAGAAGAAACTTAAAATAAATATATTTTTTCCCCTATCGATAATTTCCGCAAATGGCTATTCAATTCTCATCAGAATGAAAAGAAGCAGTTGAGCCGGGACAAATTGATGATTCGGATCCCTAAATCAACTAGTTTTAATAATTTGTTTTCATAAATAACTGCTCGCAGATAGACGTGAAAATCATTGAACGAATTAAAGTTTAAATTGAGTACCGTCAAGTTGAATCGTCGGTTTGTCGGTGTTATGAGCTCAAGCGAACTGAACGTTCAATTACTGCTCAACGCACTGCACAAATGAACTAAATTTATGTTCGAAAGGTGGCTTCCAGTGAAATTGCTCTGCATAATCGTGTTTTCGTTTTGAATTTGCTATTTCATGGCGGGCACGAATTATTTTGTTCACATTGGTAATTACTGTTTCGCGAACGGACAATTTTCATTCGTATCTGTTTCTGGGGAACAGCAATTCAGTCATTCCAAAGCAGAGGGTCTATTGATTATTTCGTCAAAATGGCCTGGCTGCGGTAATCTATAGAACTAATTAAAATGATTAATGTGCAATATAAATTTTACCCCTCGTCGCTTTTCATAATTTCATAAGTGTACAGGCCCGGCAGATCATTTTTGGTCCGAGTGGGTAGTTTGCCCTCTTAAAAAAAGTCGTCGTTGGCGTTTCTGTTATTCATGACGGGAAAGAAATATACAAGTAGTTTTTTCATTGATTTATTATAGCGTATAAAAGATCATCAGGATATATTCAAAAAAATCATTTGCGCAATGCAAACACAGAGCTGCGCTTTGCATTTCACGAAACAAAGCCGTCTGACAATTTTTCAAAATCGAGTTTGTCGGTTATGTAGCAACATACGCGTAAAATAGCAACGTTATTGAGTCGATCTTGCAACATTATTGATCCTGTGTACGTTTTTAACCTGCGAAGAACCGAAAAACTTCATTCATACGAACAAGATGATCCTAGTACTGTTACAAGTAGATGAACGAAACGCACAAACTCTGGAACAAGCCCTCTTATCCATTTATATTTTTTAATGATGTCTACAACTTTCCTCAGACTATTTGCCTAGTCATTTTGCCTTTACAGTAGATGCAAACACATATCTCTGTCACTGACACACCTTTCGTTATCAAAATCGTTCTCATAAAATTTCCCAGTTTCATCGATATTCACTGACTGACCAACTGTAAATCTTTCCACTAGAGAGATTACTATTATTATTCGTGTATTTGACATTGGCTACCAATAAGCATCAAACTATCTTGTATATTTTCCTTATATATGAATATGGAATTGCCATTGAAGTCTTATCAATCCTACAAGCTACTGTAAAGCTGTTATAATTCTACTAAACGGCGAAATATTTAGCTGTAATAATATAGAGAATGATTGCTTGAATCCTGCACTAGTAATGTTATTATAAAATACAATGTGCAAATGTCAAAATGAAACAAGAAAATAAATTGTGATTACCTTTCGAAGGTATTCATTGGCCAGGTCCCTAAATTTAGCTCTTATGATGGATATTTTATCTTTAATGCGTCTCAAACCTAGAGACTTTCTCTTGGCATTCTTTGTTGAAATACTGCTTCTTCTATTTGAACCATGCCGAATATATTTGAGTGTAGTGAAATATGTGCAGTTTAAATCTTAATGCCTTTTCTGTTCAGAGACTTCTCCTTAGCCGTGCTGTTTAGTCGAAGTATTTGATTATTCGATTTTAAACCACATTCGATTTTCAATGAGAAGAATTAGTTGAATAAACAAGAGAAATGAAAGTAAGATCTTAAAACTTCCATTGCAGGAATTCGATGGAGTTAATAATTTGTTTCCTTAAATTTTGCTTGGCACCAATCCGCTATATTCTAAGTTACACGGAAAACCCTCCAATCAAAAAATTACGATCTCGCAATTGTTGATTTTTGTAGTTGTTGTTTTAACTAATAATTAGTTGATTCAACCAATTTGCATATATTGAAGTAGTTGAAAAATGTGTTGTTTTCAATGCTGTGTAATGTCAAAAACAGCACAAAGCAAAATAAAAATCGCAATGGAAAATCAACCATTACTTTAGTTGAAATTCAAACGCGTTTCTTAAACATTTTCATGCAAACAAAATTCGTTTATTACACGTTTGTAAAACTCGTCAAGAGTAACTTTTGAATGATAGTAAATTAATGTTTATCATAACACTAGTTGTCAGAATATTAATGTGATGATAAATTATCTACATCTTTACTGCTCTGGTGTTACAAGAAGAAACGATTGATATGAAGAACTGATAGCCGTTAGAGATATTGCAATTAGCAAAACGGATTTAACCAAAACTAGAACCCAGTGAATTGTATGCGTTTAAATTTTGGTCTTAAAATCAACTGGAGAACCTCCATCGTGAAATGCATGTTAATGAATGAGCATCATGTTATCTTCAAGTCATGTACAAAAATTGTATGAAAAAAGTGTTTAAATTGAAAATGTTTAATATTCATTCATATAATCTGTTGGAACTGTAAGTTGCAATGGCTCAAAAAATAAAAATCAATGCATTCGGTTCGAAAATTGGTTCGTAAGTAATATAGTGGTCACAATTAGAAAGTTTCGTTGACACCAGCACTACTAAAAGACAGTATATTAAAAACAAAAATAAGAAGATTTCAAGGAATAATTCATCTAATATAAAGCAAGGGCTGAGAAGGGTTTTATCATACCGATAGATGGAAGGTAATATCATTTTTCTGCTTCATTAAAAATAATACTTGGCTTGATAGGATATGTGATCCTTTACCGAAAACTAAAAATTAAAAATAAATTTTAGGAACATAGGATCTCATTAGACTTTGAATATATACACTAGTTTTTCGCAAATCAGTTACCAATCATAGAAATCAATTAATTTAATGCGTTACTTTCTAAAAAATCAACAATCATTAGTTCAGTGGAAAAAAACCGTGTTTCTAGTCTATTTTGCTATTATGTTGTTATCAGTTAACCTGAAAAGTCATATTCGTTAAGAATCAAATTCTTATCTAATCGACAGCTGCACTGATGATCAGTATTTGATGGTAGTCAAAAAGAATGACTACTAGCAGAACTACAACAACATCAACTTTTATTTATACCGTCATAATATAATATATTATTTATAATAAATATTACATATTTTTTATATATCTTAACACACCGAATTTTCATTTAAAAAAGCAGAACGTATATCAATAAGGCATATTTTATTGTCACTCAAAATCAATAATTTTGCTTAAGTTAAAATAACTAATCGTAATATCTAAAACAACTAAAACCGATTTGATTTTCAACTCACATAACTGTTAAATCAAAAACAAGGTCGGTTGTTGTAACTAAAATCTTTATTGAAATTGACAGGTGTGTGTCTTGACTAACTGACTGCATCTTTTTTTAAACCAAAAATTTTGTTATTTCAACCATCGTTTTTGTTGATCGAAAAACAAAAATAACAGTTCAGAAAAAACAACAATCGATTAGTTGTACCAAATTTTAACCAATCTAATTCAGAAAAACAACTAATATTTTGGTTGTTTCACGATCGCGAGGGGTTCCGTGTGCAAACGGAACAATTCCTTCGTTCGTTTATATGCTAATGTTATTCTTTCGTCAGGCAAACTGATCTGTCAAGATTTTCCAGAAAATATAACGAAAGCAATATATCAGTATTATAGTAACATTAAACTTGTTCGATAGTGGCACTAAATTAATATTTACAGCATAAAATCACTAATGCTTGAACATTTTATATAAGCGCATTATAATCACATCGAGCCCAACTATAAAGCTACGTAAAACCAGTGTTTTCATTCATTTGAATATCAAATATATGTCTTAAACGCAATGTTAAAGTTACAATACGACATTTATATCCTATTAATGTTTTTTTTTTGTTTCAATTATAGAGGTTGTAACCTTAAGGTCATTCACCTCTTCGGGCCAGAAAAGCTTTCTGACCTATGTGCGGGGTTGGGGATCGAACCCAGGTGGGCTGCGTGATAGGCATCGACTTACCCATCACGCTATACCCGTCCCCCATCCTATTAATGTTGATTTCATGCCAGTTTAGTGCTATCACTTAATGCTTATGGTTACTTGGGTAGGTTATTACTTTGCTTGATTTCCGCATTAACCTGCAATTCCATAAATTGTGCAACGTGTTTCGGTGAGTATCTGACAACATTTATTAATTCGTTTATCGTTCCAATAAACTTTCTTGCCAATAAAACTCTTTCAACTGAATAGTATTGGTGGTATTGTAAGATTTTAGTAATATTTACCCAAAAACAGTGCCAGTATTACTATGTACAAGAAGTCAGTATTGCGTTATGAAATATTTTTATGCATTTTTATTTCGTTTTCTTCACATAATTTTCCAATTGATTCTTTGTTTAGTGTTTATAAAGCAAAGTAAGCCAAAATTAGGTTAAAGCCGGGTATAAATAAACGATATAAAAAAAGCAAAGTAAGGACTGGTTGAATAGAAAGGTTATAAAGCGAAGAATTACTTAGGTTTGGAAACCATGTGAAATTGAAGGCTTTTGTGGTAAGACCAGTGCAGTAAAACTTCATTCAATTCAATTGAAACTGAATGTGGAACACATTGACGATCTCTCCACTGCAGTAAACTTCACTCTCTGACACACATACTGTTTGCTGACGGCCCGAACGTTTCTCTTCAATCGAGGCTCAGTTTCATTACCGTCAGTTGATCTCTTGAAGTAACAAAATATCTCTTTCAATAGTGTGAGAGCGGCCTTCAAATGAGGTTCATGTAAATATTCGAATTGGTTCAAGATAATAGATGAGGGACTAATCAGATAGCTGAAATGTCAATCACCGAATATAAATAAATTAATTGTTTCCTCCTTCAGTTTTCATTTTTAATACTTTACTCCATTTATAATTCTATTCGTTCGAATCTGCTTACTACCAAGAGCGAAGACACTGAAGCAGCTATACTACTTGGCACTTGAAACTGAGCAAGCAAAACTTCGAATGACTAGGTACGATTATTCAACTGACGATGAATTCTGGGAGCTTCACTTGAAAATGGCAGCAGAAGTCAAATGAATTAGTAGTAATATGCTGACGGTCAGCGGCCATAAATTTCATTTTCATCTTATATTATTCGATTGAAAATGAAATTTTACCGCACTGGGTAAGACACCCTCCTGTATCTAGTAAATGATCTCGAATAACCTACCAACCTGGTTTTGGTGATAAAGGAAAGATTATTAGAATATCTATCCACTAGTGTAAGGAAGACCAGTTGCATATTTTTGTTTGTCTCAGGGCCGAGTATCAGATACCATTCGAATCAATTCGTTGAGATCAGGAATGGTTTATATGTGTTTATGTAATAATGTACATTTTTGTGCACTCAATTCACTTAGAGATGACCGAATCAATGTTAACAAACTTAGATTCCAATGAAAGGTCTGGTGATCCAATACAAAGTATTTGAAAAGCCTTTCTCATATAAATGGGTTATGCAATCACTTAAAAAACCGGCTGGTAAAAATTAGTCCGGATTCCATATGGGATTTCGACAGATTAGGGCTGTAAACGATTATCTCGCTTCGGTCGACAGGTAGAGTCATACAATCTTCGACAAACTTGTTGTAAATATTTAGAATAACAATTTAGTGTCGTTTAACAGACAATTAGTTAGGAACAACTCTGCTGGGGGCGCTTTGAAAAATCCATTATACAAATCATTCGCTAACAACAGATAAAACGATTTGAGATTCAAGTAACTCTCAAATTATAGTATTTTGAAGAATGCGGGAATTCGAAGTTTCTCAAACAACAACTGTTTTAACTTGAAATCACTCCATCAGATGTACGGGGTGATTTTTTAAGAGCTTGAGAACTTTTTTAAACAATAAAACGCATAAAATTTACAAAATCTCATCGGTTTTTTATTGTAAACGTTAGATTGGTACATGACATTTACTTTTTGAAGATAATTTCATTTAAATGTTGACCGCGGCTGCGTCTTAGGTGGTCCATTCGGAAAATCCGCTTTTTTATCGACAAATTTTGTTCAGCGATGAGGCTCATTTCTGGTTGAATGGCTACGTAAATAAGCAAAATTGCCGCATTTGGAGTGAAGAGCAACCAGAAGCCGTTCAAGAACTGCCCATGCATCCCGAAAAATGCACTGTTTGGTGTGGTTTGTACGCTGGTGGAATCATTGGACCGTATTTTTTCAAAGATGCTGTTGGACGCAACGTTACAGTGAATGGCGATCGCTATCGTTCGATGCTAACAAACTTTTTGTTGCCAAAAATGGAAGAACTGAACTTGGTTGACATGTGGTTTCAACAAGATGGCGCTACATGCCACACAGCTCGCGATTCTATGGCCATTTTGAGGGAAAACTTCGGAGAACAATTCATCTCAAGAAATGGACCGGTAAGTTGGCCACCAAGATCATGCGATTTGACGCCTTTAGACTATTTTTTGTGGGGCTACGCCAAGTCTAAAGTCTACAGAAATAAGCCAGTAACTGTTCCAGCTTTGGAAGACAACATTTCCGAAGAAATTCGGGCTTTTCCGGCCAAAATGCTCGAAAAAGTTGCCCAAAATTGGACTTTCCGAATGGACCACCTAAGACGCAGCCGCGGTCAACATTTAAATGAAATTATCTTCAAAAAGTAAATGTCATGTACCATTCTAACGTTTAAAATAAAGAACCGATGAGATTTTGCAAATTTTATGCGTTTTATTGTTTAAAAAAGTTCTCAAGCTCTTAAAAAATCACCCTGTAGTTAGTGTGCTTGAATACTTATTCTTATTATCAAAATTATGCTCTTATCAAAAAACTACAAGGATCAGCCACATGGGGTTGTTCGAGCCATTGATGTGGAACAAGGCAACCAAAATTTCTAATGATCTACAATCAAAAAGTTGAATCAATCCGAACCAACACCGAACATCATTTGTCTTGATTTGCATTTGTTTTATAACCGACGAAATTACACCATTATCCCAAATGCATGCAATTATATCTTTGTACATACTTGCGATTTTGATAAAAGTTTCTCTTCGCCAAGCTTGTGTTCAAGTTTTTTATGCAAGCAGTTTTTTTAGCGTTAAGTTTCTCTACCATTCTGCGATTTCGGTTGAAGCGATAAACTATTTCTCATTATCAATCGAAATCATCTAATATGAATTAGAAATTAATCTTAAGCATTCTAAATTTATCCAGGGGTAGTTGTCAATTTCTCATGGGGAAACGATATAACATGGAATTCCGAGCTTACATGACACAATATCAGAACATATCAATTAAGGGCTGAGGCCAGTGTGTTTTAGGGCGTTTTAAAGGGCTATTTTCACGCTTCAAATCTGATTTTCTCAGAAACGGTGACGAATATCAAAAAACCCAACTGACAATCTCTTAGAGAATTAGTTTAGATTATTTTGTGAAATTTCAAAATGATTGTTTGACTTTAGCGGTCGGGAAAGTCTTTTTTCTGAAGCAAGAATTGCATATTCTGAAAATGGCACCATTCAACTTGTTCAATGAATATCTCGCCTTCAAAAGCATGGATCAAAAATCTATCCTGACAATGTCTAGATAATTTAGTTTAGATGCGATTAGTGCATAAAAACATATATGTTGTCGCTATAAAAATTAAGTGAATGTTATTTTTGTAATGGTAAGTCGATTTCTATGGCGGTACCATTTTTTTCTGCTCTTGTATCCTGGTAACGTAACGAAACATGAGAGAGAAATAAAACCGACTCAGCAAAGCTGCCAAACAAGCGGTTTATAACTTGTAACCGAAAATATCAAAACTTTTTACACATTTACGAGAGCATGGAGAGAAATGTAATACGCACAGCGAGCCACACGGTTTTAAGCTAACAACTAGCCTCAGCCCTTAAAGCTTCAAATCGTTTTATGGCACGTTTTTGTCTTGCTGTCTAGCAGCAACCTACCTCTAGCATGCTACGAGTAGGACTGAAACGCTAGCTTTAATTTCGCTTCTATTTATAGATTCGCGTGCTACCAACAGCTTCGCTTTTGCGTCGATTGACCAATCAGAGCGATGCTCTCTCTTTGATTCATCGCTTACTCCTTCAAAACCGTCGTCTATGGCAGGGAAATCCGGTATGCCGGAGATTTTCAGCAGACAAAATTGGACACTGCTCGCTACTAATCAAAATTTCAATCATATATAAATGAAAATACGTGGGTTGATATATTCAAATCGAAACGTAGATATTTCCTATCAAATGATGAAATAATATTAATAATTGATACAAAATAGACTGAGCTGTAAGTGTTTTAAACCTGACCACATTTCTACGTGTAGGTTAGAAAATAAAGATGTGTTCCACATCAAAAACTAAGCGATATAGAGCGGTTTTGTTTGTTGGAAAGTTGTCAGGGTATACATTATGAAAACCATGTTAGTTGAGAACTTGTCCACCGAATAGCGAGTGGGTTCACAATTTGACGATAGAAAATTTATCATGTGGTATCTCTAGACCCTGATGATATAGAATGTTAGTGTTTTCGGAAAGAAATTCAAAACAGATGAAATAGCTAAGCAGACGTAAAGTTCCTGCTATTTACAGAACACTTGTTTTCTTTGCATCGAAATACAATATACTATACTGACGTGCCGAATGAAAACGTGTTTTTGAATTTTCCTGGCCGATGCAGGTTTGGTCATTCAGGGGTTAGCCAAATTTTGTGCTAGGGCACATAACCGATTTTGATATGTTTATATTTACCAAATGTTTTTAGATGGTGGGCCTACAACAAGTTTGCTGAAGACTGTATGGTGCTATTAGTTGATAGGAGTAAGATAATCGTTCACAGTTCTATTCAATCGAAATCCCATATGCCCTGGGTTTCGTATAACGAGGACCCGTTTCCACACACCCGGTTATATGAGACCCCTATGTTTTTAGATCTTGTGAGCAGATGACCATGTAATCTCACTTCTCTCAGTTTTCGGCTTTGGAAGTACCGGAAACAGTGAGAATAAATTTAAAATAAAACTCACTTAAATTAAACAGAGATGGCTAGGCCGACTTCCACAAACTTATCTTACAGAACTTTAATTAGGTTAGAATTTCATCCGGACTTTCGGTTTCCTTATGGTATTGAATGTTCGGATCGGAATGGTGATGAATGTTCAAATTTCCATATCGTCATTCAAAGTGACGATGCTAATAACATAAGACTCTTTGGGATAGTGCCAAAAACTATTTCAGTGCTCCAACTATTTATGCTCCATTTAGGTAGGGTAAGGGCTCCCTATTTTTGTCTCGGGTTAGCGGTTCAATGCATAGGATGCTGGTCTTACAAGCCAGTTGTCGTATGTTCCAGCCCCGACCTTGAAGGATTCTTAGTTTCAGTAGGATCCATAGTACTAGCCATGCAATGATTCTGTACACTAAGAATCGGCTGCGATGTCTGTTGAAACAGAAAGGCCAAATTCCACCAAAGGAATGTAATGCCAAGACTTTGCATTTAAGAGCTCCCTATTTCATCTCAGCTAAAATTTCCATCTCATTCCTTCACCTCATAACTTTAAACATTAATCATATCTTTAAACGAACCTGAACAAAACTGTTGAACGTTTTAAAACATTTATTCTATTTTTTGCCACACTTTCCAATTGAAAAAACTAGTTAAAAAAACCTTCAACGATCGCTTTTTTCATTTAAAATAAACTCACTTTTTGATTTAGGAACCACTTTCGTCTGAAGTTTTACAGTTCATCATGTTTCTGAATATGTACTAATCGATTCGTCTCAAAATATGATCACAATTTCACATTCAATGTTGGATGACTTTATAGTTAGTAATGTTCACTTTCCACTTGTTTATTCAACGATTAAAGACTTCTGAAATTACCTGATAAGCAATAAAAGCAATGAAAAATATGAAAAGAAAATTTGCACTTAATTCACTTGATTGCGCTTTGTTTTCATCTCATTTCGTATCGCAAGGTTGCCAAGTTTTCTCATAATGTTAAATAAAAAAAATTATTTTTCTTCTATAAATTATCATCAACAAGTATTTTTTGGTATCCGTGACATTAGTTTAATTATATCATTGATATTTATATATAAATAAAACTGTTTCGGATTCTAACATTACCAAATAGAGCGTGTTAAATCTATCTATTTTCACTAATAAAATGAATCAAATTAAAATTCAAATCAAATTCAAATTGGTTTTAAATTTTAATATAAATGTTTATCAGTGTTCATCATCAAACATTTGCACAAAAAAAATCCATTTTAACATGTGATTTGTCCGTTGATTAATAAACTTTTAAAGAAGTACTGTAATCAAATACTAATAGATACTCAGAGAGAAAAGCCTAACGTTTTGCTTCTCACTTTTTATGAACCTTTACAAATCAGTATTAAATTTAGAAAATCTGTAATCTGATTTAACGAACGCGATCGCAAAAATCTATACAATACAGATAAATCTGTATGAATGGCATCTCTTGTTCTACATTTTGTTTTTAGAAGGGCTAATGCCTAAATAGTAACATTCTATTTTTGTTTTTTTTTAAGTTCTCCAAATTAACTGCAGAGTAAAATTTTAAATTTGAAACGAAAGGTAATAAAAACGATCCAACAAATTTTAAACGTCGGAATGATTCCAAACTGTTTTTTTTTAATATCGTGTGTTGTATCATAGTTGGCATTAGGCCCTTTTTAAGGAAAGTTTTGACATTTTGAACCTGAGAGTGTAATAGTTCAATGTTTTGGTTTCAATTGCTGTCGCAATTGCTAATTTATGGGATGAATAAAGGGCCAACGATAGGATGAATACAAAACCTTTGAGATGAAAATAGGAGCACAGTAGTGAACATATCAGAAGTGTTTTTAGCTGATTTTTTAATTATTATTTTAATTTCCAAGGAATGTGAATCAATTCCCAATGTGGAGCAAGGCGAATTAAGCAGGTATGAAAAAATCGTAGTGATTTTGGTAGCTGAATCAGGTTTTTAAGGTAACGTCCTTACAAATGAGATGAAATAGGGAGCCCTTACCCTATATTAGACCACCATTTTCGGTACTTGCGGAACCGAAAACTGGAGCCATGTATAGTCAAAGTAGGTTTGACTAACAAGGCTATAAACTAATAAGGCCGATTTCTTAGATATGGCAGAGAAAATTTTCATAAGCTCGGATTGGAATGAAAAAAAAAAATTTCTGGATCGAACTTTAAATGTTATCATTTGTACGGTATATTATGTAATATACCCAAAACCAGCTCTTTGATTTTTCATCGTTGTTGAAAAATTTGAGCTTTTCCCAATGAGATAATTTGTATTGTTACATTCAAACAGTAATGGCGTTTACAAATTGCTAACAAAGTTATTGGAACTGAATGAAATGATGGCGTATTAGAGCATATAGAAAAAAACGGAATATCCATTTCTTTAATCTTTCATGGATGTATTTGGATTACATTTTTGGGCTTGTGCTAATATTAATTTAATTTTTCAAGATGTACCCTCCATCATTTCGCACACAATTCTCTGCATGCATTTCTACTGGTTTACGGATCATTTCCGAAGAAGAAATGATTTCTTCAGCATCAGTAAAAAAAATCTAGGCACCAGCACCTCACGACTGAAGCATATTTAAATTATTCCTCTCATATGACCTCACCGGAAAAAAATCAAGTCATGTAAAAACGGGTGTCCGTGATGGCCGCCACGACCAATCCATTCCGGATATTTCATTTAGATCCTGTCGTACTTGTACATCGAAATGCACCGGACATCCATCAAGCTGCAGACGTGAGATTAGATTGAAAAATGCTCCTGTCCAAAATTCCAAAACCATTTGAACGTTCAGAGCTCGTGAGAATTCTATGGGACGGATAAGTTTATTATCATTCAAACCGGCCCAGATATTTACAGAAAACTCTTCCTGGAACCGTACAGAACGAATGTCATAAGGATTATTTTTTGTCCAAATATGTAAATTCCGATTGCTAGTTACACCTGTCCTGGTAAAGGTTGATTCGTCCGTCCACAGAATTGATTTTAGAATATGGGTAGGGTAATTGTGAAACACGTGATCCGGATCATGAAGGTGTTGAATTTTTGTTCAATAATATAAATACAATCCTGTTCGTTTAAAAAAAATCCTCACAGCTTATTTGGTTATATTTCCAGTAGGGCAGCTTTCGAAAAAATGTCACTTTTATCGATACACTTTAAAGTTCAACAGAAAATGCAACGTTTTGTTACAGAAATGAATGAGTATTTTATACCAAGGTTATTTAAATTAACGGTTATACCTCCATTTATTAAATACAGATAAGCGCCGCACTACAAAAACTGAATATTTTTGAAACTGTTACATTGGGACTCCTGTGAAGTACACAGTTAGGACGATTTCTCTGTTGGTCCGCATGATTCATCTCGAAACGAAAGACCTCTTAGACGAGCGCTTGTTAGGACAATTCGATTCGACTTGGATGCATAATGTCACCCCTGATCAAAATCATTCAGCACTCGATGATCTACACAGCAAAAAAAAAAGAATTGTAACAATCTCAAAGTGACTATCAATCGATTTGAAAAAAAGCTTAGACGTACTGAGCATCAAATGCAATAATTTTCTGTTTACGAGAAATATTGCAAATAAATCACACTTTATAACATCGAAACAGCGTATTGAGTAGATTACATCAGCTTGAATGAATGCTTAGACGATTCTGATAGGAAATTATGCATCTTTTCGTGTAATATTACAACCTTTAGAGCGACACCAACACATTTAGTGATATTACATCAAAATTACTGCGATTACTATATAATATCACAACAATCTTGGTGTTGCTCTGAAGGTTGTAACATTACACAAAAAATGCATAATTTCATATTAGAATGATATACAGTATTCAGTTAGGCTGATGTAATGCACTCAATAAAAAATGTTGTTTCGATGTAATAACGTGTGATTTATCTGAAACATTTCTAGAAAGCAGAAAATTACTGCATGGAAACAAATCCATTTCATGTACCATGAAATAAGAAATTATCAATATCATGAAACATGTCTTCTTGCGAGATCATGTCTATTACTGATGATTCGATGAGTAAAATGGTTCTTGCCATGAGCAATAACTCATCATTTTGCTCATAGAATTATCAATAGTAGGCATGATCTCATAAGAAGATATGTTTCATGATTTTCATAATTTCTTCATAATGGTATCGGCAACGGATTTTTAATCGTGTTGAGATAGTTACAATTCTTTTTTTTTGCTGTTTAGGTCGTTCAACACCTGGAATGGAAAAAATCAGCAGAACAGAACGAAATTTATTGCAACTCATGCAAAGCGAACGGCTCATAAAAGTCCATAGAAGGCCCATCCACTGATGAGCACAGAATCCTTCTCCACGGCGTTAACGAACCGCACAGGGTGCAAGTCGGATCAATACTAGTTTTGATTGTATGAAGAGGCTCAGTTTAAATTGTCGCGTCCGTACTACGTGAAATGCGAAGGAATCTTTTGTATACGATATAGTCGTCTCTGTTAGGGAAAGCTACGGCTATGATAAACGGGGAAAATCATGCATTGTTTGTTATTAATTCGACCATCGACCAGTATTAAGTTTCGACCATCGATTATCTCAAATGCATAACTTTGTAGACTCGAATCAACGCTTCCTGACCACTGTTTGCACGGATTTATTTTCCGTATATAAAAAATAAAAACGTAGTCCTACATCAAAATGTGCGATACCAGTGCAATAAATAATAGTACAGAAATCTATTCACATGCATTTTTTTTTTAAATTTATACCCAGTAGCCAATTTTCGGGAATGTCAAAGCAAGTTTTCAATGGAAGGAGAACCTTTTCATTAATTCCGAAAAATGTCCTTTTTGTCCAAGCTAAAGTTTTGAAACGCGTACTGAAGAGGACGCACGAATCGGTGGAATTTTTCGCATCTAGAAATTCTAATTTATTTGTGGTTCACAGGGTTTGCTCTCTGATAATTTTCATTTTGATAGGTCTAAGTATACATCCTTAATCCAGAAGATAGCGTCCATTGCCAATGAAGAATAGTGATTATGGTCGTCGCAGAATGGCGTAGAGTTGAGTTTTTATGTAAATAAATAATTATGATTCAGGATCATCGGATGTTACAGTATAATACTAATCTCAAACTTAATTTAATTTAAATAATTTTCCCGGAAAAATTCGCAAGAAATTATTTTTTTGATAAACTAATTGACCAGATATTTTTAACCACACGGAACCCCCCGCGATCCCATTTCAACCAGAATATTAGTTGATTTTCTGAATTCGATTGGTTAAAATTTGGTACAACTAATCGATGGTTGTTTTAACTAAACTGCCATTTTTGTTTTTCGATTAGCAGAAACGATGGTTGAAACAACTAATTTAACTGTTTGAAAAAAAAATGCTGTCAATTGGTGAGGACACATACTTTTCAATTTCAACAAATATTTTAGTTGAAATAACTGGTGTTGTTATTGAAACAAAATTCTATTAGTTGGAAAATAAATCGGTTTTATTTGTTTTAGACATTGCAAATAGTTGAATCGAGTTATGTTATTGATTTGCGAAAATAATCAAAATATACTTACTGATACACGTCATGATCTATTTGAAATAAGTTCGGTTTGTTGAGATTCATGAAATAAATATCGTTGTTAAAATAAAAAAACAGTATTTTATATTGATATGTAATATCATTAGGGCTGGGAAAACCACCGATCACTACTGATTTCAAGTGATATTAACCAAAGAATAAATTATCATTACGAAATCAGAACTGATCTGATCTCTAAGTGTTTTTGATTTTTGTATGATCATGATCATGTCAAGTCGAGATCAGTAAAGATCTAAAGTCTAAAAAAAATACTTCTGATTCGACCGGAAATGATTGATGTAGAAAAACGTTTTTAATCAGCAAAAGTACCCGGAGAGGCGAGTAAATTAGCGAAATTATTAAATTTACCTAAAATGAGTATTGAAAGATGATGCCTTCAAACGGTTGAACTAAAGTTATGCACTGATAATTTTAGTCAATTTATATGAGCTTGGGTGCATCACCGCTAGGAATTGGAATTTTGCGACGGCAACTCAAACGCGCCATTCAATCGCAGCGCGTTCTGTGTGTTTAAAACCCTTCGCTCCTGTTACTTTTATAAATTAAATTCATGTCAAAAAGCGTTTTATTGCTAATGCATGAACATCATCATCGGTATCAAACAGCTGGAAGTAAAACAGTCTGCTGGAAGTAAATCAATGATCGAATTTGAAGTATAAAATTTTTGCGCATACCTGAAAGATTACGAGATGATCATTCATTAACATTTTCTAATTTGTCACCAAATCTTTTTCATCTTAAACAAGGTTAACTTTATCACAACACCGCTGTTAGATAAACACTTGTTATCATAAATTTCTCAAATCGAATGAACACAATTTCACCAAACGCTTTAACCATCGATGTTGTTTTCATTGACATTTTGAAGCGACGCGAACAGACTAAAAAAGTTGTTGACTTTGCATTGCGATTATTGTTCTGCTTTCAACTGTCTCCGGCATTTGACAGCATTCAAAACAACATATTTTTCAACTACTTGAATGTATGCAAATCAAAAACCATATTGGTTGAATCAAAAATAAATTAGTTAAATAAACTATCGCAAAAATCTAAAACTGCGAAATCGCAATTTTATGATCGATGGGTTCTCCGTGCAATTTCATCGTGTTGGCGCTCTAGGTGGTCGCTTCACTTGCCTTACCCTCACTACGGCTATGGTTATTGTTGATAGTTCGATATTTATTTTGCGACACAGAAAAAAACTCTTGCAAAAAATTCTAATTTCAGATCATTAGTAAAAATTTCTTCTGTGTAAGTATGCCTTGAGTTAATTTCAGTCAAAGGAAATACCTTATGCTTTTTATGCTTTCAAAATACTTAGTCTAATAGAATTACTCAATGAGAATCAATAATTTACTTAAAAAAGTTAAAATAATTCACAAGATGGTTCACGGTCTTAGTGTTGCTTGTGAGACTAAAGCATTAGGAGTAATTTCGTTCAAATTTATAGATTCGCACAATTTCGTTTTGCTCTAAAAACAGGTGTAGCATTTGATCAAATTGTGGAAAAATTTCCGAGGCCGGAAGGGAAAAGTGTCGTATACCAATTGATTCAGCTCGACCAACTGAGCAAATATCTGTGTGTGACTGTATGTGTGTGCAAAGTTAAGAGGCGTGTTTTTCAGAGATGGCTAAACCGATTTTGATCAAACTGGTTGCAAATGGGAGGTCTTTTTCAGTGACCATAGTGGTCCAAATTACACCAAAACGCGTTTTTTACTATTCAGAGGTTGATTTTGGAACCTAGATGCCTTCAGGAGAATTTTGTGATTGGAATTGTCCCCTTCTCTTGATATAATCAAAATTGTTAGTAATCCACCTAGAAGTGTGGATAATGTTATAATTTTCCTATATTGCGTGATAGAAAATTCATTTCTTCGAAGAAGTTGTAGACCATATTATTAAAAGAAAATATGCCGAACACATGTAGTTTTATCTTTCTAACCTATTTACCTTTTCCATAAACAATTTAGTACTGTATTTTATAGTATTGTACGGTATTTTCGACCCAAATAGTGTGTCACTGTAAGTGTACTGTATTTTAATTTGTACTGTATTTTTACCCTGAAATGCACTGTATTTTTACCCTGAAATGTACTGTATTTTTCACACTTAATATTCATACAGAGCTTTAAATCTTTAACGCATCGAATTTCGATTTATGGCATTACAAAAAGACAAAAATAATCGTGACAACATGTAGCGAATGTGAATGTGCATGTAAGTGCATGCAAACACCATTTTTTAAATGAATCATTCTTGTAGAGAGCGCGTCACAACGATTAAGCGAAATTTTGATGAATAAAAAATAGATAAATATCCACTTCTCAAAAAATGTTTGATGAATAATTCGTGGATTTTTTTAAGTTTTTGTCGAATTAAAAAAAATTGAGATGCTGAAAATAAATGATATGATAATTATTTGTTTTAAACGATTCGTTTAGTTTTATTAAGACGAAGAGCCGTATCAAGCTAGTTTTACTTTTGATCAGTATCTAACGAGGAAAACAGATTTAAAAAATTATATGCGAATACAACTGTAAACCGCGAAAAAGCTACCACAGAGATGGGACTCGAGCCCGTAGATAGTCCCTATTTCTGTACAACGATGAGGTGACAGACATGTTTTGCACACAGAATGAATATAAAGTGAAACGAAACAACTCAAAACTTAGCTTAATTTCCCAGCTCCGATGATCGATAGGATAGAAACCATAACATTTTTGCGGTTTGAAATGTATTCCTAGTAACAGATATAATCAATGCATCCCTGAGCTTGAGCTTGAGCTTGAGCGACCACCTTTGGTTGCTACTCCGTTACTGATCGGGATTAGCTGAAATTGTACAGGGAGTTTCTAGATGATCCGACCTGGGACTGGCAAATCATCCTTCAATGTACATCTTCTGGTAATCCCAGAAATCATTGATCAGTACCGGCGCCGGCCAGGCCCGAACGTAGATCGTCTAAGGAATGAGAAGGGATGTTAGTCCAACACTTGTTGTTACTAGAGGCCGTATATACTACTGCGCACTCCACAAGTGTCACGGGATAAGGATATTTGTTAGTAAAAATTTCAGTATTGGTATTATTCGCGCGCGGCTCAGTATGTTCCGGTTTCAAGATGCTCGGATGCACCACTAAACTCACTGATTTCCCGAGTGAACGTTTCAACAATATTCTATATTGAAGTCCCGGAAAGTCTTGATTCACAGCTCTTATTCGAGTAAACTGAAAAAAGATTTGAAATACTATCGCGAAACGAATAAAAACTTACCTATTTTTTATAAATGAAATTACGTGACACAAAATAAACGAGTGAATAGGATTTAGACAAAATAGTTGATTCATTGCATTGACATATTCTAAACAGTTGTTATTAAGTCATTTTAAATCACCAAATAAAGGTAAAAAGATTTCACGCGCGTCTTTATTATTCCAGCTTTATTATTTTAATTATTTAATAAAATTATTAATTGGTTATATTGGTTGATCTGGGCAGCCGGCTACCGAGAAAAATATTAATTTGTTGTTTGAAATAATAATATCAAGTGTGTTTTACTATGTATTCAATATACCGATATATGTTATCTCTATTATTAACTTTGTAATATCAACGGATTTGCGCAATAGTTATCAATTCAATTTATAATCCTGAAAGACAATCAATAACATGGAAGAAGAAAACATTCCAAATAAAACTAGACGGAAATTGATAGATTGAAACGAACGAAGCTAGACGGAAATTGATAGATTGAATGAAGAGATAATTTAGTAAAATAGAGTAATCAGAAGTGAAACATTGAAAATTTCTGAGGAAAAAGAAACTCCAGCAATTGTCGCCTTTTACGACATGGAAGCAGGAACCCAGTGGATCTATTCTTGGTTCATTTTTTTCCGCCGGATTCCACACTGCATCTAGGCTGGTACTGTCCGGAGAGAGCTAATAGGTAATATCAATCTCCTAATGGACCCCAGCCCCCCAGATATAATCAATGCATCCCTGAATTATTAAACTAGTTTTGTGTGTGAGTGTTCATTGGAAGACAGTTTCACTCATATAAAATTTTATGGTTTTAAAATACATTTATGACACGTTTGTTCTGGGATACGGGATTTTTTCCTTCATTGTTTAAAAGTAATAAACATTAAAGAAAAATTTGATGTCCATAATTTTGATTCTGATATCAAATAAAAAAAGAAAATGGAGGAAATATGAAAGGCTTTTAGAACTAATTTTCGGAACACTAGCACTATTTTCCATGCAACGAAGCTGATTTCTTCCAAAAAGGTGATGAATCATCAATTTTTTTTTGTAAATCATGCCGACTTTTGCAAAATCCACATAAATTTCAAGGTGTTCAGTCATAATATATTTTTACTTGCATATTCACGATAAAAGTAAAAGCGCATAAACTTTTAACATTGAGCCTCAAAATAGTGAATAAATCTAAGATATTCTTAGTATGTAACCATCAAAAACGGCACACACATATTCCAGAAAAAAATGCTATCAACGTAACAGTTTGTTCATTACGAAATTTTCATAATAAGAATTTCTACTTTTCTATACGTCTACTTCCTTGTATTTCTAATTTGTATGAATACCACAGAAGTGTCCCACAGTGTTGTATACAAAGCGGCATAACTCAGGAATAACTCAACGGATTGGAGGTTGTCTTAATGGTTTTTCAGGAAAAAGAATGTGTCTTATATTGACTTATATGAAAATTGATCGAATTCGGTGAGAATCGATACTTTTTAACAGTGATGTCCAAGCTCAGCACACGAGCTGCTGTTAAACTCGCGTGCTGTGCTTTTTAAAGCAGACTCCCCAAGTAACAATTTTAATATTAATAAATACTTGTAGCTGTCTTCAATGCTACATAATAAATCTTGCATTAAAACTTTAAACTCCACGAAAGCCTACTGAAAACTTCTATAAGAGCATGTTCCTGCCAAGTGGACCATTCTTCATAAGGTTTATAAAGCAAAATGAAGAATTAGCATAAACCTGCCTTAAAACTTCAAATTCAAGAAAATTTTGAAACCAGCTTTACGATCAACATTTAATTTATCCGGAAGGAATAAATTCCGCTATGAATAAATTGTCGTTTTGATAATATTTTTCTTGACTATATGTGTGTCATGTCTGCTTTGAATGAAACCAGTAAGAATATATTAGATTTTATTTACAAGTTTGAGGTTTTTCCCGAACGTAAAAACTTCATGCGCTTTTATTTTTATCGTGAATGTTTGGATAAAAATAAGAATTATAACTAATCGCCTTCAAATAAATGCAGTTTTTGCGAAAATCTCCATGATTTTTGAAAATTATTTTTTGTAATTCTTCATCATTTTTGTATAAAACTATTTCGTGGCATTAAAACTTGTATTTATGTTCTGAAAATGAATCATTAAAGCCCATCATTTTTGTTCGTTTTTGCATTTCGAAGTATATTTGATGTCAATAAATGCTACGGTATAGGACATCATAATGGCGGCCATGAAATTTTCTTTAATGCAAATTACGCTTAACCCAAGAAGCAATAAATCAAATAGCCCACAACAAATGTGTCATAAATGTACTTTAGAATCCTCAAATTTGCTCTGAGTGAAACTGTCATCCAATGAACACGCACACACACAAAACTAGATTTAAGAAAGAATTTAACTGACAATAATGCTTTAAAGAAAATGTTTGAAAGCGATATTAAGAGTGTTTGCATGGTTTTATTCTAGTACACATTGTTTTATTTTTAGTCCAGTTGTTAGTCTGGGTAACAAGTTTTATAGAAGCTTTAAAAGCTATGAAATTACTTGTCAAAAGAAACATTTATTATAGTCGTCATAAAACAGGTAGTGATTGAAAAATCAATTACAAAACTCCTATAAATTACAATCAAAACCATTAGGCATTCGAATTGTTACTTGGGTCATGAGCATATGCTATTTGTGTAGTCCACCTACTGACAAGAGACAATACAAGAGCGGACACTGTGTGCTTAAAAATTATATTATATTATTAAATAAAAACAAAAAACGGACACTCAACTCAGCACGTGAGCTAGCATATGAGTCAGCTCTAGCTCCCCATTCCGGCATCGTGAGTTGGTTCTTCGAAGCATACGATTGGTATGTCGGATCCGGCAAAATTTGTACACCGTCACTTAATCCGGCGAAACAAAAAAACGCAAAAATTTTTCTAAACTGGACTCAAAACTACACAAATCGGTAGCTATGATCAGTATCGAACTTATTCCGACTATCCTGGTTCCCGGTTTTCTATTAACGACATATGCTCATAATCTTACTCACTTTTCCCAGAGATTGCAGAACCGATATTTCCAATCTTAAGGTCAAATGAAACATCTTATGATCCTACCAAAAATTATTGCATATTTTCGGATTCAAAAAAGTTAAACCGTCGTTTAAAGTACCCCCTACCACCTTTCATTGGCGACCGTATATCATAATGAAAGCATAAATAAAGCATCACATTGATTTTTTGAGCAAGCAAGTAAGGCACAATGACGCCACGGGTGTCCTTGTTGTCCGCTATTTCAATCGTTTACCACTTCTACCAAACAACAAAAGTTGCTTGAAAATAACATTGGAAATTCTCCTAACTTAACCGAATCTACTTCGCTAATTAGTTTCCACTGGTTGCAGTTAAAGATCATTTTACTGTTACGACTTTTAATGCAATGTCCTCGCTGAATACATTAATGTCTAGAATAGAAAACCCAATTCACTGAATCTATCTATGCTCGAGAAGTTCGCTGCAAGTATGCTTGAAACAATAGTGAAATGTCCAACATGAATTATACGAAGCTCTGTGCAGCAAGAAACCAGGAAACTAGTACCTATCTAGGCAAACGACATGAACAATTGCACATCGTAGACGGAATATGTCCGACTGGTTCGGTGAAACCAATTGCATGCATTTCCTCTTCGACAAATTCTCACTGGAATCGTTTCTTTTGTGCTGGAATCACGAATGCATTCACTCGTTGGCTTTGAATCATACAGCACAGGAAATTGTCTTTCTCAAAACCAGAAGGTGGTATCGTGCTCCTTTGTGCTCCTGTGTGTATCCATTTGTAAGCTTAGGGCACCTATCTACATTTGATGCCATGGAACATAAATAACAAAGGAACACAGGAGCAGTTTCAGCGATGGTTGTTTACATGACAACTGTGATGGGAATCCCTGGTTACTAGAGTTAAATTTGGTATAAATTCGAATGCTTTCTTCCTACTCAACTCGAATTGACAGCATAGGTGAAAGGTTTCAGGCCAGGACCATAGTAAAATCTACATATACGTGACGAATCATTGAAAGGTTTTCTTTTGTTCTGGCAAATTCAAAATTTTCAGAACAAATCAAACACGCTTTTATCAAAATCATGACGCATTATATTTTGCTAGCTAAATTTCGGAAAGGATTGAGTGTTAATTGTATTTAGTACCTTGAAGCTGATATCAACCAAAGCTCATAGGACCGAATGACTTACAACATGCGTCGAAAGTCGTTTTTATTAGTTGTGCTGCATTATAGCAGTGAAGCCTCGACTATCTTGCTCATATTTGGTTTCTAGGCGCACTGACGTGTTCCTGTATGTGTCGAATAATGTCACTGTTTTTTCAGATTTTGGCAAACTTAGTTTCCAATAAGCGGTTTTATAGCCGCATCGACTGCTATTATATTTTTACCCGCTTCCGGGCAAAATTGAAGACAACAATTTGGGACACAGCGCAACAGGTGTTATACTTTCTAAACTTGTTAAAAGCTGATCCGCTTTGCAATAAAAATCGGTTTATATTGCTCTCTCGAAAATTCTAATTGATTTCTCTGGAGCAAAATCAATAAATTGTTTCTTATATCGAAAGGAGCAAGTCTAACAAACCAAACGAGACGGCACTGGAACTAGCCCAACCTAAGACAAGCGACGTGGTGGCAATATAATAGAACAAGTTTTTTTTCCAAGCACGAAGATTGACCGTCAAAAATAATAAGTGGTGAATATAAAAACAATCTTCTAGTATACTTGCGGGCTATTGAAGTGCGCTCCGAAAGTTCACTAGTTTTATGTTAGAAAATGCGAATGAAAATATTCATTTCGCCTAAAAATAAGGTAAAAATGTTTTTCTGGTATTCGGAATGTATAAATTTTGCAGAGTCACAAAATTTGTTCGTTCAAGTCGTTCATACTATTTGTTTTCATAAACGGCCATGCGGCTTGGAACTGACAAAAAGCACTACTAGGCGGTAAAGAAACGAATGGCGCAAACGCATGAACTACGAACTTTAATAAGTACACAAACATGACCACTATGGAAGGCTTATAAAATATGACCGATTACAGTAGGCTGGACGTGTATCAAGAATGCCGAATAAGAGAATGGCCTACGTCAGCAAAGAACTTTGAAGAGGTCGTCGATTACTGAGTGGACATCGCACTCGTTTGGTGTGTGCAATCGAGAAGGCTACGAAGGTAGCGGGAGTACAGAATGACTGGAGAACATCGATTTCTACAATTCATTCGATCATATGCCGGAGACGTGAGTGTGTTTATCGCAGTTCAGCGTGACAACATGGAAGCAATGTTTTCCCCATATAAGCCACAATATTGCTAAAACGCATCTTGTACTGGATCAAAGAACATTTTCCGATTAACATTTATTTATTTATGTTTCTTCGTAATGTATTTTAGCAGCGGTATCATTTTTGTTCTGGTTACATATCATAGTAGAAAAAATGTTCATAAACGTAACAATTCTGAAACAAATTGTTTTTTTTTTGGGTTATGGAAATTCAATGACTTTGTGTCTGTGATTGTTGAAAACTTTCTAAATATTTTAGCTAATTTCTGCATATAAGGAATTCTATGGCAAAAGACGCAGTGTAAGTGACGGGTCCTATTAAAAATCGGGGATTTTGTCTGGCCTCGGAGATCACTCGAATTGACGTCACCAGATGTTTTTTGCGGGGTGCTGGTATACGCTGATAAAATTCAAAAATTTTGTATGGGATTATAAAACCTTTCATTCAATGTTGCACATATTTTCCGTGTAACTAATTCATTCACTATTCCTCGCTGCAAATATTTTGTCTATACTCATGCTAGTCTCGAACAACGTTGAACTATTCACTGCACGCAAGAGAGAAGGGTGAGAATGAATAAGCAATAATCGTAGGGAACCCGAATGTACTAATACATTCTTCGCTGCTGTTATACATCGTGCATGTTCGTTTAATACATTCGTTTGTTATTCGTTCATTCACTTTACTCTTCGAATTGATTCCAATCAGTCACGTACCCAGAGGGGGGGGGTACAGATGTATAATTATTTAGAAGGTCTAAGACATGGTTTGCAGAAATAACAAGACAGTAAACGTAAAGAAATGTAATACAATCACAGATCCAGTGGAAAAGCTGTCTGTTAAAAACACCCGTAAAAGGCACACCGAGAATTAGGTATATAAGCAATCTTCAGTAACATTATTTTTAATCTTTGCGCTCATCCCGAAACGAAATCCTGGACCTGGTTCGAATAGCGTCACTGCGATGATCGTTGGATTCCATTTTTCGCGAAGCATTCTTCATCTAATAAATTCATCATATCTCGTGAGGTATCAGCAATGGGGGAGTGCTGGGATATGGTTCATCACACACAAAAGACTATGATACTAATGTAGAGGGAAACGTCTTAATTTGCTTGTTTCAAAGACAGCACGAACGATCATCGCGAATTAGTTTTGACGATGATCGCTGCATGAATATTCGTCCCATATTCGCGTTAAGTAATTCGGGGGTACTTTCAATGCAAATAACAACTGCAAGGAATAGATCTTCGTTCGAGCAACGGAGCAGCGATTATCAGAGCTATTATCGAACAAAGACGGAAGAAAGCGAACGATGATCGATGGCGTTCGTTGCACACGCTACTCGCTACTCGCGAACTTAGTCGAATAGTATATGATACTCGGCCCTACGGACCTCAGTTCAAAAGTCGGTTATATACAACCAGAGATATTCACGATCGAATATTTAACACTCTCTCTGAGGGTAAATCTTTAAAAGGCGCCCCATGGCAAGTCCGTGTGGATAACATTCAATAACAGACTATAGGACCAAGAGACTTTTCATTCGAATCTAAGATTATGAAAACTGGTTCAGCCGTTTTTAAGAAATTGAAGTGTTTTCCGGTTTGGTGTACAAAATAACTTTTTAGATACTTTCGTAATCTTGAACAAAGATCCGATATACCCAAAATCAATGTATTTGGTCATCAATTAACCAAATCTGTCCAATGCAAGAATTATAATTTTCCTTGTCAGGTACAAAAACACGTCCCTGAAAATAAAAATTTTTATACCTATCAGTGAATTCCGGGTGAAATTTTGTGGTATCCGGGTGAAATTTTTCAGTATTATACGGAGTTGTAAGATCTTTTATTTGAACCTACACTAGGGAAAATTGGATGAGCGGTCTCTGATAAAATCGATTGCACGTTTTTAAAGCTTGCTTCATTTAGAATTGGAACAAACCTTTACTCATATTGTGGCGCTTCTAGTGGACGGATTTGGAAGTTCTTGGCGCCCACGTGTCGGAAATTTTGTCAGCTTCACGTTTGATTTTTGACATTCCGCAAATCGACTGTACTTTGTAAACAATCAACATGGAAGCCGAAAGAAGGAAAAAATGTGCACAGTTATTTGGAAAATCCATTGTGGTCTGCATCTAGACTAGCTAAATAGCTGAAATTGCCCAGAAATACCATCAAGTATCAATCAAGTCGTATCGAACTAGCAAACAGCCAAATCGGAGCATAAAACAGAATATTGAAGTCAACATTCGTGCTCGGAAACTATATGACCAGGTGCTGACCAAGTTCGACGGGTGTCTTCTGATGGACGATGAAACCTTTGTCAAGGCTGACTTCGGGCAAATCCCAGGTCAACAATTTTACTTGGCAACGGCTCGGGGGGATGTTCCAGCCAAACTTAAATTTGTTTTTGCCGACAAAATTGCAAGAAAATTTATGATTTGGCAGGGCATTTGCAGCTGTGGCAAAAAAAAAAGAAAGTTTTCGTTACAAATAAGACAATGACATCAGAACTGTACCAAAAAGAGTGTCTCCAAAAACGAATTTTGCCGTTCATTCGATCCCACGACCATCCCGTAATGTTTTGGCCAGATTTGGCAAGCTGTCATTACAGCAAAGTCGTCCAATTTGTTCCGAAAAACCTTAACCCACCCAACTGCCCCCAGTTCCGCCCTATTGAGAAATACTGGGCAAACATGAAGAGGAGACTCAAGGAAAAGGGAAAGGTTGTCAAAAACATCAACCAGATGACGACCTGGTGGAATAAGATAGCTAAAACGATGGACGAAGATGTGCTCCGCCTTATGAGCCGTGTTACATTACAGATTCGAGAATTCCCCCGTGACGAATAATTGTATCCGTAAGGCAAAAATAGCTTTACCATATCTCCTTGAACCAAAATAAATTGTAATCGAAATGACGATAAATATATTTTTTTTTAAATACAGTCTCTAACATAAGAGCGTGGCCACTGTTGTGAGAAAACGAAATCAACAAAAAATACTTTTAAATATTGTTTTATTAGATCAAAAGCTTACATGCAAATACATTAATAACAAGTCCAATTCCCTTCAGCATTAATAATGGCTTGACACCATCGAGGCATATCTTGAGTGAGATTTTGCGCGTATTCTTCTGAAAACGACCTCCAATTTTTTTTTAATTCGGCGAACAAGCTGCTTTAAATTGTGCGGTCGGTTCTTCCAAAGTTTCATCTTCGTTTGAGTCCAAACGTTCTCAATTGGATTGACATCGGGCGACTGAGAGGGCCAATCCGAGGTCACGACACACCGGTATCTTTCGGGTACGAGCACAACAAAATTGCTTCGAAGCGTGAAGCGTGTGCGGTACCATTTTGGAAAAAATGCTAAGATAGAATTGTAAACAATAGTCAGCTAATTTTTTCT
Source organism: Malaya genurostris (assembly GCF_030247185.1). Taxonomy (NCBI): domain Eukaryota; kingdom Metazoa; phylum Arthropoda; class Insecta; order Diptera; family Culicidae; genus Malaya; species Malaya genurostris. The sequence goes on along the minus strand of NC_080571.1, from coordinate 124,129,401 downwards.
CGCATTGCATGAAGGATACTACTGCCCTCTGTGTTAAAAAAACCTCGCTCTTATGTAACATACTGTATTTTGTCCAGAAACAAATGCTTTCACTTTAAATGGCGCGCCCTGTATTTCTACAATTTACAGTTTCCGATTTACAACGATCTGAAGAAATTTACATTACAAAATACATTCGCCCTTTTTAGAAATCAGTCAGTATTTTCATCCGCACAAAATAAATGTTTTGCTATACAGCAGACGTGCGTCAAGTGTTTTTCAAATCGAAGCAAGTCGATCCTGATTTTACCACCTTGCTTTTTTGCTTTTAATTTATAGATTTGCTTTTCTCTAAAGTTTGCACTATTGGACAACCATGCGTCTTCATATTACTTTCAACGATGGAGACGCATGGTTGATCATTATTGAAAATCGAATAAATGAATTGGAGCGCATACTTTATAATTTACCTAGAGGTGTATGGTTGTATGTTGTAGGGGAGTCTCATTGTGAGCTCCTGGTTATGCAAATCACTTTTTTTGCGATAAACATTGAAATTTGGTCCTATTAGCATCATTAGAAATTCTCTCCGAGTTGGTTCAAATTCACTGAATGTGGTAAACTTCTCCAGAAAAATATCTATATGTTACTTGTTCAAACGTTAATTCGTGTCCATCCGACGATTCGGGCCGATTTTTTTCTTTCTACTAAGGTTCGAGTATTGCGGAAAATTTATTTTACTTTACCCTTGCGCACTATTAGGAACAAATCATGACCATTTTGTGATACTCCCGTCATTTTAGAGCTTAAGCAGTGTGTCTATCAAATTATACTATTAAATAAAAAATGACCATTTAGTTGCTCGTAAGTAACATAGTAATTGTAATTGTTTATTTGATATATTTGTGAAGCAAGGTTTGAAGTTTTCGTGGACGTGTTTACAATCTTGAAAAAAGCAATATTTTATTTGTAATATTTGAAAAAGCTTAGGTGCACACTAATCGTCACCTCTCCCCTACGACGATGACGACGACTTTTCATCGACCTTACCCTGTAAATCTAGTAGCTGAACAATAAATTAGATTTATCAGCTGATAAAGGGTTTCAAGAAAGTTTAGTTCTTTAGTTACAGATAGAAGTTACATTTCTATTTTATTAAGCCACTCTTCCCGAAAATTCACGACTATCAAAGAATCACTTTGACAATGACAATCAATCGTTACCGATTGGATAACGATAATTTTCACATGGATTGAAGTTTGTGTTAACATTGGGTCAGTCATCTCTGAGAAGTTGATGTTGATTCCATCTTAGAGCTTTGAGCCACTTGTTTCGGTACATCTGGAACTGAATATCGAGCACCAATGGTGCATTGGTTAGATGATGAGTTTTCTGTTATGACTTGCAAATCGTAAAGGTTAAATGTACAGCAGGATCCGAATATTTAACAGTAGGTTGTGCGACAGGACGGCCCTTCTCTGAGACAAGTGAGTGCACATTTTTTGTCATATGCACGCACACTTGGTCTTCTAGGTTCCGGTCAGAAAATTGATGTTCACTGTGATTGCACAGTCTTACTATATGAGAAAAACGAAAATAGTAATATAAATTTAGTCACGTTTTACTTTTGTATATGGAAAGTCACGCTCAAGATAAATCGCAATCACTTCTCGTAGAACTATAGACAAGTACTTGTTTAAAAAAAGCCAACAGTCGGTCAGAGGATCATTTTTTTTTGTTTTCATTACATGAGCTCATTTAGTCCAGCAATAAATACTGGACCAATGCTTTCATGAAAGGATCCGGCCTTCGCCATTTCATCGAAATCGGATCCCTTATACGGTATATATTATCCCATAATTCCGATATCTTCGACATTTGCAACAACATGATGAAGAAATGAAGGCACGGGAAAAGAAGCGAAGCGAAGCAAAGCATTTCATTTGTGTTTCTTTTCAAAATCCATATTACCATAGCGCCGTTTTCTGAGAAAACATTTACTGTAATTATGTTGATGGCTTAGCTAGGACACTCTGTATCCTTTTCCAACAATACCTTCAGATACGATCGAAAAGGATTGGGTTTGATTATTGGAATTTAATTAATAAATCTGGATTTGGTTGTTTAAAGTGAAGTATATGAAGGATATTCCGAATTGATTTGTCTTATTAAAAACATCAACCGAAATTGGGGTCGAATCATTAGAAAAGTGTTACTTTTTGTTATTTTGCTTAAGGAGAAAATACATCTCGATATAAAACATGAGCATATATTTCAACTACACAAAACAAATAATATTGTATACCTACAAAGTGTTTAGCATGTGTAGCATTGAAACGCGAGTATAACAAACCAGTTTCTATGGCAAATAATTCTATAGTAGTAGTATAAATCTGCTAGCAATGAAGAATTACATACTCGATATCTTGAATATCATACGTTTGTAAATTGTATCGAAGAATGCGCGATACTTCATCTATAGTGACGCGAAAGTTTGAAACGATCCCACTTATTTCTATCTTATCCTTTGAGTCTATGCATGGAATGGAATTAACAGATCTCTCTCAAACTGGTGGTTTTGGCAACATGTATGGCAACGTCGTTTCAATATTTCAATAACATACTAGTAAAAAACCTGTTTTAATCCACCTAGTGTAATGATGCCTTTCTCATATCAATCATACTATCATATATAATATTGTGGTATTCTTCCAAATAATAATTTTCGATTCTTAAAAAAATAATCGAAATCAGTTTGTTTGACCGTCTACTGATAAAAAAATATCAATTGGAGCAGATTCGAGGTCGATTTAGAAAACTTTTTACGGTTTTTCGCCCTTTTCAGTGATGGTAAAAAATTTCTAGCACACTTTACCTTATATTTCCGGATCCGGAAGTTGGATCAGGTTGAAATTCAGGAAATACGTATGGTACCAAAGGACCTTTTATTTGAACCTAAGTTTGTAAAAATCGGTCGCGCTATCTATGAGAAAAGTTAGAACACATATTTTAATTTTTTGCACATTTTACCCCATAACTCCGGAACCGGAAGTCGGATCCAAATAATATTCAGGAATTTTTTATGGGTCACAAGACCTTTCATTTGAATCTAAGTTTGTGGAAATCGGTTCAGCCACCTCGGAGAAAAGTTAGTGCACTTATTTTCACAATTTTTTGCACATCTTACCCCATAATTCCGGAACCGGAAATCGGATCCAAATAATATTCAGGAATTAATTATGGGACCACAAGACCTTTCATTTGAATCTAAGTCTGTGAAAATCGGTTCAGGCATCTCCGAGAAAAGTTAGTGCAAAAAACGTTACATACACACATACACACTCACACACACACACACACACACACACACACACACACACACACACACACACACAGAGAATTTTGCGTACTCAACGAACTGAGCCGAATGGTTTTCACAGTGATTGCGAAAGCTTTCTATATGAGAAAGGCAAAAATGATTAGAACTGACCACTGTTTTGATGTCATCTTATTGATTTCTCGTTCGTGGCCGACGATTTCGATCGTTGGTCTGCACCTAGAATTTCTTTTTTTTTCGATTATAGAGGTTTTAACCTTAATGTCATTCGCCTCTTCGGACCTATGTGCGGGGTTGGGAATCGAACCCAGGCGGGCTGCGTGAAAGGTATCGACTTACCCATCACGCTATACCCTTCCCCCTAGAATTTCTTTTAGTAGCAGAGCGTTTGGTAATAAGGATTATTAACGTCATGCAAGAAAAAATATCGTTCCCCTCTGTATCGCACGAACGTTAGCACATAAGAGAATCTATAAATATATGGCATCTTACAATTTTAACTTTAATCGGCAGTGCCGAAGTTTGCAAAAAATCTAAAAATATTCTTATAAATACTTCTTGAACGCAGTTGACGATGATAGTAACATTATTAACATTAGCGTTCCACAGCTATTTGTCTATTTTTCGAGTTTAAATCTGTTTATGATACAGTTTCAAAATGGCATTTTTAATGTCATTATGGTCGGTCGTGTCTCGTACACAACCCTGTAATTTTTTTTGCGCACTAAATTAACGATAGGGGCGTCAAATCAAATTTTCCCTCGGGCGCAAATTTTCCTAGGTACGCCACTGATTTATATTATGCTTATTTATATTATTATCAACTGTTAAGGCCATCGTCCAAGTACCATGCGCGCGGGTGGTTTTAGGAAATTTTCGATGGAAATTTTGAAAAATTTGACAAAAACATACAGACCTTTGAAAAACTTTTATCTATCTACAGAGTGAAAATGGTTGGAAAATTCGGAGGATTTTCCGAGTCTTATCAAAAATAGCGCTGGAAAAATGAGCTTTTTTGTTATTTTTCACAATTATTTGAAAAAATAATTCGATGGAATGAATTTTTTTGTCAAAAAAACCTCATGCTGGCAACAAGAATCACATTCGGTAACATTTTTGGAAAACCTTTTCACGCTTTTCATGGAAAATCAACAAATTTCATTTAACCGATTTCGTGCGAATTTTTGAAATTCGTGGATTTTTTATGAAAAGCGTGAAAAGGTTTTCCAAAAACGTGTCCGAATTTAATCTTTGTATCCATCATAAGGTTTATTTGAAAAAAAAAATTATGTCGTCGCATTATTTTTCTAGATAATTGTGAAAGATCACAAAAACACTCATTTTTCAGAGATATTTTTGATAAGACTCGGAAAATCCTCCGAATTTTCCAGCCATTTTCACCCTGTAGATAGATAAAAGTATTTCAAAGTATGTTCTGTATGTTTTTGGTTTTGGCAATTTTTTCAAAATTTCCATCGAAAATTTCCTAAAACCACCCGCGCGAATGGTACTTGGACGATGGCCTTAAGAGCTGTTTTGAAGTGCACCGTAGAAGTGGAGACTGTCCACGTTGAATTGCAGACCCTTTGCTTTTAGTGTAAATTATTTCACGGATCGCTAAAAAGTTCCACTAATATGACAGTTGAATCTGAGGCGGAGTGAGGTAAAATTTGTTAACATTCTTGTTACATGCAGTAAAATGACATCGATTCCCGTGGAAAAGCGCAAATGCATTTTTAACGAACGGCAGTAAAATCCGATTTTTTTTGTACGCGTTCCTGTCACGAAACTAAAACTACCGAAAAGTACCGAGTTTTGAAATTTCATATCGAAAAAAAATCTCAATCTTTCTGTGCGAAATGTGGCTCGCAATGTTGGAAAGTCAAATCATACGTTTAATAAGTGAAGCAGAGGATTGAAGGCGTACAAAATAAAAACATGCTCAATCGTGGTGACAAGCAAAATATTAAGATTGGATCTGTGCTCGAGCGACCACCCATAATTGTTACTCCGTTACTGATCGGGATTAGCTGAAATTGTAGAGAGAATTTCTAGATGATCAGACCTGGGGCTGGCAAATCATACATCCTCTGGTAGTTCCAAAGTTCTTTGATCAGTACCGGTGCCGGCCAGGCCCGAACGTAGATCGTCTAAGAAATAGGAAGGAATGTTAGTCCAACACTTGTTGTTGCGAGAGGCTGAACGTTTCAACAATATCCGATACTGAAGTCCTGGAAAGTCTTGATTCAAAGTTCGTATTCGTGGAATTTAGAGGGAAATTTTAAATATTCTCGCGGAACAAATAAATCTTCCGAATTTATGCAATCACTGAAAACCGACTTTTGAACCGAGGCCCGGAGAGCCGAGTGTCATATACCATTCGACTCAGTTCGTCGAATACGCAAAATGTATGTGTGTGTATGTGTATGTGTGTATGTGTGTGTATGTGTGTGTATGTGTGTGTATGTGCGTATGTGTGTATGTAACGTTTTTTTGCACTAACTTTTCTCGGAGATGGCTGAACCAATTTTCACAAACTTAGATTCAAATGAAAGGTCTTAAGGTCCCATAAAAATTTCTGAATATTATTTGGATCCGACTTCCGGTTCGGGAGTTATGGGGTAAAATGTGCAAAAAAATAAAATATGTGTTCTAACTTTTCTCATAGATGGCTCGACCGATTTTAACAAACTTAGGTTCAAATGAAAGGTTCTGTGGTCTCATGCCTAATTCCTGAATTTCATGCGGATCCGGAAATATAGGGTAAAGTGTGTTAAAAATTGTATACTATCACTTAAAATGGGGAAAACCTTAAAAAATTCTAAATCGACCTCAAATCTTTCCCAATTGATAGTTTTTATCAGTAGGCGGTCAAACAAACCGATTTCGGTTATTTATTTAAGAATCGAAGAAAATTATTTTGAAGAATACCATAGTATTATATATGATAGTATGATTGATATGAGAAAGGCATCATTACACCACTAGGTGGATTTAAACAGGTTTTTATAAATGAAATTGTCTGCTACAATATAAACGAAAAGATAGAGTCAAAGGTCAACAGAATACACGCGCGTTACACGTCATACCAAACAAACTTTTTTTCTCAAAAACTAAATCTAAATACAGTTTTTGCAATGACTGAGCGGAAATATACATTGGAGAAGCTAAGTGAAAGAAAAATTAACAGAAAAGATGAATTTTTGGAAAAAGATACGCTCAGAGACAGGACTCGAACCTGCGTTCTTATGCATTCCGTGCATACGCGCTACCATTTCGCCACTCTGATCTTGCTTTAGCCACACTAAAACTCGAAACAGACATAGTAGCAACGTACATCGATCATGGTCTACATATTATTATTATTATTATTATTATTATATCGTTTATTTATCCCCGGTTTTAACCTAATTATGGTCGTTCACAGGGTGTAAGAGAAAGATTGTTTGTAAAAGCGGTTGCGACCATTCATCAGAAACCACGACTCTGCAGCTTTTTTGAATTGATTTAGCCTCTTGTCACTATGCGAAATGGTATATGATACAAGAGGTCAAATACGTGCCGAAAACAACTGATCTTCCAGCCTGTCTAGAACTTCGCTCAATAGTAAAGTATTGAGTTCTAGCTAAGCGGAAGCTCTTCTGAACTAAGAACAAAGCAAATGGTACCGAAAATTCCAAGAGTGGAATCAACGGAACGGAACTTAATGGTGGGTATACCACAGAAAGATCGAGAATTTTACGGGAAGAACAATTAATGTATCAAATCACGTATTCACAATAATATATGATTGAAATTAGGATTAATAGCGAACAGTGTCATATTTTGTCTGCTAAAAATCTAAGACGCTATGCTGGCTTACTGGAATTCCCTAACGGAGACGATGGTTTTGAAGGAATAAGCGATTTATCAGCTGGAAAATATCGCTTTGATGGGTCAGAGTGAAACTGAGGAAGCACGCAAATATAAAAATATATGCAAAATTATTTCTATAGCTTCAGTCGCACATGAAACATATCAGAGGAAGCTTGCTGCTAGACAGCAAATTTCACACAAAGCGCTATAAACGTTTTGAAGCTTTAACTTTTTCTAAGAAATCTGCCCTTACTTCAGCTTAAATTTCGAGTGCGTAAAATTATTTTCTAATTTAAATAAGACGAACTCGATTAATAATGAGGAAAAATTATCGCTCTAATCTAAATCGCAGAATGGTAGTACCATAGAGCGACCACAAATCGCTTTGTTACACATTCACAAGAGAAACTTAACGCTATAAAAATAACTGCATGCATGCAAAACTTGAACACAAGCCTGGCGAAGAGAAGCTCAAATATCGAAATCCATTACACTAGTAAGCTCATAGATACAATTGCATATATTGAAGCTTTCTATATAATTTCGTCGGATACAAGACAAACACAAATCAAGGCAAACAGAGTCTATATTCTGGGTTCACGCGTTCGATGTTGGTTTCAGATATAGATCAATCTAAGAAGACTCGTGCAATTCTGCATTCAAAAGTATGCCGATTGATTGAACTGTTTGATTTAAAATATCGATTATAAGAAATTTTAGTCGCCTTATTCCACTACAATAGCTCGAACGACCCCATGGAGCTGATCCTTGTAGCTTTAGGGTTTTCATAATTTCGGTGTCCAAAATTGAACGTGAACAGGTTTTATTCATAAGTTTCAATTTACTCAAATTTTCACTAGTCAATGTTCAGACAAAGATGATTTCGAAGAACGAGTTGTAGGATGGCTAAACTTTCCCAATTGTCTAACCTGAAAAATTATTCTATTGCAATATTGACTTTGTCGATTGCGAATTGTTTGTCAAAAACTAAAATGCAAAATCAAAGGCCCCTTCAATATCGTTTGTCCGGGATATATTTGAGCTCCAGGTCGTACTGATGAATTAGGAGTCAATATTCGTGTTAGGAAAAGCCTTTCTTGTTTCAGAGCAAAGCTACAGCTACTATAAAGTGTCGTTCGAGTCAAATTAATCCTATTTTCATGGCACTAAGGTCGAAAGTATCATACATCCAATATGCTCAGATCGTACAGAGTATGGTCAGAAGAACGATGAATTCAGAATAATTTATTATGATCAAGATGACTCTACGAATTAAAACTATGCGACATAAAATGAAAACGTTTTACAGAGGCTCAGAATAGTTTTTTCTGCGCAAACATTCGTTACAAAATATGCAAAAAAAAACTTGTGGGTAAGCCGTATAAAATATCAGGAAAACAAACTGCAACTGCAATTTGTTCTGATTAGTTGGTAGCCTGAGCAATAAAATTGTCCCTTGACGCTGGTTATGAAACAAGGCTCTTGCATTATTCGGCTAAACGTTCCCATGTTAATGCAGATATGCATTGTCATTCTGACCTAATTGAAAGCCTCGTCCCTACGCAAACAACGTGAATCAAAGTTTTTAGCAACTCAAATATTTGCTAAACAGAAACTGTCACAACTATTATAAAACACTTTGTCATGAGCAGACAGGCTCGGTTGACATACCTCAAGGGATAAATCATCAATCATCGTTTATGAAAAGCGAAGGCATACGTTTCATGTGTCAACGTCTATTCAGGAAACGGATAAATATAGGCTTGGGAAAGGAGGCGGTAAAATATTCAAATATGCAAAAAGAATAAAACAGAGACTGCTCATTGCATGGGCCAAATGGGCTTGCTCTCCGGCACTGCCATAAATCATCAAATATTGCCGAGTTTACCGAAAGTGCTCTCTTCACCTTGTATACATCACCTGTGTAGTGGCTCTTTACCTTGCATACAGATAGTGCTCGTACATCTAATCGGTGAACTGGGGTTCAATATTGCTGGCATCCACGCGGGAGGTCCAGCGTCAGTCACGGTCGCATACTCGGCAAGGGGAAACAACATACCGTATATTGTTCCAGTTACAATCACGCCTGCGCACGCCTGGTTTCGACTTGCATGATAGGAAAATGGGATGCGAATTCTGAACCAGCCACAGTTTTCGGGCAGGAAAAAAATCAATCCGATTGCAATGTCAAGTATGAAGTTTCTATATCTTGCTGGTCGTTCGTTCCCTCTCTCACTCTCTTTCTTTCACTCCAACAATCGAATACAGCATGTTTCCATTCTACCATTTATGAGCTTCAACAAAAAGCAATTTGCAACCATGACTGACCTCGTTAGAAGTGAATATCAAATACACACAGAGCACACATTGGCTGATTTGATTTCAGCTGACATAGCAGATTGCCAATTGTTATGCTTTCACAGCACAATAATCAAGATTGATAGGGACAGTCAGCTGCAATCAATTTTCGATTAAGTGGATATGAAGCATTCGATGGAAAAATATTTTCCGCTAAATCTATGATCCCGTGTACAGCTTTTTTTTCGTGCTGCAAATTGTGGAAATGAACAGCTCAACTATATGTATTTTTTTTTGACTCTGTACATCTATCATATCAAACTCACTCACCTGTGGGAAATCGCCAAACTTTGTTTGATAGTCGAATACGTACAGGAACGAGTTTCGATGGTCTGCCGAATGTAGATCAGCGGTTTGAACTGCGGGTGCTACTACCCGGGCATCGCTCAACGCTTCCAGTGTTTCATCCCTGTGGAAGTCAGATAGACAGGCGATAATTTAATGGAATTTTAATGGTTATGGATTCAGGATTATCTGTTTCAAAATAAATATTTTATCTATCACAGTACACTAAAAAATGACAATCGGTGTTCGATGTCGTTTCGACAACAGCTTGACAGTATCGTTTTTTTCCAAATTTTTCAATATATTAGCACGAACACGTCTTTTAATTTGCGTGTCCCATATGGTTTGTGTTAATAACACATGACAGTTTAGTTACAATTTAAAATCCGTACACCAGTTTCTGGTGAATGGATTAAATTAGTTGTGACAATTATGATTTGTTGGTCTCAAAGGAGCTCCAACTGTAATGGAATAAAATTGCGCGAATCGAAATGTAGAACGATTCCAGATCTGATCCGACTTGCCTCGGTTTTGATGTAACTTGTTCAGTGTGGCATAAAATGTGTTTTGTGCGAATGGAGAGATCAACTCTACATAAAACTGGTTTTTCTAAAAAGCAGATGAATATTTGCATGAACTATTGACGTGAATACGTCTAACTGTACTACTACTGGGCGCATTTTAAGAATTCGCTCTGTAAAAGAAGGGGTAGAACTCAATTGTTAATATCTCGAGTTGTACTAAACGCAACAACATAATTCTTTCTTCATGCCATTAGGAATATAATCAGCAATTTATGATTAAATTTTCAACTGTATGATATAATTATAAATAATTCAAAAATTCATTTTTCTAACTTTAAGAAACAATGAGGCAAACTCATCATGTTTGCTTGCCTTTTTCGCGCTCGGATGACGGTTTTGATATAAGCTTAGTTTCGATGTTCAACTGGACAAGTAAAATTGGCAAACCATGATCGAAAATCGATCAATTCTTCTTGTGCTTTATACTGGGCTGGAAGTCGCGATGAGAACCTTCAAACAGCAGCAGTCAAAACAGAACTTCTGCGAGTTGTAAAGCCTCATTTGTATTGGATTCTGGAATTGATTTCTAAAACTGGTTCAGAACCTGAGTTCTGGTCCACCTGAATTCTGAACTAAATTTAAGATTTAGAAATTAATATCAGATTTCAGTTTCAGAATTTGCTTCCAGAATACAGGTTTAAAATTTAAAACTGTGGCTATAGTTTTGGAACAGGATTGAGTGTCTTAGTTTAAGTTCGGAATTCGTATTCAGAATTCTGATGCAGGAGTTCAACTTCAGAGTTCCAGAACAAATTCAAGATCTGGATTCGGAAACAGAATTCAGATCTGAATTTCGAACAAGATTTTTTTAACTGACTCCTGCTCCATAATTTAATTTCTAAATTCTGTTAAGTTAATTCCTAAATTCATTCCCAGATCTCAGATTTAGAATTCATAACCTGCATGCTGGAATTGATCTAGGAGTATGGGTTGTGGAGATTTTGGAACTGAACTCAGGTTCAGAGGTCAGTTTTCGTATTAAATTCGGCAGGTTAGTTCTGACCATGAGTTCTTGAGAACTGGATTCCAAACCTGAATTTTGCAACTGAATTCGGAGCCAGTCCAAGTTTCCGAATTTAGTACTACGGTTCCAGCTTCTGAATGCTCAGAATTCAGGTTATGGTGTAGATAAATACGTGGTGGCAAAAAATACTCAACAGTTGCAAACATTGGATGAAGTTCACAAATTTGTTCTTTTTAGAATCATTGAAATAATCTCAAAAAACTACCAGAAATTTTCTTCTACTGGGTATGTAAATCTACAAAAAAAAACAACTATAACATTCTTTTTGTATTATTTGATTCTCATTTGTCCAGTGTTATATGTGTGGTAGAATATATCTGCCGTCAATAACTCATACTTTAGTTTAGAAGCACCGTTACAATTCGTAAAGCAAAGCAGCAAAAGTTGCAAAATTCACACAATCAACTATCTAAGGACTATTGATATTCGAAAGTGTGGAAGAAGCACGTACCAAGTAAAAAAACCGCGTAACTTCGGAAATCTGCGTAAAAATAAACCTCAAAACAAAAGAAATTATTTTTTTTTATGCCAAATGTCTTATACCGTTTTCGTTTATTGATCAGAGCAGTCCGAGAGCTGACCCAGAGTTTCCCAAACAACTTTTGACATGTTTGGGGTCGCTCTAGATCGGACTCCAATCGTGTTTTTTCTCGGGTCGCACCACGCATAAATGCGAGTTTATTCTTTCTATTTTGTATGAGTTGTTGTTTAGGGCGGGTATCACGTGTTCGTTTTACTCGGAGTCAGAGTCGCCCGCGTGTGGGTTCAAAAACGAAATTCAAAAACGACTTCCAAAATCGAAAATTGTTTTTTTTAATGCCGAATTTCTTAGAAATGCATAAAACGTCAAGATCTGGTGCAATCTGAACATTTTTTTTTAAATCGAAAATTTTAAGTGTCAAAGAGCTTAAAAAAAATCCGGGATAACACCAGTTCTCGAAGCGAATAACACGCAACTTCGGAAATCCGCGTAAAGCAAAGCAAAGTGTCTTGGCGTTACACTGCTTTTGTGGAATTTGGTATTTCTGTTTCAACAGACTTCGCAGCCGATTCTTAGTGTACAGAATCATTGCATGGCTAGTACTATGGATCCCACTGACACTAAGACTTTTTCCAGGGCGGGACTCGAACATACGACAACTGGCTTGTAAGACCAGCGTCCGATGCATTGAACCGTTAACCCGGGCTACGGGCTCCGCGTAAAAAAAAACCGCATAAAAGCTGCGTAAAAAAGACCCCAGTTTAATCACGTCTTCCAGTTATGCCTCTGATATTACCCACCCACCTTTTTTTCAAATCGTTGTAACTACATTGCTGATTAGTGATTTCATTTTCTATATACACGCGAAAATACAAATTTTAGGAATAAATATATGCCGGGTAATTCCAACGAATTTTGTTGACAATAACAATTCTGGTTCGTTCAATCAATGTTTTTTTTGAACAATCAACATTTGTTTGGAATAACCATACTCTAGTTTAAAACAAGCAAATTTGGTTTGAATCTGCGAAATCTTGAATTGAAACAAGTATTTTTTTTTTATTTGATATCAATATATTGTTTTGTTGTTGTAAATAACCAAGATTTTGCTGTGTGTAGAATATCTGCTTCTGTATTTAATCCACAAACATTTTGAAACTGCGGTCACTATGAGCAAATTTATTGCTTTTGATCTGTAGTGTTTAAATAACCATTTCTCATAAAAAAAATCGATGTTCTTAAATGCCTGTAAACTGTTTAAACTGTAAATTGACATTGCGCAAATTTTGCTTTCAATAACGTGATTAAAATAAAATAATGAAAGCAATAAATTAATGCTCAGAAATTTAAAAAAATAGCATCTGTATTGATTTTAATATTATCCTAATGGTTGAATTTTGAGTTCTTGAAAAGCATTAAGTTTCTATCTGCATTTTTATATAGAAAGAATGTAAAATTGCTGAAGACTCTTAGCGAGGTTGGTGTCGCTTCGCCGAAAGCTGTTTCGTTGAATGGGTCAAAATTAAAAAAATATTTATAAGAAAAGGCAAAAATAGGTATAGAATTCGTTCAAACTTTAGGAAAAATTTCCGAGGCCTGGAAGCAATCGATTCAGCTCGACGAACTGAGTAAATGTCCGTGTGTGTGCGTTGTCAACAAAGAGGTCGAGATCTCAGAGATGACTGGACCGAGTTCGATCAAACTAGTCTCAAATGAAAGGTCTCAATGTCGCTTTGAGCGCTATTGAATGTTTTTGAGATCGGATGTTTTCTTTCTAAGTTATACGAAGGTTTTATGTCAAAATTTTAGGTTTATCGTTTTTTTTTCACAATTGACCTTGAACAGAGAATATGTTTTTAGACGAAGATTCCGCATGATAATCAGTGTTGCATCCAGTATCCGTAAACAGAGAATATTCACTGACGGACACAAGCGTTCCAACAGGCATCGTTTCTCTTGCAAGCTCTCTCACTGAGAAGCTGCATGTACTGTCATTACTAATGTATGAGTTTCACTGAGAGAGATATTCCGTCAGTTCAGTCTGATGCTCACTTGGAGACGAATCAACATGACTGAAATCTTAGAATGACGATCAATTTTTAAAATTTCCGTCGTGATCATCAATTGCAAGGACAACGTTTTCTTGGTTTGACTTAGTTCTTAGAAGGAAAATAAAAGTGTGCATTCGCAATGATGTGATGTCAGAAAATGATAATGAAAATCAAAGTGTTATCATTTTCAATTCACTATAAAACTATAAACAGACCGTTTTAAAAACAAACAGAGAATGACCGATCTGTTCTCTCATTCGAAATATTTTACTCTCTGCGTGTTGCCACTCTCGCGTCACTGTTGTTCGTGTTCGCAGTACGCTACCCATGGCATGAATTCGATCAACGTTGAATGACGATCATTTTGGTTCGTGACGGAACTACTTCGTATGATTTGACGTGTGGATGATGATCACGACTCAGTGCAACTCTGATGATAATAGTTATCCAACAAGCTTTAGATTTTTGAAAACTATTCATTTTTAACGGAAACATCGATATTTTTGTGTAAGCGAAATTTTCCCCTATTCCAGTGCACAGTGGTCTCAATTATTCCAAAACGCGTTTTCTGTTTACGCTTCTGAGGTTGATTACAATTATTATTTAACATATATACATACACATACAAGGTTGGTGGGAGAGTTAAAGAGTGAGGAATACAATTATGTTTAAACTATAGAAAATTTAAGGTTAGTGTTGAAAAAGAGAGGCGAATTACTGGCGGCTACGACGAGAAACGCTGAAAAATTCGTTGAAGCAGATTGGTCTTTCGTAAAAATCACCTTCTAATGCGCCCACTTTAGCCAATGAGTCTGCCTTTTCATTGCCTGGAATAGAGCAATGCGAAGGGACCAAGACTAACGATATTATTTATTTATTTACTATAATTGTGTCCATCGGATACAAGATCTAAATGGATAATTGAACTGTTCGTTTGTCATTCTCAAACGGGCGCAAAAACCACTATCTTTTCAAAAACATAAACGAAAGTAATAAAACACAATGTAACATCAAACTGGTATCACAAATGTCATTAATAAAATATCTTAAAAATTCAAATCACAGTGTGGATCGTTTCAGTTTTTTCGCGAAATGACTAGATGATTCACCAAACTCGAAAAGGTCCTCAACAGCGGTGAAAGTTCAAATGGAAGCAGTAATCGGTTCATTAAATCCAAAACGAGTCCTGTGAAATCTCTGCTGAAGCAGTGTTGTATTCCGCAGTGTCCTATTCGGTATCCGAAAATTTACATCAGAGCGTAATTCAGGAGCATCAATTTCCCCATTGATCAGTTTTGCAATTAATAATGCTTGTTGGATTTTTCGGCGCCGATGAAGCGTATCGATTCCTAATAGTTGACATCTATCCTGATATGGGGGCAGATTTGCAGGATTTTGCCAAGGTAAGTTTCGTAATGCCAGACGAACGAATCGTTTTTGAACTCTTTCAATGCGTATGCTCCACGAAAGTTGATAATTAATCCAAACTACTGAAACATTCTCTAGAATAGGCCCAACAAGTGAACAATACAAAGCTTTCAAACAGTGAGGATCTCAAAATCCTTAGCGATTTTACTGATAAAGCCCAATTGATGATCTGTGATCGTTGTAAATCAAATGATAATTTTTCATCTAGCAGTATGAGACATCATTGAAATATAACACGAAAAGCAAAGGTCCTAAATTACTGCCTTGCGAAACTCCTGAGTTGTTAGAGAAAAGTGATGATGAACTATTGCTCAATTTTACTCGTAGAACTCTCCCGGAGAGATATGAGCTCAACCAGGACACAAGATGGGCGGAAAATCCGAGACGAGATAATTTGCTGACAAGTATTGTGTGGTCAATTTGGTCGAAAGCAGCTTTTAGATCCGTGTAAATGACATCTATCTGAGCTTTAGCTTCCATGCTGGCAATACACTTTGAAGTAAGTGTTAGCAGATTTGTTGCAACTAATCTTCCTGGCATGAATCCATGTTGTTCGAATGATATATAATTCCTTGCTCGATCTAATATAGCACTACTCACAATAATCTCGAAAAGTTTCGATGAAGCGGAAAGATTAGTTATGCCACGATAGTTTACAACATTACGACGATCGCCATCTTTGAATATTGGGCAAATGTAGGATTGTTTCCATATCCGCGGGAATTTAGCTTGCTCAAATGATCGAGTGAAAATAGCACTTAGTGGTCCAACTAAAGCGTCAATACAGCGATGTAAAATAACAGCAGGTAAGCCATCGGGCTCAGGAGAAAATGAACATTTCAGTTTTTATGCAGCGCATTGGACCATCTCCGGGGTAACGATGAAAATGTTTAAGTTTATCATGTCAACTGGAACATCCGAAACAGCAGCTTCCGTATCGCTACTTGAAGAACATCACTGAGTTTTAGCGAAACGGTGATGTTCTGATTGAAGATTCCAAAGCCAGTGGATCCATTGAGAAATGATCCGTGTAAAACATTTTTTCACAGTTGGCTGCTCTAAATTTATTGTTAAAAATATTGGGGATTACCTGAGGGCGTACGTGATCCGGAATTCCACGAATCTCTTCTCTCATGGATGTGTCGAAAAACAAAGTAGAATTAGAAATATCCAAGAAATGAGAACGGTTGGGAATATATAAAGAAGGATTGATATTTTGTGCCATGAAATCAAAGTACAAGGACATGAAACGGGTCTGAGAATTGAGCTCGGCAAGCCTTTCGAAGTTTTCAATCACCATCGGATTCAAGAAGTCGCATCGGATTAGCAATCGATATGAGAGATCCCGTAATCGATTTTTCAACGGTAAGACGACCGCGAGCACTTCGAGACTCATCGTATGAGTCGACTGCATGCAACCTAAGGCAATACGCAAACAACGATACTGAATTTTTTCCAGCTTATTGAAATGGGTGTTCGCGGTGGATCGGAAGCAGAAGCATCCATATTCCATTACAGACAGTACCGTTGTTTTGTACAACCTTAGTAAGTCTCCTGGGTGAGCTCCCTACCAAGTTCCAATTATTGTACGAAGAAAATTTATTCTCTGCTGGCATTTTTGTTTCAGATACCTAATGCCTTGGAATTGTCTTGATATAATTAAAGTTATCATTAATTCATCTGGAAGTGAGACTGAAGTTATGATTTGCCTACATTGCGTGATAAATAACTCATTTCGTTGGAGAAGTTTTACATTATGCCCCACCTTCGATTCAACAGTATGCTTCGAGTTAAAATATTGTTTTAGAGCGTTGGGAGGATCAAAAATGTTGGATTCCAATAGTAATTAATTGATTATGTAATTGATTTCTGATGCAAAGAATACCTTCTTTATCTGCTTTTCTTCTATATCGACTTTTCAAGGGGCATATTCAGCTCGGTGGCAAGGATAGGGCACTCCAGCAAGTGCTATCGTAGCCAACATCTGGGGCATTTTGTGGGCAATCAGAGCGCTCAGAGTATGGTAAACAAACATTCGAGCGTTTCAATTCGAGTAAAATCTTAATTTCCTTATCGTAGTGATGATATTCTGATCGATAATTTGCGGGGAAGTGCTTTAAAGGGTACTGAATAAACAAGTAGTTTGTAATATCCAATTTTTTGTTAGCCATTTTTCTTCATTGTTTTGGTTTTTGCAGAATGATGCTGGCCACAGTTTCATGACGTCATAGCAGGGGGCTGGGCATATTGCATCATTGTTGTGAGGCATATTATACGGTTGCTGGTGCATTATGCCAATGGCAAGCGAAAAAACTGAGAATGTAGTCGTTTTGGAAAATGTGTTTGTATCAATAAATTCTCACCACTTCTACCGGAATCATGGAAAAATATGTTCCTCAAGCGTATTGCAAAGAAATACCTACATTCTCGAAAAGAAAACACTTTGCTTTGATAAAGCGATGTTTGGAAGTAAATTGAAACGCGGTTTTTAATACGCACTATAAAAACTGTGTACAGAACTTAAAAGAGTGTATACAGTTTTTGCATTCTTATATACAAAAGTTATGCAATCACTGAGAAAATCAACTTTCGAATCGATCGTCATATACCATTGGAATCAGTTTTTCAAGATTACTAAATGTCAGTCTATAGTTGTATGTGTCTGTATGTATGCATGCAACATGAAGTCACTCTTCTCGAAGTTGGCTGGACGAATTTTCATAAACTTAGATTCAAATGAAAGATTTCTTGGTCCTACGAGGGTTGTTACTTATGTATTTTGAGTGAAAATGAATTCTGGAACCGGAAATCGAATCCGGTTATAGTTCGATAGAAAATTATAGGACCACAAATGATTTTAATTGAAGATTGTGTAAACCGGTTAAGCACTGAGAAATAGCAGTAAGTTTCACTTTGGTTCTATTGTCTTTATTTACGTTTCTTCCGGAACTGGAAACCTGGTTTATGAAATTGCAAGACTGGCAAACTAAGGACAAATACCGTTCTTTTTATCGCTTTTCATATCATTTTAATAGAAACCCTTGGAATCAAATTTTTTCATGCATCGTCTTGATTTTCCAAAACCGTAAGTCGGATTAGATAAAACTGAATAGCGCTGTATTAAATGTACAAACCGCTAATTTTGATCTAAGTTTGAGAAAATTAGTATTGACATCACTGAAAAAATTGAGATCACATTTATACATATATTTGTACATAATTTTCTATAGTTGCGAAATCGAAAGTCAATAGCATCCTATGGATCACCAGCAACCTTAAAAGTATAAGTTCGAAGAAATTGTTTTAGCCATCTCTGAGAAAATCAAGTGCATAATTTTGTCACATACTTCTCCAGACATTTTGTGATCTCGACGAACTGATCCGAAAATCTTACTATACGAGAAAGGAGAACAAAAACATAAGAGCAGGAACAAAAAAACTGAACAACCCTCCTTCAGAAGATAAAAAAAAATTGTTGCCACAAGTTGTTAATTATAAATGAAAAAAGAGACCGACTACGCGCTCCACTAAGGAATATTGCAATAATCACCCTTCTTATTTCATCCTTGAAATTTTTCTTCTGTGTGGTTCAATTGTGTTTACTGTCTACAGAGAACCAAATAATCCCCCTATCTGAAACCAAACTCAATAAAACTGGAGATAAATTGCTTACAAGAGTGGAACAGAGATTACCATTAAGGTTTTTCAAAGATTGAGGATACAGCTTTTTAAAGTCAAGTCATTTAAAGATGTCGTGGCTATTAGAAAAATGCGTTAAATTATTATTCTTCGGTTTTTATTTAGAACAGATGATCATTTGCATGACATAATATTATTTAGTATTTTCCTTTTGTGAAACAGGCATTTCTATCTTATTGATATAAACTAAAAAAATAAAATTCGCCTATACGATTGAAAGTCCCGGAAACTCGAGGCTCTAACATATCAAATAGTTTTAACGGGTATCGGTAGAGTTTTACTGACTTTCAAACACCTGTATTTGAAGTAATCGAAAATTTCATTAGGTGAATTAGTAGAGTCGCTAGAGGTGCACTGAACTTCGATCGGTCATAATTCTACCAACTTGTTCATCACTCAATACCGACGTTTGCCGAAATTTATTACTGTTTTTTGGAAAAAGAGCTATTGTTTTTAAGTCGAGATGTACTTTCTAGGATAGTTGTAATAATTTATCAATCATTTTATTAGAGTGCTGGAATGAAAAGCAGTTGGATGCTGTTTGAAACTATTCACCCAAAGAAACTTTTCAGTAATTAAATACAGTAATCAATTTTTACCAAAACGTTTTCTCTATAAATATCGAAATCTTTACATCTTCACTTCCGGAAATGATGATATTTTACAGCTCTATATTTCTACTGAATGTATAGTGATGTTTTTTCTGAAACTCTTCGTTATTTTTTTAATAATTTAATGAATATTGGTAAAACATATACAGAGTTTAACAAAAGAAAGGACATTTCAAAGTTTACAGACCGTATCAGTGAATATTTTGTAACTTTTCAATAGGAACTACTGAATATCATTAATTCCTATTGAAAAGTTACGAAATATTCACTGATATCGTATCGTATCCGAAAAAATAAATACTGAAGATCAAAAGAGAAAATTGGTGTGTATAGCAATTAGAGATGGTCGGGTATCGGGTATTTTACCCGAAACCCGACCCGTACCCGTACCCGACGGGTTTTTGGTCGGGTACGGGTAAAAATTTTTATTTTCAATCGGGTACGGGTCGGGTACGGGTAAAAAAAATTTACTACTTACTCGGGTACGGGTCGGGTCGGGTAAAAAAATTTACTACTCACTCGGGTACGGGTAAATTTTTTTTTCTGATCGATTACCCGACCATTTGTACTTCACATAAATATGTTTACACGTTGACGAGAATTTTTTATTGCAAAACAGTTGTTCCGAAAAATAAACAATTTGATTCAAGGGGTTTTGACATTCGCGCCTAGAACCAGACCTGAAAACTGGCATCTTTTTCCAGAAAAAAACATTTCTTTTCTTCATTTAAAAAAAAAACGATCAATCATAGTTACGTGAAAAGTTATGTGAATATTTTCCACCCTACTTTTTTATAACATATTTTATAAGATACACTGCCTTAGCTCTAAGATGTTGCGGTCAGACCCTACTTTCCACGTAGGTTTTAATGGACTGCCATTTTAAAGCTGTTTAATGCACAATCCAGTAAAAATTATTTGATTAATATATAAAATGTAGTGTAGTACTCATATCACATTCAGATACCAGAAAACTGTTATTTTAAATATGGTTGAGATTTTCAAAATTTACATATAAATCATTAGGATTCTAACCATAAAAACATGAACATTTATTTCAGAAAATCTGCATAGAAGTTCTTCTTATTCTTCACTTCTGGGTGGTGTCACCTCACTTGAAATGACACCGATTGATGGCACAGCAAGTTGAGCTATATTGCCAGTTCGATGTCAACATTTCATAAGGGCACATAAACCAATGTTTACTTTCTCTTTTGTGAATATCTCCTTAATTTTCACGTGTACCTACAAAGTATTCGTGTAGAATGAAAGATAATATCTCCATGTTTCCAACATTACCAAATAAAGGGTGATTTTTTAAGAGCTTGAGAACTTTTTTAAACAATAAAACGCATAAAATTTGCAAAATCTCATCGGTTCTTTATTTTAAACGTTAGATTGGTACATGACATTTACTTTTTGAAGATAATTTCATTTAAATGTTGACCGCGGCTGCGTCTTAGGTGGTCCATTCGGAAAGTCCAATTTTGGGCAACTTTTTCGAGCATTTCGGCCGGAATAGCCCGAATTTCTTCGAAAATGTTGTCTTCCAAAGCTGGAATAGTTACTGGCTTATTTCTGTAGACTTTAGACTTGACGTAGCCCCACAAAAAATAGTCTAAAGGCGTCAAATCGCATGATCTTGGTGGCCAACTTACCGGTCCATTTCTTGAGATGAATTGTTCTCCGAAGTTTTCCCTCAAAATGGCCATAGAATCGCGAGCTGTGTGGCATGTAGCGCCATCTTGTTGAAACCACATGTCAACCAAGTTCAGTTCTTCCATTTTTGGCAACAAAAAGTTTGTTAGCATCGAACGATAGCGATCGCCATTCACTGTAACGTTGCGTCCAACAGCATCTTTGAAAAAATACGGTCCAATGATTCCACCAGCGTACAAACCACACCAAACAGTGCATTTTTCGGGATGCATGGGCAGTTCTTGAACGGCTTCTGGTTGCTCTTCACTCCAAATGCGGCAATTTTGCTTATTTACGTAGCCATTCAACCAGAAATGAGCCTCATCGCTGAACAAAATTTGTCGATAAAAAAGCGGATTTTCCGAATGGACCACCTAAGACGCAGCCGCGGTCAACATTTAAATGAAATTATCTTCAAAAAGTAAATGTCATGTACCAATCTAACGTTTAAAATAAAGAACCGATGAGATTTTGCAAATTTTATGCGTTTTATTGTTTAAAAAAGTTCTCAAGCTCTTAAAAAATCACCCTGTATGTAACGAACGTTTGTATAATAACGCAGATATAGTCGAAAGAGAAAATAAACAAAGAAAATCTGTCAATTGTTTTTAGGCCCTTTTGAAATGTTGACGTCGAGTTAATTTACGTTTCTTTTCACTGAAAATCTCGATGCGTGACAGTCGCAAAAATACGGGTGAAAATCTTTTCACGCGAAATGCTCAAATTTTCACCGTGTTCACTCGTTGAGGGTTCCAAGGGAGGTGGAACAGAAGTTCAATGGCTGTAAAAACCACCAGCTCCCGTTAACATCTTTGGTGTGGGTTTGTGAGGCTTACAAAACGGGCATATTTGACAGATTAATTTAAATAAAAATCATAATTCATTTTGCTTTGTAGTAAAAAAAAATGTAACCAAAAAAAATTTCTCACAAATGTTCAAACTACTTACACTTGAAGGACTCACAGTTCACCATTTTCAAAATTGAATTTTTCACACCGGGAATACACGTGAATTATTTGATGTTTGGTCAATTCACGTAAACGAACCGATGATACTCTATTAATTTTAGGGGATGTTCGTGATTTTTCAAGTGATTCTAATGTGAATTTTTATTTGTGTGTCAAGATAATGAGCACGCTTACTTGTGGTTCTAAAGAATTGGATCAAAAGTCGCACTGTTTCGTAAAAACCATACCTACTCAAAATTGAATACAATGGGTATTACGACATTTTGGATAAATATGCTTCTCGAAAAATTTGAGTAGATATTACTCCTTTTTGTTGACATTTGTAAATGAGTATAAAGTACCAAAGACATTGGAAATTTATTCATGCTTCACAGTGTATTTATATGTTTAAATGTAAACAAGCATTTTAATGTATTTTACTGACAAACTAGAGCCTGATACGCTCTATCTAGCTCGCTATCTAAAACACTATTTTTTTCCATCCTGAATTTTGGTAAACTTTTTACTACTCATTCGGGTCGGGTACGGGTACAGGTAATTTTTAATCGGGTACGGGTCGGGTACGGGTAATTTTTTTTTATTTTTTATCGGGTACGGGTCGGGAACGGGTAATTTTTTTTTATTATTGATCGGGTACGGGTCGGGTACGGGTAATTTTTTAAATTTTTAATCGGGTACGGGTCGGGTACGGGTAATTTTTTTTGCTGATCACTCGGGTACGGGTCGGGTTCGGGTATAAGAATTTCTATACCCGACCATCTCTAATAGCAATCCATCAGATCGACGAATTAAGAAAATATCTGAGCGATATCTGAAATATCTAGACTGATTTAGATCATTCCGTTTGCAAATAAAGTTTGATAAGACAGTCAGTCAGAACGTAACTGACGTATCTATGTTTACCATATTTATATTTGTTAGTCAAAATAAACGATGTTAAAATAAAACAAAATGTTTTTAACATTTGTATAGCGTTTAGTAACACTTATCCTACAAGAAACACATATTTGGAATACGTTAATTACTAACAAAGATATTCATAGTTTTGTGTATGCGATTTTCCTGCCATAACCCACCAGTTCTATTAATTCTGAGCGCTGCATGATGTGAAGGATGCAGATTTAGACAGTTTTCATATTCGCACATGTAATTTTAGCCCGGTTTATTTTTGGCACCAGTAACTTTGGTCATCATACGAAAATTTATAGCCCATAACCTGTAAAATCATATTGTAGTGTTTAAATGACTATTGTTCATCGAAAGCTTGAAGTTCTGTAAATGCTTTTACATTGTTCTAAGAGTAACATAATTGTTTTTGAAAAATACACTAATCAAATTAACATCGAATGTAGGTTTTAATATAACGTTCATAGTGAAAATATTACAACAAAATAGGTGATGCAATTTTCTAAATAAAATTTTTTATGTTAATTTTAAAATTTTTGAAAAAGTTTTCAACTTTTATCTTCACTGTATATTTCTTAAAGTGGTCTAGTGTTGGTTTCCTATAACTTTTTCTTGGATATCATTTTTAGGCAAATTTACTGTTACAACGATTCGAAGAAAGTGCAGACTAAAATACACCTGCTCTTTTAAAAAATCATTCTTAAGTCGGTGTCTACATTCAAGCAAAAAAAAATGATTTGCCATACTGTAAATGTGTACAATGTTTCTTCCAGATTGTAGTGTATGAAGTCTGATTCCTTTAAATTCAGGTATGCGTTCTTCTTTGGCCTTCAGATTTCTCTGCGCTCCAGGTTTCAAAATAGATGATGCATGCAATCCTCAATTTACAAAACCATTTTTAGGAAGTATTTGATTCACGTAAATATTTTTGTGAACCAAATACCAAACAATGTAATCTTTTTTTCACTAATTAAATTCCAAATATTGTAAACTATTTTTTCGAAACTACTTCGTTGTGCATAATATAGAAATATTCGTTGCTTAGTTATTTTTTAAGTTCAGTGGTATTCTATGGACACTCTTATAATTTGTACATTTCTGTAACGGATTCGATGAGTAGACGCCAGAAATCGGATGTTGGAAGTCGTTTCAAAATCCAAGATAGCGACTTCCGTTTTAACAATACTGCTTGAAAATTCACAGTATGCATATTTTTGAAACGGATAAAACAAGTAAGCAGCGGATAATAGTGTTCAAATTCAACTAGTTCCTGTCGAATTATTAGGTTTTGAAACTACAACGAAACTCGTTTCCGGTGACAAATCCGTTCTGAAAGTGGATTTCGAGGAATTTTGGTAAACCGGAAGTCACCAATTTGAATTTTAGAACATTCTCAAATATCATTTTTCAGAACCAACTCATCACATCGGTTCCGAAAAAGCTCATACAATATTCATTACACAAAACTTTTTTTACTATGTGAATCCCAAATAACGTTAACTTTTTATACGGAATAAATTTCAAATAATGTTATTTTTTAAAATCAAGTTAATAACGTAAATGTGAACAAACTGATTCGATTTGCGGACCCTTGGGTTTTGGTATTATGTTACGGATCGTTATTGTGTTAAAACACGACCCCAAACAACCAAAAATTCGTCAGTATTCACTTTCTTGCAATTACGTAACAAGTTTCGTGCTAACTTTTTCACTGTTAATGCTGAAGAATTCTCAATAACTTGAGAGCCGAGTGAAGTTTCTCGTTGTTTGAAATCAGTTTTAAATGTATTCCAAAAGCTTCTTAGAAGTTACTTCAGTTGCGTCGCGTGAACTTTCAAGTGTTGATAATTACTGCAAAATGGGAAAGCTTAAAATTTTTATTTTTCTGAACCTCGTAAGCTTCTTGAGCCAAATCGCTCCATTTTATCCAAACTTTGGTTACTTGGGAACTTTTCTCCGAGGTCCGTTCGAACTAGAGAACTTTCCGGATTTTCTCACTGGATAATGATATAAGAATCTGCCGTCATTGCGCCATCGATTTTCACGAGACTGCTCACTCCACCAAAAGAAAAAAAATGCTACCAGACCATCACATTTCATCTTCCATGACTAACCCAATCTGCAGCACACCGGAAACTGTATATCGAAGGATGATTCGTAAATACCAAGTCTAATCTTCTGGAAACCTGTAGCAAACGGAGTAGCAACCAGGACTGGTCGCTAAAGCTCAAGCTGAACATATGCAACGGAGAATAGCCCTACGTAATCTACACAGATAAAAATATTTTGTAAATTTACATCTATTTTCATGCACATATTTGGAGCAGGTAATTAAACATAAAGTTACTTTACAAATCTGTAGGTTTCAATAGAATTTAATCGCAAACTAAGCGTTAATTGGAAGATACAGTTATATTCATTGAAAATTCAATGCAATTAAATTTAGTTTTGCATCGATGAAGGTTTTTAACCAAAATCTCGATTCAACCCATGTCTATTCCACACACTAAGAAAAATTTACATCATTGAAGATGCACATAAATGGAGCGTCGCGATTCACTTACATTCACAATTCAAAGCATGTAAAGATGAGTCATATCAGTAACTTCACAGTTAATGTAGCTGAAACTTACATCGATACAGATGCAAAGTTTATTTTTACATGTTAGGAGAAGTAATATTGTGTCATCGCCGAAGAAATTACGGCATGCTTGAATTTACGTCAAGCGTAAATTTCATTTTTTCTAAGAGTGCATGTTACAATTGATTTACATGTCGTGTAAATTTCATTATTTCTTTCTGTGTACGCAGTGGCGAAATTACATATCTTAAACCGTACACGGATCTCTGATAACTTTCGACATATTAGGAGGGAATCAGTGTATTCATCAGGTCAATTTTGTTGCTAGGTCATTGAATGGTGAAGATGCTAGCTCTGAGCTTCTTTCTCTGCACGATAAAGGTCCTATTTATCACGTATGGAATACATAAGCTTTCGGTTTGAAACTATTATTTTTGAACAATGGCTGTTTTTCTACGATAGCTAACATAAAATAAAATTGATCTGTTCGTTTCTATTCATAGTTTCTTAAAACATCTTCTTGAATCTTGAATAGAAATAATAATGAAGTCAGTTCCGTTTTTGTTCACTTTTTCCGGTACTTCCGGAACCAAAAACTCGAAACCAATAAGGCCGGAATCACTTCATTTGGCCTACAACTAAAATAAACTACACTTTGAAACAGAAGCTTAGAAGAATTTTGACTTGTGGGACCTTTCATACAAATCTTTGTTAAAATCGGTTCCGCTATCTCCTGGAAAATTGTGATTTCATGAGAAAGACAAAAACGGGAAAAAATTGATCAACATAGAATCTCAATTCTGGTAGTTTTATAATATCATCAAATATCGGACTGTTTATAGGAATAAATTTTTAGTTTGATTTCTATGGGTAGAAAGCTAGAAAAATGAAAAGAATACTGCTACGATGATTCTATTCATAGGGGAAAGTCTTATAAAGCGTCACTGCTAGCCAAAATGCCCCTTTTCCTTTCTTAAGCATTGAAGACTTTTCTGAACCAAAGTTTTATCACTAACACTATCTTTTCGTAGGATCTTTCTGCTATGCAAGTTTGGTGGTTGTTGTTTGCAGGAAAGTATGAAAAAACTAAAAATTTCATTTGGCAGCTTTTCGATGTAAGGTTTTGCTTCGACTAAATAGATGTTTCATCCGCCATTTCTTTGACATACTGATCATCTCAAAACAGTAACTTTATGGACATTTCAAGAAGCATAATGCATCATTGTTGTGGGATAAAATGTCTTTTGTTGTGTGTCATGCCACTGATTTGTTGTGAGACATATTTTACGGCTGCTGGGGCATTATGTCTGAGAGGAGCGAAAAAAACTAAGAATGTGGCCGCTTTGGAAAATGTGTTTATATCAATCAATTCTTATCTTTTCTATTGGAGTCATTGAAAATTATGTTCCTCATCCGTATTGCAATGAAATACTTACATTCTCGAGGAAAATATATCAATACACTTGGAAATATCTCAATGTTTTCTTAAGGGGGGCATATTATAACACTTTACCCTAATTACAAAAACAGCCAGCAAGAACAGATCGCTAGTGTATCACATGATGGGATTAAGATCTGTTTACACAATAACATCTACACTTTAGTCAGAAGACTAGGTTTTGTTCAGTTTTGTGTTGTAGAATGAGGCATTATCTTGTTGAAAAATAAAGTCCAAGCCCATCAGTGACTCGCCACAAGGCTTATCTCTATCATTTTTATGTAATCCTCGGGCATCATTTACGTTCAGATCCAAGCCAGTGGAAACGTTCCATGGCCCAGACCATCATTGTTCCACAACCAATGTTCCTACTTATTTCAACATCCGGGTCATTTCGCAAATCATGCTATTAATATTAACAACCATCAGGACAGGACCATCAAGGTTGATTTTTTTCCCGAGAAAGTGCGTTCCTCTATTATTCGTTTCATGAACTGTATATTTAGTACGCTCTTCTGGGAGGATGGGATTTTCTAAGTTTATAATTCACTTCTCCTGGATAAGATTGTTGCATTCGACGTGTTGCTACTGGATGATGCAGTTATGTGAGGATTTGCGGTGATGTTTTTTTACGGTCCGTTACAATTTTCATAACCGTCGAAGGGACAAACCATTAGCTGTGGCCTGTGAGTTTACATGCTGTTTGTGTATATTTTACTTCAATTTTGTCAGTTCCACTTGACAATAGTGTCCTGATAAATTCAGTCGTTTTTGAAACAAAAATTTAATCACCAACTCTATTACTTCGAAGAACCTCTGCTTGAGCTTGAGCTTGAGCGACCACCCCTGGTTGCTACTCCGTTACTGATCGGGATTAGCTGAAATTGTACAGAGAGTTTCTAGATGATCCGACCTGGGACTGGTAAATCATACTTCAATCTTCTGTTAATCCCAGAATTCAATGATCAGTTCGGCGCCGGCCAGGCCCGAACGTAGATCGTCTAAGGAATGGGAAGGGATGTTAGTCCAACACTTGTTGTTACTAGAGGTCGTATATACTACTGCGCACTCCACAAGTGTCACGGGAGAAGGATATTTGTTAGTAAAAATTTCAGTATTGATATTATTCGCGCAAGACTCAGTATGTTCCGGTTTCAAGATGCTCGGATGCACCACTAAACTCAGTGACTTCCCGAGTGAACGTTTCAACAATATCATATACTGAAGCCCCGAGAAGTCTTGATTCACAGCTCTTATTCGAGGAAACTGAAGAAAAATTTGCAATACTTTTGCGTAAAGAATAAAAACTTGCCTATTTTTTATAAATGAAATTACGTGATACAAAATAAACGAGTGAATAGGATTAAGACAAAATAGTTGATTCATTGCATTGACATATTCTAAACAGTTGTTATAAAATCATTAAAAATCACCAAATAAAGGTCAACAGATTTCACACGCGTCTTGATTCTTTATTATTTCCGATTTATTATTTTAATTATTTATTAAAATTATTAATTGGTTATACTGGTTGATCTGGGCAGCCGGCTACCCAGAAAAATATAAATTTATTGTTTGAAATATTAATATCAAGTATTTCTTTACTTTGCATTCAATATACACCGAAACCTCCATTTACGAACTAAACGGGGGTTCGTAAATGGAGGTAGCTGGTGAAAAAAGTTTACGTTATTTTGGATTTGGTTCGTAAACAAAGTTTACGTTTTTTGGGATTTGATTCGTGAAAAAAGTTTACGTTATTTGGAATTTACTTCGTAAAAAAAGTTTTGTGTAATGAATGTGGAAACCCCCAATCACATGGCCATTTTCGTAACGGATGTGATAAGTGGGTGCAAGAAAATGACATTTGGGGTCGGTCCAAAATCCAAGATGACGACTTCCGGTTTATCGATATTCCTTAAACATCCTTACAATGTGGGTATTTTCGAACCGGAATTGATGAGTAGATGACGGAAAACGATGTTTGAAGTGGTTCGGAAATCCAAGAGGGCGTCTTCCGGTTTGACGATATTCCTTAAAAACCTTTACAATGTAGATATTTTCGGACCGGAATTGATGAGTAGATGACGGAAAACGATGTTTAAAGTGGTTCGGAAATCCAAGAGGGCGTCTTCCGGTTTGAGGATAAAAACCTTTACAATGTAGATATTTTCGGACCGGAATTGATGAGTAGATGACGGAAAATGATGTTTGAAGTGGTTCGTAAATCCAAGATGGCGACTTCCGGTGTATCTATATTCCTTAAAAACCCTTACAATGTGGGTATTTTCGAACCGGAATCGATGAGTAAATGACGGAAACCGATGTTTGAGCTGGTTCGGAAATCCAAAATGGCGTCTTCCGGTTTGATGATACGCCTTAAAAACATTTAAAATGTAGATATTTTCGGACCGGAATTGATGAGTAGATGACGGAAAACGATGTTTGAAGTGGTTAGTTACGGTTTTAAATTTCGACATTCAAAAAATTAATATTGAGTCGAAAAGGTTCCTTTATCAGGAAAAAGAGATTGCCATACTGAAGAGGTGTACATTGTTTCATCCGATTCGGAGAAAGTCGATCCTGCTAGTTTATCTGCTATTTATTTCTGGAATTGCTCATAAATGCTAGAAATTCAGTGTCATGTGGGTGTCTAACTGACTCTTACCACTTGAGCCAAATAATATCCCTTTTTCTCAATGGCTTACAAAATGTTAAATCATATTCCGACGGGCCAATTGACATGAGATTTTGACAAGTTTAAATAAAAACAAATATGTCGTGATGAGAGTAACAGTACTTTTTTCGACTTTATCACGTACACTAAAACTACTGAAATTATAAGTGTAACACTAAAAATAAAAAAAATGGAGAACACGGCCATTAATTTAAAACCAAATTTTAATGTTTGTGGTTGCTTCTAAATATTAGATTGAGACTTCCAGTTGTTCAAATATTGAAAGCATACAATATAAGTATAACAATATAAAAATATTATAGCTGTTCAGACGTCTACTTGTTATGGTCATTTCGAAAATATAGTACAATATTCAAACAATAATGATTAGCAGGAAAAACCTTTGTCAGAAGCATAACTTTTTTTTAAACGATATATAATCATATCGTAATGATCGTCAAAGAATACCGATACAACTGAATTCACCATTTTGATTTTTGAAGCGCTTTCAAACATAATTTTCCGGTATGTACTCATCAAACCCGTCCCGAAAATACCCATATTGTAAATGTTTTTAAGCAATATCAAAGAACCGGAAGATGCCATCTTGGATTTAAAAAAAACTTCCAACATCGTTTTTCTTCATCTACTCATCAATCCCGTTCCGAAAAAAACCCACATTGTAAGGGTTTTTAAGGAATATCGTCAAACCGGAAGTCGCCATCTTGGATTTCCGAACCACTTCAAACATCGTTTTTCTTCATCTACTCATCAATCCCGTTCCGAAAATAGCCATATTGTAGGGGTTTTTAAACAAGTCGCCATCTTGGATTTCCAAACCACTTCCAACATCGTTTTCGTCATCTACTCATCAATCCCGTTCCGAAAATACCCATATTGTAAGGGTTTTTAAGCAATATCGATAAACCGGAAGTCGCCATCTTGGATTTTCGAACCACTTCAAACATCGTTTTCCGTCATTTTCTCATCAATCCCGTTCCGAAAATACCCATATTGTAGTAATTTCCATGGAGCTGGAAAATGTTTTCATTGGATGCAAAAACCTCTTTTTACGAAGTTGGCTCGTAAAAAAAGTTTACGTTATTTGGGATTTGGTTCGTAAAAAAAGATTACGTTATTTGGGATTTGGTTCGCAAAAAGAGTTACGTAAAAGAGGTAACGTAAAAAAAGTGTTTGTAAACGGAGGTTTGGGTGTACCGATATATGTTATCTCTGTTATAAACTTTGTAATATCAACGGATTTGCGCAATAGTTGATTTTTATCATTCAATTTATAATTCTGAAAGACAATCAATTACATGGAAGAAGAAAACATTCTAAATAAAACTTTTCTCCGAAGCTAGACGGAAAATAATAGGTTGAATGAAGAGATAATTTAGTAAAATAGAGTAATTAGAAGTGAAACGTTGAAAATATCTGATAACTGAAAGGAAAAAGAAACTTCTGCAATTGTCGTCTTTTACGACATGGAATCAGGAACCCAGTAGATCTATTCTTGGTTAATTTTTTTCCGCCGGATTCCACACGGCATCTAAGCTGGTACTGTCCGGAGAGAGCTAATAGGTACTATCAATCTCCTAGTAGACCCCAGCCCCTTCTATTACTTCGAAGAACCTCTGTGGGAAAAACTTAGATTTTAGCTCCACCCAACTTTTCATGTTCCTTCTGAGTCCCATAAGAACTATTCAAAATTTCAAATAACTCGATCGGTGAAACTAGTAGATTAAAGTCCGTGTTGGATTTTGTATGGGAAACTGACATCTTACAAATGGTCTGGATGGTCACCTCACAGACTCGAAAAATCAGCGCATGCGTTATATCGCAGGAAATTGAACCTTTGTAGATCTCAAAATAATCCGACATTTGTAAAAAAAGTTATTAAAGGAAAACCGACACAACGTCTCTAAAGCGTGTTTTGTGGTGTTGTATAAAGTATTACTCTTTATGGAACTTGAATTTCAAATACAAAAGTAATAGGACAGCACAGCATTTCGCTTGGTTTGTTTAATTTTGCTTAATTGATTTGAACGAAATAGTACATGAGGTTAACCAATCTGCTGAAATTGATATAAAGTCTTTGTGCCTGAAATGAAACATTTTTTTTTACCGAATTTATTATATGTTAGTATGAAAAATAGAATAAATTCTTTGAAACTTGACAGTAGATTCTGCACGCAGATCTTATTGATTTATAAACAAACAAACTCACTTTGGTTGAACCTATCGAATTTAGATTCAAGTAACTATCTTATATCCCATTAAATGCGGTAAAATTTTGACGTAGGACTACGTCTTTCTTTACTATGCTCATCTGGGTGCATTTTCAAGATTTCACAACCCGAAAGTGTAACGGAATTTATCCAGATTTGATTTCTCAATAACTTTTTCCCTGTTTGAGTATTTTCTCTCCTTCTTTTACGAAACGAATGGAAGAAGGAGTAAGATTGTTGGTAGTACCACGTTTATTACGTAAACATTGTTTACATAGGGCAATTCTGAGTCAAATCGTCAAAAAATGGCAAAATTCTGACACGATCCAAGAACATGCATGAGACTTTACATGTGTAATCGGTATAGCAAATAAAGTATTTTTCACTGGTCTAGAGATTTTTTTAATTCAAGACTAATTTTTAATAAGGGCGTAGCTAATAGAAAATATATCTAAGAACAAGTTGTAGGTAATCAATTAAACTATCTGAAAAAATATACACTGAGAAAAAAGTCTACCGATTTCTCGTGACATGGAAAA
Source organism: Malaya genurostris (assembly GCF_030247185.1). Lineage (NCBI taxonomy): Eukaryota > Metazoa > Arthropoda > Insecta > Diptera > Culicidae > Malaya > Malaya genurostris. The sequence goes on along the minus strand of NC_080571.1, from coordinate 124,096,671 downwards.
TAATTTTTTTTCCAAATTCTTAATTATTCTACCGTACAATTTTCTTTTAATTTTATATCACAAAAAACGTCAAGCTACAAGGAAACTAATTAATGTTTTAGAAAGTTGAAGCGATGATAAATAAAAAAGTTTTCTTAGGATAAATTTTTTAACAGTTTTTGAAAAACGATGTTTTTGTAGGAATAAATGTATCTGAGCAATGAAATGTTATTCTCCAAGCTACGTTCAATGAAAAAGCTCGTAGAACGCTACTTGCTACATGCAGTCATTTTCTAGATATATGAGGAACTGAATCGAGAAATGGATATTTCATGAGAATATGGCTTTCATTAAACTTGTCTGAGTTCTCCATCGCCAAATTTATTATTTTTGTAATCCTCATGAAATTTTGAACAAATTATTCTTTGATATCAAGACGATGCGAGTAGCTGTTTTCGAGATATTTTGAAAACAAAATCGACAAAAAATCGCTGGTTTACAAAAATATGCGTTTTTTTTATAAATTAGGTGCGGTTTGCCATAAACAATACCAAGGCGGACTGTATTTAAGTTGCAAAGTACAATATTGAAAATAAAATTTGTGAAAAATAATAAGACGATTTTTTTTACCTTTTTTTATATATATAAAAAATAGGTATAGAATTCGCTCAAACTTTCGAAAAATTTTCCGAGGCCCGGAGGGCCGAATGTCATATACCAATCGATTCAGCTCGACGAACTGAGCAAATGTCTGTGTGTGTGTATGAGTGTGTGTCTGTATGTGTGTTGTCAACTAAGAGGTCGAGATCTCAGAGATGGCTGGACCGATTTTGATCAAACTAGTCGCAAATGAAAGGTCTCCCCGCCACCCAGAACGCTATTGAATGGTTTTGAGATCGGATGTTTACTTTTTCAGTTATACGATGTTTTATGTCAAAATTTTCAGTTTTTTGACAGTATCTGTCACAATTGACCTTGAAAACAGAATATGTTTTCAGACTTAGATTCCGCACGGGAATAGCTATCCAACAAGCCATAGATTGTTAAAATCCGTCCATTTTTAACGGAGATATCGAATTTTTTGTGTAAGCGACTTTTCCCCCAGCAGTAGAAGTTCTGAGCGCTGTATGGCAAAGAAAGGCTTGGGAGCAACGTAAAACACGATTTTTTATACTGTTACATACAATAGTTTCTAAGTACCAAAAAGACTGTGAACAGCATTATTTTTCATGACATTTTGCCTCGGACCAATTTTAGCACGGTTCGTTTTTGGCAACATAATCGTTCGAATATGACATATTGGAAAGATGGCACTACTTCCGAATTCTGAACAATTTCATAATTATATTGATTTAAACTGCTTACAGCAATAAATGCTGGAAGAACAAAACACCCATATACCATTTGAATCAGTTCGTCGAGATCAGCAAATGCGTATGTGACAAATAATTTCACTCAATTTTTTACCTTATTTTCGAAGATGACTCAACCGTTTTCTACAAACTCAGATTCATATGAAAATTCGTATGCTCCTAAACAAGGTTCCTGAATTATGTTTTGATCCGACTTCTGATTCCGGAACTATAGGATGATATGTGAAACTAAATTAAAATTGTGTAACTCATTTTCCTCGTAGATGGCTGAACCGATCTAAGATTCAAATGATATCTAAGAATCATCTAAGATTTGCTGATTTGAATAGTCGACAACCAAATAAACTTATTTCAGTTTTAGTGGTATTCAGTTTTCTATTCGGAAGGCACCCAACAATTTAACTCGTACTACAATTTCTCAAAGATGTCTATACTGATTTTTAAACATATTGAAACAAATGTAAACTAATCAGGTGAATTTGTCTGACTTCGGCTACACCGATTTTCGAATTCCGGCTCCAGTATCGAATCGTTTCTCAAAGCTCAATCGTTTTCTCAAATAAAGCCAAATCGAATTTCAGAAAAAAATTCAAATTAAAATAAACTTATAGTCCCACACAAAATTAATTAATTTTATTCAATGCTGACTTCCGATTCTGGAATTACAGGAGGATGAATTTTTAAAATTCAAACCGATATAGAAGATGATAATCCCGAAAAGCTTGAAAGTTGGACTCAAAACTATTGCAAATTATTCGTCATATGGCCATACGAATCGGTTTGGTTTATGCTGGTTCCTGAATACCGGCTCTGGAAGTACCTTAAATTACCGTAAATTCTAAAGTGGAACTCACTTCGACATATCATGAAAAGTTTAATCGATTGTAACCTTTTTAGATAGAGTAATGAGTGATTAAAATGTCAAATTGCAGCTTAAAACGACGGTCATTAAAATAATGCCATGAAAACCGAAGAATATTCATGAAAAAAACACATGCGGATTGATAAAAAAAGGTATCATCTCACTGATAGGTGGATTAAACACGTTTTTGTAAACCAACTTTATCTAATACTCATAATAGTTTTCATGTTTTGAATAGCTTAGTAATAATAGACTTTAACTTTAACTAACCATTAAGCTTCATTTTTACAGATTTATAACTTCCATTCTACAGCACCATTATCATATTACTCTTGTGACAGATAACAAAACGTGATTGCTGTGAAATTATCTTGATTTCTTTCAGAAACCCAATCGTATAAAACTTTTGCATTTGTTATTGGATGTTGATGTTATCTAGTTGCGAAGAAATGCCATTCCGAATCAATGTTGTATTTTGTTTCAAATTTACAGAGTCTCGCGAATTTTTTTAAACTTACAGAGGCTCGTGAAATTTAGTGTTTACTGACAGCTTTGAATCGTTGAAAAGTTTCTCTAAGACTTGAAAGCAAAAGCCGTTTCTGAACTGGTTCATGCCCACTATTAGTTCGGATGGAAACGTAATCTCTTTTGCCTGGCATATTCTACTTATATCATCGTCGTAGAAGAACTGCAGTACTTCATGTTTTATATCGTGATCCAATGGACGGGCACATACTCCTTGCTCTCTAACCAATCCTTGTACCAGTAAGACCATGAATTTATTCACATTAAATTCATTCATCGTCAGTGTAACATACCATGAATTTGGTAAAATTAGGAGTACTCGTAATCAATCATCTCTTGAGCAATTTGGTTCGGTAAATTTCGTCTTTAATTTATTATTTCATGGAATGCTGCAATCTTAGCTTTCACTGTCTGAAATTCTTCAGATTCATTTTGTTTTGGATGGTCGAATAGTTGTTTCCTGGTGCCTTCGACGATTTTGAAATACTTTTCTTGACAATAGTTATCAGATCTGAGGTTTCTAACATTTTGATTCCTCAAATCATCCGCTAGATCACTGAGAGGGTGCTGATACGAGTGATGCTGCTGATGGTATTTCTTCTAAATCACATCGCGATGTAGCTGGGCGTCAAATGGTGAGATAACTAAGTCCTCACAAGTTCCTATCTCATGCCTCCTCGAGCGTCTATGATGACATTTGGTCAATAGAACGGCGTCGACTGGGTGCTATCGCCTTCTGCGTTAGTAGCAGAATGAAAGGGTGCGAAATGACTTGTACTTTGAAGCCCAACCTAAAGTGCAATATTAATCATAGTATATAGCAACATGTGGTTCTGTTGTTTGTTGCATTATTTGTTATATATTGAATTGAATTATAATACATTGTTTTATATATTGTTGTTATTATTATTATTATAATCATTATTATTGTTACTATTATCATCCTTAGTATTATTATTATTATTATTATTATTATTATTATTATTATTATTATTATTATTATTATTAAAAAAGAAATATTATATTTCCTATAGAACTGCGACGAAAGAAGAGCATAACTTACACTGCCGCATCAACTGTTATACATTGTATCATAGCATATTATTTCATATATTATCTTCTGTTATGTTATATTATATTGTATGGTATTATACTGCATTGTATTATATCATATTATATTGTACTATATTATATTATATTATATTATATTATAAGCATATGTATTGTGTTATATTGTATTATGTAGTAGTATATTGTTAGAGTATATTGTGGAATGTTATATTATATTGTGCTGTATTGTTTAAATTATGTTATATCACAGAGAACAGATACCTAACAGACATTCATACGTGCAAAGTCGTGTGCAACGGTGATTTTTAACGGATTTTCACTTGTATGCTTTACACAGCTTTTTAAAAAAGCTAGCTTGGATGTCTGTTCTTTGTAGTTATATTATATTGTATTATGTCTATCATATTATATTGTTTTGTATTATATTAAATTATATTATATTATACTATATTATATTATATTATATTATATTATATTATATTATATTATATTATATTATATTATATTATATTATATTATATTATATTATATTATATTATATTATATTATATTATATTGTATTATGCTCAATTATATCGACAACGGGGAGGGGCAGGGAGTGCATCAGGGTATCTAACAAGTGGATGACTGGATGATGGAGTGGATTGCCAACCTGAGTCACGCGGGGGAAGTTTTGTGTTTCTCCCTAAAGGTCTGAAATGAGTAAGACGCACCCTTCTAACAAACAAACCATCAGGTGGGTTTAAGCTGGTACAGCGAAATTCTTTATTATATGGCCGGATGTTATTGCTGGAAGGCGCCTGGTCCTCAAAACCCATTTTGGCCTTCTTAACAGCAATTATATGAAAGCTATCTGATAATCAAATTCGGATATACTGTAAGTCTACCCGCATACACTGGTAATGCCTTGAACTGATGGTGGCTTCACACATACATAAATCACATCGCGATGTAGCTAGCGGTATTTCTTCTACATTATTTTCCGATGTTACTGTTACACTGGAAGTTGCGGTGCACTTTCAACAGACACAAATCCATATGAAAATAATCGACAGGAGTCACAAATATTCATTGTAGTATTCACAGTAATTGCGCACTGCTTGAAAGCAAAGTGTTCAATAATACTATCTGCTACTTTACGACGCTTAGACGAACAAGGTTTTTCATTATCACGAAAAGGTCTACAAAAATTATATTTTCCCATCATTAAACCACACTCACTGAATACTAAAGTTTGTCTCTCAAACTTTCTAAAACATTAATTAGTTTTCTTGTTGTTTTTTGTTATATAAAATTAAAAAAAAATCGTTCGGTAAAATATCTGAGAAGTTTGAATAATAAATTTTATTTTTGATTTCACGTAAAATCGAAAGTTTTTTTTCAGTGTATATTTTTTTTAAAGCTCTATTGATTGCCTATAACTTTTTGTTAGACATATTTTTTGAAAAAGCTATAGATTTCTAGTTATAATTGTTTGAAAATAATGTGGCCAAAACACATACGCCCTTTTCATAAATTTGTCTTGAGTGAACAAAATCTCTAGATCAGTGAAAAATACTTCATTTCTCGGTTAATTTTTCAAAAGGGCGTATAAGTAAGTGACAGTTTCTCTTTGTTTACTTTCTCCTCTATTAATTACCAAGCGGTTTCCACGTTTATCACTCAACCCTTTGCATGAAATGATACCCGAAACTTTCAACTTTCAAACAGAATAGTGATATCAAAGAAAATCTTTTTAATCACATCACAATAATCTAAAGAGAGAGAGAGAGAGAGAGAGATTAAAGAGAAACTGTCACTCGTTTATACGCCCTAATGAGAAATCAACCGAGATTTGTTATAACGAAAACACATGTAAATCGATATGGGTCGTACCAACAGTCAGTTACACATGGAATTGCTCTAGTGAAAATATTAACGTTCAAGACCCCAAAGGCAACCTAATGAATTTGTTTAGAAATTGTCTTAAACTTCTTGAGCACAAACGCAATCTTCCGAAATAGAATGGTCTTCTCAGGAATACAAAATCTGAAACAACATCAAATCAGTTACGTTAATCTCGCGGTTTTGTCTCAGACATTACCTACTCCAAGTTTTATCCGGATCAGACTTCCGGTTCCAATGGTACAGGATGATGGATGTTAAAAATTTCAAACCGTCATATAATTGACAACACAAACAAATACGAAATTTTCGAAACAGTTTTTAAAACTATTTGAACTTCTAGCTGTTGTTGATTGACGACCGTTAAATCTTACTTCGACTATGACGGTCTCCTGGCTCCGGTTCCGAAAACAGATTGTCAAAAACTCCAATGTGAAACTTGTACCGATTTCTCATGGAAATTGTTTTTTTTTGTCTCTGACGCACTAACTGACCCCCTTAATTCCTGAAGGATGTCGAAGGAAGAGATAATTTTTCTCGTCTGACGCTCAAATGGTTTGCCAGAGGAGAAACGTGTGTACAAAGTTTTATCCAAATCGAAGTGTGTGAAGTCTGAATACTTCGCATCTGGAAACTGCTGACATTTTTTTTGAATGTCGTGTGCTGGAAACTTTCATGTTGCCTACTATTCGGGCTGTCACACATGAATGTCGCGCTAACCAAACAGATGAAAGTCGCATGTGACAGTCATGAGCGAGCGCTTCATGAATGTAGTGGCGACAGTCTTACTCGTGTTGGGCGATGAATGTAACGATAGAATGATAGTCCTCAATAGAATCGGCTGCATTTTGTCTTCGGTGCGGATTTCATTTCTGGCAAGAAACTTTCATGAAGAAATTCAAAACGGCCTCATTAGTGACGGGTTTCATATCCATACCGTTCCATGAAATGGTTGAATTTCAAATTACTGCTGTGGAGGGGATCAAATACCGTAGCTTTTAATTTTGTCAAGATGCGTAGGGTTGTCAACGAATGCAAAAAGGGAATTTTTGGAAAAAAAATTCAAATATTAATTGAATAATAAAATGAAAGGTTTGATGAGTGGATGTCAGAAAATAATGTTTAAAGCCGTTTCAAAATCCACGATGGCGGCTTCCGGTTCATCGATATTCGTTACAAACCATCACAATATGAGTATTTTTCGAACGGATTTGATGAATGAATGTCAGAAAACGACGTAAGAAGCCGTTTCTAAATCCAAGATGGCGATTTCTGGCATGTTGATATTAATTACAAACCATCACAATATGAGTATTTTTCGAACGGATTTGATGAATGAATGTCAGAAAACGACGTAAGAAGCCGTTTCTAAATCCAAGATGGCGATTTCCGGCATGTTGATATTCATTACAAACGATCACAATGTGAGTATTTTTCGAATGTTTTTGATGAGTGGATGTAAGAAAACGACGTAAGAAGCCGTTCAAAACGGTTGAATTTCAAATTGCTGCTGTGGAGGGGATCAAATACCGTAGCTTTTAACTTTGTCAAGATGCGTAGGGTTGTCAACGAATGCAAAAAGGGAATTTTTGGAAAAAAAATCAAATAATTTTTTTTGGGATTTTTGGAAAAATAATAAAATGGAAGTTTTGATGAGTGGATGTCAGAAAACAATGTTTAAAGCCGTTTCAAAATTCAAGATGGCGGCTTCCGGTTCATCGATAATCGTTACAAACCATCACAATATGAGTATTTTTCGAATTTAAAGAATGAATGACCTAAGAAGTCGTTTCTAAATCCAAGATGGCTATTTCTGGCATATCGATATTCGTTACAAATCATCACAATATGAGTATTTTTCGAACGGATTTAAAGAATGAATGACCTAAGAAGTCGTTTCTAAATCCAAGATGGCTATTTCTGGCATATTGATATTCGTTATAAACCATCACAATATGAGTATTTTTCGAGCGGATTTGATGAGTGGATGTTAGAAAACGACGTTAGAAGCAGTTTAAAAATCCAAGATGGCGACTTCCGGTTCATCGATATTCGTTACAAACCATCACAATATGAGTATTTTTCGAACGGATTTGATGAGTGGATGCTAGAAAACGACGTTAGAAACCGTTTTCAAATCCAAGATGGTGACTTCCGGTTCATCGATATTCGTTACAAACCATCACAATATGAGTATTTTTCGAACAGATTTGATGAGTGGATGTAATAAAACGACGTAAGAAGCCGTTTCTAAATACAAGATGGCGACTTCCGGCATATCGATATTCGTTACAAACCATCACAATATGAATATTTTTCGAACGGATTTGATGAATGAATGTCAGAAAACGACGTAAGAAGTCGTTTCTAAATCCAAGATGGCGATTTCTGGCATGTTGATATTCGTTACAAACGATTGCAATATGAGTATTTTTCGAATGGATTCGATGTGCAGAAGTTGAAAATGATGCTTACAGTAGTTTCAACATCCTAGATGGCGGACAGAATGAGCGAATTTAATTTTTGGTTATAAACTGTCATAAAAAAATTCAATTGTTTTCATCTCGATATTCTTAAAAATCTTATATTGCTGTTGTGGAGGCGATCGAAAATCGTAGTTTTGTACTTTTTCGAAAGCAAACAATTTTCGCAAAGAAATAACATTGTAATAATATTTGGACTACAACGGAATTAAGGGATCGAAAATCATTAGATTTTGCGCATAGGGGTTTATACCAACGAATATTCACAACTTTTGAAAAAAGAATTTACACATGAATTGAATGGAAAAGAACGCCAATATTGATCTATGATTACGATATGGTTCGTTTGCATTTCTGCTGGCTGCCAGTATTTTGGCACAAGCACACCAGCATAATGTAAACGCTTGCCAACTCGATTTGTTTACTTTTGCAAGATTCGCCCTTCTTTGAAAAACAGCTGACATATCATGTCAAGTGTATGTTATACATTCGTATGTTAGGTAGAATTCACAGCGCAACCCAAGCAAGGAGAGCTGCTTCGTACGTTCATTAGTTCCTGAACATGTTTGCCAGCTGATGAGTATGCTTCATGAGGTTAGCATTTGATGAACGGTTCGCATATTGAAGATGCCTATGAGAAAACTAGATTGATAACTTTTAGTTCCGATGAATATTAATTGAAAAACATTTCTTTTTGTGTTACTAGGATATGTACACAGCATAATCTTCCAAGAAAAAAATGGATCGTTTTGAAAACGGACTCAAATGCAAAATTTATGCTATAAACTGTCTGAAATATTTTTGAAATGTGATCAAATTTGGTTTTGGAGTACAAACGTTATGTTCAAAAATGATTTCTGCAAACCTACACTAAAAAAAACACCGTAAATTTTGCCTGTATGACCTTGCTTTGCATCTTGTAGCACGCCGTGAAGCAAAGTTCTTCATTCTCGTAGAGTACTAACGAGAGCGAACCCTTTATTTCATTGCATTGCCATGGATTGCTTAGTTCATGTGTTAATTGAGACTGAGAGCACAGGCAATTTACCAAGCAAGGGAATTGGTCTGCTCAGTATCATATACTCACACGCATCCAGTTTCTCTCTAATATAGGACTCTCATTCAGTTATGTCAAGCAAAGTGTTTGTTGCTTCGTTTGTTTGAGGATTCACAATACAAGCCCTGAATGCAGCGCTGTTTTTACCACGCGCTAATTTGACATTTTCTCATCTACTTGTATGTACGAGTTACGATGCGGACACGACTGGCAGCGCCATGCTATCAAAAAAGTATGTCGCTAATGATTTGTTCGGTAAATATGAGAACTGAATATCTTGATAATATGATGTCTTCTATTGCTGTTATAAAAAACGAAAACACGCTAATCGGAAAGCAAATCGATTTCAATTGGTAATATGAAGAATATATCGCAACGCTCCAGGTAATGTTGCACGATACGATTGAATTTATTTTTAATTTGATTTGTGGTAGAAACACATCATACATTTTCAAATGGACTTTTTATTGCTATAATCTGATTTCGATATTGTCGCATATTTTGATAATGTCTAATAAGAAGACACTTGTCAACAGTCATACCAATAAAAAAAATTCTTTTTTTCTGGTTTTTAAATGTTCGTCTTTGCATAAAAATTTATCTTTTGATTTTAAAAACAGAATCGTTGCAGGCAATAACATATCATTCCAAACTTATTACTTCTTAAAAATATTTTTGAATTAGCATTTGTCACATTACAAACAATAAGAAATCCTACTTGAATCGTTCTAAACAGGATGTGCATTTGTTTTGATTTGATCTGGACGAAATGAACATTTGTTTTGATGTGAAATTTATTATTGTATTAATATATACTAATATTGCTGTATAATACTACTATCTGTATTCTTAATTTTTTATATTGTCTCAATTTATCGGAACAAATCATGAATTTCGTTGAAAAGTGCAAGATTTTCATTCTGTCGCTATCTTGAATTTCTTCACCAGCATCACTCGCTAGCACTTAATTCAGAACGATCGAAAAATTTGATACTAGTGACAACCAGCAGTAGGCAAGCGATTACATTATGCTGGTGTGCTTGTGCCAAAATATTTCTTTTTGAAAAACCACAAAAGTGCGATTTTTGATCGCCTCCACAGCAGCAATATAAGATTTATAAGAGTATCGAAATGAAAACAATCACGAATACGTCGTTATGAATTTCTTTATGACAGTTTATAACCAAAAACGAAATTCGCACCAAAAAGATAATGCAGCTCATTCTCATTCCCGGCATCTTGGATGTTAAAACGACTGTAATTATCGTTTTCAACTTCTACTCATCGAATCTGTTCGAAAAATACTTGTATTCAGAAAAAATCTTGTATTTAGAAACGGCTTCTAACGTCGTTTTCTAACATCCACTCATCAAATCCGTTCAAAAAATACCCATATTGTGATGGTTTGTAACGAATATCGATATACCGGAAGTCGCCATCTTGTATTTAGAAACGGCTTCTAACGTCGTTTTTTAAAATCCACTCATCAAATCCGTTCGAAAAATACTCATGTTTTGATAGTTTGTAACGAATATAGATATGCCGGAAGCCGCCATCTTGTATTTAGAAACGGCTTCTAACGTCGTTTTCTAACATCCACTCATCAAATCAGTTCGAAAAATACTCATATTGTGATGGTTTGTAACGAATATCGATATGCCGGAAGCCGCCATCTTGTATTTAGAAACGGTTTCTAACGTCGTTTTCTAACATCCACTCATCAAATCAGTTCGAAAAATACTCATATTGTGATGGTTTGTAACGAATATCGATATACCGAAAGTCGCCATTTTGGATTTAGAAACGGCTTCTAATGTCGTTTTCTAACAACCACTCATCAGTTGACGAATCCTCGATTATTACATAAATGGAGGTTTTGATGTGATATTTAAGTTATTACAGATATAGTTAATTTACGCTGTTGGTAAACCCTATGCACTTTTAAAAAAGCATGATCCTAATAATGTTATAACTCTATTGATTCGCCTTTTCATTCAAGTATGGTATTAAATTTTTTCAAATTTTTGATTTATTTCATGGTAAATTTCTTCAACTATTGACTTCACTTTTTATTGAAATAAAACTAGAAACTGTTCAAAAGTAGTAAATTTTTGCTGGTTGACAATTCTATGCCCTTTTAAAGTACATGAATATAGTAAATTTTGTACTCTAAAGACTCACTTTTTTATTCAATTACTATTTAACATTTTTTCTCTTCAAAAATTGAAAATTTGCGCTTGTTGACAACCCTATGGATCTAGTAAATGTTAAAACGTTGTAATTTTCGATTAATATTCACTTCTTTTTCCATTAAATTCATGTTTGAAAATTTTTAAAAAATTGAGAATTTTCGTTGATAGACAACCCTAACCCGCGCGTTTTCATTGACATTGACTTTCTCCTTTTGCAATAATGGTATGAAATTTGACTATTTCATGGAACAGTATCCAGATGAAAACTATCACTAATGACGGCGTTTTGAATTTCTTCATGAAAGTTTATTGCCAGAAATGAAATTCGCACCGAAGACAAAATGCAGCGGATTCTATTGAGGACTATCATTCTATCGTTACATTCATCGCCCAACACGAGTAAGGCTGTCGCCACTACATTCATGAAGCGCTCGCTCATGACTGTCACATGCGACTCTCATCTGTTTGGTTAGCGCGACATTCATGTGTGACAGCCCGAATAGTAGGCAACATGAAAGTTTCCAGCACACGACATTCAAAGTAAACATCTACAGTTTTAGGTACCAACATAGGAATTTCACATAAAACTGTCACGTGAAGGGACCGTTTCCAGCACTGCTTCGCACACATATCTGAAATTGTTCGTTGCAGAAAACATATTTTCATATTTAATAATTGACCGAATATTCCATCTTAAAAATACGTTTTCTACCCTGAAAAATTATATCCCGAAAGCTGAAAGTTTGCTGCATAATGTTCGCAAAAGCTGTATAGTAGAAACAACTCACACACACACACATTTCCCACCTACCTTATATTGATGGGATGTTGAATGGGCCTTTCCCAGTCAGTGTACTCATTAACTATGGTGGCTAGTATTTCGTTAAGGTGATAGCTATAGGTACTCTTGACGTAGTTCTTCAAGATCTTCGATCTTCGGTCGGCTTCAATGCCGTACTGCACGTCTTCGGAATTGAATACGAAATAGGCTTCGGCTCGGGTTACCCCCACCAGCACGTCATATCTGTTGATGGGAAGAAGAAAAAAAAAACAAGATACACGTGCAAAGTTCAGTGAAGTCCGAGTTCTAGTGGAGTGTTGGCGTTGAATTACTTGGATAATTTGTTGATAGCTAGTTTACGTAAAAGGATCGCGTTGATAGTGTTGAGCGTGTTGTGAAGATGGGTTGACGGTTTGGGTGCCGCGGGTGCACTGTAATCACTGTAATGGGACCCATCCATCTGCTGAATCTCGCCAGGGTCTAGAATGGAAGATTTGTTAATTGATATAATCCATCTAATAGGAGTTCACGGAAACCATGTATAATCGATCCACTTACCAATTACCACTCCATCCACACTTGGTCCGAAGGCGTTTCCGAAATCCGGTGCTCGAACCGGTGTTGATAAAACGTCATCGAGTGGTTTGTCCCGTAAACACTTGAGCAGCGTCTGGTGAGGTAGGTCGGGTGAACAATTCACATGATGCGATACATGCGCGGCGAATTTGGCTGGCTCGCCCACGAGGGACCACGGAGCCAATCCAGAGCCCGACATCAGGATTGCTCGATGAAACAGGAGACCTGCAAATTTGATGCATGATATTATTATGCTTTCAGACTTCAGCGACACTCTCGCAGATTGTGCTGACACGCGGCAAATAACCAGAGGGTGGCGATGATATTTTTAATTGAATTTAGTGTATAAAATTCTATTATACACACTAACGAAGATGTGACTTTTTGCCTTCACTTCCGAGGACATAAAATTTTAATAGAAAAAGTTTTGCATTATCACTTCACTGTTCTGGCGGTGGGCGACTGGAGCGAACTATTGTACGATACACAAAACAGGGCAGTCATGGAAATGGGGTGCGATAACGCTACCACGTATTGCGAATATTTTGTGTCCAAGGTTGAAACCAACCTCCCAAGTGCTCATGACAAACCTCCCGACCATCGTACATTTCAGGTCCACATAGAACTGTAACAGAAATCTTACTTCGACCGAGTGTACACTCCCAAGACATCGCTATGATTAATGCAAATGGGCTGATGGCGCTCAGCGGTGCCATTAAAGTTTTTAACGGTCGGTACGGTTTTCCATTGCTCCTTCGTGCCGTCGCCAGTAGCACGACTCCGTTCAAAAAAGGTCCTGAAGGCAGTAAGATTCTTCTTTCCACTCTGGAGATAGTTGTGGAAAAAAATGCACACACTAGTAAGAGAATTCGAGAAAAGAATTGCGCTATGGAAACCCACGGGAGAAAACAGACTTCCAGCTGCATAACTTTTTCAAAAATGTTCTGCTGGATAATGAGTTCTTTGCACTGTTGGAACGATTATTAGCCAAAGTTTGAGCTTTCTCCATTCTCTTCGATTTCTCCTTTTGCTTCTGACTGTGCAGTTACTAACTTTTCTGTTTGCGTCGACTTTTAGCCGCGGGGCTTTTGAAAATAACACCGTAAAGTTTTATAATTTGATAAAATAATTTAAGTGCTGCCGTTCTTCCCAATGGTATTCACTGATGCATGGAACGTAATTTCATTTAGATTTCATTACAAACTACTTCTATGAGCATCATGTATCTTCGGCTTTCGAAGAAATTTCAATTTCCAGAGCACCGAGCTTTTCCTATGGTTGAATAAACAATGCGCCACCATTATTTTCCAAAGCGTGCAAAAAGGTGTTTTTCTTTAGCGCGAACTGTTTCTGAAATGTGTCTGAAGGTCACTAAGTTTGCGTACGTACTACAGAAAAGTTTCCTTCGCTATTTTCCGGTAGGTATTGTTTATTTATACAATAGGTATTGTTTAATATCATGAGCATAACATTGACATAAGCTTATCATTTGCTCTAGCAAGCAGTAGCTCGTAGCTCTGTGGGTGATGTTGATTTGGTTTGTTTGTAGCGACCTGAAATGAAATATGCAAAGCAGAGCGAAGCCTAAGGATACCACGCCCCGATGTGAAGCGTGACCTTCTTTTGATAGGCGTTTTGCTGTGTATGATAATATCATAGCCAGGTGGATTTCAAACACGCACTAATAAAAGCTGAAAACTACGTTAATGTGGCAGAAACTGGTACTCAAATGTATGCCAAAGATTAAGGCTACTGTATTCGAAGCTATGCTAAACATTTCACCAAACTCACACAAAACTTTGTCCCATTTTATATTTAGTATGATTACATATGAATGCTCGTTTCGGAACGAAAAAGTTCAGCAGAAAAAACATTCTTTCAATTCTCCAATTGTTTTTAGTTAAGCTGTAATTTCTTGTTAAACAACTGTGAATAATTTAGTCGAAAATGAATTCAACAACTAAGTAGTAATATACGCAATCCCACTAGATTCCGCAAAATAGAGACTGTCATTTAAACTTAAATTTCTTATGAATCTGGCACACTTATGCTCTGAAAACTGTGGTGCTCGCATCTTCGATTCGTCTTAACCTTTTAAACAGTTTCGAAACAGAACAAAAATCGATGCACTTGTTTTGAGGTTATGTTTCGCTTTGACACGCTGCAACACAAGGACAGATTTGGACCCATTTTAAAATGTTCACCGTGCAGAGGGAAGGAGTAGTTTCTTAAAAGTCTGCCTTAGTTTTTTTTATCAAAGCCTTTTGATAGACTTAGACAGTTCGGAGATGGTAGATGCGAAAACAAAAACCTGGAGTCAAGTGACATGTTCCAATAGTTATTTGGATATTTGTGTCTTGGCATGACTTCTTGTCAATTTCCTGATGGGAAGGGGAGAAATGAAGGTACATAGAAAGAACTTGTACAGTGAGTTAGGTGGAATGGCATCACAAAACAAAGGAAAGGAATGATTTAAAAGTGCCAAGTTGCACATGACGAATTTTCGAGGGCGATACAGTAAAAATTTATTCATTCGAGGAAGAATGAAGAACTTCGCATTGTTGGCACTATCATTCCTAAAAAATCAAAAATCAGTTATGATCACTGATAATAATCGGTATATGATTTTTTCCAGTGGTATTCTTTTCAGCGGTGAAATTGGATAATTTGATACTTTCGCAATACTGCTCCTCCGGCTGTAGAACCTTGCCTCATTAATTAAGAAACCGCATCGGTGGTATTGTTGTTGATTTCCGTCTTGAGTTCGTTGCTAGTTGCTGTAGATGGGCCTTGTTGTACATTTCTTTCAGTTGCTGGTTGGTTGGAGGCAGGCCCGTACCCAGGATTTCATTTCGGGAGGGGCCCAAAGATGAAAAAATAATGTTAATGAGGATTGCGTATGTATCTAATTCTCTGTGTGCTTTTAACTACTGTTTTTTAACATAAACTATACACTTTCCCACTGGAATTGATATTGTATTACATTTCATTACGTGTACTGTCTTGTGATTTCTGTAACACATGTCTGAGGCATTCGAAATAATTATATGTTTTTGATTTCGGGAGGGGCCAGGGCCCCTCGGGCCCCCCCTCTGGGTACGTGACTGGTTGGAGGGTAAGTTTTTAACTGCAGCTGGTGTACTTTGTTCTATAAGGGATACTGATGGTTTCGTTGAAGGGGATGCTTCATTGTTGTTGATGGCTGTCACAGGTGTACTGGGGTTGCTTGGGGTTTGTGTGAAGGAAGCACCGTTTACCTTTGGTGTAGTTGTCTCCTTGTCCAGTTTATCACATGGCTTACCGTAGTGAACAGCTTTTTGGCAATATTGACATGTGGCCATCTGATTGTCATAAATAACAAGTGATTTGCACGGAATTCTTGTATCTTGACCGAAAATCACATAAGAAGGTATAGCCCTCCTCAAGCGCATGCGTAACAAACGTACGACATTTAGAATACCGAGGAAAAAGTTCTTCCACTTTTCTTTTTCGATAAAGAGAATCTCTCCGTATCTCCGGGACATAGTTTTGCGTATATGAGGATCGATGACACTTGAGGGAAGATCATGTTGATATCAACAACATTATTGGTCTTATTGCATTGAAGTAAATACACACTTATAATATCAATATGCATTTGCTCTTTAAGCAAACCTCCAAGTTCTCGTATCGAAGGTCGAATTTTGCACTGCCTGAAGTCAATAATAATTGTGGTAGCTTTTGTTCTTTTGGTTCACTCATTTCGAGATCGTTCTCTTGTTCACTACACAATACTGTACTTGATTTCCCGAACGTAAGCGGTTTTGTTTTATCGAATGTCCCTATCTCATGCCTCCACGTGTATCTTATGATGACCGACGTCAACTGGGTAGCAGCCTTCTACGGTAGTAGCAGAATGAGGAGGTTCAAGGCACAAGAACCTAACAGTGCTCAATACCTGTTGCAGGTGTCAGAAAACGTTTTCATTTGAAAAAATGGACAAACATTGACGACTTTTCATGGGTTTAAATTCACCGGCACTGATGGAACTACCCATGCAGCATCAATCATAGTAACCATTGAGTCAGCAGATGAGATTTGACAGCTCTATCAGTCGAACTCTATCCGTGATATGAAAAACAAGCAACTTCGTTCTGAAATGTGCGCGTTCAAAGAACGGCCCCCGCCGCGTCAAAAACGGACATCGTGCGGCACTTTGTGGATACCGAATACGTTTGTTCCGGCATCTACAACATCTTGGCACTATTAAACAACAATCAGAGTATCGAAAAAACCCGGTTCCGGACGGCCGATGATCCTGAGCGACAAAAAGCTCTAAAGAAAACTGGCTACATCGCTGCGTGCGCTTGGTCGGAAGGTCGGTGCAACCGGCCAAACAGTGACATAGTACCTGGTGAACATACATGTCAGGAAGCGGAAGTTACGTCCACTGGTTTGCAGGAGTTGCAGGCAATGACGCAGCGGCAGCGACAGCGAATCGCGACGTGGTGGTGGTGATGACGACGAGACCTATCTTACTCTGGATGGCAAAGACTAGCAGGGCACTTCGTATTTTACTTCCCCCATGAAGGAAGGTGGTTGAGGAGTTCGTGTATTAGGGCTCACTGGTGACCGCCGATAATGACACCGGCAGAGAAATTCAGAGACGTATTTTGGCAGAGAATCGTGCGTACTTTGGACTCAGAAAAACCCTTCGATCGAGAAAAGTACGCCACCGCACGAAATTGACCATCTACAAAACGCTCATTAGACCGGTTGTTCTCTATGGCCACGAGACCTGGACTATGTTGGCAGAGGACCAACGCGCCCTCAGTGTTTTCGAAAGAAAAGTACTTCGGACCATCTATGGCGGAGTGCAGATGGATGACGGAATATGGAGACGGCGTATGAATCACGAATTGCAACAGCTGCTAGGAGAACCACCCATCGTACGGACAGCTAATATCGGACGTCTACAATGGGCTGAGCATGTCATAAGGATGTCGGACGACAGCCCAGTGAAAATGGTTCTTGAATCTAATCCGACTGGTACAAAAAGAAGAGGAGCGCAGCGAGCAAGGTGGATCGATCAAGTGGAGGGTGATCTCAGAAGCATCCGTGCCTTGAGTGGCTGGCGACGAGCAGCCGCGGTGTTCTGGCCGGATCTGGTGTCGCCCACTACACGAAACGATCATCAAATCGATTTTCTGAGCCAACCTGATCTACTCCAACAGTTATGTCGCGAAAACTAAGGAGGAATTGATAAATAAAACAAAGACAGAACTGAAAAATATGTCAGCACGCTTGTTAACTGCCGGAAGGCCGATCGCAAAGCCGTATAAATTTTTTGCAAGTAAGCTTAAATAATTATCTTCCATGGTAAATTTTTCAAAGGCAGTTATCTGTCTTTGCTTTTTTTATTACCATTTGTAAAAAGTTCGTTTTTTAATGCAAACTTTAGCAACTCACACGATGGCCTTCCGGTTAGATAAGGGGTTGAGGCATGTCAAACCAAATCTAACCTGAAGAACTCGAATCTGAACCAGCGGCAACAACGCAGGCGACGAATAAAAGATTACGATTGGAAGCTTGAAGCATGTAACTGCGAATAGCAAATTGCGCAAGTTTCTAGGAAGCGATCGAATAATACATGATGAGACTCACAAATTTGCAGACGACAAGGTAAATGTTGATAAGCGGTCATTGAGCAGATCCTCCATCAAAAGAAAGTATTAGAAAAAATTTCAAAATGCTGGGCAAGACGCAATAGCGCGTGATCAAATGACAACCAATCAGCGACAAGATATGTTCATTGATTATGAAAGGCCATTTCTACAACATCATTGACGTACCGTTACCACCGAGTTAATGTGAGGAGATCGATAGATGGAAGCAATACTACGACGAGCATCTGAATGTCCAAACCCACCGTTCATAGAACGACACAGGAATCAATCTGGATGCACGCTCAGCCAACGACAGATTTCCAACAACCAAATCTTTAGAGAAAAACGTGATTAATCCACCTAGCAGTGAGATGATACCTTTTTTTCATCAATTCGCATGTGTTTTTTGCATGAATATTCTTCGGTGTTTAAGTTTTCATTACATTATTTTAATGACCGTCGTTTTAAGCGACAATTTGAGATTGTAATCACTCATTACTCTGTAATGTCGAAACTGCAAATACAATCGAATTTAAATCTAGAAGTGTGATAATCGATTAAACATGCCATGATATGTAAGTTCCACTTTAGAGTTTACGGTAATTTAAGGTACTTCCAGACCCGGTATTCAGGAACCAGCATAACCCAAACCGATTCGTATGGCCATATGACGAATAAATTACAGTTTTGAGTACAACTTTGAAGCTTAATTGGATAAAATTCATTAATTTTTGTATGTATGTATAAAACTAATTAATTTTGTATATAAGTTTAATTCAATTTGAATTTTTGTTTCTGAAATTTGATTAGGCTTTTTTGAGAAAACGATTGAGCTTTGAGAAACGATTTTGTACTGGAACCGGAATTCTAAAATCGGTATGGCCGAAGTCAGATAAATTCACCTGAATAGCTGTATAGTTTACATTTGTTTCAAAATATTTGAAAATCAGTGAAGACATCTTTGAGAAATCATAGCATGAATTAAATTTTTAGGTGCCTTCTGAATCGACAACTGAATACCACTAAAACTGAAAAAAGTTAATTTTTTTTATCGACTATCCAAATCTGCTAACCCGATAAATCTGATTAATTTATGTGGAATAGACATTTTTATACTAATCACCCTGTATCCCTGAAACCGGAAGTTGGATCTGACTGAAGAGCAAGATGTTTAAAAGAATCTAGTAACTTTTCATTTGCATCTTAGATGATTCTTAGATTTCATTTGAATCTTAGATCGGTTCAGCCATCTACGAGAAGAATGAGTTACACAATTTTGATTTCGTTTCATATATTATCATGTAGTTCCGGAACCAGAGGTCGGAACCAAACATAATTCAGGAACTTTGTTTGGGAGCATACGAATTTTCGTATGAATCTGAATTTGTAGAAAAGAAATTTTCAGAGAAAATTGAGTGAAATTATTTGTCACACACGCATTTGCTGATCTCGACGAACTGATTCGAATGGTATATGGATGTTATGTTCTTCCAGCATTTATTGCTGTAAGTAGTTTAAAACAATATAATTAAAAAAAATCTGCAATCATCTGGTTTATATATGTCATATTCGAACGATTATGTTGCCAAAAACGAGCCGTGCTAAAATCGGTCCGAGGCAAATTGTCATGAAAAAGGATGCTGTACACAGTCTTTTTGGTACTTAGAAACAATTGTATGTAACAGAATAGAAAATCGTGTTTTCCGTTGCTCCCAAGCATTGCTTTGTCATACAGCGTTCAAAACTCCTACTGCTGGAATAGGGGGAAAAGTCGTTTACACAAAAATTTCGATATCTCCGTTAAAAATGGACGGATTTTAACAATCTATGGCTTGTTGAATAGGTATTATCGTGCGGAATCTAAGTCTGAAAACATATTCTGTTTTTAAGGTCAATTGTGACAGATACTGTCAAAAAACTGAAAATTTTGACATAAAACTTCGAATAACTCAAAAAGTAAACATCCGATCTCAAAACCATTCAATAGCGTTTTGGGTGACGGGGAGACCTTTCATTTGCGACTAGTTTGATCAAAATCGGTCCAGCCATCTCTGAGATCTCGACCTCTTAGTTGACAACACACATACAGACAGACACACACACAGACATTTGCTCAGTTCGTCGAGCTGAATCGATTGGTATATGTCATTCGGCCCTCCAGGCCTCGGAAAAATTTTCGAAAGTTTAAGCGAATTCTATACCTATTTTTTATATATATAAAAAAAGGTAAAAAGCTGAAAAACAATAAAGCCGCTGACAATGACCGATGGCCAGTTGAACTGTTGAAATATGATAGAGAGTACTGGATTATCTAAAAGATTTGGGAGAAGGAGATTCCACTGCAAGGATGGATGGAATGAGTACTCTGTCCCATCTACAAATGAGGTGATAAGCTAGTCAACTGCAATACACGCACAATAACATTACTGAACACCGTCTACAAGGCTCTCTCTTAAATACTTTTCCGTCGTATATCATCGCCAACTAAGAAACTCGTAGTGCCATAGCTTGTGGGATTTACTAGCGTTCGTGCTAGCTACGGATAGTCGCGATAAGACAAGTACTCATGAAGTGTCTCGAATACAATGTATCTACGCTCCACTTATTAGTTTACCTCAGAACAGCAAACGACATAATCGAGTTATGACAGATTCTGCACAATTATTATTTTACGGATTAACTGACGAGATTGGTCAAGGCAGCGATAGATAAAGTTCTGTTCTTAGTCCGAGTTTCTGGACGTTCACGAATTCCTTTGAGCCTCGCCTTCCACCAAGAATAATAATACAAGGCGACGACACCGAGATGGTTGACATGCCCGAAGCGTATTTTAGTAGGATATCGTGGAAAACGCTAATTTGATCGATTGTTCTTTATAGTCACGAGTGCTGCACTATATGGGCAAAGGGTGACTCATGAAGTATTCACGCCTTGCGAGCTACTAGTAGTACCGAAATGACCGAGTAGCCGTAAGATGTATAAACACTTAAAATACTTCGATGTTCTATTTATGTTCGACATATGATTACTGTATTCGTTAAGTACCTTTAGAACAGCCTGACTCCTAGAGCAAACATATATTCGTTTAGCACAGATCCTCTGCAGAAGCACCGATTCTATACCACACAGAATCGCGTAAATTTCTGCTTCGAATTCTGTAAATTATATATCTAGTGTATGAAATTGCTCTCGTCAGCTTCAGTTTCCAACCGAGAATAATCCGTATAACAAACTATGTGTTTAAAAAATTCAATCATTTCAAGCAACCGTTCAACCACATCTTACGAAAAGGATATCTCAGGATCAGGGACGTCGGAAGCTCTATTGGGAGTATACAGAACATCACACCTGGAAAATGTCTGAGTTTGGAAATCCACACCTGGGAATGCGATTCTCATCCTTACAACGTATAACATATTTTACATAAACACAATAAGATATAATCAGATACAATCGATACAATTGTTTAATATAAAAACTTGATATTACTATTCATATTGAATCTATATCAGGTTCAGATAGGTTTTGTGTTATTTATAATGTACAATGACAATCTGATCGGGAATAGTAACGAAATTGCAAAAGAAGCAAT
Organism: Malaya genurostris; assembly: GCF_030247185.1. Classification (NCBI taxonomy): domain Eukaryota; kingdom Metazoa; phylum Arthropoda; class Insecta; order Diptera; family Culicidae; genus Malaya; species Malaya genurostris. The sequence continues at coordinate 124,074,651 of NC_080571.1, read as the reverse complement.
ATTTTTCATAGGTTAGTGATGAATAGGTTGTTTGAATACTGCGAAAACATTATATAACAAGATTATTACAAGTGCAGCGAATGACCAGAAACGGTTAAAGTCCCTAATAAAACGAAACAAACGAATAAACAACAAGAATATTACAACTTTTGTAACCTGTTCTTTGAAAACAATAATAAGTTACTGAATATCCATTGTGTTTGAATATAAATCGAAAATCGGTCACAAAAATCCGAACATTTTCTTCCTGGCGAGATTTGAAGTTATAACAAATATTAAATTGGCCTACATGGTGAATTTTCGAGCAGGTGTTTTTTAAGATCTCGCTGATTTGAAAATTAATTAAAACACATGCCAAATTATGAAATTGCCGACTTTTTTGTAGATAATTTCTTGGAATTTAACATTTAAATGTGATTTCGAACATATGGCTGCCACGATTATTTTTCAAAGAGGTCATTCTGAAGGTCCAATTTTCGACCACTTTTTCAAGAATTTGAGGGCGCATTTCAGCAATGACACGTTGAATATTGGTTTCCAAAGCATCAATCGTTGCTGGTATCCACTGCGATTTTCATTTACGGTAAAGCGTCGTCCTTCCTCATTTTTGAAGAATAAGTGAGTCTGTGAAACAGTTTGCCGAAAAAGACCAGATTAGTGGGCAAACAACTCGTGGATCTTGCACCACGATAACGCACCGTCACTCAATGCCATCGTTATCCTTGAACATTTGGCTAAAAACGAAACGGATAACATCTCAATCTTCACCTGATTTGGCTCCCAGCAATTTTTTCCTATTCGGTCAACTCAAGAAATTGCTCCGTGGAACGTGTTTCAGCACTAGAGATGAGATTATGGAAAATCGCAGTTGGCTTTGATGGCCATACCGAAAACTAAATATACAAAATGTTTCGAGGATTGGATCAAGTGCTGGCATAAGTGTGTTGCAGTCGATGGGGAGTACTCTGAATCGGTTTTGATGAACAATCTTGTACTTTTAATTTTCTGAATAAATTCTGTTAACTTTTTTTTTTATTTAAAAGGTTTTTTTTCAGGCCTATTTGCGTACAAGCTTTACGTGGCCGAATTAGCCGAATTTTTAAATAATGCATTTTTTGAAGTGGATTTCGTTGTCACTCTTTTTCTAGGAGGAGAGGAGGTTCCATTTCCCTCCTGCGAGGGTTGAGGGGCACTTTGTTCGTGACTCGTCTCGTCATCCATTGCCGCATCGGTAGTTTTGTTGTTGATTTCCGTCTTCTTTTCATTTTCCTTGATGTTCGCAGTCTTGAGCTCGTTGCTAGTTGCTGTAGATGCGCCTTGTTGTACATTGGTTGCAGTTGCTGGTTGGTTTGATGGTGAAACAGGAGTACTGCGCTCACTAGTTTCCATTGTTGAACGGTTGACCTTGTCTTTGGTTGAAGATGTCCTTTTCGCAGTTTCGGTGCAAGGTTTACCGTAGTGTGCAGGTTGTTCGCAAAACTGGCATGTAACCAGCTGATTTTCATAGGTAATCAGCGTTTTACACGGATGTGTCCCACCTTGACCACAAATGATGTAAGATGGAATTGCCTTACGTAGATGCATACGTACCACTCGCACGCCATTCCGGATACCGTGGAAAAATTCCGCCATACTTCCCTTTCGATGGAAAGGATTTCACCGTACCGCGACATATTCTCCCGAACGTACTGATCGGTGACCTGCGGGGGAGGTCATGCACGCGTACTTCTATGGCATTGTCCACCATGTGCACAGGGATTTTGTATGTAATGTTATCACACTCAACACTGTGCACCTCGTTGTTAACCGAAGCGAATCCAATTGCATCGCTTTCACGTTTAAACATAATGTACACACAGTTAGACGCCTTGTTGAATTGAATCTCAGTTACATTATTAGCGTCTAGATGCATTCGTTCTTTAAGTAAGATTTCAATTTCATTTGCTGCTGGTCTAACTTTGCAACGCTTGAAATCTATACAAAATGAATTTGGTCTTGTAGGCCAAGATTCCGGCTTTGTTAAATCGTATTTGACCATTCCGTCCACTCTATTGTTCACTGTACTGTATTGTCTTTGTTTCTGTTGTTTCGACCGTATATGATTTGCGACCGTAAATGATTTTCGACTGCGTCGTGTGAGATGCGAGCACGAACTGTCTGGTAACTAGAGATGGGAAACTTATCGATATTTATCGATAATATCGATATGAGCTTGAAATCGACGATATCGATAATTTGCAGCGCAGACAAAAAATATCGATATTCGATATTGCTTCCATGATTGCATTTGGAATTACAATTTCATGATTTTATTTCGCTTGCGTAGTTCACACTGAATGAGAGTTTACTCCGAAATAAGTAAACCTAAAACTAACTCCCTACTGATCCTCTATAGGGTGTAAAGTACTTTAGACTCTACTTAATTTCACAGAATTGTCATTGTTGAGAAACACAAAAGCAGTTTATTTTGCTATCGCTGATAAATCTTAGTTTATTTAGAAAAATGTATTGCTGCTATTTCTTTGTCGAATTTCCGATCAACGACAATGGTAAAAAATGGGCAATTTTAGTCGGAGTATACGATAATGGTATAGTGAGTAATCCGAGAGCTTCTACAAGAAAAATCCTACGCATTTTCGAGATATCTTGTTCCCTAAATATTTTTGAACCTTCTTAAAACGCGAGGAAAATGCAACGATTTAATTTTAAGGAGTCTCAAACTGATTTTCCTCTCGTTTTTAAGAAAGTTCAACCATTTTTGGGACCCTATGAAAATAAACTTGAACACATGTTGGTGTTCCCTGGGCATGTGTCCATAAAAAGTACACGAGCAAACACGATCTGTTAATAAACATCATAGTTCTGTTAGAATTAGAGATAGTACAACAATTGTTTGTCGTTCTCTATTGAAATACACCGAAACCTCCATTTACGAACTAAACGGGGGTTCGTAAAAAGAGGTAGTTCGTAAAAAAAGTTTACGTTATTTGGGATTTGGTTCGTAAAAAAAGTTCACGTTATTTGGGATTTGGTTCGTGAAAAAAGTTTACGTTATTTGGAATTTACTTCGTAAAAAAAGTTTTGTGTGATTATTGTGGAAACCGCGCATCATATGTTTATTTTCGGAACGGATGTGAAGAGTAAGTGCAAGAAAATGATGTTTGGGCTCGTTTCAAAATCCAAGATGGCGGCTTCCAGTTTATTGAGATTGCCTAAAACCCCTAACAATATGGGTATCTTCGGAACGGAATTGATGAGTAGATGTCGGAAAATGATGTTTGAAGTGGTTCTGAAATCCAAGATGGTTACTTCCGGTTTGTTGATATTCCTTGAAAACCCTTGCAAAATGGGTATTTTCGGAACGGAATTAATGAGTAGATGTCGGAAAATGATGTTTGAAGTGGTTCTGAAATCCAAGATGGCGACTTCCGGTTTGTTGATATTTCTTGAGAACCCTTACAATATGGCTATTTTCGGAACGGAATTGATGAGTAGATGTCAGAAAACGATGTTTGAGTTAGTTTTGAAATTCAAGATGGCGACTTCCGGTTTGTTGATATTCCTCGAAAACCCTTACAATATGGCTATTTTCGGAACGGAATTGATGAGTAGATGTCAGAAAACGATGTTTGAGGTAGTTTTGAAATTCAAGATGGCGACTTCCGGTTTGTTGATATTCCTTGAAAACCCTTATAATATGGGTATTTTCGGAACGGGATTGATGAGTAGATGTCAGAAAACGATGTTTGAGGTAGTTTTGAAATTCAAGATGGCGACTTCCGGTTTGTTGATATTCCTTGAAAACCCTTACAATATGGGTATTTTCGGAACGGGATTGATGAGTAGATGTCAGAAAACGATGTTTGAGGTAGTTTTGAAATTCAAGATGGCGACTTCCGGTTTGTTGATATTCCTTGAAAATCCTTACAATATGGGTATTTTCGGGACGGGGTTAATGAGTAGATATCAGAAAACGATGTTTGAGATAGTTCTGAAATCCAAGATGGCGACTTCCGGTTTCTTAATATTTCTTGAAAACCCTTACAATATGGGTATTTTCGGAACGGGATTGAAGAGTAGATGTCAGAAAACGATGTTTGAGGTAGTTTTGAAATCCAAGATGACTAGTTTTGGTTTGATAATATTCCTTGAAAACCCTTACAATATGGATATTTTCCGAACGGGATTGATGCGTAGATATCAAAAAAAGGTTTTTGAGGTGGTTCTGACATCCAATATGGTGACTTCCGGTTTCTTGATATTTCTTGAAAACCTTTACAATATGGGGGTCTTCGGAACGGAATTGATGAGTAGATGTCGGAAAACGATGTTTGAAGTGGTTCTGAAATCCATGATGGCGACTTCCGATTTGTTGATATTCCTTGAAACCCCTTACAATATGGGTACTTTCGGAAAGAGATTTTGCAAGGGTTTTCAAAGAATATCAACAAACCGGAAGTCGCCATCTTGGATTTCAGAACCACTTCAAATATCATTTTCCGACATCTACTCATCAATTCCGTTCCGAAAATACCCATATTGCAAGTGTTTTCAAGGAATATCGATAAACCGGAAGTCGCATCTTGGATTTCAGAACCATTTCAAACATCATTTTCCGACATCTACTCATCAATTCCGTTCCGAAAATACCCATTTTGCAAGGGTTTTCAAGGAATGTCAATCAACCGGAAGTCGCCATCTTGGATTTCCAAAATACCTCAAACATCATTTTCCGGAATCTACTCTTTAAACCCGTTCCAAAAATACCCATATTGTAGTAGTTTCCATGGAAATCGCTTTCGATGAATGACAAAACTTTTTTTTACGAAGTAGGTTCGTAAAAAAAGTTTACGTTATTTGGGATTTGGTTCGTAAAAAAAGATTACGTTATTTGGGATTTGGTTCGTAAAAAGAGGTACGTAAAAAGAGGTAACATATAAAAAGTGTTCGTAAACGGAGGTTTGGGTGTACAGTGGTTTTCAGCTGGACATAGAATGCGACGGAATCGTCGCAGAATAGCGAAATAATGAGCGTCAGAACCATGAATGCCAGGTTTGCAGATTGGTATGTAAATTTTCAATTTCTTTTCTTAGCAGAGTTTGCAATCAAGCAGACTTTTTGCAAATTTTCCAAGTTTTTATGAACATACGTCCAATTTAATGACTTTTGCTATTACTGTAGGGTATTTGTTTGGTTTTTCTTGTCATAATTTTTAATTTTGAGCTCGCATAGGAGCATTTCTAGTACGCGGACGTACAAAATTTTACCTGGCATCTCTGCCAGAATATTGGACAGTTGTTTTAACCTCTTCGCTGTCTGTTGTATTGAAATTAACTAGCATTAGAGCCACAAGAAAAATTAATCGACTGGTGGATTGAGGTCAATTGCAGTTTCAACTGGTAATAATCCTTAGCGACCAGTATTATTTCATTGTTCATTGAAAGCATCAACAAATATATATCTGTCAAAGACGACCAACTTTTTGGAGTGGACGATTTACAATTTTTTGTAATAGTTTATTTTTATAGTTAAAAACGACAATGTTTCGAATAAAGCACGAGGTTTCGAAGATCAAGGCATCGATTAATACAAAATATGAATGAAAAGGAAACATACTAAGCACAAAATAATCATTATGTCAAATAAATAACATACGCCTCAAAAAAATCATTCCTTTTGTGACCGTCGTATCGATCGGATGGTAGTTTGCATTAGAGCAGCTGTGCGTTAATCCATTCTAATCCGTTTCAAGGTCATTTAATATCAAATCTTTTGTATTCGCGAGCTTGTGCAGTAGATCAATACAGTATAAACAATAAATACAGTTAGACAGTGCCGGGTGCTATTGTGTTAAAACAATACGAACAGTGAACGTACGTTTAGTGTGGTGCCGTGAACCGGTGCTGTGTGCATATTAATTCTCAGAGGCCGTTGTAACTAACGCTTGGCCTCAGCGGCCGAGTTGCTACGGATCATTAGCTAAGTATTATATTTTTTTTCCTTCGTGTCCCTTTATCGTCTTATATTTTGACTCCCCCTATAATTCGCGCGGAACCTCAACCGCGCTATGGCAAGTCCATTAAATTCTACCCTGCCCCCCGAAGATAAAATGGAAACAGATTCTAAATCTGCTCCAAATAGTAAGACTCACCGGGTTAAACAGTATCCCGAAGAGCCTTCACCCTCGGCCGGCCTTTATGTGGTTTATTTTCGGACCAAAGAGAAGAATAAACCGCTTAATATTTTGAAAATATCTGATGACTTGGCGTCGAAATATCCAACATTGAAATTTATCTCAAAAATTCGTTCTCCTGGACAGGGTTCGTCTACCTGTACGACTTACGTACCACGGGTAATGAATTGCACTAGTTGTCAACAACTAGGACACACAGCTTCCCATTGTGGAAATCGACCCCGCTGCTCGAAGTGTGGATAGAGTCATGCGGATGGCGTTTGCGACAGAGACATTGAAAAGTGTCTTTACTGTGGGGCGGCCCCGCATGACCTCACAGCATGTTCTGCGTATAAATTGCGTGGAGATCATTTGAAACGATCTCTCAAGCAACGATCAAACCGCTCGTTCGCAGAAATGCTGAAAATCGCCACACCACCTGAACAGAACCCCTACACCTGTTTGTCTGCGGACGATTGCGACTCTGACGATCCTCAAGAAGGTATATCTTCAACTGTCCCTCGTAGTTTTAGGAAGAGGAAAAATATATCATCTCCTAAACTACCTAGAAAGGGTTCGAAGATATCTCTTGAAGGCCCTCCAAAAGTAACAGCAGAAGGAAGTGTTGGTAAAAAAAACGAAAAGAAGAAGCCAAAAGCTCCTAGTTCCGGCGACTTGAAATCGGAGAAAGAATATCCAACACTTCCGGGGACACCCAAAACCCCGAAAGTCCCCAAGGAACCAGAAAACACATCAAGTGCTGGACTTGTAAAATTCAGTGACATTGTGGACTTTATATTTTCCGTCTTCAACATTTCTGACCCCCTAAAAGGTATTTTGATGACTTTCCTGCCAAAAGTTAAAATGTTTTTGATGCAGCTGACTGCAAAATGGCCCCTCCTCTCAGCAATCGTTTCCTTCGATGGCTAATTTTTCGAACGAGGTCAAGGATTCGATCACTGTTTTACAGTGGAACTGTAGAAGTATCATCCCGAAAATAGATCCTTTTAAATACTTAGTAAATAATCTGAAATGTGACGCATTTGCATTGTGCGAAACTTGGTTAACTTCTGATGTATCACTAAACTTCCACGATTTATCATTATTCGCCTGGATCGAGATAATCCCTACGGAGGAGTACTTTTGGGGATATTTTGCTATTCCTTCTTTCGAATTAACCTCCCCTCGATATCAGGTATTGAAGTTGTCGCATGTCATGTCACAATTAAAGGCAAGGACCTTTGTATTGCTTCCATCTATATTCCCCCTAGAGCCTCAGTTCACTGGCTCAGCAGTATCATGCAACTTCTTCCCGCACCGACGTTAGTTTTAGGAGACTTTAACTCTCACGGTACGGGATGGGGTTGTCTTCATGATGATAACAGATCAGCTATGATCCATGATATTTGCGACAACTTCAATATGACAATCTTGAATACGGGAGAAATGACACGAATTCCCGCACCACCAGCAAGACCAAGTGCGCTGGACTTATCCCTTTGCTCGACATCGCTACGGTTGGATTGCACGTGGAAGGTAATCCCTGATCCCCACGGTAGCGATCATCTGCCTATCGTAATTTCAATCGCCAGCGGATTAAGACCATCGGAAACAATCAATGTTTCGTATGACCTCACACGAAATATTGATTGGAAATGCTACGCAATATCGATATCTGAGAAACTAGAAACAACACAAGAACTTCCTCCGGAGGAAGAGTATACGTTTATGGCTGGCTTGATTTTCGACACTGCGATTCAAGCTCAGACGAAACGAAACCCGGCGCGAATACCAACATTCGTCCTCCCAACCCGTGGTGGGACAAAGAGTGCTCATCACTGAACGCGGAAAGATCTTTAGCATTCAAAAAGTTCAGAAAATATGGAACACCTGATAATTATAGAAATTACAAAGCACTAGATAAGCAAATGAAGAACTTAGTTAAAGCAAAGAAACTAGGTTACTGGCGACGGTTTGTTGACGGATTAACAAAAGAAACGAGGAATATTCTAACCGCTGGATATTCGATTTCGCTAAAAAAGTATGTCCTGATTCTGTTCCTGAACAGAAGATATCCCGCGCTGCGACTTCGAATACAAACGAAACACCGTTTTCGATGGTAGAGTTCTCACTTGCGCTCTTGTCGTGTAACAATGAAGCCCCGGGGTTAGACAGAATTAAATTCAACTTGTTGAAAAATCTTCCTGACTCTGCCAAAAGGCGCTTGCTGAATTTATTTAACAAGTTCCTCGAGGGTAATATTGTTCCACACGACTGGAGACAAGTGAGAGTTATCGCCATTCAAAAACCTGGGAAACCAGCTTCCGATCACAATTCGTATCGGCCGATTGCTATGCTTTCCTGTATCCGGAAGTTGTTCGAAAAAATGATTCTCTTCCGTCTAGACAATTGGGTCGAGACTAATGGTTTACTTTCAGATACACAATTCGGCTTCCGCAGGGGTAAAGGAACAAACGATTGTCTTGCGTTGCTCTCAACCGAAATTCAAATGGCATTTGCTCGTAAAGAACAAATGGCATCAGTATTTCTAGATATCAAGGGGGCTTTTGATTCAGTTTCTATAAATATCCTATCTAAGAAGCTGCACCAGCATGGTCTTTCGCCGGTTTTGAACACCTTTTTATATAATCTATTGTCCGAGAAACACATGTATTTTGCACATGGTGATTTGTCGACAATACGATTCAGTTACATGGGTCTTCCTCAGGGCTCATGCTTAAGCCCCCTTTTATACAATTTTTACGTAAACAACATTGATGAATGTATCAACACATCTTGTACGCTAAGACAACTTGCCGACGACAGCGTTGTGTCCATTATAGGACCCAAAGCTGCCGATCTCCAAGGACCATTACAAGATACCCTCGACAACCTGTCGACGTGGTCTCTTCAAATGGGTATCGAGTTCTCTACGGAGAAAACTGAGCTGGTCGTATTTTCAAGAAAGCGAGAACCAGCACAATTGCAGCTTCAACTAGGGGGTGAAACCATAGCTCAGGTCTTCACATTTAAATATCTCGGGGTCTGGTTCGACTCCAAAGGCACCTGGGGATGTCACATTAGGTATCTGAAACAAAAATGCCAGCAGAGAATCAATTTTCTTCGCACAATAACCGGAACTTGGTGGGGTGCCCACCCAGGAGATCTGATCAGGCTGTACCAAACAACGATATTGTCCGTAATGGAATATGGATGCTTCTGCTTCCGATCCGCCGCGAACACCCATTTCATTAAACTGGAAAGAATTCAGTATCGTTGTTTGCGTATTGCCTTAGGTTGCATGCAGTCGACTCATACGATGAGTCTCGAAGTGCTCGCGGGCGTCCTACCGTTGAAAAATCGATTCTGGGATCTCTCATATCGATTGCTAATCCGATGCGATATCTTGAATCCAATGGTGATTGAAAACTTCGAAAGGCTTATCGAGCTTAATTCTCAGACCCGTTTTATGTCCTTGTATTTTGATTACATGGCTCAGAATATTAATCCTTCTTCGTTTGTTTTCAACCGTGCTCATTTCTTGGATACTTCTGATTCTACTGTGTTTTTCGACACATCCATGAGAGAAGAAATTCGTGGAATCCCGGATCACGTACGCCCTCAAGTGGCCCCAAATATTTTTTATAATAAATTTAGAACAGTCAACTGTGAAAAGATGTTTTACACTGAGGGATCAAACATCAACCGGTCCACAAGCTTCGGAATCTTCAATCAGAACATCACCGCTTCGTACAAACTCAGTGATCCGGCTTCAGTCTACGTCGCAGAATTAGCTGCTATTCAGTACACCCTTGAGATCATTGAAACCTTGTCCAAAGACCATTACTTCATTGTCACGGACAGTTTAAGTTCAATAGAAGCTCTCCGCGCAGTGAAGCCAGGAAAGTATCCCCCATATTTCCTGGGGAAAATACGGGAACACTTGCGAACTTTATCTGAACGGTCTTATTTAATATCGTTAGTCTGGGTCCCTTCGCATTGTTCCATTCCGGACAATGAAAAGGCAGACTCATTGGCTAAGGTGGGCGCATTAGAAGGTGATATTTACGAAAGACCAATCTGCTTCAATGAATTTTTCAGTATCTCTCGTCAGAAAACTCTCGAAAGTTGGCAAACTTCATGGAGCAATGGCGAACTGGGACGATGGCTGCATTCCATTATCCCTAGGGTATCGACGAAACCTTGGTTCAGGGGGATGAACGTGAGTCGTGACTTCATTCGTGTGATGTCTCGGCTCATGCCAAACCATTACACATTCAACGCGCATCTCCGGCGTATTGGAATCGTGGAGAGCGGTCTCTGCACTTGTGGTGACGGTTATCAGGACATCGAGCATGTCGTATGGACGTGTACGGAGTATCGTGACGCCAGGTCTTTATTAAAGGACTCCCTAAGGGCCCGAGGTAGACCACCTGAAGTTCCGGTCCGAGATGTGTTGGCTAGTCGGGATATCTCTTATATGCTTCTTATATACCAGTACCTCAAACACATTAATATCCAAGTGTAATCTGTTATACCTCGCTCAGAAAGTATAATCTCCACCTACAGGTTCGACACTAACATCCGCACGATTCTCTCGATCACCGTCCCTGTCCACTATCTTCATTGGAACTAACAAGATCTTTTTTTGTCACTAACTTTTCGTTCCCCCTTCCCCCGTCTCTTCACCATCTCGATGGCAACTAATTAGATCTCTGTAGTTTTCAGACATTTTGTTTCCATACCCCCTATTTACCTCGGTTTCCACAATATTTACTTTTTTTATTTTTTCATCTCTTCGTAACATCACCATCACCGCCTACGGTCCTACGCTCCAGTCGATGACCAGCATGCGGGCCACCCGCCGGGTCTTCGTAGCCTGGGGGTGTTTCCCGCGGACCCACACGAACTGAAAGGAAGCGGCCATAGATAGCACCAACTGGAAGTCATGCAATATTCAATTCACCGACCACTGCCGAACGCCAGCTAAAAGCTTTTTCTAAAAATTCTAGACGACATAATCTAATGATACTATTCTAGTTTTAAGTTAGTCGTTAATTAAGATTAGGAAATACCCTTGGCATCTTAGAGCTTAAGCAGTGTGCCTAAAAATATATATTATACTATTGAATAAAAAAAAAATACGCCTCAAAATCCGTGCCAGTTCTAGCCGATGGCAGATCACATACGCATTATCAAAATGAATTCATTATGATTGAAGTTTACTTAATAATTATTCTGCTAATAGAAATTTGTCATTGTAACGGTCTATTTGATTTTTTTTCTGGCTCGTGGTCTCGAAGGGGTTGAATCGATGCGAATGACAGTTTCGCTATCCTTGCGGCATTTTGTCGCTGTCTTATTGCATCGCAATCTTTTCTAACCGACAGTGAAAATTACAATATATAAAATTGCTGGAAAACCGATTTCTGATCGTAGCTGCGGAGACCCCAAGTGTTATATACCATTCGACTCTGCTCGACGAGATCTGAAAAATATATGTATATTCAAGTATGTCGATATGATAACCAAGTTTAACAAGTTTAGTCTTGTTTGGAAGCTAATTTTAAGATTTGAATTAATTTTGGGTTGCTTATAGAAGAGCTCGACAATGAGTGATTTCTCCTCAAACAAAAGGTAGAAATGATTTTCAGTGTAGAGAAAGGCATTATCACAGCACTAGTTAAATTAAGAAGAGGAGTTTTTGCCTTTCTCATATATGAAGACTATGTAATCATTTTGAAAATCGGTTCTTTACATACCATTCGACTGACAAAATTATCAATATTATTGATAATATTGATATCGAACTGCACAGTATCGATATTATCGATAACCGATTATTGTCGATATTTCCCATCTCTTCTGGTAACTTTTTGATCAAGGTAGTATTTGCTAGTCAAAGAATGCGCTTTTTGAGTCACTTTTTGAGTTTTGAGTCAGTGTATTTTTTTTTGTTGAAAACTGGTTACAAATAAGCTACCATAACAAAATTTTTGCTCTGGATATCTTTTAGCACATGAAAACTAGCCCACATCTTTCCATTAGATCTGAAAGTTGAAAAATGATGTTACTTCAAGGAAATCAAATGGGTCAAATAGTTTATTCTTCGTTATGTGTGTGTAAAAAATGTCTTGTAATGTGTTGGAAATTGCAGATTTTAGAACTTATTTTTCAAATTTTTCGTTGAAATTCATTTCCGGTGACAGCGGTTTCACTAAATCCAATGATTCAATCATTTAAAGATGTTAATCATAATTTGTACAGCTGGTTCGTGAACAAAAGAATTTTCAAAAGAAACTTCATTCCCTTAATTTCTTCACCTTGATAAATCAAACGATTAGGCTTTTTACTCGCGTCGTTACTAGCAAATATCGTCTCCCGTCTTGTTTAAAATCAACTCGGAAACACAAGCGTAGCGTAGTTTAAAAATTATAATTTGTGAAACAGTTTTGTTCTGCTCATCTCAACTAACAGGTGAGAATGTCAATGAATAGACACGTATTCACAGAAACTGCAATAGATTGTATATGAAATGTAACGGTCTCGTTTAATCATCGAGCTATTGATGAATTGAGTATTAATACAAATAAAAGATTCGCTTCGATTCAATAGTTTGAGAATGAAATTCAAATTTATTCTTATAATTTGATAATTTAACTTCAAAAGGATCGGAATACAAATCCAATCGAAGGTAATAGTTTTTTCGGCCTCCAGAATTATGAAAATCCAATTCGGTTTGATCTTGTCTTTTTCACGAAATCATCAGCTTTCGCCTTTTCCAGATCCAATAAAGTATTCATCAGCATGAATTTATTCACCTACCTTCTGGTACGGCAGCTGAAGCGATGAGAAAGTGAACACACGCGGCTCCGGTCCCATGGCCGGCCAGTGTAACGGTTCGTGGGTCACCCCCGAAGCTATCGATGTTTTCCTGGATCCAATGGAGGGCCGCAATGATATCCATCAGACCGTAGTTGGCCGGTGCTTTTGAGAACCGGTTGATGTTGGCATTTAAAAATCCTGAAAGCAAGATATATCAAAATCAGGTGGATTATATTCCAAGAGCTGTTTGCCCATTCAAACTGCTTTTACGAACCTAATATTCCTAGACGGTAATTGATTGTAACTACTAAAATCTGTCCGTAGCTGGCTAGCACGGACCCATCGTACGGATTGCCACTGTTCCATTCGTAAGACTCACCGTGGACGAAAACCATCACCGGATACTTTTGAGCACCAGAGTTCTCTCGGGAGCCCGCTAGGAAGGATAAGAAGAAAAAAATGATTATCATTACATTGATTTGTTTCATTCGCAGTGCACCCCCATTAATAACGCTTGTTCCTTTTTTCTGTTGTTTTGAACTAAGTGGAAAATATCGAGAAAGCTGTTACTTTCGGAATTTGCCCAATCCAATTCAATCGAATCGAATGTTTTGAATCATGTTTACCAGGAAGTACAGAAAGTACTGTCCGGTATGATAGTAAATGAGTTTTCAAAATGTATTCAGGAAGTTTCGAATGGCGACGTGAAATGTGTCGAAAAGAAGGCGACCTTTCAATTCACTTGCGAGCACATTTCCTAAGCTGTGTACACAACCGAAAAGGATACCGATTTAATGCATTTTTGTTTACTGCATTGCGCCACACAGCCATGTCATGGAGCTAGGCAAGCAAGTTCCAAAGTTGGAAAACATTTGATCAATAGCAATTTAATTTAAAGTTTCGGTTCGTCATCCGCTACTCGTCACCCTGCCCATCCCTGTTGGAAACGATGGACCGCATGTCCAACCGGGAGTAATCGAGTTTCTCGTTGCATTATGTCTATTGCATTACAGAAGAAAATGTCCGTCAGTTTGGCGAAAGGGATAATAAAACTTTTTAAACAACAAAACTAGGTCACGAAGAGATTCCGTTGCTAGCAGAATGTAAGAAATGTTACAAACGTCTTTCCAGTTTGCTGACAATTGTAAAGACCGATTGTAAGGAAAAACTTATGCAAGCTTCAGTGTGGTTAATTATTATTCTGCTGTCAGTTTTGCAACGGTTGAACGCTGCTAGTAGACAGCATTTGGCTTGCACCAAAACATTGAATGCGTTACAATGGTCTAGATTATGCAAAGTTAATAGTTTTTCATTGGACTCTGTTGTATCCATCAATCAGTAATTTTCCATTGCAGTATTAATGAATGGAATGACAAATTTGATTTAAAATTTAAATTTTCCCAAATGTAAGTACAAAACTTACTTTGGGATAAATGTTGTTCGGTTTTGTTTGCAGTTTTAGTGAAGATAGGCGTTATCTTAACTAGGTTTAACGAGACAATTTGTAGCATTCAGAAGAATATTTCGAGCTTTCTCATATCCAACGGTAATGGACGTTTAATTTTACATAATCTTTGGGAATGTACAAAAAATTTTATCTCTTTTTCTTCTAGGGTGAAATAAAACGCTATCCTATTGCTAGAATACCGCTATCCTTTGCGTGGAAAATGTTGCTATCCTCAATAGAGGTAAATATGATATTCCCTGCGTCAGGAAAATAAAGCTTCCTTCAATAAAACGACGTTCCTCGAGAGCACAGCTTTTGAATGGAGGAACAATAAAATGCCGCATCAATGCTTTATTCAAATGAGGGTAAGTACCGAGCATTATTGAGGTTTCCTTGGTTGGGCTGGGAGAAAATATTTCTTCCTCTTATAACAACGGTGCTATCATCGCCAAGAGTCTTCCGACGAGTATATTCTAATAACAAAGAGAACAATGCACAATAATTTAGAACGCAAAACTCCAACAATAGCTCACCCTCTTATCGCCAATAACCGTTACGCATCAGCGTATCAAGGGTGAAGTGTTCGCAACACATTTCGGAACAAACTCGCTACTCTCGCATGCGATGGGAATTCGCACAGTAAAATGCCAATCCTTTTATTTCCCGATCGCCCGGCGGTGAATTTTCGAAACTTTCATTTTACGCTTTGACTTTTCATGCCAAGGTCTAAACACTCGGTGTATTACTTCACCTGGATCGTGCAGCTTTACGATACACTGCTGAAGGATAACACAAATAACAAACTGAACATTCGATATACAACTTTGAGCATAAAATATCGACCTGAACAGGTTACAGCCATAAAAAATATGGAAGCCGTTGAGCGCAGGCAAACCGTAAGTTATCCGAATAAGGTGAACCCGCAGGAAAAATTGATGCCAGTCTTGGTGGTGTTCGTAACAAAAATTCATCTACCTCAGTGCTCATAAATTTCAATCGTTAGCTCAGTCCAGTACTAAAAACGGAATCCGGTTTTTTATCCATGTGTTTCTGTTGACCGTTTGTATTGTGCGGTTCGTTCGCTGAGAGGCTTGAGACAGCAGGGTAAATTCCCTGAGGTTCCATAACGGTAAGGTGAACAAATTTGAGGAGTGATTATATGAACTTTGTTCAACTTCATTCTTCAGAAAAGCTATCAAAATTTTCCGAAAATGGTTTATAATTTGCCAACTCATTAGGTCGTGGGAAACTGGGCATCGTGAAGTCTACGAATGGTCTAACTTACGAATCAAACTAATCAGTTTATGAATAACGAATGTGCAGTC
This sequence comes from Malaya genurostris, assembly GCF_030247185.1. NCBI lineage: Eukaryota > Metazoa > Arthropoda > Insecta > Diptera > Culicidae > Malaya > Malaya genurostris. The sequence continues at coordinate 124,058,882 of NC_080571.1, read as the reverse complement.
CTACGATATTTTCTGAGTAGCTAAATTATACTCATTTTCATCACGATTCGCGTCTGCTTGGAGGTTTAAATTGAAATGCTAGGGTGGGAACGGCCGTTCAATTTCAATTGCTCATGCGCTGATGAGCGGATGGCAAAACGCGAAGAAAATAAAAAGAAATATGTGCTTTTGGCACAAACCGATTACTTAGTAATGAAAACCCCCTGAATTTTTGAATAACACTGTTTAGTATTTGGTCAATAATTTTGGAGTTTGCTACAGACAAAGAGAAAAGATAAAAATGCATGAAATGGCGTAAATAACAATTTTGAGAGAATGTATCGTCCAGAGAAAGGACTCGAACCTTCACTCTTCTTCTTTTCAGGCATGCCAGATGTCTTAACTTCTTAACGCTCAAGGAAAATATTTTTCCCTTTCATAAAAATCGTTATCGATTCCTCAATTATTATTAAATCGATGTTTTTTCACTGAAGATTAAAAAATCAATTTCCAAGGAGACAAATGTGTTTCTGAACGAGTAAAAAAAAAACTGTCAATCTTTATTGCACTATAAAAGTTTGTGCGACGTATAGAAAATAAAACACATAACCGCGCAACTTCGGGAACCCGCGTAACTTCGGAAATCCGAGTAACTTCGGAAATCTGCGTAACTTCAAAAATCCGCATAAAGGAAGTCGCATAAAAATACCGCATAAAAAACGCGTAAAAAAACCTCAGTGTACGCTACTCTGGTACATGTGTAGTAGAGATGGTCGGGTAAACATTTTTTAAAACCCAACCCGTACCTGATCGAAAGTAAAAAAAATTACCCGTACTCGCCTCGAACCAGAGATTAATTTTTCTTCCAAGCCCGAACACGACCTGTGACAGATACAAAAACAAAAAAAAAAATTACCCGACCCGAAACCGAAAAAACTGTCGAAACCCGACTAAATTTTTTAACCAGGAGACGAGCCGTACCGTTGAACATGAAAAAAATGGCATCCGTATCTGACCCGAACCCGACAAACATATCTTTTTCTGTACCTGAATCCGACGAGTAACCGTCGGGTATGGGTTCGGCTCGAGTTTCGGGTTCAAATACCCGTAATCCGACCATCTCTAATATGTAGAACGCGCTTCAGAACTCATCATATATCCCATATAACCCTGTAATTCCGGAACCGAGAATCGAATTCGAATAAAATTCTTAAATTTTTTATGGGATAACAAGACCTTTCATTTGAAGGAGCAAGACTCTTTGCAAGCGTATGAGTAATGTCAACAATGTGTGCGTAAAAACAAATTTCGGCGTTTCTTTTCCTGATTTTAATCAATAAATCTTCAATATGGTTGAATAATGAACCAATCATTTCATTCTGCTATAAATTGCGATTCAAGAAAAGCGAAAATCTTAGTCTAAAACTCTTCCATTTATCTTAAAACTGCTCGAGAAAAATTATTTCAGTTTACTTCCACTAACACATTTGATTGGCATCAAACATATATTTGGATTTCCTCTTGCAGAAATTATTACGATATAAAGATTTACGTACCTTCTATAAGTGAACCAGCAAAATAGGAACCTTTAATTTAACACGCGAAAAGCAATGGATATGGAATGTTGTCGTAAAACTATTGATTTTTCCGGAAAACTGCTTTTGTAACATAAAATAATTAGTTTTGTTCATTTTGTGTAGTGCAATTTAATACAAATGCATTTAGGCAGTGTGGCTAACTTTTTTATTGGGGAAATAAAATTTACATTCATAAAATATAAGCAATTTTCCATCAAACGTTGGTGAAAAATTTATCAAAACTGATATTTTATCCAAAAAGTCAGGCTTAACATTCATTTGAGAATTAATTTTTGTTAAAAAAGATTGTTTGACACTCAATCGTGCAAGCCACTTTAATAAACTGGTTGCACTGCATATATGAATACATATATAGATCTATGACATACGTACCAAATAAAATATAACACATGAATTACCAATACAAGTTAACTTGGTTTACTCTTGTCAGGATCAAGATTGCAATAATTGATGTGCAGTGTTTGTACACGCGAAAAGTCTGTACACAAAAATGTTACATACATACATGCGCATGGATACATATACTCACACATATACACACAGATATCCTGTGATGTCGAATGGTACACCCAAACCTCCATTTACGTAATAATCGGGGGTTCGTAAATCGAATTATGACGTGAAAAAATGTTTGGAATTTCAACCGTAAAAAAAGTTTTCCTTTATGTATACGTTCTATTAGATATGCATAAAGTGATTGATAATTTTGGAACGAAAATTATCAGTATTTGCAAAAAAAGAATGTTCTAAGTTGCTTCAATATCCAAGATGACGACTTCCGGTTCATCGATATTCGTTACAAACCATCAAAACATTGGTATTTTCGGAACGGGTTTTATGAGTAGATGTCGGAAAACGATGTTGGAAACCCAAATTGGCGGCTTCCGGTTATGGTTGAAAACCATTACAATTTATGTTTAGCCATATTAAAAATACTAAAAAAACTAATCAAATCAGATTCAGATTATCAAGACATTTGAAGCTACATAAGAGACCTAAATAAAGCGAAATTCTGGATATAAAGAACTGAAACAGATGGCTTAGCCATCTTGGAATGCAGAACCACCTCAAACATCAAAATGGTTCCGAAAAAACCCATATTGTAGTAAATTCCATCGAATATAAATGAGCTGGAAATGATTTTCATTGTATGCAAAAACCTCTTTTTACTGAGTAGGTTCGTAAAAAAAGTTTATGTTATTTGGGATTTAGTTCGCAAAAACAGTTACGTTAAAAGAGGTAACGTAAAACAAATTTACGTAAACGGTGTGGGTGTATATGAAACTTAGCCTTCCAGATCTTGGTTCAAAGAGTGATTTTTATAGTGATTACATAACCTTTCTATAGGAGAAAAGAAAACACTTGAAATTGAAAATTTTATGCTAAACACCATTTCTTGACATGTCAAATGGTATATGACATTCTACAGGCCTCAGTCCAGAAGACGGCTTTCACAGTTATTGCATAACCTTTCTGTATATGAAAGGCAAAAAAAGTGTCGAGCCCTGCAAAACAAATAAAAGAACGGACGGTTTTTGTAGCGCAAGCGAATTAACCGGTTTTTGTGCTGAAGGTTCCCTAAATCAACGTTTTTTTTAGGACGAAGACGTCCTGAAAAGTTTAATTGCGAAAACCGGATTCAATTCACGCTTCCATAACCGGCTATGTTTTGCCTTTTCCACATCAATTTTACCACTTCATAACTGAGTATCAGGGTGTCATATGGCATGGGTTGTTAAAAGAAATCTATAGAAAAAAGGAAAATGTGAATCAATGGTGATATAAAACAATTTTGACTTGAATTGAAAATTTGATTGAAAATCATGTTTAATCTCTATTGGAATGCATTGATTTTTAAATCAATGAGTAATGTTATTTCAAATCAACTCTTAAGGTCTGAGGACAAAGGGTCGCGTGTTGAGTTTTAAATCGACCACGTGGCTCGCTCAATTCCCTTTGCGCATCGTATTTCTCTTGTACTCTCTCGTATATGAGAAAACTGTACCGGGTTGCCAGCATACATTTTATTATTTTGATGAGAAGTTTTATCACATAAATCTCTCGTATGGGTTGGACATTACATGGATTCCAAAAAACAATGAAAAAATATTCAACTTTCACAAAGAATGAATGAAACAAGAAATTTGTTTATATACAGTGAAACGTCTGTGTGTTTGGTAGCCTTGTCGAGCCAATTTTATTTCTCTCTCCTTTTCCAGAATGCTATCAGGAAACCAAAGTTAAAAAAATGACGGATGAATTGAAACTGACTTTGTTTCACAGAAAAATACAAGAGTTTATTTTTATCGCGATAACATATGTTTTTATGTACTAATCGCATCTAAACTAAATTATCTAGACTTTGTCACGGTAGATTTATGATACAAGCCTTCAAAGCCGAGATATTCGATGAACAAGTAGAGGTATGCATTTCCGAGCGTTCCATTTTTCTGCAGTTCTTCAGTCAAAAAAAAAATACAACACGACCGCTAAACTCAATGAATCATTCAGGACAGTACCGTAAAGTGGTAGGTTTTTTGTTATTTTCTCGTTTCAAATTATATCTTCTTGGAAACGGTGCAGAATAAGAAAAACCCACCTGACAATGTCTTCGAAATTTAGTTGACAATATTCTGTGAAATTTTCAGAATGATTCATTGAGTTTAGCGGTCGTGCTGTATTTTTTTCTGACTGAAGAACTGCTGAAAATTGGAACGCTCGGAAATGCATACCTCTACTTGTTCATCGTATACCTCGGCTTTGAAGGCTGGTATCATGAATCTACCGTGACAAAGTCTAGATAATTTAGTTTAGATGCGATTAGTACATAAAAACATATGTTATCGCGATAAAAATAAAGACTTGTATTTTTCTGTGAAACAAAGTCAGTTTCAATGCATCCGTCATTTTTTTAACTTTGGTTTCCTGATAGCATTCTGGAAAAGGAGAGAGAAATAAAATTGGTTCGACAAGGCTACCAAACACACAGACGTTTCACTGTATATAAACACATTTCTTGTTTCATTCATACTTTGTGAAAGTTGAATATTTTTTCATTGTTCATTGGAATCTATGTAATGTTCGGGTTTATGTGATAAAATTTTTCATCAAAATAATAAAATGTATGCTGGCAACCCGGTACAGTTTGCTCATATACGCGAGAGTACAAGAGAAATACGATGCGCAAAGGGAATTGAGCGAGCCACGTGGTCGATTTAAAACTCAACACTCGACCCTCTGTCCTCAGACCTTAATTTCACTTCCGGAATAACTTTAAAGTAGTTTGACTAGAATTATGGTTGAGAATAGGATTAGGTTTGAATAACGACTCATTTTGTAACCAATTTCGAGTTCCGAATGTATGAGCAAATCCTGGAATGGGTAGAAAGTCATCAGACTTCACATACTCTGATTTGTATGAAACTTTGCACGTGTTTTCGGAATAGAAACTCGTTTATTTTACACGAATGGAATGCTCTTTCTTCAAATCGCTGTAACTCGCAAATTGCTATTCGCACAAAAGAAGTGTTACAACTATAAGATGTTGTGGGCTTTTGCAAAACTTTAACTTGTTGATGGAAAATTGTCATTTAAGGCCATCGTCCAAGTACCATGCGCGCGGGTGGTTTTAGGAAATTTTCGATGGAAATTTTGAAAAATTTGCCAAAACCAAAAACATACAGACCTTTGAAATACATTTATCTATCTACAGGGTGAAAATGGCTGGAAAATTCGGAGGATTTCTCGAGTCTTATCAAAAATAGCTCTGAAAAATGAGTGTTTTTGTGATCTTTCACAATTATCTGGAAAAATAAAGCGATGACATAAACTTTTTTTTTCAAATAAACTTTATTATGGATACACAGATTACATTCGGACACATTTTTGGAAAACCTTTTCACGCTTTTCATAGAAAATCCACGAATTTCAAAAATTTCCACGAAATCGGTTATATGAAATTCGTTGATTTTCCATGAAAATCGTGAAAAGGTTTTCCAAAAATGTTTTCGAATGTGATCCTTGTTGCCAGCATGAGGTTTTTTTGAAAAAAAAAATTTCATTCCATCGAATTATTTTTTCAAATAATTGTAAAAAATTACAAAAAAAGCTCATTTTTTCAGTGCTATTTTTGATAAGACTCGTAAAATCCTCCGAATTTTCCAGTGATTTTCACCCTGTAGATAGATAAAAGTATTTCAAAGGTCTGTATGTTTTTGGTTTTGTCAAATTTTTCGAAATTTCCATCGAAAATTTCCTAAAACCACCCGCGCGCATGGTACTTGGACGATGGCCTTAAACTCTAAAATAACCATATTACGGAATATACGGGCAGTGCATTTACTCATAGTTACTTTCTTCTAGAAGTAACCATTCTCGAGATTTTCAGCCGTGACATTCAAAGAACTCGTATTTTGCCATCTCTAAGTAAACCACGTGTTTAGTTTTGTCCTACATACATAGACAGAGTAAAAATGTAAAAATACTATACACCATTTGACTCTTTACGTCGAGATCGCAAAATGTATGTTTGTGTACGCAAATGTATACTCAATTTTCTCGAAGATGGCTGGACCGATTTTCACAAACTTACATTCAAATAGAAGGTTTTATGATCCCACAGATAATATTTGATTTTCATCAGGATCCAACATCCGGGTTCAGAATGACATAGTAAATCGTGCGAAATCGTGGCTCACGGTTTTAAGGAGGCCCTTGAAGGGACCAAACGAGCAAAAAATAGGTCATTCAGTTAGTCAGGGCACAAAAAGAATCTTGCCCCCGGACCCATTAATAAGTTAAAGCGGTGCTGGAATGCTTGAATTTTAATTTGATCCGATTTTGGAATTATAAAGCGGATAGTGTAATATACTCAATTCCTTTAAAGTAAGGAGCAGTTATACTGGTTTTCAGTTGCCGGTTCCGAAAGTACCAAGAATAGAGATCAAAAACTCCAAAATGGAACGTACTTCGATTCCCATACATTTGTTTTCAAAACAATGCAGAAAAATTTAGTGCGGTTTTGCTAGTTGATGGCCATATGAACCGACTTTGGATAAACCGCTTTCCAGGTTTCGTATCGGGAATTGTCGGAAATAGTGATCAATTATTTCAAAACGGAAATCAGTCCGATTTTTCAGAGATGGCTTAGATATTTCCCATGATCCTTTTCATGCCTATCCGGTTGTGTTTCTGACTTTACTCACTCGCTTTTTCGTATGCTATGATCTATACGGAAATAATCAACTACATTATCAACTGCGGAATCTTAATAAAAAAATACAAATAATTTACAACTGAAGACGGAACCAGTTTTATTATTTGTAGACATTTTAATTTCAATTATTTATCTTAAATTTTTTTGGTCATTCACAGCTCCAATCAAACTCAATATTTTATATCTATATAGGCGAATCAGTAGGTACTTGAAAACAACAAGAGGTGTGCAGAAAAAAACCGGAGTCATCCTCGACGAAAAGAAAAATGTAAAGCTTGCTTCATTTAGAATTGGAACAAACTTTTGCTCATATTGTGGCGCTCCTGGTGGACGGATTTGGAAGTTCTTGGCGCTCACGTGTCGGGAATTTTGTCAGCTTCACGTATGATTTTTGACATTCCGCAAATCGACTGTACTTTGTAAACAATCAACATGGAAGCCGAGAGAAGGGAAAAATTGTGCACAGTTATTTGGAAAATCCATTGTGGTCTGCATCTAGGCTAGCTAAACAGCCGAAATTGCCCAGAAATACCGTATGGCGCGTTATCAAACGGTATAAGGAAACATTGACGACGATTCGGAAGTCTCAAGCCAATCGTCGGAGTGGAACTGTCGACCGGAAACTGCGTGGTAAGATTTTGAAGACGATTAAGAGGAATCCTAATCTGTCGGACCGTAATTTGGCCAGAAAATTCGGTGCTGCCCATAGTACCGTGAGGAGAACTCGACTCCGGGAAGGAATCAAGTCGTATCGAGCTAGCAAACAGCCAAATCGGACCATAAAACAGAATAGTTTGGTCAAAATTCGTGCTCGGAAAATATATGACCAGGTGCTGACCTAGTTCGACGGGTGTCTTCTGATGGACGATGAAACCTATGTCAAGGCTGATTTCGGGCAAATCCCAGGTCAAAAATTTTACTTGGCAACGGCTCGGAGGGATGTTCTAGCCAAATTTAAATTTGTTTTTGCCGACAAATTTACAAGAAAATTAATGATTTGGCAGGGCATTTGCAGATGTGGCAAAAAAATGATAGTTTTCGTTACAAATAAGACAATGACATCGGAACTATACCAAAAAAAGTGTCTCCAAAAAAGAATATTGCCATTCATTCGATCCCACGACCATCTCGAAATATTTTGGCCAGATTTGGCAAGCAAAGTCGTTCAAGAATGGTATGCAGAGAAAGGGGTCATGTTTGTTCCGAAAAACCTTAACCCACCCAACTGCCCCCAGTTCCGCCCTGCTAGGAAACACTGGGCAATCATGAAGAGGAGAATCAAGGCAAAGGAAAAGGTAGTTAAAGACATCAATCAGATGACGATCTGGTGGAATAAAATAGCTAAAACGATGGATGAAGAAGGTGTGCGCAGCCTAATGAGCCGTGTTACAGGAAAAATTCGAGAATTCCTTCGAAACCGCGACGAATAATTTTATCCGTATTTTTTCTTAAAAGTGTGAAGAAAACGCAACATTTGTATAAAAAAGATCTTGAATTCAATAATAAATAACTGAAATACAGGCAATTGTCTTTGTTCCAATTCTATCTGAAGCAAGCTTTAGCATGGGAAAGGTTTCGATTCGTGTCCTCACGTATATGTTGGCGATGCGGTACTCTAACATAGTATAGCCTAACCTAGAAGCTTGAAAGTTATTAGCTCGAGCAAAAATAGCTAGTTGTATGGTCTGTGAGTTCCACTACAATTTTATGGTTCGTGAATTTGTTTTAGATGCAGGAAACTTGAATTGAAATTAATTGCAGAGTTTTATTTTATTTTTGGTAGTCCATAGTTCGCATAGCGGTCAGCAAAGCAGTATTCTAAATCCTGTTTTACTCCACCATGTGGTGTGATAATGTCTTCCTAATATTCTCATATAACACTTTACCCTGTAAAGGCTAGAGAAGATCTAAAAAATCGATAGTTACCTATGAAACTAGAAAATCTTTCAATTGAAACTAAATTGGTGAATATCAGTTCAGCCATCTCTGAGGAACGTGAGTGATTTTCATTTTTCACTATTTCCGATGCTTCGGGAACCGGCAACTGGGAACCGGTAAAGTAAAAGTCGATTTGTTGGAGTCCAGCTTTGATTTATATTCTGTTTTTAGCATTTTCTTTTTAAAAAGACGCTATATAATTTGTAACAGTCTTAACCCTGGAATCGTGGAGGTTTAAGTGGTCTTAGAAGAAAATTCAAAAATTCGAAATGGAGTCTAAGTTATTTGAAAAATGGTTCACATGTTTCCGAGAAAACAAAGTAAGTTTCATTCTGAAATCTGCTAACATACTGCTTTCAAAGCTTCCAAAACCGAAAATCGAACAATGGTATAGCAAATGTGAAGTTAGTTAGTCAACAACTAATAAGGTAGTTTTGAGGTCAGTTCAGTATTTTTTTACGGTTTTTGTTTGACCGTTTAAGTGACAATATACAATTTTTAATACACTTTACCCTATAATTCAGCAACCGGAAGTCGGATCCGGGAGAAATTTAGGGATTCCGTTTGAGACCACGAGACCTGTCATCGTTTAGCGACGTTTTACCATTTTTAACACACTTTACTCAATAACTCCGGCATCGGAAGTCGGATCCGGATGAAATTCAGGAATTCCATATGGGACCGCAAGATCTTTCATTTGGTCCTAAGTTTGTCAAAATCGGTTAAGCCATCTCCGTGAAAACCTATTGAGATTATTTGACACATACACAAACAGACACTGCTCAGTTCGAACTGAGTCGAATGGTATATGACATTTGGTCCTCTGGTTCAATTTTTACTAGTCGATTTGTCTATTGTTTGCACATGCCTTTCTATATGTAAAAGTCATAAAAGAGTAAAGTGCACGGTATTTGCTCACAAATTCATATTTTAATTAGAGGTAATATTGTGAATTATGATGTAGGTATAATGTCATGCATCCTTGTTTATGAGTAGTGACTTATGGCTGCCTACTGCCCGGTGGCCCAAGGTTGTGCATTCTAAAATCATTATTTATCAAACATTTTTTGCAATATTCGAATTGTAATGAAATCTTAAATATCATATTATCTGAAACAAAATTACATTATTCTCTGCAAAACTGAAGCAAAAAATTTACACTCTGTCAGTTTAATGATAAAAAATCTTGAGCTGAGCTGAAGTAGATCGCTCGTAGTTGCACTTCGTGATTGACCGAATGAGTGGAAATGTACAATGAATCAAGAAAATGAAGCTTGGGAGAAGCAAATCATTTTCACTGTACATACCCACTCACTTCTAACTTTTTATTAAATGATCAATAACGACGCTGGCTACGACCAAAGGCTGTGCTACTGAGGGAAAGTAAGAAAAATATAACATATCTTCAAGGAACGATCTCACCAGTATCCCTTTTCTCCTGCTCGCTCCGCTGTCAGCAACGCGAGATGAAACACGACCACTGAAAGAAAAAAATAAAAACCCTCGCGAATGGGTCCGCTGCAGACCAATCCTAGACCTTCAGTCTAAATGACACGATCGACTTGTAAACTTTCACACATTCCGTAGAAATCCGACAACACCGACAATGACATGCAGACGGCGCTTCGATCGGTTAGTAGGTTAACGTCGTTGAATTTTGGGGCGGCAAATTCACAGTATCCGCTGCTCAAGTAGTTTAGTCTTTAGTTTCGCGGATCAATATTATTCAATAAATAGCACTCATTTTACTGAAATTACTCATTATTTTTCATTAAATAAATTTCTTCAATACTTTTCAATAAAACATGAGTAACTCAAGGCATACGCCAGCCCAAGGCTGCCGACTCTCCTCTATACATGCTCGGGATGATGTGCGGAGTTTGATTTACTATTTCCAACAAATTTCCTAGCAGTTCGTTCATTTGGATAATGCAAATTACGACCAGGTAATAAACAGTTCTTTGTATTAAACCATTTACCTAACGTCGTATATAACAAAAGTACTATGGCTATTGTACAAAAGTCATCTTATTAGTAGAGTCACCTTGTTATTTTGTGGATTAATCTAATTTCAGTTAACAAATCGTGATAAAATCGAATACAACGTCTTCATTTCGGCTCTCGAACGCATATGTGCTATGACTCTTGCCAATGATATGAGATTAATACGGGAGCTGAGGTGAATGAAGATTTAGTTATCCTGCATCTTATAAATCAGATGTTCGACAACTTGGAATTTAAAGGTTATAATTACATTACGGAGCTGTGGTTAACGATTTCTTGTGCGGTGGTGATAATCAATTCTGTGTCAAAATGGTTAGGTAGCTCGGAATCCAATTATAAATATCACAGACCAAGATTGTACGCGCGTTTGAACCAGCCGCAAACATCTGGAGACCGATTTTGATTACCATGGGGATATCACCGTGCGCATCCAATCAAATATACTTGCGAAACATACCTAGGGTAACGGTACCTCCATTCATCTTAGCTCCAGTAGTCTTTTCATATACGAAAACCATTATTTAGAGTGAGCTCTGCTGACTATTCGATAGATTGACGTTAAGGTAATATGAAAATAGCTGCATTCGTCTTGAGTTTTCAGACCGGTATAACAGCAGTATTGCTCAATTTTAAAACTATTTTTCTGCGATATCACTTCTTACAGCTGAAGCAAAGATATTGTATGCGATTTTATCATAATTCTTTGATTGAGAGTCAAGTAATCGGCAATATGACATGGTGACTCTACTGATGAGATGACTATTGGTACAACAATCCTACTATTTACAATATGACAAAGTCGTTGAAAACCAAATTATAGTGTTGCGTTGGCATGAAACAGAATGCAATAAAAGTGTATTACGTTCTTTGTTTTTCTTTGATACCTTTTTATTGTAATGCATCCTGAGGCGTGAGTCTTCTCTAGAAATTCACGAATCTTTGAGCATAATTGCATAATTGTTGCTTTCATCAAATGAAGAAAAAACCTCTAAATTATGTAAAATTTCACACAATTTTGTATCAAGATTTTTCGATCATAGGTAGGTTAAACGGGTCTAAATAAACGGTAAATAAATAAATCTGAACAAACATTTTTTAAAATCTTTGAAATTTTGCGCATGCGCGGTTCTGCAACGTGTTTCACACGGGCAAGTCGAAGTATTTATCAACAGCGTGCAATCAACAGTAACATCGTACTCAATCAATACCCTCGAAAGGAAATGTGGAATATTTTGTTCTCGTTTTTTTTTTTCATAAATACGTTTATTTCTTAAGGCAGTTTACATAAGTTTTTCTTCGCCGTAGCATAACTTTTACATAATATTCTTATCCTAATTTAATTCTAACATAGTCACAACGTTTTGCATTTATTAAAACATATTCTCTTCTTACTTAAATATCATCTTAGGTAACTCGTCATTAATTATGAAATCTACTCGGAAATATTATTTGAACCAAACGATTAACTTCTATAAATTATAAAATAAGCTGTTATTTTCAGACATTTTGTTAATAATTTCATAAACTGTTTCGAGTTTGTTTGTATCATTACATTATTTTTATTCTAATTTAGCTATTGGTTGAACTCATGGACGCAGCTGGGATCAGAACTAAGTCTTGAAAGGGGCCTTTATTAAATTGAAACTCCAATTTTCTTTATGAAATGATAAATAAGTTTCATGTATGAAAGGTCACGACAAGCAAGAATGTCTCGAACTGGGATATTGGATAGTCTACCTTGGGTACGCAAAGAATTTATTAGTTGAGATCTGACATCACGATACTCCACGCATGTCCAAACGACATGATCAATATCTCGATAACCTTCGGCACAAGCACAATGATTAGTCTCGGAGAGCCCAATTCGAAGGAGATGTGCATCTAACGTGTAGTGATTGGACATGAGTCTGGACATCACACGAATGAAATCTCTACTCACATCCAGTCCCCTGAACCATGCCTTTGTCGATATTTTCGGAATAATTGAGTGCATCCACCGACCCAGATCATCTTTATCCCAAGAAGCTTGCCAGCTGGCAAGTGTTCTTTGGCGAGACGAGCTATAGAATTCGTTGAAAGCAATTGGTCTCTCATAAATTTCACCCTCAATAGCACCACGTTTGGCTAAAATATCGGCTCTTTCATTGCCAGGAATGGAGCAATGAGCCGGGACCCAGACTATAGTGATTAGATAATTATTGTTAAATATGTCGTTCAGGCACTGTTTTATTTTGCCCAGGAAAAACGGTTCAGTCTTGCCAGTCATATTTTGTTCTCGTTGTTCTGAACGGTTTGCGTGTGACGCGCATTTGCTTGTGAAAATCGATTCGCTCTCAGTCTCTTAGGTGAATTTTATTCGCAAAAGAAGGTCATCAACGAAAATTAGGAAGCCACGTATTAACACTTTCACACGGATAAGAATCTATTCCCGTAACCATGATTAAAAATCATGAAAGCATGAATCATGTCTATCATGAATAATAATTCATGATTTCATGATCAAAACAATTGATATCATGAACAATAACACATCTTTCATGAGAATTTTCATGAAATCAATCATTTGGCTCATGAAATTTCATGAGAAGACATGGTTCATGATTTCATGATTGAAAAATCATGGTACCGGCAATAGACGTTTACCCGTGAAGCAAACCATTCGCCATGACCTTGCGGGAAATTGAACAAAAAGACTTATACCCGAAGACTTTTGCATATGCCCAAAGCCACTCAAGCCTTAAGGTGATTTACTTTTTTGGTTCTATCGCAATTGTCCACTGCCCATACAGAATCGGATCGCGAAACGATAATAATTGACCGTTTGTTGCTTTAGAGAGAATCCCCACAGCAGTGAGCTAACCTTTGATTCTCAGAAAGATCATCGAGAGAAATTCGCTCTCGCACTGGTGTCTATTCTATGTTAAATGAACCATGCCAGTTCTTGCTGCTGCGATGATATCCGTCTCTCTTTGATGGCACTAATTGAATCGTGTGAAGAGTTGCTAGCGAGCGTTCTTTGATACGATAAAAGCTGTTATTGTATTACATTTCTTAACGTTCATTTATAGAGCAGAGTAATCCACAAGACTTGATGATGATGCGATAGATTTTGCTAGGTGGCCCGAGATAGCTCGCATAAAGTCTATTCGAACTATGTCGGGACGGCCAATCCGGGACGTTTTTTCCCTCATCGGCGATGACTGAACTGCCGGTGTGTATATGTAAGGAGTGTATCGAAAATAATTTTGCTTTCAAATTATGATAAAGAACGACATTTTATTCAAACTAAAAATTGATCCTTTATTGTACGAGGTTAAGTTATTCCTTCACAAATTTACGAACTTTTGATCGAACGCTCTTCATCAAGTTTCGGACAAGTGTTGCATCGAATTTTTTTGAAGCTTGAGCCCAAATTTTTTTGAACTCCTGCATGTTCCCAGCTGCGTTACCACACGAAGAACCCGCAGTTCACAAAATTACAATATTGTAATTGTTGTTTCGCGCCCTGGTTGTTTCAACTAAATGTTGTTGATTTAACTAACATATCTGTTGATTTTGACATAACCGTTCAGGTAACCGAAATTGTTGTATGCAAATGCTGTCACTTGGCGGAGAACGAAGATAACAAAACGCAGAACAAAAAACCTCTTCATTTCACAAGAAGCGTTTCATATTGAAAATTTTCAATGGTAAATGAACGTCATTTATGTTAGTTACGTAGTGGTCGTTTTATGTAAGTGAAAGTATGCAGTAGAATATATCAGTTAATTGTAAAACAAGTTTTCCATGTGTTAAATAGATATTCCTTCTGCGTGTGTTAAATAGATATAATTTTCTGCTAAATTGAAGTGGTACTATTTGTATTTTCTTGAAAGTGTATCTGTAGCATTAGGTTTACCAGCGAGCCATTCTGCAAGTGAAGGAAAAATTTCCAAATTCCCTGTGACCATTTTTCTGGTGAGTTCCCTTTTGAGAATTGTAATCTTTTGGTGCATTTCTATATCCTTTGTGAGTTTAGTGATAAAGATATAAGCAGTTAATTAGATAAAATTTCGTTGTTCAAGCAGTGAACGATTAGCTGCCCCCAGAAGAGGCTAACAGTAAAACATATTTATTACAATTGGCGTCTTAAGTTCAAATAACTGAATAATTGGTTGAAACAACTGAGACATTTTTTTGCTTTCATGCATACAAGTAACTTTGCTGGGATTGTGTCTTTGTTCAATTGCACTAGTGACACTTCATTGAAACTTTTCATTGTTCGCTCAGAGTGTTTGGCATTGCTCAACTGAAACGTTTCATTACTTGTTTGTGGTGCGATTCTTTGTTGGGTGTTGTTGCTAAGCTGCCAGCACGATAAATCAAAAATGACAGATTAGGTAAAACAATAGTCGATTAGTTGTACAAAATTTTAACCAATCAAAATCAGAAAACAACTAATATTTTAGTTGTTTTGCGATCGCTGGCTTTTCCGTGCAGTCTTCTTCGGCATTTATAGTTCCGGTAGTGTAAAAAATGGTTGACTTCAAACCACAGGAACATATTGCTTGCCATACCAGTACCTTTCGACCGAATTTCTCCACTTGAATCGACCTGTCCGCATCGCTCGCAACATCCCCAACGACGACAGTAAAGTATTGTGGACCTGAAAGGGTTTATGAGTCCTCATTTATATTAATCTCATCGTCCATCAAAACGCATGCATCCGGGCACTGCAAAAGACGCGAAAACAATTTCCGGGCCCTTGTTTCTGCTCGCTTCTTGTGTTCTACTCTTTGCTTCGAGATTTTATGCTTCTTGTAGGTCTTCAGGTGATTTCGCCTCTTGATACGCTGCATCATTCCGACGCTTGTTCCTGCTTTTTAGACCAAATCGCGTATTGACATTGATTTGTTCTTCATGATTAGAGATACCACTTTCTGGTCCAGTTTCGGGTTGGAAGAACCGGGTTTTCTGTCTCTTCCTGGTAGCTCATCCAAAGAATAGTGTTCCCCGAACTTATTAATGATGGTTTTAACACTGGCATGATGAATTCCAAACCGCTTCGTCAATTTTCGCATAGTAATAACCTTCTCACTTAGCCATATGTCCAGAACCTTAATTTTCACTTCCTTTTCAATACGAGACATTTTGAAAACGCAGAGTTTCAACCGCACAAACAAGTAAACAAACGAAAGCTGACAGCCAAAGGCACAGCATGCTGTGATCTGAGCATATAAAACCATCACAAATACATGCGTACAACACACATGTATGTGGATAGCTTATTTTCGATACACTCCTTATTGGAATGCCGGATCCAGCATAAAATCCATTTGGTTGCCACCGATATTCCTCGCCGAGTTATTCGCACCGTCGGCACCGGGAAATACTCGGCGAGGAATATCGGTGGCAACTAAATGGATTTTATGCCGGATCCGGCATTCCAATATATGCACACGCCGGCAGCTCAGTCATCGCCGATGAGGACAAAAAAGGTCCCGGATAGTTCCGGATCGGCCGTCCCGGCATAGTGCGAATAGACTTTTACTCCGATTCGTGGAGTACGGAAAACATGTTCTCAATTTGTAGGTCATATTAGTTGATGATCATAGAAACTAACTTTTGTTATACTGGTTTCGGTTTCAGGTATCGGATGTGGTAGTTTAAAATTAAAACTCACATCAATTTAAAAAAAAAGGTTACAACAAGGCTCACTAATTATAAACATTACAGTGTCATTTACAAACGGTGTGAGAAGATGTTTCCAACCCTGAATAAAAATATGTTCTAAAATGATTTTAAATGCTTTTGAATGTATTTACCATTTTTCTAAGCCACGATAAACGATTATGCCTGATAACTATATATAATATACATAATATTTCAATTCGTTATAACTTGTTGTTGTTGTTGTTTCGATTATAGAGGTTTTAACGTTAAGGTCATTCGCCTCTTCGGGCCAGAAAAACTTTCTGACCTTATGTGCGGGGGTTGGGAATCTAACCCAGGTGGGCTGCGGTGAAATGCATCGACTTACCCATTACGCTACACCCGTCCCCAGACGTTATAACTTCCCAAGTGAAGTAATTAATCAATGTTGTCTTTGCGAGTTTCGAATTTGAAATAGAAGTGTGTAGCTCATGTACCAACAAATAGAAACTGGTGGTGCAATGCGTCGGAAGTTTGAATCCAATTAACATATCATTTTATTCATCCCGTATTATTTATGCTTCACTTCCACTTTGTTCTGCTTAAAGTCAGTGACAGTTTATATAATGGGTGCAGGTTAGTCAATTTTTCAGTGGAATGTATTATTTATTAAACAGATGGTTGTCAGTAAAATTGCGATTTGAAAGTTAAAATTGTAGTTTAGAATGAAATATTTTGAAACAGTACTCGCATTTGAACAATGTGCAACTTCAAATCACATACTAATCCAATCAATAGGTTTCCAAATATAGTTTATGATGATTCAATGTTTTCAATTGTATTTATCGTCCGGTTATGCGGTTTTTTGGTACTTATTTATTTTTGTCAATTGAAAAATCATAATGCTTTAAATGGTATGATTAAAAAAAATTGACAGTCGAGAGTGACGTTTACTGAATGGCAGAAATTGTTTATTCAACGTGTTCCAAAAAGGTTCATGAGGTTTGTGGTAAATTCCACCTATTTTTTACTTTATTTTTTCAATTATTTTGTCTTGTTGCATGCACAGAGCACACCGCCCTTCCGTCGTCGGCTCTTAGCTTTTCTTTTGATATAAATAGACCGCCCTGCCGTCGGTAATTTTTCTGCTGCATTTCTCGCCCTTCTAACGGGGCCTTTGTATCGATACACTGTTTTTTTTGGTAGTTAACCATTCGTGTACAAAATTAGTGAACGAGTGTCATATATATATATATATATATATATATATATATATATATATATATATATATATATATATATATATATATATATATATATATATATATATATATATATATATATATATATATATATATATATATATATATATATATATATATATATATATATATATATATATATATATATATATATATATATATATATATATATATATATATATATATATATATATATATATATATATATATATATATATATATATATATTGTATGGAGTCGTGTTTTAATCGAAAGTAAAAAATGGGTGTAATTTACCACAAGATTGAGTAGCTAGTTACAATCAAAGTGTTAAGAACGGATGCGTTTTCCTCCGTAGAACTAACAGTAGCCCAACATAATCTGCTAATGCACTAATGAATCGAAGACGAAACGTAAAACAATTAATAATAGTTAGTACAATTCGGTTCCCGTGAGGTAACCGATGCATATTTTATTGGAAAAACCAGAAAGGAAAGAAACATTTGGAATATTTTCTTTTGTTTGGAATTTCCTATACTTACTGAGTCGTAATGCACTGCAAGAATTACTTTTTTTGTTTAATGATATAAGTTTAAAGGCACACTGCTTAAGCTCTAAGTTGCCCAGGGCAAAGAATTTCGTTGGATGGGATATAAGGTGTATCCGAGCTTTGACAAGATGCGACAGTGTGTGATTTGGTGGAAACCAAATCTGTGAAAGTATTGGCCTATTGAAGATTACACTGCGTACACTGCTCATACAAAACGAGACCCGATGAAGAGAAGGAAACATTCTACGCATTGCTGTAGACGTCTCGGTCGGCGGTTCAATGGATAGGGCGCCATTTCAAAATTTACGCTCTGAGAGAGTGATAAGTTTTTGATTTTGAATATCTCTTGTTGTGTCTAACGTATCAACATAATTTTTGCTACATACCATTTGAAATATGATCATCAATTTATGATACCGTTTTCATAATCATAAATAAAAATTAAAGTTTTTTGAAATGTTTGGTATAGACGAGTATCAAAAAAGAAAAATCATGATTCCTATCTCGTACCTGTGTAGGTATAAAAGGTATGTTTCGTTCTTTCTAACTTGCGCAGTTGACTGAGCAGGAAGTAAAGCAAGCAGTGCGGTAAAATTTCATTTTCAGTCCAATAATTCAAGATGAAAATGAAATTTATGGCCACTGGCCGTCAGCATATTACTAGTACGTAGTCATTAAGTTTTGCTTGCTCAGTTTTAAGTACCAAGTAGTCTAGCTGCTTCATAGTTTTCGCTCTTGGTTGTGAGCAAGTTCAAATGAATAGAATTATAAAAGGAGGAAACTATTAATTTATGTATATTCTGTGAATAATATTTCAGCTATCTAATTTGTCTTTCATCTATTATCTTGAATCAATTCGAATGTTTACATGAACCTCATTTGAAGGCCGCTCTCACACTATTGAAAGAGATATTTTGTTACTTCAACAGATCAACTGACGGTGGTAAAACTGAGCTTTGATTGAAAGAGAAACGAATGAAGAACTGAATGCTGCCCGTTGGTACGTCACCGAACGTTGTGTGTGTCAGAGTGTGAAGTTTACTGCAGTAGGGTGATCGTCAATGTGTTCCACATTCAGTTTCAATTGAAGTGAATGAAGTTTTACTGCACTGAAAGCAAGTGTATCATTCCGGTTGGTTCCAGTATCAAGAATTCAGTTCAATTTTGAATAAATTGAGGGACGTTAGCAAAGTCAGCTTCTTTTCGAAGAGGATCGATTGGGTCATCCTGCTGCTGGTCGTTTGAATTGGAGCAAAATACACCGTAAAGTGGACAAAGATGATGAACATTATGCAAAATCAGTCCTTCTAATGGCTTCAAATGTTATCTGATGAACTGTAAAGATTTCTTCTTATCAAGTTGGAGATGAAAATCATCAGTTTTGCACTTTTTGCTTGGTGGTACATCTTGTTGACGAAGTTGATATCGTTACACGTAACTTTGAGACGTAATGTAAATACGTTACACGTATTAGAAACATGCATCGGACTGGAAACTAATAAATGAGGGGAAGAGCTTCTAGACAAGACACACTACACCCGACACCAAGAATATTAGTAGACGGCGACGATATCGGTTTTGTTCTTGAATTCGTGTATTTCGGTGCACTGTGAACAGTGACTTTAACAGAACCCGAAATGAAAGTTTTCTTATATGCGAGTATATACGGAAAAGACGATTTGACTTGGTTGCATAACGCATCAAACAAGATGATTCGACCAAGCGGTGGAAATTCATGCCTGGACTTCATGTTTGTGTCACATACTGAGATTCTATATTCGAGTAGTTGTTCAAGTCCGTGATAGTTTGTATACAACCCGGTAGTCTTTTTCGGTATGGTCGATGGAGAAGAAGAAATGTCTGATATCCAGAGGCGAATTACGGCGGGATTGAGTAACGGCAATCGCAGTTTTAGTTATTCTAGTATGAATTAGATGTAATTTTTTAGATTGAAACGAAGTAATAGATTGATTGAATCGCTCTATTAAATGATGATCATATTGGCAACAGTGCTTTGTTACACAAATATTACATGTTATGTCCATAAACTCAAGATAACGTCGATAGATTTATTTGATAACAATTATAAAATTGGCAAGAGATAGAACCAACCAAAATCTCCTTTTTTAGGGGTCAAAAATGCATTTATTTCAAAGTAAACAGAATATAAGGATTATTCAAAGTATCGTACATCGCTAGTTACTACTTTTTCCCACATCTCAGGTAATTTTCGAATTCCATCTTGAAAAAATGTCTCGTCTTTTGAGGTGATCCGAGTTTGAAGATAATGTTCGATTTTTGCAAAAGAAGTAAACCGATGACCTGCTAGATCTTGCTGCATCCCTCGGAAAACCCAGTAATTAGAAGGAGCAATGTCAGGAGAATACAGCGGGTGCGGCACAATGTCCCACTCGAGCGTTTTCAAATATTTTTTTACGACTTTTCACCCTCCAGATGCACAAAATGACCTTCGCATCAGACATATTTGGCTTTGGAGTTGATGTCGGTGGTAACATTGACCGGGCATAGCGTAGTATTTTTTTCGTTTTGAGAGTATCATAGAATATCCATTTTTCAACCCCAGTACCAATTCGATCTAAAAACCCCTTTCTTTATTGCCTTTGAATCAGCTGCTTGCAAGTGAATAATCGCCTTTCAATGTTCCAGTTCATAAGGCACCCAACTGGCTTGCTTTTGATCATTCCCATGGATTTACATGTACAGAAACTGATTGTTGAGTCACTTCCAACGATTCTGCAATTCCAAGCTGCGTTTGACTTGGTTCTTCATCGAGTAATGCCTTCAACTGTTTGTCTTCGAATTATTCGGTTGTCCACAGCGAGGCCTGTCTTCAACACTGAAATCTACATTCTTGAAACGTTGAAACCATTTTCTACATGATTTATCAGTTGGAGCATTATCACCAACATCCGCAAGCATTTGATGCACTTTTCTTCCAATTAAAATGGAAAACTCAGACTTCCTGCAAATGTTACTTATTCAACATAAAATTGCTCATAATTAACAGAGTGAAAAGCTAGGTTTCTTTAAAAAAAATTCGTAGCAGTATGAACTGAACATTAATGACAGATGTGTAACCTCTGGAAACTATCGATATCAGCTGTTACTGTTCAATATTCATAACAACCAGAGTCATCTTTTGAGAACAGATCGAACTAATTTGTACTCCCAATAATAAAGGATCTACCCAAAAAAGTAGACATTCATCTGCCACGAAAATTGATTAATTTTTAATATGCGCCATATGTGATATATAAATCATATATGAAATATAAATCAAATCAAATTAAACAATACTTGTTTCATTGTGACATAAAAGTTAATAAGAAAAAATCGCTGTAGTTATTATATGAAATTATTGGACGTGATCCCATTTATACTATTTGTGTCTGCTATAATACTTTATCAACAGGTGATTTAATCTGTGATTTTCATTATTTATGCATACGGTAAGCATTTGAAATGTTTCCCATTACTACCCCATGAGGAGACTTTAGATGTACTGGAAAATAAAGCATTACACGACGGCAGGAAATTTCGGAGTTCATGTACGCTATATGATTGGCGGATTTGACGAGAGGCACGGAAAAATTAATCCCAATAAAAATACCACCGAGAATCAACCGAGTCAATTAATTTATTATTGAAATACAATAGCATCAGTCAACAGTTTGACCATTGTATACATACAATTGAGTTGATTGGCTGCTTTTAATTTACGTTTCCTCATGTTATCACGTGTTTCGCAGACAAACAATGATTGAATGGGATTTCCGAAAGGGAGATAATAGTTTTTCCCATTGCTGCAATAGGTTCAATTTGGTTAGTAAGAGCTAGACGTCTAGGCCCCCCTATGAATTATGTGTTAAATATTCTGGCCAAAATAAGCCAGAACAAGAGAGTTTTTAGAGAAATTTTAGGAATGTTCTTATTTACCATTTCT
The DNA here is from genome assembly GCF_030247185.1 of Malaya genurostris. NCBI lineage: Eukaryota > Metazoa > Arthropoda > Insecta > Diptera > Culicidae > Malaya > Malaya genurostris. The sequence continues at coordinate 124,036,762 of NC_080571.1, read as the reverse complement.
GCCCAGAGGTTCCAATCGCTTGCCAAACCCAGAAATCGGATCTATTTTTGCATAAACTTTCTTGATATTTGTTTAAAGTAGACAGATCGATTCGTTTCTTGACTTTTGGCTATTGTATGCAATATTCACAACTTTTCGCCGACCTCTCTAACGGAAAACATTGCACATTCTGGTTTCGTTTTCCTCGACGGCCAATCTTTATCTTTATGAGGACGTAAAAAATGATATCTTGCTTTTCTACGATGTCAGCGTATTACAAAATGCTATTCTTAATTACTAATAGATTTAGTAGCTTTACTCTATGTTGAAGTATTCCAACTGATATACTGACTATTGACCAGCGGTATTTTTAAATTTTTTTTTCTCAGATAGATATATACCCCTAGTACATCAATCCCATGAGAAAAGACCTTTTCTTAAAAATCATAACTTTTGAATCACTTAATCGATTGGATATGTTGTCAATAAAATCAATAAATTAGAAAAAATATGCGAATATTGTAAAGTTGAAGCTTTGTGTTTTAGAACGTTATTTGTATACGGTTTCCATAGTGGGTAAACCAATAGGAACTAGGTAATTTTATATTTTTCTTTGAAAGTTTAAAAATTTGTACATAACATATCCAAAAATTAGCGACGCTTTTTTTGTTTCTGAGTTAAATTTTTTCCAAATTTTCTAGTCTTCGTTGTTTGCGACTATGCGCCTCCATTTATTTATGGTGATTATAATTTGAAAACATTCTTTCCTCTTCTAGATTGTAAAACAGGCTAGTTAAAATAAACCTTTATGCTTTATAGCTCTATGCATGGGCAATTTCCAGAATTGATAAAAAAAATGCACTATGAATATTCTTCAGATTTAAACTATAAGGAACTAGAAAGAGTACATTGATATTTCAACGAATAGACCGTATTTTTTAATTAACGCTTAGTATCGTTTCTAAAGTGGATTGAAAAATGAAGAACTATGAAGTAATTTTATGTTCAATTCCCCGTTCCAAATATGGGCATGGAAATTTTAAATTCGCGATTTTTTTTTATCTGTGCTCTCAGAAATTCACAATATTGGGTTCAATCGTACTCCATCTATTACAGCCGTCTTTTTGCATCCATATTACAGCCGTTTTTGTGCATTTTACCTTTCGGGAGACCAGTTCCATGTTAGAGTGTAACATTTATAAACTAATTTTTTAATGTTGAAAACCCTGATTGTATAAGTCTTTGGGAGTTTTCGTGTTTTTGGCTTTCTCATATAGAAAGGTTACGCAATCACTGTGAAAACCGACTTTTGAACCGAGACCCGGAGGGCCGAGTGTCATATACCATTCGACTCAGTTCGTCGAGTACGCAAAATGTCTGTGTGTGTGTATGTGTGTGTGTGTGTGTGTGTGTGTGTGTGTGTGTGTGTGTGTGTGTGTGTGTGTGTGTGTGTGTGTGTGTGTGTGTGTGTGTGTGTGTGTATGTGCGTATGTGTGTATGTAACGTTTTTTTGCACTAACTTTTCTCGGAGATGGCTGAACCGATTTTCACAAACTTAGATTCAAATGAAAGGTCTTGTGGTCCCATACAAAATTCCTGAATATTATTTGGATCCGACTTCCGGTTCCGGAATTATGGGGTAAAATGTGCAAAAAAATGTGAAAATAAGTGCACTAACTTTTCTCAGAGATGGCTGAATCGATTTCCACAAACTTAGATTCAAATGAAAGGTCTTGAGGTCCCATACAAAATTCCTGAATATTATTTGGATCCGACTTCCGGTTCGAGAGTTATGGGGTAAAATGTTCAAAAAAAAGAAAATATGTGTTTTAACTTTTCTCATAGATGGCGCGACCGATTTTCACAAACTTAGGTTCAAATGAAAGGTCTTGTGGTCCGATGCATTATTCTTGAATTTCATGCGGATCCGACTTCCGGATCCGGAAATATAGGGTAAAGTGTGTTAAAAATTGTACACCATCACTGAAAATGGGGAACAACCTGAAAAAATTTTCTAAATCGACCTCAAATCTTTTCCAATTTGATGGTTTTTATCAGTAGACGGTCAAACAAAACGATTTCGGTTATTCTTTTAAGAATCGAAGAAAATTTTTTTTTCGCCTTTTATGGTTATGCAATCATTGTGAAAACCGACGTTTGAACCGAGGCCCGGAGGGCCGAGTGTCATATACCATTCGACTCAATTCGTCGAGTACGCAAAATGTCTGTGTGTGTGTGTATGTGCGTATGTGTGTATGTAACGTTTTTTTGCACTAACTTTTCTCGGAGATGGCTGAACCGATTTTCACAAGCTTAGATTCAAATGAAAGGTCTTGTGGTCCCATACAAAATTCCTGAATATTATTTGGATCCGACTTCCGGTTCCGGAATTATGGGGTAAAATGTGCAAAAAAATGTGAAAATAAGTGCAATAACTTTTCTCAGAGATGGCTGAATCGATTTCCACAAACTTAGATTCAAATGAAAGGTCTTGAGGTCCCATACAAAATTCCTGAATATTATTTGGATCCGACTTCCGGTTCGAGAGTTATGGGGTAAAATGTTCAAAAAAAAGAAAATATGTGTTTTAACTTTTCTCATAGATGGCGCGACCGATTTTCACAAACTTAGGTTCAAATGAAAGGTCCTGTGGTTCCATACGAAATTCCTGATTTTCATCCGGAAATATAGGGTAAAGTGTGTTAAAAATTTTATACCATCACTGAAAAGAGCGAAAAACCGTAAAAAGTTTTCTAAATCGACCTCAAATCATTTCCAATTGATAGTTTTTATCAGTAGACGGTCAAACGAATCTATTTCGATTATTCTTTTAATTCGATTCTTGAAGAATACCACAGTATTATACAGGTATGATAGTATGATTGATATGAGAAAGGCATCATTACACAACTAGGTGGATTAAAACAGGTTTTTAAATAGAGTGATTAATGAAGTGAAAGCGAAATGGGTCCCGTCAAAAGGTAAGATAATTAAGTTCTCACAAGTTCCTACCTCATGCCTCCATATAATGACACTTGGTCAAAAGAACGGCGTTGGCTGTCGGCTGGGTGCTATCACATTCTGCGTTAGTAGCAGTATGAGAGGGTGGGAATTGATTTGTATATATATTAAAAATCCTTCAAATAGGTCAAGTATTTGGGCTTGACTTAATGTTGCTTATGTGTATTTAAACACTAATTTCGTGACTTTAATTTATCCAGACTTTTTGTAGACTTGTTTACATAAAAATTATATAATTTGTAATATTAATAAATTAGAATTTTCCAACTCAGAAAACAGGTCTTAGGAGTAAGAGTTACTGTTTGGGTATAATATTTCTATTCTTATTATAAGTGTTAATAGGATAAATATTCAGATTTGTACAATATCATACTATGTCCCAAGGATGTAATTGGCCGGTTCCGAAGACTGGAAGTTTGAATACGATTGGTAAGAAATAGGACAATGAATACAAGCTGAAGTATTGGTAAGCTCGGAGAAAGTTGTTTAAACAAAACTGAAGAACATCAATTAAATTCGCATCGATTACTTGCCATTTGCCAGATATTTTTTCTGTTATGTTTGAATCCAGCTTCTATTTTCAAATCTCGCTTTGTGTTTTATGTTTTTTTTAGCAAGATTTCTCGACAACTGAACAACTAAATTCGGAATTTGACGTATTGATTAGTAGATCTCAAAGTATATTTGTTGTTATGTTATTAATAATAATATCCTAACAAAAACGAATAAAAAGTTACAAGAACGTCGCTAAGCTTTCAACTTTTCGTGTACTTAGTTTTAAGATAGCAACGAGGATTCCACGAAACATCATATTTTTGCGGTCGGCATACAACTGGATATAACATACCGCTATACATAGAATGGAATGTTGACATCTGTTAATAAGATTATAAGATTGAAACGCATGAAATGAGTAAAGCAATTTCGTTTGCGAGAAAACTTTGCATCGCATCACAGATTTGTACCGATTCGAAGCTTACAATTCATGTTGTATTTACTTATGCCAAGAGCAAATAGCAATCACAAAGTTTCAAGGACTTCAGTTATTTTTAATTGAGCTTCAACAGATAAATCCTGCGTAGCTAAAGCACACTTGCATACATGCAAATCCGTAAAATTTCTCTACTGTTCTGGTTATGACAATTTTCACTGATTGCTTATGTTGAGCAACTTTCCATCTTCCATCGGTTATCTCAACTGAAACAATCACTTTCAATCGTGGTTCTTAAAAATAAGAGGAATCTGTCTCCATATTTTTTACATTTTTTAATTCTTCGGTGAAATATCTGAACAACTAATAGTAACGGTTATGTTCGTTCGTTCATTTCTTTTACTCTGAAGATTTTCATAGCACTTCAAACAAACTACGTGTTGCGAAATATGAAAAGGTTCCGACGGAAGATACCAGACATTCAGCAGCTATATTTGCGAGAACGGTTTGTAAATTGTTGTGAAAAACTGTTGATTGGATTAAAAATATGACGAAATGAGCTTCTCTGAATTAGAATGAATTTTTTTTTTTGAGAGGAACCTATGAGTCGAAGTGAAAAAGAGTTGGTGTGAACATTCTGATTGGATTGAGCTGGGTTGGGGAAGACTAGTGTCCAGACTGGCATGACTTCATCAACGCTAACTACGAAAAAGGCACAGCTTCGAGCTGACCTGAGCAGAAGTAATTCGCCCGTAGTTGCACTTCGAGATTGACCGTATGAGTGAATACGAATATGATTCTTGGTAAAAGATAAAAGACATCACGTGAAACTTAAATGATCAATAACAACGTCGGTCACGACTAAAAGCTGTGTTACTGGGAAAGAGAAGGAATGCCACTCCGATATTATTTGTTTCTAGAGATCAAGAGATCTATTGGAGGGGATGGGAGAGATGTATTGGTGGGAATGGAAGAAAATCTGGATATGACTTGGTAAACAACAACAGTTGGTCACTAGATGATTTTTACGCTGTTTAATAGTATCTTGGAAGGTGTGAAGAGCGTCCTTTCGATGGTTCGAAGAGCTTTGCTGTGTTTCCTTCAACGTTGATATTGTGAAGCGCATATTGCGACAACGATGGAAACATACATCGACCTGAAGGATGAAGTAGGATTCCACAATAGATACAGGAGAAGAACGGCATTGAGCCGAGTTGTATGAAGACGTAAAATGGATACACGCTTAGTACTTAGTTACTCAGAGTTTGAGTACTAGTTACTCATTTTCAAATGATACATGAAAACGTCAAAAATTGAGTAGTAACCATCAATGATAATGAGTAACTTTCACTCTAAATTTGAGTTTAACGCAAGAACTCGTTTCTATTTTACTATTCGCAAGATCAGTCTAAAAGGTGTAATAACCATTTGTTGCATCAGGTTCTATTTTTTGTTAGTGAGATCGCGTATTTCAAGGGTGAGTCGCTCAACACAAACGTTGTTGTGTCTGCAAAAACCGGAATAATAAACTGTGCTCTTGGTTGTGCAATCGACGCAGATATTGTGTCCAGGAGTGGTCCGTATTGTGCTTCAGAACGAAAACGAATATGCTCAAATGTCATTTATGAGGAATAAGTGTCTGATTGGTGTCTGAGCATTACTAACATGTATGTCAATGTGCGATTGACACACTACTCCAAGCAACCGCCACATTGATATGACGTCTCGAAGTTTGAAATCAATTATAAATGGAATAATAAACGAACACAGTAGGGTTATTTTAAGTATAGAGTGTCAATTACTTAATATTTTAATACAATACACTCAGAAAAGGAGCAATTTTTACGCAAATTTGGCAGATGTGAAATAAAATTTTACTCGAAATTTGAGTGCTAATTACTCTGTTTTTGGCACATGTTCTAATAAAGCATTACTCAGTAAATGAGTAGATTTTACCCAAAGATCGTTTCCAGTGGAAGAACTCAAATTTAAGTAACTAAGGAGTTACTCTAAATTGGAGTTGTTCCACTTTTTCTGTATATGAGTGGGATCTTACTAATTTTTGAGTAACTATTTTTAAGCGTGTAGATCAAAGAACTTCGTAGGACTGGCTTGATGGATTGTGAATGAGTGTGTGTGTTTTGTTTTAACATGTATGGGTTATGTAATAGACATGAATTAAATCAAAAACTGGACTATTAGTTGAGAATATTTCTGATAAGGCTTCATTCATTGTAGTAATGCTTACGTATTTCATAAAACCCATAAATTTTGTTTGGAGATAGAATTACCAATCAAGAGAGGTTTTGCCTTTCTCATATAGAAAGGTTATGCAATCACTGTGAAAACCGACTTTTGAACCGAGGCTCGGAGGGCCGAGTGTCATATACCATTCGAATCAGTTCGTCGAGTACGCAAAATGTCTGTGTGTGCATTTTTTTTACAAGGTGAAATACCTGATGTACTTTCCCAGCTCACGCGCTCGGTAGTTTTCAAGCTACCGCTATTGTGAACCAGCGAGTGGGACTGGCTGAACCTTACCCACTAAAACACCTTGGACATCTTGCCTCGATCCCCCAGGAACTAAGCTTAGCTCAATACTTCGGGGGAGGCTGTGCTCATGCACTTTTTCGTTTGGGAGAAAATGAGCTCCTGCGTTTCTCTCTTTATCCATCTCGATCCACCTTTGGCGCCTCGACGACCCAATGCCGCTACGTCGCGCCACACTACTCGACTGATCCCCGACGATGGATCTAGCCTACACCGACTGAGAGTTTCCCCTTTTACGCCACGCGGGACACCCGAAAAAGTGCCGAGGTCTGCTCTGCGATTCCAGTTGGAGCATGGCGTCCGGTACGCTGATGCCCCGATGACTCGAATCGGTGTTGCGGCGTCTACTCGACTAGTCCCCGGTGATGGATCTAGCCTACACCGACAGAGAGTTTCCCGACGATGGCAGTTCTCCCGAAACCGACGTTTTCGATACCCGTCCACGGCTCGACCGTAAGGATGCCTGGGTCGATCCAATGATGCCGGTTGGAGGATGGCTTCCGGTTCACTGGTGCCCCGACTATCTTAACGGTGCTACGCCACGATCTACTCGTCTAATCCCCGATAAAAGATCTAGACTACACCGACGGAGAGTTCCCCGGCAAAAGAGGCTCTCCCGACACCGAGTCCCCTGTTGCACCACACGGGACACACGAGAGAGTGCCGAGGTCGGTCCGGCGATTCCAGTTGGAGCATAGCTTCTGGTTCGCTGGCGCCCCGACGACACAAGTCGGTGTTGTGGTGACTACTCGACTAGTCCCCGCCGAAGGATCTAGCCTACCGCGACAGAGAGTTCCCCGACGCTGGAAGTTCTCTCGAAACCAACGTTCCGAAACCGGTTTACGACGCGCCTACTCAACTAGCCCCCGGTGGTGGGTCTAGCCTACCCGACGGAGAGTTTCCCGGCGAAGAAACCTATCCCGAAACCGAGCAGCATTCCACACGCTTCGTCCGTCTTCTTAGAGTGCCGAAAACAGTCCGGCATTCTTCGTCTTTGGACCTAGGTCATTTGACGCTGCTCTTCTCGCCAACTCCTCTGCAGTGTGGACATAATCTGAACAACCGTCCGGTTCACCGCGTTCCATTTTCCTGTGTGTGTGTGTGTGTATGTGTGTATGTGTGTGTGTATGTGCGTATGGCTGAACCGATTTTCACAAACTTAGATTCAAATGAAAGGTCTTATGGTCCCATACAAAATTCCTGAATTTTCATTGGATCCAACTTCCGGTTCCGGAATTATGGGGTGATTTTCTCAGAGATGGCTGAACCGATTTTCACAAACTTAGGTTCAATTGAAAGGTCCTGTGGTTCCATACGTAATTCCTGAATTTCATGCGGATCCGACGGATCCGGAAAAATAAGGTAAAGTGGGTTGAAAATTGTATACCATCACTGAAAATGGGGAAAAACCTTAAAAAAATTTCTAAATCGACCTCAAATCTTTTCCAATTGATAGTTTTTATCAGTAGCCGGTCAAACAAATCGATTTCGGTTATTCTTTTAAGAATCGAAGAAAGAAGAATACCACAGTATTATATATGATAGTATGATTGATATGAGAAAGACCACTAGGTGGATTAAAACAGGTTTTTTGTTGTTCAACCCACTTAATGATGTGGTTCCGCATTATTCTGTACTTTATATAACCAGAGAAAAATTTAGTCCTTGTTATCAATAGTAGACTCGAATAACAAACCGCCGTATTTACCATTATTAATGAGTTCCTGTATGTCAGTGCCTATATTGAAGCTAATGCATAATAATTACATCAGGGAAAAATCATTTGTACCTCATTTATCTACCCACATTTGCATGAGGCTTCTCTTATATGGAAATAATTCGAGTGGAAATCGAATTGAATCAAGTGCTGGATCGGTAAAACGCAAATTAAAATTGATGCCTGTTGGAGGAATCCTTTTATGTGCTTCCGGTAATGGATTCTAACGATCTCAACTATAGGTAAGTACAATAACAATGCCGAGAAAAAAAACTCAATCTTGCAACTCGGCTGCCTAACACGCGCTTAACAAATGGGTTTTCTGGTAATCCATTCCCTTGATCTACCCCCACAAGCATTTGGAAGTTATTCAATTTGTTAGGCTCATCCTACTTCTGGAAGGCCTCATCCGCGATGAAATTTGTCTTGTCGACATTTCCATATTCTCTAGCCAAGCCAAACGGCACGGAACAACAGCAGACGGGAATACAATCAAATGAAAACACCCTTATTGCCTTGGTAGCCTGTGGTAATTCGTGTGTTTCGGCTGCCGTTCCCTTTTCGGTCGCCTCGGCCGAAGAAATGAGATCGTTGTAATGAAATAAAATATTTCCGCAACGACGTAATAAAAGTGAATTCGGATTGAATCACCAACAAAGTAAATATCCGAAAAAAAAGACATTAAGCCTAAAGGCTGGCCCATGATTAGAGCGAATGGTGTCGACTCGAAGCAAAAACTGGACATTTTTATCAAATTACACGATTTTGCACCCGACTGGGGTGGGCTTCAACTCGGTCTGAGGGATTATTTTCGTAAATTCAAGGATGATTGCGTGGGCCACCACTAAGTACTGTTTTGTTGTTATTAGACATAACAAAAGTAGCTTAATGTTGTGAGGAGGTTGAACATTCCAATAATAAATCACTTCATACATGAATAGGACATATTTTCCCGACCAGAAAAACAAGTGACATTACTCGCGGAATAATATCACAGCTCATTTTATTTTATTTTCTCTTTGTCAGTTATATCTTCAATTACTATGAAATGTTTTTGTACCTAAAAAAAAAATATCTCACCAACGTAGCAGAGAGATAATATTTCCTCAAATGTTTTTTTTCTATCACTCTAATACTCCTCAAATGTGTTTTACATCAATATTCAATGGTTTTACATTCAGTGAAAACCATTCAAGCAAAGAGGTTGTGTTTAGAGATTACCGGTTTGTGAGTCAACGACAGAGATGGCATTTCACCAGAGTTATACACGCTAGAGTCAGATTTTTGCCACACCAAGGATGAAAAAAACGAAGCACCGCACAAAGAGGAAAGCGCACTTCTTCTCAGTGTCGAATAGACAGCATTTGAGTGTGTGCTTGTGGTTAAAGCAGCTGGCGCGAGTGAAACACATTCTCTTCGCATGAATCGCTCACACGCGCTCTCGTCTAAATACACTCAAGTGACCACTGGCGCGTGATGTTGAGCGAACACTTCTGTGAACTTCAATTAATAGAGAGTAGATCCGGCCTTGCTATGAAAAATTTGCAAGGAAAACCGAAAATTTTACGATAAATTGTTTTATTTTGCTGATTTTGCGTGTCCACGCTTCATCTACGAAAACCATACAGCAGAGTGCTCACCGGCGTGTACACCTCTGTGAAAGTATCTGCATCCACCTCAGAGAATTTAATACCTAATGCTCTAGCACTTTGGTGCGATTCAGTGGAAGAGGTAAAAGGAAATAAACAAACGCACTCATGATGCGTGCACACTTACACAACAGTGGTGTATAAATGTGAAAGAGAAGAGCTCTCGTTGAAGTTGTCAGTGCGAGGGGAGAAATTTTGCTTGCCCTTCGTCACACAGAGGAGATAGACATCTCTGGTCAACGACAAGGACGAAGGCAACTCTACACGGAACGACCGAAATTAGCTTTGCGCTTAATTCGTATTACTGTTTTTGGATTAGTTAATTTTAACAACAAAATTTCCAAAATAACTATGAAATTAGTTAAAATTACCCGGCGAACGACCAAAATTAGGTTGAAGCCGGGTATAAATAAACGACATAAAAAAAGGTATGGGTGTGTAATGTTACGGACACAACTGGATGTCGTGAATACGAATATAACTGAAACGCTAAGAACTTTCGAATATCAATTAGTTGATCACTTGTATTAGTGATGCCAACTTTCCCTTTCTTCACTACTAAAATTTGAAACGATGCTCCTAAACTGAGTCGGTGCTATGCATGTTAGTAGAAAGTTCTTACAACAACTACAAACTCCAACTGGTTGACAAAAGGACCGTAGTACAGGAAAGCAAAATTTCACATAGTTCTTTGGGAATATGTTAATTGTTCCAAAAAGAACTTAATCGAAGAATTCTGAAATTAGGGACTGGACCTGAGTTCAAGAACTGAAATCACTAGCATTAGAAGAAATGGACGATTATCAATCAAAGTTTATCTTTCATACTCGTCCAATAAATAATCGAAACTGATATGTGCCTGACTACCTCAAAACCGTCGTCCGGGTGCGAAAGAGGCAAGCAAGCGTGATGATTTTTTCTCATTATTTCAAAAAGTTTTATAAAACTTTAATTTTGAGTTATTTATGGATATCTCACACTGTTGAAAATTTAATCACAAATTCTTGATCATATTCCCGATAGCTTGTAGAAAAAATTATGCTGTAGGGTTTAGTACATCAAAATATATTCGCGATAAAGTTCTGCCCATTCTTGTACAGGGTAAATTCTGAAAAGGCGCTCCATAGTAAAGTACGTCGTATTCACGACAAAAAAAAGTTGAAATTGAGAATTTACTTTACTGAAAAAAATCTTATTTTTATAGTTGGCGAATATCCTGAACACAAACCAGCAATATTTCAATCCAACACGAAATTCTCATTGACAACTAATTCCGTGACTGATCAGAAAAATTGTCTCTATATATCTATCACCATCATTGCTGAAGGACAGCACAAATAAAACAAAAATTAAATTGCTTTTATTAACAAGTTTATTAGTCAAAAACTCATGAGAAGTGTCAAAGCAAAACAATCCATTAAGGTGAAATGTAGCGGAATGCGAAAATCGCGTTTTTGATCAATTATTCAAAAACTAAACCGATTTTCGAAAAACCAAAAACACTTAAGTTTTCGAAATCAAATTTATCATAACTAAGTATTCTTAGAATTTTTAAATTTTGCTTTGCCGAGCCGTAATTGGTTTTTGAAATGTATAAACGGTTACTGTTCCTTTCCACGGGGATGATTTTAGAACTGAAAAGTAGTGTTTGTAGCAAAATTTCACAAAGAATCTGAAAATGCAACTCAAAATTATGAAATATTAGCCAAAACAACCGAAATTTGAAAAAGTTTACATAAACTTTTCCGCATTTTTTTATTGCTTTCGCGCTGCTGTTTCGTATTGAGGTGGTGTGAGAAATGCACGGTGGGCACGGTGGTATTATATCGTGAGCAAAAATTACATATAAAATAATGACGCGAATTTATGCAGCATTGGGTTTTGTGTTAAAATAAAAACGTGTTGAATACAATAAAATGGGTAAGAAATCGTTTATTTTATAAGTAACTGTCATTTATAATGCTAATAAAGTCCAATTCTGTTGAGCTCAATAAAGCTTGGCTGTGTAATATCGTATAACAGGTATTATTTTAGATTGCAGCAATTTTTATAGCAAAACTATAACTTCATCGTTAACAAGCTTCTGAATGAAATGAATACAAGCCAAGTATTATCGTTCATTAACCTATGATACAAATAATGTGATACAAATTGAGAGTCAGCTTCGAGCCAGTCAGCATGGAAAACTTATTGGAATTCATTGGTTTTTCAATTATTATGAATACAATGAATCATCGCTTGATTTTCCTTCCAAAATCGAATTTCGTGCCCCAAATATGTGCTTGAGAAAAGGTTCACTAAATAATTTTAACTGCATGGTAAGATGAACTCATGCGAGTCAAGTAAATACTTTTACGTAAATTCTGTCTCATCGGCGGGAAGGGTCTGGTGAACTACTGCAAAGATATCGAAAATACTTGAATGTTCGCTTGTCTTCAATCGTTCTTTTGAAGAAGAATCCATGCTTGCTACTAAGCTCAGGCATACACATGGTTAGCAAGTTATTCAATACATATACATATAACCTCATGTTAGTCATTCATAATTACTCATGATTTATAGCTCTAGTGTAAGAGTAATCACTAACAATAACGATTGAATTAGCATATATTCAAAGTGTGAAGGATTCAAAAATCCATTTCGTCCAGTCTTTTTTACAAGCCAATATAACGAGAGGTAAACCCACTGCGCTCAATCGTTGAAAAAAGTTCTTGTTTCTATGTGTCCGTTTTTCTTGGTATGCTTTGTGCGACGATTCGTTCAACTGAAGCGGATGAAATTTTGCGCGCATTTTATGACGCTACATTTCACCTTAAAGCTAAAAAGGGCAGTCTTGTTGAAACTGCTTCCAAATTGTTTTGATGTTTTTCGCGTTATTCAGAAGCTGGCAAGTGTTCTTTGGCGAGACCCGCTGTAGTATTCGTTGAACGTATCGGTCGGTCGTAAATTTCACTTTCAAGAGTATCACATTCAGCTTAATTCTCGACTCTCTCATTGGAATGGAGCAATGAGCTGGGAACCTGAGTATAGTGATTTGATAATTATTCTTCAATATATCGTTCAGATACAGTCTTATTTTGCTAAAGAGAAACGGTTCATTCTTGTCAGCCATGTTTAAGGAGCAAGACTCTTTGCAAGCATATGAGTAATGCCAACAATGTGTGCGTAAAAACGCATTCCGGCGCTTCTTTTTCTGATTTTACTCAATAAATCTTCCATATGGTTGAAAAATAAACCAATCGGTTCATATTGCTTAAAATTGCAATTCAGGAAAATCAAAAATCTTAGTCTAAAACTCTTTCGTTTTCCTTAAAACTGCTCGAGAAAAATTATTTCAGTTTTATCTTACTTCGACTGACACATTTGATTAGCAACAAACACATTCCTATATGGATTTCCTCTTGCAGAAATTATTGTGAAAGCGATGCACTTGTATTCGCTTCGGTTAACAACGAGGTGCACAGCGTTGAGTGTGACAACATTAAAAACAAAATCCCTGTGCACATGGTGGACAATGCCATAGAAGTACGCGTGCATGACCTCCCCCCCCCCCGCAGGCCACCGATCAGTACGTTCGGGAGAATATGTCGCAGTACTGTGACATCCTTTCCATCGAAAGGGAAGTATGGCGGAATTTTTTCCCCGGCATCCGGAATGGCGTGCAAGTTGTGCGTATGCAACTACGTAAGGCAATTCCATCCTACTTCATTTGTGGTCAAAGTGGAACACGTCCGTGTAAAACGTTGATTACCTACGAAAATCAGCTGGTTACATGCCAGTTTTGTGAACAACCTGCACACTACGGTAAACCTTGCAATGAAACTGCGAAAAAGACATCTTCAACCAAAGACAAGGTCAACCGTTCAACAACGAAAACTGTTACTTGAAATTTTACGGTATTGCTTAGTAAAAAGTTTCTTCGACACTAGCTTTCATTGGCTAGTGTGCCCATGAAGATGAAAATCAGGCATAAAAATTTATAGGACATTACTATGAACTCAAAAATAAGGCTATATTTCCAATATACAGTCCCTTGCCATGTTATGTGATCCATGCTGAAAAATTAATATTACTCTGAAATGTTGAAGTTACTGCCAACGATAGAAAATGGTTTTTAAATGTTGGTGCATCACGTCACTGTTTAAAACGTGTATCAACCGTACTTAAGTGAACGGGAGATTCTTCAAATATGTATCCCATAAATAATGTTTCGTTGAAATGTGAAGTTTCTTAGCATGCTCCTACAACCAAGCAAGATCTGAATAATATGGCAAGGGACTGTACATTGGTGACATGTCACAGTCGAAACTATAACGTTGCTAAAACGATTTCTACTAAAAACTAGATAATCTACTCAAGTAGCAAATGTTGAAACTGGTTGAATTTTTCACATGTTGGTTGAATTTTTCATAATGTATGCCGAAATGGCTTAGCAAACCTAATATCGGTCCTGATTTGTTTTATAATAGTTTGCAAGATTTAGTAAAAAACTTGATTTAATGCACCTAGTGGTGTAATCAGTGTTGGTAATTGCCGATAATTTGGTAAAGAGTGGCTGATATTTCTCTACATTGTTTACAACATAGTCAAGCTGGTAGATGATGCTACAAGAAATCGCTGCCTCTCAATGTATGAACCGTGATAGAATTTTTCTACATTTCTTCGCTCAACCTCATACTCTGAGTATTTCACGGCCCTGGCCAAAATAGATAGTTTTTCAATGATCGGCGCTTGCTAGAGTGCGTTCTTTGATACGATAAAAGCTTTCATTAGGCCTTTCTCATATCAATCATATTCTCATATATAATATTTACTGTGTTGGCTTATGGCTCCATTCCTGGCAATGAAAGAGCCGATATTTTAGCCATACGTGGTGCTATTGAGGGTGAAATTTATGAGAGACCGATTACTTTCAACGAATTCTATAGTTCGTCTCCCCAAAGAACACTTGCCAGCTGGCAAGATTCTTGGGATAAAGATGATCTGGGTCGGTGGATGCACTCAATTATTCCGAAAATATCGACAAAGGCATGGTTCAGGGGACTGGATGTGAGTAGGGATTTCATTCGTGTGATGTCCAGACTCATGTCCAATCACTACAAGTGCGACGCACATCTGCTTCGAATTGGGCTCTCCGAGACTAATCATTGTGCTTGTGGCGAAGATTATCGGGATATTGATCATGTCGTTTGGACATGCGTCGAGTATCGTGATGTCAGATCTCAACTAATAAATTCTTTGCGTACCCAAGGTAGACTATCCAATGTCCCAGTTCGAGACATTCTTGCTTGTCGTGACCTTCCATACATGGAACTTATTTATCATTTCATAAAGAAAATTGGAGTTTCAATTTAATAAAGGCTCCTTTTAAGACTTAGTTCTGATTCCAGCTGCGTCCATGAGTTCAACCAATAGCTAAATTATAATATAATAGTAATGATTCAAACAAACTCGAAACAGTTTATGAAATTATCAACAAAATGTCTGAAAATAACAGCTTATTTTATAATTTACAGAAGTTAATCGCTTGGTTCAAAGAATATTTCCGAGTAGATTTCATAATTAATGACGAGTTACATAAGATGATATTGAGGTAATAAGAGGAATATGTTTTAATAAATTCAAATCGTTGTGATTATGTTAGAATCAAATTAGGATAAAAATTTTATGTAAAAGTGATGCTACGACGAAGAAAAACTTATGTAAAGTGCCTTAAGAAATAAACGTATTTATGGAAAAAAAATATTTACTGTGATATTCTATTCAAAATGTTTCTCGTCGATAATTGAAAGAATCGATAAACTTCAGAATTAAATATTAGAAAGACAAGTGATTTCCCCTATTGCAGGTAATTCCGGCTCTGGAACCCGAGAACTGGTATAATCGATGTCGGTTCGTATGGCCATCAACTAACAGGATTCACAAACTCTGCTAGTTTTTATTCAAATTTAGAAGATTTTATACGATTTTGACATCGTACTCCACACTACATTGTAAATATTTGTTGTATCCAAAAATATGCGGTAATTTTTGGTAGTACCATAAGACCTATTATTTTACCTTAAGGGGCGGGTAGGGTCTAACAATGAAGTAAATAATTATTACCATTAATTTTATAGACAAAAAACTTTGTCCGCGTTTTTCTCGAAAGCAGATTTTGAAAGTTCGTGTCCATCGTCATTCAAAAACTACTGCACCAATTTATTTCATATTTTGCACACAATTTTTAAATATAAAAACCAGACCCCAACGTTTCGTTGTTTGTTACTTTGGGGAGGTTTTACAGCTACAAAATAGCGGATTTTTTCGTGAAAAATCGTAGTTTTCACTTTAAACAACCACCAAAAATTAAAAAAAAATCAAACAGGAATGTTGGGGTTGAGAAAAACATCTAGTCTATCTATGCTGCTTTGATTTGTTGACTTCTTATCAGTCTGCGCTGAGATACAGTGGACACCGCAAATCATGATTTTTAAGAAGCGTCCTCAAAAATATCTCTTCATCGACTTCTTCTCAATATTTTTCCACGAAAAAATTACAAAATGTTGTTCGAATGATGCTTTTTATAAAACAAATGATCTCAAATTTAAAAAACCTGTTTTAATCCACCTAGTGGTGTAATGATGCCTTTCTCATATCAATCATACTATCATATATAATACTGTGGTATTCTTCAAAATAATTTTCTTCGATTCCTAAAAACAATAACCGAAATCGGTTTGTTTGACCGTCTGCTGATAAAACAACTATTAATTGGAGAAGATTTGAGGTCGATTTACTAAACTTTTTACGGTTTTTCGTCCTTTTCAGTGATGGTATACAATTTTTAACACACTTTACCCTATATTTCCGGATCCGGAAGTCGGATCCAGATGAAATTCAGGAATTACGTATGGGACCACAGGACCTTTCATTTGAACCTAAGTTTATGAAAATCGGTCGCGCCATCTATGAGAAAAGCTAGAAAACATATTTTCATTTTTTTGCACATTTTATCCCATAACTCCGGAACCGGAAGTCGGATCCAAACAATATTCAGGAAATTTGTATGGGACTACAAGACCTTTCATTTGAACCCAAGTTTGTGAAAATCGGTTCATCCATCTCTGAGAAAAGTTAGTGCACTTCTTTTCACAATTTTTTGCACATTTTACCCCATAATTCCCGAACCGGAAGTCGGATTCAAATAATATTCAGGAATTTTGTATGGGACCACAAGACCTTTCATTTGAATCTAAGTTTGTGAAAATCGGTTCAGCCATCTCCGAGAAAAGTTAGTGCAAAAAAACGTTACATACACACATACGCACATACACACACACACACACATACACACACACACACACACACACACACATACACACACACATACACACACAGACATTTTGCGTACTCGACGAACTGAGTCGAATGATATATGACACTCGGCCCTCCGGGCCTCGGTTCAAAAGTCGGTTTTCACAGTGATTGCATAACCTTTCTATATGAGAAAGGCAAAAATATCGTTATCTTGTAACCTGTAAACGTTTGCATAATTGCGGGGTACTGTAGAAATGAACTGGTTCGACATTAAAAAGGAGGCCTTTTATGCCCATCCCGGAACGTCCAGACCAGGCGTTGGGATTTTGGGCAAGTTTTCTTCAGGAACCGCCAAAGCCATTGTATAACCCATTTGCAGCCGTAGTTCTTCAAACGTAAACAAAAACACTCATTAAAATGTACCGGAAAACCGCAACGGTAAAAGACGGCAAAAAGTCCGCACTAAAAATTTAACCGTTAATAATTACAACCCTGAACAGCAGACCTCATCAGTCCCCAAAGGATTTTCGTCACCACAGAACCACAGTATCCGGCTTAGAATTGAGAGAGAGAGAGAGAGAGAGAGAGAGAGAGAGAGGCCAGTTTAATTGGAGAATTGGTTTCCCGGGGCAGGTTCCCTTGAAGATATCTCTTTTTCAAGCCAGAAAATCCAACGGGTAAGTGTCGTGGTGACCGTGTCCTCCCAAGGTCGGATGCCGACCCTGAGAAAATAATTTTTTAAATTGAGCTAGCTGGGTCGTGCACATAAGTGTTACTTTCAACACATACATATACACACACATGTACACGCAAAACTTGCAGTAATTATCACGAAACTTGAAAAATTCAACATGGTCGTAGCGCCTACAGAACTCAATCAATGCTTCATGCTATAACGAGCAGACCTGACATCACGTTTGGTAGAGATTAAACTGAATTCAAGTTCATCAAATGATTCTTTCGTAGAAATATGTTACCACTTGAGCAACTTGTAACTTATACATGCACAGTGTTCAATTTTATAAATTCGATAAAAAAAAAACAACAAAGCGTTAAACATCGTGTTTCGAATGACCTAAATAACCCAATTCATTATATTTTAAAGTGTGTTTAAAACACTGTTAATTTCATTGGAAAATATGTATATGTATTACTTTATTTTAGATTTTTCAATCTCAATTAGATAAAAATGAATTTTAAAATTCGTAAATATGATAGAGTACAATTTTTTGTATATTTTACATAACTTTCAGATGTTCCTTATTAGAAAAGAATGGGTTTTTACCACTTTTTATAAATATAAAAAAATAATATAGAATTCACTCAAATTTTTCTAAGGTTCATATAGATTCCATGTTTCATATTCAAATCGATTCATTTTGGTGAACTGAGCAAATGCTGTGTGTGCAAAATAAAAAGGCGTGGATCTCAAAGATTACTGGACCTGATTTGACCCACCTAGTTGAAAAGAAAGGTCTTCCTGGAAGTATGAAGCATCCCCTTCAACGAATCCATCAGTATCCCCTATAGAACAAAGTACACCAACTGAAGTTAACAACTTACCCTCCAACCAACCAGCAACTGCAACCAATGTACCATAAGGCGCATCTACAGCAGCTAGCAACGAACTCAAGACTGCGAACAGTAAGGAAAACGAAAAGAACAATACCACCGATGCGGCAATGGATGATGAGACGAACCACGAACAAAGTGCCCCTCAATTCTCGCAGGAGGGAAATGGAAGCTCCGGCTGCTCGGCCATTCATGGAAGTTGACCATCAATGTCAATTTCCCTCTCTGAGCAGCCTAGATAGCCGTGTAGTGTCGGTAGCGGTTTCCCAACTGGCCTAGAATAACGCTACGGTCCACCTGTACCGGTGGTATAAGTCCACCAAACAGGTAAGCCGTGTGGCATCCGGCGGAATTATTTTTTACCAAGAATTGATCCACTGGTTTCCTGTTCCATGTCGTAAAAGGCCACAAAAATAGGAACTCCTAAGTCAAGGTGTATTTCCGTGCCGATGGCTGAATGGCTGCAGGAGGTTAAACAATGCAGTCGTGAACGGAATATCTTGGGATTTTCCCTTACTGTGTTAAGCGAAGCTCTGGCACAGTGGACGACTTCTTTCTTCGCAACTCGTGGGATTTAAATGATTAAAACATTAAAAAAAATCCTTACATGGTTCGCTATAGGCGATTATAAGCCAATATATTTGGTTTCTTGTAGTTGTTGTACGGTAAGTGCTGGAGGTGGAGTGTTCGTTACTTTAATTGATAATGGTTAGAGTAGCACAAATCAATCTCCAGCATAAACGTACAGCAACCATGAACCTATCCAGACTTCTGCAAGAAGGTAAAGCTTCTTTAGCTTTGGTTCAAGAACCATATTTCAAAAAGGGAAACTTCTACGTTGGAAAATTGTTAAACCCAGTCTTTGTTGCCTTCAACAAGACCGGAATGACTAATCCACGTGAAATGCCTCGAGCATGCATACTTGCAAATAGTGCTCTCGATGTTTCTCTCATATCGGAGCTCACAACTCGGGATATTTGTGCTGTCACAGTTGGTATGACTACTGATGGCATAGACAGGAAATATGTCTATTGTTCGGCATATTTGCCGCATAACCAACCTTCGCCAAGCGATGACTTCAAAAAGGTTGTATGATACTGCTGCAAAAGTGATTTACCGCTTGTAATCGGCAGTGACATAAATGCTCACCATATCATTTGGGGCAGCACAGATATAAATTCGAGAGGCTCTGATATGATGGAATTTGTGAGCAGTACAAACCTGCACATAGTCAATGCAGGAAACCGTCCAACTTTTGCGAGATCTGGAAGAGAGGAGGTTTTGGACGTAACTCTCTGCTCTGATAGAATTGCGCATGAGTTGGTGAATTGGCTCGTCTCCGATGAGCTCGAACCTTCGTTGTCTGATCATAAGTACATATTCTTTGATCATTCAAACGTTAAATTTGATATTATCACATATCGTAATCCCAAATCTACAAACTGGAACCTCTATGAAGAGGGCTTGGCGACTAGATTTTACGGGTACCAACCAACAATTGAAACCCCAATTGATTTGGAAAATGTTGTCGACGAGACAAATTCACTCATAGTTGCAGCATATGAAGAGGCTTGTCCACTTCGGATTGTGCGAGCTACTAGAGGAACTCCTTGGTTGAATGCTGAACTTGCTAGACTAAGGAAACTATGCAGAAGAGCTTGGAACCACCGACGCAGAAATGGGTCGGAGGCATTCGTGTCGGCTCGAAGGGCTTACAAAAATGCTCTTCGATCGTCTGAGCAAAGTGGTTGGAAAAGCCTCTGCACAAATGTCTCTAGTCTCAACGAGGCTAGCAGATTAAATAAGTTACTTTCGAAGTCTAAGGACTTTAATGTGTTTCTTAAGAACTTCAGATGGTGAACACTTGTCTGATGAAGGTGATGTACTTCACTATCTTTTTAACACTCACTTTCCAGGATGTATGGATCCATCACCGACAGCTCTTCCCGAGACTTTTTCAGGTAGTTACGATTCTTGGGCCCTTGCTCGAAGCGTTGTGACGATTGAATCGGTCAAATGGGCAGTTGAGAGTTTTGCTCCGTACAAGTCTCCTGGAAAGGATGGAGTTTTCCCAGTGTTACTGCAGAAAGGGTATGAACATTTCAAACATGTTTTGAAGAAAATACTTACTTTTAGTCTTGCGACAGGATATATTCCAAGAGCCTGGCAGGAAATAATTGTCAAATTTATTCCCAAAGGCGGTCGCGACACTTATGAGGAAGCGAAGAGTTTCAGGCCTATCAGTCTAAGCTCATTTCTTCTTAAAACAGTGGAACGCATAGTCGATCACTATATCAGGAATGTTAGTTTGGGCGTGCATCCGCTACATGGAATGCAACATGCTTACCAGCGTGGAAAGTCCACTACAACCCTGTTACATGATGTTGTGTACAACATTGAAAAAGCTTTCTCACAAAAGCAATCTTGCTTGGGAGTTTTCCTAGATATTGAAGGTGCCTTTGATAACGTGTCTTTCAATTCAATTCTGGAAGCAGCCCGTGGTCATGGCATACCTTCAAGTATCACAAATTGGATACACGCAATGCTTAGCAATCGACTTCTTTGTTCTTCGCTTCGGCAAGCAGAGATAAGAAAGCTGAGTGTCTGTGGGTGTCCTGAAGGTGGTGTACTATCCCCACTTTTATGGAACCTAGTCGCTGATGGTTTGTTAAGGAAACTTAATAACCTTGGATTTCCGACTTATGGTTTTGCCGACGATTATCATATATTGATGACCGGTAAAAGCATTAACACTCTCTTTGATTTAATGCAGCAAGCCCTGCGATCTGTTGAACAATGGTGTTGTCAGGTTGGATTATCTGTAAATCCGGGCAAAACATCAATGGTGCTTTTCACTCATCGTAGGATAATCACAGGAGCTCGTCCGTTACAGTTCTTCGGTTCAGAGGTCACTGTGTCGATCAAGTCAAATACGTCGGGGTTATTCTTGACTCAAAACTGAATTGGTCTGCTCACATTGACTTCAGAATTAAAAGAGCTTGCATGGCTTTCGGCCAATGCAGACGAGCTTTTGGAAAATCATGGGGACTCAAACCCAGATATATTCATTGGATCTACACAACTATTGTTAGACCAATTTTAGCATATGGATGTCTTGTATGGTGGCAGAAAGGAGAAGTCGCGACAGTTCAGTCAAAGCTAAATCATCTCCAAAGGATGGTCCTAATGGCGATGACAGGAGCATTCACAACAACTCCTACTGCTGCTCTAGAGGCGCTACTGTGCATTAAACCACTACATGTGTTCCTAAAACAAGAAGCATTATCTTGTGCATATCATCTTAAGGTTACAGGGCTTTGGAACAGTAACCCATTAGATTATGCTACCAGCCACACTCGCTTGTGGTCTCAAATGGTTACGTGGGATAAGTATTTACTCGCTCCTAGTGACCTAACTCTCACATGCAGTTTTCCTTTCAAAACATTCAATGTGAGCTATCCTTTTCGTGAGGAATGGTTGTCTGGTTGTCTGGAACGACAACTTGATGAACACATAGTTTGTTATACGGACGGTTCTCTGTTGAATGGTCGTGCTGGTGCTGGTGTCTACTGTCGTGAAATGAGGCTGGAGCAGTCTCATTCACTTGGTAGATACTGTACTGTGTTTCAAGCAGAAATCTACGCGATTCTGTGTGGAGTACAATCGGCACTTCAGCAGAGGATCTGTGGTAAGCGAATTTATTTTTGTTCCGACAGTCAGGCAGCCTTAAAAGCACTCAGTTCGAATGACTCACGGTCGAATCTAGTGATCGCATGTCGAACTCAAATTGAAGACCTCAGCATTTCAAATGCTGTTTACTTCTTATGGGTACCCGGCCATTCTGGTATTACTGGAAATGAATGGGCTGATGAGTTGGCTAGAGCTGGTGCAACGAATGATTTCGTTGGTCCTGAACCAGCTTTACCACTTTCAACTAGTTGGATAAAGCACAAGATTCGTTCTTGGGCTGTATCCAAACATGCCAGCTACTGGCGCAGCTTGCGAACTTGCGCTCAGACAAAAGCATTTCTACCAGATTTAAATCTGAAAATGTCAAAGTGTCTACTGCATTTCTCCAAGCATCATTGCAGTATTCTGGTCAGAGCTCTGACTGGACATTGCAAACTCAATTATCACATGGCTACTATTCAACGTGCTGAGTATTATTCGTGTGATTTGTGTGAATGCGATTATGGTACTTCATATCATCTGATATGTAACTGTCCCGCATTGACGCAGCTACGTATCCGGGTTTTTGGTTCTCCATACATGGTTGAGTCTGTGTATGCGGAGCTAAAATTGAAGGATATTCTCTCGTTTCTTACCCAATGTGGTAAGGAGCTATAGTCAGAAGGGTTCATCGTTCTTCCTGGAGTGAATGAATCCCTTCTGTATTCACCTTAAATAGGGTTTAGCAGATTGTTTGGCATCCTTTAGGGGGTGCCGATTTACTTCTGCTCGTACATACTGCGAATCGTTCTGCATTCTTCCGGGAGTGCAGAATGGTGTCGCTTTTGTAAGATCTTCAAATTCTCTCGGGGGTTGGAGGTTTTATTAACAGCAGACTGTTCGGGACCTCGTAGAGGTTCAGAATTTACTTCTGCTTCCACTAAATGTGATCCTCAGCAGATTGTTCGGCATCCCTTAGGGGTGCAGAATTTACTTCTGCTTTTATGTGTTTTTGTGTCGTCAATTTTTCCCATCCTCCTAGTCCAACCCTTACCATTTCCTTTCAATCCTTCCCTCTTATATATCGGGAAAATGATGCTAAAAACAAATTGATGGCAAGGCACAAATCTCCAAATATCAAGGGGAACGTGCCATTCGAGCCAATTTGTTCTGATTCCTGATTCCCCTATAAAAAGGGAGACAACGGGATCCTATACAAAAAAATAAAAATCGATTCAATCGGCCACGTAAAGCTTGTACGCAAATAGGCCTGAATAAAAAAATCCCTTAAATAAAAAAACATAGATTGTAAGAATCAGTGAACTATTCTTGGAGATATTGATATATTTGTAGGGTCGATTTTCCCACCAAATGACAATAGTAGTTTGAGCACAGTATAATGAAATGACGCTTGGAATCGAAATTAGACACAATATCTACGACAATCGTTTCTGAGTATTATTCAGCATTGTATTTTGGTTTGATTTGTTTTTAGAACGGTTCCTTCCTGGCAACATAATTTTTCGATTTTAACGCATTAAACCTTATACTGAAATGTATCAATTATCTTCGAATTCATAGTGATAACCCCTATATATTTTTATTGATAAATTGATAGTAACTGTCTTCAACTACAGTCACCAAAAAACGAAATTTTTTTTTACTCATTCAATAAATTCAAAAAAACTAAGTATATATATTGAAATTGTCCTCTTCATATCAGTAAATATTTTGTCCTATTTATTTCAGTAAAGCAATCAATGCTAATTTTTTGCTAATCACAAGCGACAAGCGAATATTGATGCACAAAACATGTGGATCGATAAAAATGGTATTATATCATTACTAGGTGAATAAAGCACGTTTTATTTTCACAGAATCAATATTGTTCAATGAAAAACGTTTTTTTCATTCATTGTGTTTCTTTTTTAATTTTCCAATTGTAAATCATCAAATCGATATAAAAGCCATCGCATAACATTTCGGATTAGCGTATATTGATATGTTAAACTTGTTTATTAGAAATTAAATTTGATATGTTTTTGTAAGATAGAAAGTCAATTCGTTTTGATGTGATGTAGTAAATCCAGCAGGCTCTGTTGTCGTATTTTCGCTACTTTTATCTCTGCTTTTGAAAAACGATTGTTGGGAAAGTTTTCTGTAAGAGCTGAACAATGTTTTTTTA
The DNA here is from genome assembly GCF_030247185.1 of Malaya genurostris. NCBI lineage: Eukaryota > Metazoa > Arthropoda > Insecta > Diptera > Culicidae > Malaya > Malaya genurostris. The sequence goes on along the minus strand of NC_080571.1, from coordinate 124,012,190 downwards.
AAGAATTTGTTTCCAATAAGTTTCACAATCGATTTTTCATATGCTCGTTTAACTATGAACCAAGCATAACGTAACAATTTGGTTGTTATTTTAGGAAGTTTCACAATTAAGTGTCCGAAGTTCATATAATCGTTCGTGGAACGTATACACTCAAAGAGTTGCATATTTAAATTCTCTCAAACAAATATCAGTGATTCTCGATCATACGAGATATTAATTGACAAGTTTCACAGTTGTTATTCATACCAACTGAAGCGCTTACTGACTTGTTGTACTACATAAAAAGTGTTATTTTCCTGAAACACAATAGTTTCTAGAATTCACAAAATACAGAGCAGAAATAAACGTGTTACTTGGTTATGAGACGTTTTCAAGCAGCTCAGTATTCTTGTATTGTAAAACAACTCTCAATTTCGAAAATTCCACGCACCACCCTCATTTGTAAAATAGTACGATAGTCATTTTAAATTATCTGTATTTAGTATATGATTGACTAAGTACATTTACCAAATAAAGTAATGAATGTAACGAGATAATTCTTACCTCAAAATGTTGATGAATGTTCTCCATAAAGCAATTACTATTCCAACCTAATCATCCCTGAAGCAAAGCAACATGAAACCAGTATTTGTATTTTGCACTTCGTAAGAACATTATTTGTTGCACCTACTGCAAACATATTCAATCATCTAATATAAATACACTTCTTGAGAAAACTAGCTTCAAACATTTTCATTGCAATCATTTTCCCACATATTCCTTGCGAAGTGCATTACCTCATATGAATACAGACATGTACATTCTGTATGCTGGAAGCCCGACGAGAAGAGAAAATATATTCACAAGAGGAAATCACGGGCGGAAGTCAAGAGACCAAAGAGACAAATTGTGCGCTGGCGGTAAACGTCTTCTCATCACCGAGTGACGTTTTGGGATAAAACACTGTTCCAAACATGACTGCATAATTTTCATTCGCTCGAAGTAAAACTTCCGAGTTACATCGTTTCGCGGCGCTTTTCAACCTACTGACAGAGAAATTTGCACTTCTGAGTCCATGTAGCAAGCTACTATAGTATTGCTGCATATCTACTTCGTACTCCTAATAAATAACGTGTCCCATGTGTGCCTTATGTATCTCCGAGTTCTAGTTTTGATTTTTCACGACGAAGCCATTGATGTATTGGCTTGAGAAAGAAAGATCGTTGCCGGTTCAGTGGAATTCGATGCAACTGAAAATGTGTAATTGTGAAAAAGGTAAAATTTTATCACTTTTTCATAGATGTTTCCTTATATACTCCATACAGTTTTTCAGTTTATTGTACATAGTCTACCGTTTGCTTCATCAAAATTACACAGTTAGAAAAAAACTTGTGATTTTACATCTTATAAAATGCACATAAACAGAGCATCGCAGTTCACTTAATTTTACGTTCAAGAACAAAAACAAAAAAACTGATGGCGACTGCGGCAACTTGAACCGAGAATCATTGGATCACAAAGTATGTCCGTCAACCGTCTGAGCCACAGAAGCACATATCTGATTGACAGGTTAATAGTGCATATAAAAACATGTACACGGAAAAGCCAGTGATCGCGAAACAACTAAAATATTGTTTTTATGAATTTGGTTAAAATTGCAATTTCATACAACCTAATCGGAAAATGAAACATTCCAAGGATGTGTCACTCATGCAACTGAGCAATGACACACACTCAACAAAGTTAATTGAATTAATGCATCAGAAGATTAAAATTTACAGAGGGAATTCACCAGTAAAATGTTCACAGGCCAAGAAATTTTTCCTCCACTTGCAAAATGGTTTGCTGGAATAGCTTTTTTGATTCCGTTTTCATGAATGTTGCTTATAAGCCTAACGCTACAGTTGCACTTTAAAAAAAATACAAAAAAAATTTAAACGTTAAGCGTTTTTAATTGAATTGACATGAACTGTCCGAAAATACATTACTCGCAGATGAAATTAAAACATTTATACTGCATATCGAATATCGATAATAAACATGATAAACTTGTTTTACAATTAACTCTTGTATTCTTCTGCATATTTTCACTTACATGAAAGGGCCACTATGTAACTGACATATATAACGTTCATTAGCCATTGAAAATTTTCAATATAAAGCGTTTCTGGTGAAATGAAGAGGATTTTCTTTCTGCGTTTTCCAGTTTTCGTTCTCCGTCAAGTGACAGCATTTGAATACAGCATTTTCGTTTACCTGTATTGTTATGAAAAAATTAACAGTTATGTTAGTTAAATCAACAACAAATGTATATTACAGTCGGAAATCATTACAAATAGAATTTTCCGTCATTTGCAAACTTATATTCTTACGAATAACATCGTATGTGTGTAGTTTTGTGGTATTCCTGCTCTTCCTCACACTCCATTTTGCTAGATTTACATATGTTATGTACAAAGGGGAGTCAAGGAAATATTTTTTTTTTGAAATTTTTTAGTTGAATTCATAACATCTCAAAAACGTTTTGTTAAAATTTGAAGTCGATTAGAGCAAAATTAACGAAGTTACGAGTGATTTTATACCTGTTGAATTTTTATACATATCCGACTCGAGCGCCCTATTGTTACCTGGGAGATGTTTCGGTCACTGTATAATGCCTGATATTACTGATATTACAAACGTTCTTATACTTAAACTGTATAGAGTATACAATTGAGTATATCAGTAATTATTGAATCAAGTAGATGCGCTTAAGGGTTCTCCCCACTATTTTCTTTTTTTAAAAGTCATTGCAACTCATAACATCTAAATACTCTTTTTATGTACATAGTTTACGAGGTAACGCTGGAGAGCTAAAGAAAAGTGTTAGAATTTATGGAAAACCAACTATCGAACGGAGCCATTGAGATCCATAGTGTTATCTTCCAATCGACTCAGCTCGACGAGATCAGAAAATGTCTGTGTATGTTTGTGTGTATGTGCACTTTTCGAAGATATTTTTACCGCTCAATTTTCTCAGAGATGACTGAACCGATTTCAACGAATTTAGGCTCGTTCAAAAGCTACTGTCGGGCCATTGATCAAGTTCAAAGATCAAATGCCTGCGACTTTTGGTTCCGGAGATATGATGGTATAAGTGACGTTACCGACAAAACACGTTGTTTCTTACCGTTCTTATATAAGGGTGCCAATATTTTGGGATCACCTCTGATTTCGTAAAGCGGTAGTGCTCAAAAGTTAAAGCTCCTCGAAAAAAGTTTCCATGCTAAATTTGAGCTAAATCGGGTATGGGAAAAGGGTGCTGCTCGACGGTTAAGGTTTGAACATTTTCTATCTTGAAAAATCACCATAGCGAGGAGTACATGAAATTTCCGAAGTCGAATAAAATTTTTTTTTGCCGAAATAAAAAAATAATTTTGAAGAAATCTATTTTCTTTGACTTGAGATTCTTTCCATGTCCCAGAAAGTCGAATTTTTCAATAAATGTTGTTTTTCGAGATGACACTAAATTTCGACGTTTAATGCAATTCTAGGACTTTTGGCATCAAAATTTGTTTTCGATTTCGGAAATTTCACACGGAAAGACCAACATCAGCATTTTGGCGGAACAATTAGTTGATTTTCTGATTTTAGTTAGTTATTTTTTGAGACAACTGAAAAAATCTTACTTCTGCTAATTTATATTTTTTAATTCTCATTCCCTTAATAATAACAAAATGTTTGTTGAACTGGCTATTTATTTAGTTGAATTCACCAATTCAACGTGCTGTCATTTCTTAGCTAAGGCACACTTCATTTCCATTAAACTAATTTTTTAGTTGAATTAGAGAAATAAAACGTTATTTTCAACCAACATAAATGGTTGAATTGGCTTCTGCTATTTGCTGCTATGTGGTGCACTGTCACCGAAAAAACGTTAACACCGTAATGACTACTAGCCACCAGATGGCACACTGCTACCGAACAAAATTTCTGTCGCGGTTGGCAGGTATAAATACGATGTTGTATTGAAGAAAAAGACATAAACGAAACATAAAATTCTTTTTAAAAATTTTTCTTCTAAAACACTGTTTTCTTCAGAGTCGATTTTGCGAAGTCGAGCAAAATCGACTCTCTCACCGAAAACTTTGAACACTCGGGAAACAAAAACCGTATACAATACGGCGTAGCCCGGAAGGTTTGAATATACAGAAAACATCATTTGACATATACAATGAGAGTGCAACATTTGAAACTCACTTCACTGTTCCGCGTAAAAACATTATTACGCACAATCGCTTCAAATGCGCACAAATTAACAAATTTACATATCAGTTTAAAACTTATATGTGGATATATCGTAACACATGCGACAAACATCAAAACAATTTGCAAGCAGTTTCAACAAGACTATCCTTTTTAGCTTTTCAATAGATTATTTTGCTTTGACACTTCTCATGAGTTTTTGGCTAATAAACTTGTTAATAAAACCAATTTCATTTTTGTGTTCTTTGTGCTGTCCTTCAGTAATGATGGTGATAAATAAAAAGAAACAAATTTTCTGATATTAATAACAAAATTAGTTGTCAATGAGAATTTCGTGTTGGATTGAAATATTGATGGTTTTTGTCCAGGATATTCGCCAACTAAACACATTCTCTAAAAATAAGAGTTTTTTCCAGCAAAGTAAATTCTCAATTTTAACTAATTTCATAGTAATTTTGGAAATTTTGTTGTTAAAATCAACTAATTCAAAAACAGTAATACGAATTAGGCGCAGAGCAAATTTCGGTCGTTCCGTGCATGTACTCCTCGCTATGGAGATTTTTCAAGATCGAATAATTTCACACCTTAACCGTCGAGCAGCACCCCTTACCCATACCCGATTTAGCTCCAATTTTGCATGGAGACTTTTTCAAAAAAAATTTCGTTTTCGGAAATTTCATGCACTTACCCCTACGATGTTTTTCAGGATCTATGAAAATTTAACTAAGTGGATTAGGGAAGGTTTTTCATTCAGATTAGCATCACTCTTCTTATACAAATAGGCAACGCAAATGTCAAGTGCTTGGTTCGAGAAATGATACCGAGTATGTGACATAAATATAGAAGCATGCATTTGTGAACCACTCGAATCAATCTTAATTAATCGGTGTTTTTTTAAATTTGTCAATCATTTTCATTTTACAATAACAAATTAGCTGATTAGTGCTAGAAGTGTTAAAAGTGCTATTCCTTGAAAAATGTATCGCCAAGCATAAAAATTTTCAAGTATCCGTTGCTGAGAATTCACCACGAAAAAACAAACCATTATGCCGATCAAAGCGTCATCTGCTTATAGCGGTTGACGTTCTCAAATTTAAGTTTATTATCGATATCGTTGTCTTGGACGAACTGAAAGGGGAAATACAGGATATTGGTGAGATCATTCATTTGTAACCATTGCATTTTTTAAATTATTTATGTCACTGTTTTATAATTTGAAAAATAGAGGAATATACTAAATAAATAAGATAAACTTAATCGATGAGAGTGATACATCATCGTGTAAGTGTTATGCCTACACTGTGTATGCAGCCAACGAAACTCGCACAAAAAGGAAAGCGTACTTTCTCTTAGTGTCGAATAGACAGACTTTGAGTGTGTGTTTGTGGAGAGTGCGAGTGAACCACATTCTCTTCGCATGAATCGCGCTCTCGCCTAAATACATCAAAGTGAGTGCTGGTGAGCGAACACTTCTGTAATTTAATTAATAAATTTACAGAAGGCATCGTTGGTCTTTCTATGAAAATCTTTTTCGCAGCAAGGGAAAACGAAATTTCAACGATAATTTGTATTTTTGAAGATATGCGTGCCCCACACCAGCGTGCTCACTCAGACAATTTCAGATCTCTACTCTAGAAATTTGGTGTGATCCTGTGCTAGAGGTAAAAGAAAATAAACACGCGCTCTCATGAGGCATGCACACCTTTTATAACAGTGGTGTATATGTGTGAAAGAAAAGAGCTCTCGTTGATGTTGTCAGGCCGTGGGGAGAAATTATACTTACTCTTCGTCACTCAGAGAAGATGGACATCTCTGAAGAACAATACGTTTAAGATATTTGATATTTGGAGATTTGTGCCTTGCCATCAATTTGTTTTTAGCATCATTTTCCCGATATATAAGAGAGAAGGATTGAAGGGAATCGGTGAGGTTTGGACTAGGAGGATGGGGAAAATTGACGACTCAAAAACACAAAAAGCGGAAGTAAATTCTGCACCCCTAAGGGATGCTGAACAATCTGCTGGGCATCACATTTAGTGGAAGCAGAAGTAAATTCTGAACCTTTACGAGGTCCCGAACAGTCTGCTGTAAAACCTATTTAGGTGTGTTACTATGTGCGTTCTTTCTGATGAACGCTGCACAGTTAATAAAACCTCCAATCCCCGAAAGGATTTGGAGATTTTACAAAAGCGACACCATTTTAAACCTGCCTAACTGTCGGAACAAAAATAAAATTCGTTTACTACAGATCCTCTGCTGAAGTGCCGACTGTATTCCACACAGAATCGCGTATATTTCTGTTTCTAACACAGTGCAGTATTTACCAAGTGAATGAGACTGCTCTAGCCTCATTTCACGACAGTAGACACCAGCACCAGCACGACCATTCAACAGAGAACCGTCCGTATAACAAACTATGTGTTCATCAAGTTGTCGTTCCAAATAACCAGTCAACCATTCCTTACGAAGAGGATAGCTCACATTGAATGTTTTTTTTTGTGTCCGGGATAAAAATTAAGTCTTATATTTTTCTATGAAACACAGTCAGTTTCAATGCGCCCGTCAATGCTAATGCTAATACTAGTTTTTATTTTACAATTATAAATTGACTGATTTTTATCGCAAATTATAAAAAAAAATGGCAAAAAAGCATTTTGCTATATTTTTTTAATTGTGTAGAAACTGAAACAAATTCGATTCTGCTATGTTCGATAGTTTCAACCGCAAAGGATCGTACTTTCAACGTAAGCCTTTTTGTTGTGCTTTCGAAGGGTCAACAATTGGAATAGTTTCATTGGGAAGGCAGAAAAAGGAACGAGTGCTTCATCAGTGTCACCTACAGCATTCATCGGAGCTTTTTGGACGTCTTGAGCAGTGTACTAGTGAAGGTGCTTATCAAAAGTGACACTCCCTAAGCACTCGATGGAGATTGCCAATAAAAATGCACAGACAGAGATGGGGAAAAAAGAAAAACGACAATCCATCAACCTGCTAAGATACTGGTAACGTAGACCTTTTCTTTACTTTAGTTGGTTCTATGTCATGCTGAATGAATCCCAAGTTCTGCGCATTTTTGGTCATTGATTTTAACCATTTCTTCGACGCAGTGGATCGGTGAGTAGTGTTAGATATTGTTTGGCCTTCAATCTAGGGTCTACCGCTAATATGTTATCCACTCGACCGATACGTAGTGTCAAATTAAATTACTAACATATCATGGCATCTTACAGTAGAGTTTATTTAAGCCTTAGCTTACAATAGGGATCTGCCAAGAAGTCTTATATCAATGGTTTTTGAATTCTTGTCGGAAATTTGTGTTTTCCCCATAGGCAAATCAGATTTTTTAACAATTTTATTCTATTCTTAACATAATAATATGCAACATTAAATATAAAGCGAAGTTATAAAACACGCTGATATACTGTCATAGATTTGCCAATTAACCTTCAGAGAAAATATGCAAACCGCTCTTAGAATTTTACTTCACTCATTCCCAACATAACACAGGGTTCCAGCAACTTATTCCGATCTACCGATCCGTAGTACTGAAGACGAAAGGGGGATTTTTTCAAAACACTGTTCCAGCAACCAACGTTGGCACTGACAGGTTTGATATCGGTAATACACAAGTATAAGAGCTTTCAGTACCTTTTTGATTTACGAATTTCAATTTGTTAGCTTAAAATCAGAGCTAGAACACATTCCTCCAATACAAGTTGAAGTGAAACTCTGCTCAATTGTCGCAGATAAAACAAGAATGAACTGTTGGAACTCTTTCGGAAGCCCAAGCCCAAGCGAGAGAACCTTTGATTTAGTAACAGTAGTAAATCAACTATTCAGGACACGTCATTTGTCTCAAACTTTTCGCTTCCTTAGCTTTAGCCGCATTGATTCTTTCATAAGGAGTGTGAGCATACTTGATTGGAGTTCTCTTTGGTTACTTTAGTATCTACGCGAACATAACTGAAACATTTTCGTCTGGGATTTAAATAATCAGTTATAGGTTTTGAGTACATTCATGAAAAATTGTGTTTTTGTTCACGGTAGATAAATCATAATTCAATCGAGGGAGGTAATGGAGGTAAATTTAATGTAATTTATCTCTCTTTGCTTTGCAATTATGGACTGTTGATTTTTTATCGGAAAAACACTTGATAATGATTCACACTTTTACAGCACGTGATCGAATTGTACCTATTTTCCATCCAATCGAAGATAGTAGCATTAAATTAAAACGAAAACCTGTTGGGAATTGATTACATCATGTCTAAGAGGCACATTAAATGCACCGAACCAAGGTACCTTCTAAGCATTTGTTCACTAGGTATATTAAATAATTGAGGTACGGGGACGGGTATAGCGTGATGGGTAAGTCGATGCCTTTCACGCAGCCCGCCTGGGTTCGATTCCCAACCCCGCACATAGGGTCAGAAAGTTTTACTGGCCCGAAGAGGCGAATGACATTAATGTTAAAACCTCTATAATTGAAACAAAAAAAAAATTGAGGTACGATAATTATCAACACCCCTTTCCGTTAACCGGTTCGAATAGTCAAATGAAGAAAGAATTATTTAGTTCACGGTATACCCGAGACACCAACGGTTAACTCTGTTAATATGCTCAAATTGGATTGCTCTGTTAGAAGATAAGAGTTAAGTTTTCCGCTTGCTTAAATTACCTCTGTAACGTATCACCATTACATTCTACGCTCATCGTTGAGTGTTATTATTCTGTAATTTTCATGTCGGGTTTCCACCAAATAGTGTCCAGTTAGCTGATTGTCACTAAAAGAATATACACAAAATGACAGCAATTATATTGACCATTACCTATATTATGATGTTGAATCAATTGTTGCAGATTTTTCTAGCATGAAAAATATAATGTTATACCACGTGGACTCTTATTTATTTTCTGTCTTTTCCTGGCCAAATTCCATTTGTATTGATTTTAAGCGCTGCAAAGTTAGACCAGCAGCAACCGAAATTGAAATCTTGCTTAAGGAACGAATGCATCTAAACGTTAATGATGTAAGTGAGATTCTATTCAACAAGGCATCTAACTGTGTGTACATTATGTTCAAACGTGAAAAAGATGCAATTGCATTTGCTTCGGTTAATAATGGGGTGCACAGTGTTGATCATGACAATGTTAAATTTAAAATCCCTGTGTGCATGGTGGACAATGCCATAGAAGTACGCGTGCATGACCTTCCCCCGCAGACCAGCGATGGGTTCTTTCGGGAAAGTATGTCGCAGTACGGTGAAGTTCTTTCCATCGAAAGAGAAGTATGGCTGAATTTTTTTCCGGGTATCCGAAATGGCGTGCGAGTGGTACGTATGCAACTACCTAAAGCAATTCTATCTTATATCATTTGTGATCAAGACGGGATGCATCCGTGTAAAACGATGATTACGTATGAAAATCAACTGGTTACATGTCAGTTTTGTGAACAACCTGCACTGAAACTGCGAACAGGATATCTTCAAACAAAAACAAGGACAACTGCTCAACAACGGAAACTAATGAATGCAGTGCTGCTGTTTCAAAAAAACCTTCACCATATAACCAATTATCAACAGCAATCAATGTAAAAAGCGCATCTACAGCAACTACCAATGAACTCAAGACTGCGATCAACAATGAAAACAAGGAAACGGAAACCACTCACAACTCCAACGATGTAGCAATGGATCATATGAGCCACGCACAAAGTGACCTTCAATCTTTGCTTGAATGGAATGGAAGCTCCTCTCCTCTAGAAGAAGGGTGACAACGAGATCCAACAATAAAAAAATAATATTGTGTAACAAAAACATGGGTCAATCGGCCACGTAAAGCTTATATTTACCCAAATTGGCCTGAATAAAAATTGTTATGTATAAAAAAAAATTGTATGGGACCATAAGTCGTTTAATTTGAATTTTTGTTTTTGAAATTCGATTTGGTTTTCAGATCTCATTAGAATCTTCGATCGGTTAATTAATTTCGTTTCACATATCGTCCTGTAGTTCCGGAACCAGAAGTAGGATCCAAACGTAATTTAGGAACCTTGTATAGGAGCATACGACTTCTGATTTTGTAGAGAAAGGGTTGAGTCATCTCCGAGAAAATTGAATGATATTATTTGTCACATACGCATTTTCTGATCCCGAAGAACTCATTCGAATGGTATATGGGTGTTATGTTCTTCCAGCATTTATTGCTGTAAGTAGTTAAAATCAATATAATTATGGAATTGTTTTCAACTCGAAAATGCTGCCATCATCTGGAGCGATTATGTTGCCAAAAACGAACTGTGCTAAAAACGGTCCGATGCAAAAGTCATGAAAAACGATACTGTACACTGTCTCAGTGGTGCATAGAAACAATTGTATGTAACAGTATAAAAAATCGTGTTTCGCGTTGCTCCCAAGCATTGCTTTGTCATATTATCGGAATAAGGCTAAAAGTCGCTTACACAAAAATATCGATATCTCCGTTAAAAATGGACGGATTTTAGCAATCTATAGCTTGATGGATAGCTATTACCGGAATCTAAGTCTGAAAACATATTCTGTTTTCAAGGTCAATTGTGACAGATACTGTCAAAAAACAGAAAATTAGAACATAAACCTTCGTATAACTCAAAAAGTAAACATACGATCTCAAAACCATTCAATAGCGTTCATGGTGACGGGGGAACCTTTCATTTGCGACTAGTTTGATCAAAATCGGTCCAGTCATCTCTGCGGTCTCGACCTCTTTGTTGACAACACACACACACACACACACACAGACATTTGCTTAGTTCGTCAAGCTGAATGGATTGGTATATGACACTCGGTCCTCTAGGCATCAGAAAATATGTCTAAAATTTGAGCGTATTCTATATTTTTTTTTATATTTATAAAAAAAAGTAAAAAGGCGCGCAAAATTTTTACCGCTGGAGTCCAACGAATCGTCGCACAAAACATAACAAGAAAAACCGACACATATAAACCAGGAATATTTTCAGTGATTGAACGCAGTGCTTACCACTCGCTTTGTGGCTTGTAAAAATAACTCATTGATTCGTAATGGATTTTTAAATCCTTCACACTTTGAATAAATCATAATTCAATCGTTATTGTTGGTGATTACCATTACACTGACTGAGTTTAGTAGCAAGCATGGATTCTCCTACAAAAGAACGATTGAAAACAAGAATACATTGAAGTATTTTCGGTTTCTTAGACAGTAGTTCACCAGACCCTTCAAGCCGATAATATGAAATTTGTGTAAAAGTATTCACTTGACACCCATGATAGAGCGATGTCTTTATCTACATTGTTTTGAAACGAAAAAATCTGTATAAACTGTTCAAAACGACGTGTGTAACAATGAGAGATTCTCTTTGCTTACTTTCTCTTTTGATTATTACGGCACTCTTAGCAATCCTTCTCTCCAATTATTTACCGATAATAATAACTAAAGCTATCATCTTTTAATCTGCTCTGGAGAAATTACCGAAAAAAGCAGGAATATTTCGCAATAATCGAAAGAGAAAGTAAACAAAGAGAATCTCTCATTGTTACATACGTCGTTTTGAACATTTTATACAGAAATACTTCATATAATTATTATATTTCTGGAATCTAGGGTAAATTATTTCTGGGTTCCAGTACAAAGCGTCCCTCTCGACAACATCATCTCCTTTCTGTTTTTAGGCAATAGGACTTTTTAAACAAAAGTTTAAACATTAACCCTGTATTTTCGTAGGTTTTTTTTCTGCTATACCATTTTTGTTGTTGTCGTCTTCTGCAAAATATAAATAAACTGAAAAAATCATTGGACAACTTTTCGAGCCGGAGCGTGGGTGAAGGTAATTTGGCAACCATGATCATAACAAGATTCCACACCGGCAGTTGTTAAACTGGTTGAGAAATAGTTATCCACTCGTTCGGTTATCAGCGAGTTATTAAATTTAGCAACGCTCTCCAACCATATTACCATATTAATCGTTTCTATTTTCACGCATGATCACGAATTGCTAGAATGACAACCGCCGGTGTGGAAACGCGGTTGAGCTTCAGCAACCGTGATAAGCACAATCGGCTCAGAAATAAGTGTAAGTAAAATAGTAACGCAATGCGTGATCATAATAGACACGCATTTAGCTACCCACTGGTGGGCATGGTCTTAGTGCTACTATATCTATTCATGGTTTCAACCAACCCATACACAACCTGATAGAAATGAGCCTATTTCATATGTGTTCCACTGAATTCAGGAGTGTACCTAGTGTACCTAAACAATACGGGTGCAATGAATTACGAAACAAAAAGTACTTCATTATGTTATTTACGGTTACTGTGTATGGTTCCAGCAATATATTTAAAAGGAGCGTAATGAATGAATTGAAAATATAGCTATTTTTTCTAACAGCACTGCATAGCAACAAACTCATCCTTAACACCCGTCATAAATCTACAAACATGCGTATTTTGTAATTTTCCTATCTTTTAATTTACTCTTCCCAACGTTTTCTCTTTGTTCTGAAAAGATAACTGTTAATAATAATTGATAGAGTTAGAAATGAAGTGTTTTTTTTAAATGTGGCGTGTGACTAAAGAGTACCTAACGTATTTAGTCGTATCCATAGATTTAATCTTGGTTTGCAAATTAGTAGTATTGTTCTTCAAGATTCAGTAGAATAAATTACTTCAAGTTCATTGTTCATTGGAAGGTGATAAACTACTTTTAAACCTTCTATTGATGAAAAGAGAAAAATTATACTAATCCATAGTAACTTATCATCATAACTATTTGATTAATGTCAAGAAATGCAAGATTTATTTTACTTATTTAAATATAAAAATTTAAACCGCAGATTGTCGAAAAACAGATACGTTATTTCCAAATGTTATTATATTTACGACGCCATTGTGGAACCAGAGAACCAAAACTTTCACTTATATTCTCGATGTATGGGAGCTATCAAGTTGTCCACGGGTTGGTTTCAACCCATAAACAAACAAAGACACATTTTTGATATATTAGATTGTTCATAACAGTTGTTCTATCGACATAACGCCTAACTCTTGATGCAACAGTATGCTCCGGATTAAAAAAATATTTTATGCATTTAGAGAATCGAAAATGTTGATTCCTAATAGCAATTAGTTGATTGCGCAAATGATTTCTGATGCAAATATTTTTTTCTATGTTCACATATCAAGGGTCATAATGCGTCATTGATTGGGGCATAATGTCTTCTGTTGTAAGTTATTTTATACGGCTACTGCGGCATTAGGTCTATGATTATGATGTTTCTCAGCCGCAATGCAATGAAACACTCACATTCTCGAAGAAAATATATTAATAAGTGTAGAAATATCTCAATATTTTCCCAATAAAACACCTTTTTCCTAACATAGTTTAACATCCAAACAACGGCGACGAAATTCAGTTGTTTTCAATTACTTTCGTTATGTTTTCCTACTCATTAACCACGCTCCTCCATTTAAAAAAAAAACATTAAATGGAGACGCGTAGTCTGTGATTGGTGAAATCACGGAGAAAGAAGCAGTTAATGAACAACATTTATTATGATTCCGGTAATACAGTGTTTTCTGTTTTCATTTTGCGAAGACAGACAATAAATTAGCGATAATAATAATAAATTTGAGAAAACACGCAATAAAGAATAGAAATAACATAAGAAACCCCCCGGCTTCTCGTTAAACGGTTCGCTTTTGAGGCGAAAACGTCTGCACGAGAGGAACATTTGAAAATAGTAACAGCTCAAAAAAACTTGTTTCATTTCAAAACACGGTTAATTTTTTTCATGAATACCAAAAAGTTCTTCAATAGGATTATCTTTATTTCTGAATAAACAAAAAAACAAAGTCTCATGACGTGGCATAAAACAAGGGGATAATATGCAATTTCATCTTGAAAGCGCTGATGTCATCTATCCTTCATCCTTCATCAATCCAAATGGTGTTAATGAAACAAGAACGAGTTTAAAATCTATTTTTCGTTTGAACAACTTTTCTTTGGCAGTCGAAAATGTCAGGTGAAAAAGGAAACAGAAAATTAACAAGTTTTTCTAAGATGCAGGACTTGAATCCGAAATGTTTAGCGTACTTGTACTTGTACGAGGGGTGCTCGAAAAGTTTTGTGAAAAACAACAAAATAAGGATTGCAATCATGAATCGAACAAATTTCTAAAGCCTTCGAGGAGGGTATCTTCAGAACATGTATTTTGAACGCTGCATCAGGCGAAGTAAAACGAAATGTATTTTCGATGAGTGGATATAAATCAGGGCAATACGACGGATGACTCATCGAATTGATGTTCTGAACATTGAATGTCATTTGTTCAACGCGATGGGTGAGAGCCATGGAAAATATTGTTATTAGGCGGTTTGTTTTCCTCATTTTTCCGAAAACTAACTAACAAACAGTTCGTCTTGTTCCAAAGCAACGGTTACAATATGTTCGGATTTTTAAAATTTCAATTTTTTTTATATAACTCTCGGTAAACTTTTATCCTCCTGTTATCACAATAGGAATTTTTGCTCTAGTTCCAATTTACAGCGAAAACGAACCATGGCTTATCTGTCACATTTTTGTTATTAGCTCGATGAAGATGAAATTTGACAATCTCTCTCACCAGCAGGCGTTAAACCTCCTCATCATTTGAATTTGTAACACTAACAATTAAAATTAAATCTTTAACCCTATAACTAGTTGATGGCACCAAGCATAACAGGGCAGTAATACTTAAAAGGTATGAGAAAAGAGATAAGTGGTTGGGTAAATAGAATACAAGGGTTTATGGAGGGGATAGTTAACGAGCGGGGGCGAACGACGGAGTTACGAATATAAAAATATAACCAACACCGCTAACACAATGTCATATTGATTCTCCTGTTCGACAGTAAGTAGCGGTTCCAGGATCAGTTGACTCTCGATCGGAAACTAGGATCTGACGACTGCGGATGCTCAAGCGACAGCCGAGCCTTTCCATTCAAATGGTCTACACTTTACGTGTTGCCGATGCAGAACAGTTAAAGATGACCTTTGAGTAGGTTATATTTAGAACATTCCACAGTCAATAGTTTGCTGTTTCAATTGTCACATTAATCACCGATTTTTGTAATATACTAGCTGCTTCAAGATTTGTTTGTTTGTTTTTTATCATAATTTTCGTTAAGGCGCTCTCACTATCATTTTTATAGCACAATCTACTATGTGTGCTTTAATCTGGTATTTATAATTTTTATCTAACAAAGTATGCAACAATTTCAGCATTGTGTTTGTCTTTGAATTGTGCCACAACCATACTTCTAAATGTGTTGGATTGAACTCGAATCTCTTTTATTGCATGAATGCATTTGTTCTTTTTGTAAAAATTAAATTTCAATCACTGTAGGTAACGGTATCACGGCAACGCTTAACTTCAATAAAATTCAACATGATTGCGGAAGCACCAGTGCTGGCTGTTTTCATTCATTAAATTTTGCTCATCTCAAAACCATTTACTACGGACAATGTTTTCTTGATTATGGCAAAAGTTTTTGTTATTTCCTACTGAAAGTAGGATTGAGTAAGACAATGAGAGAATTTTTTATTAATAATGCGACCATTATTTTTTGTATAAACTTATCATTTTGTTTGTTTTAGGATTTTTCCATTTACTTTCTGATTTATTATCATGCCATACTATTATATATTCATGTTTCATTAAAAAGTAGAAATGAAAGGATGCTGTTTAAGCTTGGACATTTTTTGTAACTTGTGCCCGTCAACATACGGGTGTGAGTATGTTACATAGAGCAACTGCTCCCTCAATTATCTCAGCTCCACCATTCATCTCATGTGATTTTTGCTGGGATCTTTTTGGTAACTCGTGTGAATCTTGTCTTGTGTCGTTGTCAAACTTGTTCAGTTTGGTCTTTCATTTAATCAATTTTACTATTATATCTCTGAAGAAAATTAGGCTGCGCTACAACTCCTGTCAGAGTTACGCTTATTCCGAAAATGAAATTTATTAATTATTTAAAGAATTGTAACACGAATCTAAATTGAGCCCTCTTGAAGCAAGTGTTGGTAGTGTGAAAACGAAGATAACCCTTGAGCGTTTATGATAATGCTTCCAACGAGACTCATGAGCGCATTGATTAGTATCGCAATGTCTAATTTGTTTAAATTTTAAATTTTTAAGTTTTTATTGACTTTAGGTGAAATGTAGCGGAATGCGCGAATCTCGTTTATGATCAATTATTCAAAAACTAGACCGATTTTCGAAAAACTAAAAACACTTAAGTTTTCAAAATCAAATTTATCACAACTAAGTATTCTTATAATTTTGAAATTTTGCTTTGCCGAGCCGTAATTGGTTTTTGAAATGTATAAACGGTTCCGTTCCACGGGGATGATTTTAGAACTAAAAAGTAGTGTTTGTGACAGAATTTCACAACGAATCTGAAAATGCAACTAAAAATTATAAAATTTTAGCAAAAACAACCGAAATTTAAAAAAAATTACAAAACTTTTCCGCATTTTTTTATTACTTGCGCACTGCTATTTCGTATTGAGGTAGTGTGAGAAATGCACGGTGGACTCGGTGGCATTTTATCGTGAGCTAAAATTACATATCAAATAATGACGCGAATTTATGCAGCATTGCGTTTTGTGTTGAAATGAGGACGAGTTGAATACAATAAAATGGCTATTGTAAGAAGTCGTCTATTTTCTAAAAAACTGTCATTTATAATGCTAAAAATGTCCAACTCTGTTGAGCTCAATGCATTGATGTTGCTGAAGCAGTAATGTTTGGCTGTGTAATATCATATAATAGGTATTATTTTACACTGTAGCAATTTTTATACCAAAACTAAAACTTTAACCTTGACAGGCTACTGTATTGAATAAATACAAGCCTAGTATTATCGCTCATGTAGAATATTTGAAAATATAACTACTGGCAAAGATATCGAGAATACTTAAATTACTTTTGAAGAAGAATCCATGGTTGCTACTAAACTCAGGTATATACGAGGTCTGTTCAAAAAGTACCCGGAATTCTCATTTTTCTAAAAAAATATTTATTTATTCGTCTACATCTATATGGTCCCCTTCAAAGTAATCCCCCCTAGATACAAAACACTTATGCCAGCGTTTTTTCCAGTCTTCGAAACACCTCTGATAGTCATTTTTTGTAATGCTCTGTAGCACTCTCAGCGATTCTGTCTTTATCTCTTCAATCGATGAAAAACGCTGTCCGTTCCATGGGTCTCTTCAACTTTGGGAACAGGAAAAAATCACACGGAGCGATATCTGGTGAATAAGGAGGTTGGGGCATGATTAAAGTCTTGTTTTTAGCCAAAAAATCACGAATAAGCAACGATGAATGAGCAGGTGCGTTATCGTGGTGCAAAACCCATGAATACTCATCATCAGCAACTTCTCTAATAGTAATTCGGCGATCATCCATAATCATTTTTATTTCTTTTCCCACATTTTCATCGATTATTGACGTGCTGGGTCGACCGGAGCGTTCGTCGTCTTCGCGGCCATCTTGGAAACGCTTATACCACTCGTAAACACTTGTTTTTTTCATAGCAGACTCACCGTAGGCTCTCTGTAATATTTCGCACACTTGGTTACACTTTAATACAATTTTAATACAAATTCTTTGACTCTTCAATTCTTCCATTGTTTAAACTAACAAAAATCGCCGAGCTCAAAAAAACACGTCTACACCAGCCGCTACAAGACAGAATGTAAACAATAAATACAGCTGAAAATTTCACCATACATTAGGGACATATGTACCAACACAATAAAAAAAAATTTGACCACCGGACTCTCCAGACGCGCGCAATTAAAAAATTCCGGGAACTTTTTGAACAGACCTCGTACATGGTTAGCAAGTTAGTCAATACATACTCGTGATGCACAGCTCTATTGTAAGAGTAATCACTAACAATAACGATTGAATTAGCATATATTCAAAGCGTGAAGGATTCAAAAATCCATTACGTCCAGTCTTGTTTACAAGTTAACATAACGAGAGATAAGCCCGCTGCGCTCAATCACTGAAAAAAGTTCTGGTTTCTATGTGTCGGTTTTTCTTGTTATGCTTTGTGCGACGGTTCGTTCAACTGAAGCGGATAAAATTTTGCGCGCGTTTTATGACATTTCACCTTAAATATTGAAATCGTCGTTATTATTTTCGTTATTCTCATTTCATAACAGTTGGTGATATCAGATGGAGTTTGGGAAGGTAAATGATTAATTTTAAACTATTTTCAAAGCCAAATTGAAAGAATCGCGCATGGTTTGTTATTAAAACGACTTTTGCTATAGTCTTAATTGACGATTTTCAGTCTACCGAAGATCACCCACACGCGACGGATGACAACGCGATACCAGAAAAAATCCCCATAATTATCAGTCGACGACCTTGCTTTTGCTCGGGATATCAGAAATAATCCCTCATGCACTGATGCGCCGAAGACGAACCGTGAGGAAAGTAAAACTCTTATTATTCAATCAACAGGAAACTGCCCTCGGCATCTTGGAGCCCAAGCAGTGTGCCTTAAAAACTGTATTGTTAAATTAAAAAAATTAACAGGAAACATTATTATATCAGTGAGCTGTCCGCCAAGACCATCGTCATAATGCAACGCTACGCAAAACCCTGTTAAAATCTTCTTAGTGGTGTACCTTATGATAAAAAAAGAACCGGAATTTTCATTTTAAAATTCCCGCGCTTGTCCAATCGGTAAACTTTTATTCTCTCAACGTTGACAACACTTTTATACACATTCTGTCAAATTTTGACGCATATCGTACGATTAATTTTTGTTTGGCGTCTATACAAAGAAGTTGAAAAATTTTCGTGTTTTTTGCGTGAATATTCTTCGGTGTTATTAGTTTGCATGAAATTATTTGAATGATTGTCGCTTTAAATGACAGTTTGGAATATCAATCATATGATAGAAATTGTGTGAAACCTAACTTTGAAAATTTTTGGGATTCTTCATCTTCAATGACGGATTGATTTTAAAAGACTCGTCACCCTGTAATTTCAAAATTGGAAGTCGGAGTACGATAAAATTGACTAATGTATGTATTTAAATTTGAATGTTTGTTTTGGCCTTCTTTTAGCTTCTCTATTTCCGATACTTTCGGACACGGAATACGGAAATCGGTGTAACCGAAGTCAGTTAAATTCGCCTGATGGATTGTTAACCATTTCAATAGATTCAAAATTTTTGAAAATCAGTGTAGCCATTTTAGAGAAATCGTAGTGCGTTCCACATAAATTTTTGGGTACCTTCCGTGATCGAAAACTGAAAATAAGTTCATTTTGTCATTAGCTTTCAAAATCTGTGAGCCCGATAAACCCGATGAATTTATGTCAAATTTTTACACAAACCACTCTGTATCTCCTGAACCGAAAGTCGGATCTGATAAATGAAATAAGTATTACATCTGATCTGATCTGATAAATAAAATAAACATTAGCATCTGATAAATAAAATATTTCATTACATATATCATCCTATAGTTCCGGAAGCAGAAGTCGGATCCTAATGAAATTCAGAGACCTTATATGGGAGCATAGGACTTTTCATATGAGTCTAAGTTTGCAGAGTTGAACCTGCGAGTAAGTCATTTCGCAAATTTTTGAGCTGCTCAGAAGAGGTGGTAGTCGGATGGGGCCTTTGTTTGGTGAGTAAGCCACATTGAACTCCCAACCCACTTGCAAGCTGTCGTTGCGTTTATGTGTCGTCTTCATCGATTAACACTTGCAATCTGGCGTCATTCCAACTTGCTGGAAAATGTGGCGTTATTAAAGTCGAAATCATCCTCTTAAAATTTTCTAAACTACGTTGGAGTATTACAGTTTGATCGCCAGACACATCCACAAGCGTACGGTGACTTTTGGACACTTTTTCCATTGATTGAACATGAAAACCAATGCACTCAGAATCTGGTTCGTTCGCCGACATCTTTGACGTGCTATGAAAACAGATTGAAAGAGCTTTTTAGAATGCCTTCTATCAAAAGATATCGTAGATTTATTAAATTGAAAAAATAACCGACTTTAAATCACCGACACGGGGAACCTGAAAACCTGATGCACTCATTTTGCATTCAAATTTCAAGCGCTATCAGCATTTTATTGAAATCAGTTTCTTTCTTCTATGCTCTTGTAGTCTGCCGATAAACTCAATTTTTTCACTACTTGTCTCAATTATCCTCGTAGAATATATGTGCCATTCAAGCAAACGATATCTTTATTTTGATGCTCGGTGTATAAATAATTAGTTTATGTTTGCTTTTGCACTCGCTTGAGTTGCAACAGCTCGGTAATTGATGTGACACCGCAGAAAACAAGTGTCCCATTCATTCAGTATTTGATTTTCCAGCTCATGAGAACACGTACAAAACAAGGATGTGGACAGTCGGTGTTGAACAGTCGTTCGCACCGCACGCGTATAGCTCTTGGCTCCTGGAATTTTTTTTCTGGCTACCTAGAGTTTCATTGATTCAAGGCTTCAGTCTTTTTCAAGGCTACCTGAATCACTAACTAAGTGACTAAGTGATACAAAGAGTGATATTAGAGTGACTAAGTGATACAAAGAGTGATATTAGAGTGACTAAGAAATTAATCAGCCTTTTCTAAGGCTAGCTAGGAGTCTAATCGAAGACTAATTTAGCCTAGTTAATTTAATTTAAAATTTCAAAAATGCCTGCGTCCAACCGGAAAGGCAACAAGCCTAAGGCTAAAAATAATTCAATACGGAATAAATCACAATCCGTTATTCAACATTTTTCTAATAACATTCACGATCTTATAGAATCTGAATGTAAAAATAAAAGACAACGGACGGATTTCCCTTCCGTTGATCCTATGCCGTCTAACAATATTTACGAGATTCTTCCTGAATCCGATTGTAGCGACATAGAAGAAAATTCTTCAAAAATTCCCAAAATGGACGCTTGTCGTTCTGGGAAGAAACATCAATCTATGCCACCAGTGACGGTGATGATTTCCGACTTCAAAGCATTCCGTACTGAGCTTTCTACTTTTCTCCCGGAAGTAAAAGTCTCATTTCAAATCGGACGAAGAGGAGAATGTCGAGTCTTGGTGGATGGATTGGAAGATTACGAAAGTCTTATTCGATATTTGTCCGAAAAACTTCATAAATTTTATTCATATGATATAAAATCAGACAGACCCTTCAAGGCTGTCTTGAAAGGATTATCAAATGATCAAAGTATTGATGAAATTAAAAATGAACTAAAAGAATTGCTTGGTTTTGCCCCTTCCCAAGTAATACTTATGAAAAAAAGAGCGAATGGTACTTCTAAACCACGCTCTGGAATTTCCCATGAACTTTACCTAATACACTTCAATCGAAGTGATGTAAACAATTTGAAAACTTTAGAAAAAGTACGTTTCATTTCCCACATTAAAATTCATTGGGAACATTATAAACGGCATAATCGTATTGCAAACTTAACGCAATGTCGTCGTTGCCAAGGCTTCGGTCATGGAACCAAAAATTGTCATATGGATATACGGTGTTTGAATTGTGGTAAATCGCATTCGAAAGACGCTTGTCCAATGAATGAAACCACTGATAAATTTTCATGTTCAAATTGCAATGGAAATCATAAATCCAATTATTTGAAATGTCCTGTCAGGGAAAAAATTTTAAACGCTCGTTCGCTTAGACAACAAGTCAAATCAACGACCTTAAATTTACAGAACATACCTGAAAATTCTTCTAAGGCACCTGCCAATTCGTCTTCTAACGAAAACAATTTATTGACAGGTAGATCGACCTCGTCATCATCTTCTTCTAATGTCAGTTATGCTGGTATATTAGGTAGAAATCTATCTCCTATTTCTTCTAATGTAAATAATCAAAACACAGGACCGCCTTGCAGTTCTTCTTCTAACGAAAACAATTTATTAATAGGTAGACCGGCCAAATCATCTTCTTCTAATGGCAGTCTACCTACAAATATTCCTTCAATGCCATTCGCTTCTTTAAATGAAGTCGATTTAGGCGATATAACTGAAAATAAAATGATCTACCTACAAGATCAACTTTTTCAAATGATCATCCAAATGAATTCGACTTCATCACTTTTTGAAGCATTTCAAATCGGATGGAAATTTGCAAATAATATTATAATGAATTTAAAATTTAACAGTGATGTTAAATAATTATTTGAATATTTTAAATTGGAATGCTCGATCTTTGAAATCGAGTGAAGATGAATTTTATAATTTTCTCAAAGTTCACAAAATTCATATTGCCATTGTGACAGAAACTTTTCTTAAACCAAATGTAAAATTGAAAAGTAATCCACATTATGTGGTTCATCGATTTGACAGGTTTACTGGAATTGGTGGTGGAGTTGCCATTTTTGTCCAACGGCAAATTAAACATCGAATTTTACCTTCTTTCAATACTAAAGTTATTGAAAGCTTGGGAATCGAAGTTGAAACCATTCATGGAATTTATTTCATCGCTGGAGCATATTTGCCATTCCAATGCACCGGCGAACAATTAAATTTCTTTAAAGGCGATTTGCAAAAACTTACAAGATATCGATCGAAATTTTTCGTAATAGGGGACTTAAATGCTAAGCATGTCCAGTGGAATTGTAGGCAAAATAACAGTAATGGTAAAATACTTCATAATCAACTCTCAGCTGGTTACTTTACAGTTCTTCATCCCAGTAATCCTACTTGTTTCTCTTCCGTGAAAAACCCGTCTACAATTGATCTGGTTCTAACAGATCAAAGTCACATTTGTAGTGAACCGATTACTCATGCTGATTTTGACTCAGATCATCTTCCTGTAACATTCAGACTTTCCAACGAAGCTATAATTAATCCAATTAGTTCTATTTTCAACTATCATAGAGCAAATTGGTTGGATTACAGATCTCACATTGAAAATCATGTGGATCATGAAACTATTTTAGAAAATTCTGCGGATATCGACACAGCAATTGATAATTTGAATCATTATATTATCGAAGCTAGAAATCTTTCAGTTCCCAAAGCTCAAACTAAATTAAATTCTCCTATCATCGATGACAATCTTCAACTGCTCATTCGGTTGAAGAATGTTCGTCGACGACAATATCAACGTTCTCGTGATCCTGCTATGAAAAACATAGTTAAGGATTTACAAAAAGAAATTAAACATAGATTTACTCTTTTGCGAAATGAAAATTTCGCTAAAGAAGTTGAACAAATTAAACCATATTCTAAACCTTTCTGGAAACTTTCTAAGGTTCTTAAGAAACCTCAGAAACCTATTCCTGCTCTCAAGGAAGGAAATCAAATACTTCTTACAAATGGCGAAAAAGCTCAAAAACTTGCTCAGCAGTTCGAGAGTGTCCACAATTTTAATTTGAACGTTGTGAGTCCTATTGAAAATGAAGTCTCACTGAAATATGATCATATTTCAACCCAAGTGTTATCACACGATGACATTATTGAGACGAATTTTGATGAAATTAAATCAATTATTAGAAAACTTAAAAACATGAAGGCTCCTGGTAATGATGGAATTTTTAATATTCTTATTAAAAATCTTCCCGATGTTGCCTTGAGACTCATGGTTAAAATTTTCAACAAGTGTTTTTCATTAGCTTACTTCCCAAAAAGATGGAAAAACGCTAAAGTAATTCCTATCCTAAAACCTGATAAAAACCCAGCAGAAACATCAAGTTATCGCCCAATTAGCTTACTTTCTTCTATCAGTAAACTTTTTGAAAAAATTATCTTGTTAAGAATGATGACTCATATAAATGAGAATTCAATTTTTTTACCAGAGCAGTTTGGATTTCGTCATGAACATTCAACTACTCATCAACTTGTCAGAGTAACGAACATGATAAAATCAAATAATTCTTCTGGGTTATCCACTGGAGTTGCTCTTCTAGACATAGAAAAAGCATTCGACAGTGTTTGGCACAAAGGTTTAATAGCAAAAATGTCTGATTTCCAGTTTCCTATTTATTTGATCAAAATGATTCAAAATTATTTAACTGATCGTACTCTTCAGGTTAGCTATCAGAATTGTAAATCTGAATTGCTACCCGTACGAGCCGGTGTTCCGCAGGGTTCGAGTGTAGCTCCAATCTTGTATAATATTTTCACTTCTGATCTTCCAAATCTACCCGTTGGTTGTCAGAAATCGCTATTCTGTGACGACACAAGTCTGTTAGCCACAGGTAGAAATCTAAGAGTGATCTGCAGTCGCCTACAAAGAAGTTTAAATATTTTCAGTGATTATCTGTCAAAATGGAAAATTAAACCAAATGCAGCAAAAACGCAATTAATTATCTTTCCTCACAAGCCAAGAGCTTCTTTTCTTAAACCAAACAATAATCACATTCTCAAATTGAATGGCTTGGAATTGACATGGTCTGATCAAGCTAAATACTTAGGTTTAACGTATGACAAAAAACTCACTTTCAAGGATCACATTGAAGGAATCCAGGCAAAGTGTAATAAATATATTAAATGTTTATATCCTCTTATAAACAGAAATTCTAAGCTCTGTCTAAAAAACAAATTGTTAATTTATAAACAAATTTTCAGACCAGCCATGCTTTATGCGGTACCAATTTGGTCAAGCTGTTGTTCCACCAGGAAGAAAACGCTTCAAAGGATTCAGAATAAAATTCTGAAAATGATTCTGAAGCGTCCTCCCTGGTTTAGTACAAATGAGTTACACAGACTCACAAATATAGAACCATTAGATGTAATGTCACATAATATTATAAGCAAATTCCGACAAAAATCGATGCAATCTTCAATTGAATCGATTCGCTCTCTGTATTAGTTAGTAAGTTAGTATATAAGTTCCTTTTCCCCATTACACAATACAAGTAGGTTTAGAATTTTCCCTACACAAAAATCTCAGAATTGCGGAAGCAAATAATGTCTTCATGGTAATAACCAAATCATATATATATAACAGGGCTGAAAAGTCACCACTTGTGGCTGAACACCCAATTTAAATCTTAATAATTTAATTTTAACTCATATTCCAATAAATAGTTATTTAAAAAAAAAAAAAAAAAAAAACAAGGATGTGGAGACAGTTGAAAAATAAGAGTTGAACAATGCAACACCGTTTATTCAGAGTACAATCTTCCGATTTTATTTCTTTATATTGAATATCCTTAAATGTTAAATAGTTTGCCGAGACCCATATCGATTTTCATCGATTGCTTTTGAATTTTATTCAGATCTGATTTTCCGTTTCGGAGCCACAGGTTTATGAGAATGATCGGGTTTAAGATCTCCTTTTGAGTTATGACACGAAATAGATAGAAAATTTAAATCTAGCTTCGTTTGGAACTTGGTTGCAGAAGATTCATAGCTAGCCGATCTAAATAGGATAAAAATAATAGCTAAACTTACAATCATAACATAATAAACTATTCTATTAGAATTTACATGTATTGGCTTAACTGATAGGAATAGTAAACCGATTGCCGGATCAAAATTTCATTGATTTTTTTTTCTTTTAATTCCACTACACATTATATACTGTCACTTGTTTTCACTGATCACAGTATACGTACTGATACGTATTTCGGTACTCAACATAAGGTCATCATCAGTGTCAGAGCTCATCCGATCAGAAGACAAATTTTGAAATTTGATAAGTGTAAACAGATTATTATAGCTCGTTTAGTTATTATATTGTTATCATCGACATACGACTGATTGCTACTGCGTAACTGATCGGGATTACCTGAAATTGCATAGAGGATTACTAGATAATCAGACCTGGGACTGGCAAATCATCCTTCATTGTACATCTTCTAGTAATCCCAGAGTTCTTTCATCAGTACCGGTGTTGGCTAGACCCGTACGTAGATCGACTGAGGAATGGGAAGGGATGTTAGTCCAACACTTGTTGTTACTGGAGCCCGTATATTCCACTGCGCACTCAACAAGTATCACGGGAGAAATATATTCGTTAGTATAAATAGTATAAATTTCAGTAATGGAAGTATTCGCGCGCGACTTAGTACGATCCGGTTTCAAGGTGCTCGGAGTCATTGACTTCCCGACTGAACGTTTCAACAATTTTTGATACTGAAGTTCCGGGAAGTCTTGATTCACAGTTCTTGTTCGTGGAAACTGAAGGAAAATTTAAAATAATATCTTGTAACGAATAAAAGCTTCCGTATTATTTTTCTAAATGAAAATACCTGCTACAAAATAAATAAGTGAATAGGATTTAGACAAATTAGTTGATTCATTGTAGTAACATAGTCAATCAAGTATATCAAATAATTCAAAATCAGCAAACAAAGGTGAATAAATTTCACGCCCGTGTTGATTGTTTATTATTTCCACTTTCTTATTCACCACTAAAAATGATTAATTGGTTATATTGGTTGATATGGGCTACCGACTGATCATGGGCTGGCTATCGAGAAAAATTATTAATTTATCAAACAATCAAAAATTTTCCTGCTTTTTATTCAGAATACCGATCTATGTTATCTCTGTTACTTTGTAATATCGACGGATCTTCGCAAGATTGGATTTTCATTTTCATAAAATTTATAATATTGAAAGACAAGCAATAACATGGAAGAAGAAAAAAAATACCAAATAAAACTTAAAGAAAAAAAACATCTGCTATTGTCGCCTTTTACGACATGGAAGCAGCAACCCAGTGAATCTATTCTTGATCAAGTTTTTTTTCCATCGGATCCCACACGGTATCTAGGCTGGTCCTGTCCGGAGAAAGATAATAGGTACTATCAATTTCCTAGTAGACCCCAGCCCCTCAGTGACTTACGTAGTAGTTTGCAACCATGAAAAATATGACTATTAGTATATCCAAATGTATTCGAAATCGCTGATGATCTAATTAAGAAAAAAATAAATTAACCGAGACACTTTGTACATGCCATATTGGCAAACCCTTAAAAAATATCCCAACTGTAATTATGTAGTGTTTCATTAAATATCTCACTATCAACTGAACTGTTTAACTCATCAGTATTTTTAATGTTTTCTTTCAAAGACTATGAAAAATAGTTGTTGTCATGATTTAAATCAACTTCATCATGTGTAATGTTGGGATTCAATGTTTGGTTGATTCATTTATTTGTTCAATGTATATTAAATTCCTACACACCAAAACAAAATTTATTTTACAGGTGACTGAATCCATCATACGAAGTAATTCACAAATTTGCCTAATTTGCCAAATGACAGAAAATTTCATTTGTAATGACTTAATGCAAAATTAGCATGAATTTTACTGGTTTCGACTGTAACTTGCATTCTGCTAGCATGTGCGACTGTATGGATTTAAATGCACCTTTTACCAGCCAAGCAGATGTGTGCTCCTGTGGCTTAGTTGATTAACAGACGTACTCTGTGATCCAATGATTCTCGGATCATGTCGCGTTGCGGTCGCAATCAGTATTGATTTTTTTTTATTTCAATGAGCTACACGTCATGGAATTCAAGACACAGTATTGAATGTTCTTCCACGTAAAGGGTATAGACAGGTTTTCATACAAAAACTGCCCCCAAACAGAACAAAAATTGATATGCGCTGTTTGAAAGGGTTTATATTGGAGATGATTTTCTCAAAATTTTAACACTTTAACTGCCATATTAGTGGAGTTAGGGTGGTTTTTCTGATTTTCATTTTATTTAATTTTTTCAAAAACCTCTTTAGCAAAAAAATTGAAAAAAAATCAGGAATATTTTAGGAATTATGGAAAATCTCTCTGAATTTTTTCAGAATTTTTCAAAATGCATTTCATGTGAAAAAAAATGTTCAAAATTTTCGAATTTTTTTAATCGCACTTACACTTTTGGTACCACTCTAGCTTTTACATCAAAAATAAATCATTTATCAGTACATTACGCTGTATGTTTTTCAGATTTTTAAAAAATGTGGACGGGTATAATATCAGACATTAAAAAAAAATTCATTCGGAAAAGCATGCGTCTCCATCAAATTGTCATCATCCGATGGAGATGTATTTAGTTCTAAAATCATATATCACATGCCCTTAGAACTAAATACCATGCGTTTCCATGTACAACTTGAGTTCAGGGCTTAAGAAAGAATTTTCATAAGGAAGAATCGGTGAGAGAATCATGAATCAGAAACAGAGCTGCAAATTGTCAATCATGTCAAATGACCTTGTCAGACTGACTAAAATCATCGTCAACTGTAAACTGTACGATCAAAGTGTCTGTCAAATGAGATACTCGATAGTTCAATGACCAAGTAGAAGTATACTCAGTCAAAGACAGGTGACGCATTTTGTTCTCTCTCTCATTATCCTATTCCCTGCTGAAATAAAAAAAATCCATGAGAGTACTAACATAAACATAAATTGATAAAGTTCATTGTTCTTTGTAAAAATTCATTGGATTTCGGAGTTTATTGGTGTACATGAATTTAATTCAATGTTTATGCTGCTTGATTAATATTTAGTCACATCGTAATCAAGCAGTGACAGGAGAACTGAAGATAATATCAATCGCATCGGCAATCAATGAGCATCCTGGTGAGTATAATATCAAGAGAATTTATGTTATGACAGATCGGCTCTCAGACACTCAATATATGATGATTGGTTGAGCCTGGTTGGCAGCAGTCCAGTGACATAAACTTTCCAATCTTCGTCATGCAAAGTTGCTCGTTGATAGTGACATTTAGCAGCTCTGATCAGAAATAATGCATTGACAAAAATTTATGTTTTAATATACGGTTTAAAGTTTTTATTCATGAACTGATAAGTCATTTTACATTTATTTTACATTTATTGTATTCAAATCAAATAATAACTATATTTAGTAAAAATTCAAAAGGACAATTAAATTATAGTTCTTTTGCAGAAAAAAGTATTCCTAGATACCAAGCGCAAAAGCAAGGAAAATTCGAAACCAAGCGAAATCTAAAAAACTATCAGTTTTAAGGTAAAATGTTCGTCGACGTTCTGTATCACTTGGCTATTCATACGCCAAGTTGCCTGAAACTGCTCAACAAGACAGCTAAAGTCAAACGGCTTAAGCTCATAAAGACGGATTAATCAAACTGAGATCGGACTGACAGTAAATCCGTCGAAACAAAATGTATGAGAGGGAAAGGCTTTAAAATATACCATCTTCCCACTCGAATAATGGTGTGTGGCGACTATGACTACGACGCTCCATTTATGTGCATCTAATAAGAATAATGAACGTCTGGTATGTATTTCTTCCCAAGTATAGAAACCTACAAAATCCCAAATTTAAGTTTTTCAATTTCAAAAATGTTGCTCTATAAAATATGATGTTCGGAGTAAGTGCAGCAAGAGTAAAAAAAAATGAATAGCACCACAGTGTATAAAAACAGTGAATTTTCACGAATGGTTGCAACAAATCGAATTTAGGAAGTAAGCCACTTCTCTAATGAATCTGCAGAGTCAACATCTCTGATGCATACAACACCAAAGCAGGCAACAAGGACTGTAATTATTTGAAAACAAAAATAATTTAAAAATGACTCAAATACTGTAGTTGTGATTGTCTGGGCACTTGGCACTTTTGATGTAAAACAAAGAGTATTAAGTTGTGTACACTGAGGTTTTTTTAATGCGAGGGAAATGTTCAGAAATTTGCGTAAAAAATCGTGCTAATTCGGAGATACGTATACGATTTTACATAATCAGGATACAATCTTATAATAAGTTGGAAATGTCATTTGATAGCTATTGCTGGTATGTTGACATGTTCTTTTTCATTTGAATCGATGCAACTAAAAATGTAAATAAATCACCGAGCAGCTGACTTATTTTCATAAGCATATCTGGACAAATTTTGATGTTTCAGAAAATCCATATACACCCAAACCTCCGTTTACGTAAACTTTTTTTTACGTTACCTCTTTTTACGTAACTCTTTTTACAACAAAAATCCCAAATAACGTAATCTTTTTTCACGTTGAAAATTCCAAATACCGTAAACTTTTTTTACGAACCTACTTCGTAAAATGAGGTTTTTTCATACAATGAAAATCGTTTCCATCAACTTTTCTACGCAATATGCACTAAACCAGCTCCGAAAATACCTATATTGCAAGGGTTTTCAAGGAATATCAATAAATCGTAAGTCGCCATCTTGGAATTCAGAACCACCTCAAACATCGTTTTCCGACATCTACTCATCAAACCCGTTCCGAAAATACCCATATTGTAAGGGTTTTCAAGGAATATCAATAAACCGGAAGTCGCCATCTTGGAATTCTGAACCACCTCAAACATCGTTTTCCGACATCTACTCATCAAACCCGTTCCGAAAATACCCATATTGTAAGGGTTTTCGAAGAATATCAATAAACCGGATGTCGCCATCTTGGAAATATTTTTTTCCTGTAAATACCCATAATTTTCGTTCCATAACTATCTAATATATCATACATATCTAATAATACATATACATAGAGAAAATTTTTTTTACGTTGAAAATTCCAAATAACGTCAACTTTTTTTACATTGAAAATTCCAAATAAAGTAAACTTTTTACCTTTTTTTATATTTATAAAAAATAGGTATAGAATTCGCTCAAACTTTCGAAAAATTTTCCGAGGACCGGAGGGCCGAATGTCATATACCAATCGATTCAGCTCGACGAACTGAGCAAATGTCTGTGTGTGTATGTGTGTGTGTCTGTATGCGTGTTGTCAACTAAGAGGTCGAGATCTCAGAGATGGCTGGACCGATTTTGATCAAACTAGTCGCAAATGAAAGGTTTCCCCGTCACCCAAAACGCTATTGAATGGTTTTGAGATCGGATGTTTACTTTTTGAGGTATACGAAGTTTTATGTCAAAATTTTCAGTTTTTTGACAGTATCTGTCACATTTGACCTTGAAAACGGAATATGGTTCCAGACTTAGATTTCGCTCGTTAATACCTATCCAACAAGCCATAGATTGTTAAAATCCGTTCATTTTTAACGGAGATATCGATATTTTTGTGTAAGCCTTATTCCAGTAGAAGGAATTTTGAGCGCTGTATGAAAAAGCAATGCTTGGGAGCAACATGAAACACGATATTTTATACTGTTACATATAATTGTTTCTAAGTACCAAAAAGACTGTGTACAGCATACTTTTTTATGACAATTTGCCTCGGACCAATTTTAGCACGGTTCATTTTTGGCAACATAATCTTTCGAATATGGCATAT
Organism: Malaya genurostris; assembly: GCF_030247185.1. Classification (NCBI taxonomy): domain Eukaryota; kingdom Metazoa; phylum Arthropoda; class Insecta; order Diptera; family Culicidae; genus Malaya; species Malaya genurostris. The sequence goes on along the minus strand of NC_080571.1, from coordinate 123,980,718 downwards.
GTAAACCAGATGATACCAGCATTATCGAGTTGGAAGTAATTCCATAATTATATTGATTTAAACTATTTACAGCAATAAATGCTGGAAGAACATGACTTCCATATACCATACGACTCAGTTCGTCGAGATCAGCAAATGCGTGTGTGACAAATAATTTCACTCATTTTTCTCGGAGATGGTTAAACCGTTTTCTACAAACTCAGATTCATATGAAAAGTCGTATACTCCCAAACAAGGTTCCTGAATTACGTTTGGATCCGACTTCTGATTGCGGAACCACAGGATGATATGTGAAACGAAATTAAAATAATGCAATTAATTTTTCTCGTAGATGGCTGAACCGATCTAAGATTCAAATGAAATCTAAGAATCATCTATGATTCAAATGAGAGGTCTCAAAATTCTATAAAACCTCTTACTTTTTAGTCAGATCCGACTTCTGGTTTAGAAAATGCAGTGTGATTAGTATAAAAATGTCCATTTCACATAAATAATCAGGTTTATCGGGTTTGCAGATTTGGATAGTCGATTACCAAATAAATTTATTTCAGTTTGAGCGGTATTCGTTTTTGGATTCGGAATGTACCCCCAAATTTTAATTCGCACTACAATTTCTCAAAGATGTCTACACACTCCTCAGGTGAATTTAACTGATTTCGGCTACACCGATTTTAGAACTCCGGTTCCAGTATCGAATCGATTCTCAAAGCTCAATCATTTTCTCAAAAAAGACCAAATTGAACTTCTAAAACAAATATTACAGGACTTAAGGTCCCATACAAAATCGGTGAATTTTATCCAATTCTGGAATTACAGATGATGAGTTTATAAATTTCATGTAAATTGTTTGGCGTAATAATTTATGGCCATTCGAATCATTTTGGGCTATGCTAATTCCTGAATACCGGCTCTGGAAGTACCATAAATAATGACGAAAAACTCTAAAGTGGAACTTACTTCGACATCTCATGGAATGTTCAATCGATTGTCGCACGCTAAGATTGAAATTCGATATGTTTTGCAGTTTCGGCATTACAGGGTAATGAGTGATTAAAATCTCAATTTGCCGTTTAAAACGACGATAATCAAAACAATGTCATGAGAACTAAAACATCGAAGAATATCCACGCAAAAACACATGCGTATTGATAAAAAAAAGGTATCATCTCACTGCTAGGTGGATTAATCACGTTTTTTACGTTATAATTCGATTTACATAGTCCCGATTATTACGTAAATGGAGGTTTGGGTGTATACTAACTGCAAAAGTGACTGTTCATTTCAAATATTAATTTTATTTTCAGTTGTAAATAGCAGCTTATTTCTAGTTAATCAAGACAACAAATGCAGAGGGTAAATTTTCTTGAATTAGTGTTTGTCAGACAAATGACACTAATAAATCTTTGTGAAATAAACTGCACGTTTCAAAGATATCAGTCTGATAAACTACACCACTTATAAGTGATTCATACACCCTGTAATGCTAATGGAATGATATGGGCTTCCTATGAAAAAAATGGTATGATATGAAATGAAACGTAAAAAACCGGATATCTATCAAATGAATCGTCGAAGACGGCGAAATACATGCAAAAGTCGAAACAGTTTGTGAGTAAGTGGGTGAATCGTTTTAAGGAGCAAGACTCTTTGCAAGCGTATGAGTAATGTCAACAATGTGTGCGTAAAAACAAATTTCGGCGCTTCTTTTTCTGATTTTACTCAATAAATCTTCCGTATGGTTGAAAAATAAACCGATCGGTTCATACTACTTTAAATTGTAATTCAAGAAAAGCGAAAATCTTAGTCTAAAACTCCTTAAAACTGCTCGAGAAAAATTATTTCAGTTTCAGCTTACTTCCACTGACACATTTGATTAGCAACAAACACATTCATATATAGATTTCTTCTTGCAGGGATTATTGCAATATAAAGATTCACGTACCTTCTATAAGTATTCCGCAAAATGCGAAGCTTTAATTTAACACGCGAAAGGCAATGGATATGAGATGTTGTCGTAAAACTATATATTTTTCCGGAAAACTGCTTTTGTAACAGAAAATATCTAGTTTTTTTTATTTTGTGTAGCGCAATCTAATACAAATGCATTGAAGCAGTGTTGCTAACTTTTTTATTAAAGAATTAAAATCTACATTCATAAAATGTAAGCAATTTTCCATCAATCGTTGGTGAAAAATTGTTAAAAACTAATATTTCATCCAAAATGTCAGACTTAACATTCATTTGAGAATAAATAATTGTTAAAAAAGATTGTTTGAAACTCAATCGTGCACACCACTTTGATAAACTCGTTGCACTGCATATATGAATACATAGACCTATGTTATGACATACGTACCAAATAAAATGTACGTAATACACAAATTACCAACACATGTTAACTTGGTTTACTCTTGATCCTTAAAGAGGTGGAAAATGTCAACGACGTCAACTTGGGTCATTTTGAGAATTTTCGGGTGCAAGAACAAAAAACTGCTTCGAAGCGCGAAGCGTACCGGTGCACATTTCGGAAAAATGCTGAGATCGAATTGTAAACACTAGTCAGCTGATTTATTCTTGCATTGCATGAAGGGCATTACTGCCTTCTGTGTTAAAAAAAATCACGCTCAACCACTTTACCGATCGCGAGTAATTGTGGCCACACTCTTATGTAATAGACTGTATAACTAAAGTCACCAATCTGGAGGAGGAAAACTTGAAGTTACGAAATCTAAACATTAAAATACAAGAAGCTTTATTTAAAAAATTCGGTGAAATGACATTTAAAGAGATTCCTGGGGGATACCCAAAAAGTATCGGCTTCAAAAAGTATCGCAAGGTGCCGAGGATTTGGACTTTATGTTTGTAAGAGAGTTGGAGTTCCTTTTATGACCGAACGGTACTGGGAACTGGTTGAAAACCCAATAACCCAGGCGTAAACTCTAATTGAAGCCACGGAACTAAATTATTCTGAGAAACTTGATCCGGGAAGGTTGAATGCATTAAAGGTAACTAACTATTTATATATGGATATATTTTGTATTTTCTTGTATTTTCAGACCGGCGTTTCGAATGCAGAATTTCACTGAAAGATTCACCGGGAACACCTGTTCGTTTTGCACAGTATTTGTTTTTTTTTTCTGTTCGTTTATGCACAGTATTTGTTTTTTTAAGATGTACTATTTCATTCGGGATAGTTTTTGATGTGAACAAATTCAAATGACTAACACCCTTGTACTGTATTTCGTTCGTATCAAAATACTTTGATCGAATGCGAAATTTCCATTTTGTATTTCGATCGAGTTTAAACTTTTCTTATAACATCACTCGATCGAAATACAGAATGGAAAGTTGACATTCGATCCGATCGCAATACAGAATAAATAAACAAAAAAAAAAAAATACAGGAAAAAGCTGCTTGCTCTAGCTATCTTGGAAATCAACTCATTTTATGTATTAATTTTAGAAGAAAGCTACTTAAGCTCCTGGTTAATTTTGGTATTCCGAAGAAATATCAGAAAATTATATTGATTAACTCTTGTCTGGTGATCGGACAGCAGCATCCTATGCGTCATTGAGAAAGACGTCACTGCACTAATGGATGAAATACAATTTAATTCCAACCAAAAACAATGGCTTAGTTCCATAGGTGTATGTGTTTATTATCATACTAACGTTTTTATGAATCTTGGGAAAAAGTTCCTCGTTTTCCATGAAAAGTAAAGCAAAATTAATTTATTGTCTATAAACTTAATTATTGTACTCCAACTCTGTGTCTTCGTGACTTTTAAAGTACTAAACCACTTTGGGCTTACACATTGAAAAGCAATAGAAATAGGCACAAAGAATCAGGAGCACGTTTATTGATTTTTGGTAAACATAATATAAAATTTATAAAAGCAGGTAGCAAATGACACGAAAAAATCCCCTCACGAGGATAAACCTGGGCCTTCGTCGCAGTGCGATGGCACATACAAACTAAGCAGTTATGTCAAGAACGAGTGAGAGAGAGGGAGGGAGAGCAAACGACCGTAAGATTGTGAACGACGAAAAAGGTTCCATTTTATTACATTTCAATATCGTGGAACAGTTTTGGAAGAGGGCTTTCCACACACAATCAAAATATAATCTGGCGCTTTTCACATTCGTGTTTTCCGTTGGATCGATTCTATCCCATGGTCGCATCGTAAATTTGTACTCCCTTGTTTGTTGCGAGGCTTTTAACAGGACCAGTTCTTAGTTTAGCAGCTTTCCCACAGACCTAAATCGGTCATAAAATTCTACCAAGGAAGAAGCGTTTCATCAGGGGGGGATTCCAAACTTAACGATAACTTAATTTTCGACCCTCTTACCTTGGGTTGGAACGTAGATGTTCAAGTACAGACAATCTTCCGATTGATTCCTAAGGTACGGCAAAAGTCGTTTTAAATATTCTAATCTACCTCGGGGCATTCGTTCCAGTGCCGCTGTTTCATTAGCGATATCGGGAAGACGCTGTGGACACACTGGACTGAATCTATGGAGCAAAATGAATATTGTTGGAGAACGAAAGAAGGTTATTATGTTCAATATGGACAAAGGAGGTTAGGCATTTTTTAGAATATAAGGAAAACCCCATTCTCCTACCTCTCCGCTTTCTTGACTCCGGACCAGAGTGCCCCAGTTACCGGAGGCATAAAGCGCAATGTGCCTACGGGAGGCGAGGCATACGGAATTCCTCGGAACGCCTCCACCGGATCCAGATGTCTCCCATCCAGATGTTCGATGGTGCCGGATACCGAGCCGTATTTAATATGCACGACACGTGAAGTCGTTTTCTTCACGGAATCATTCTCGTCGCTATTGCCACCACAAGAGACACTCGAGGCAAATAGGGGAATGATTATCACTAGTGGTATCAACATGGTTATGCGGATCACGCTACAGGATTGTTGACATCATTTCTACTCATTTGGCATATATATGTACTTATGTTTTATATTCTTCGGCCCACTTTCGCACCAGAGCATAATGCTCCGTCCGTCGCCTATTTTGACAAACTGACAAATCTCATAGCATTCACATTTTTGCCTTCTTCTATCGATGGCACTATCACTGATTTGTAGGCAATCCACTGACGAAGGACACATGAGGGTGATATTCTCTTTGTTTCGGATTTCTCACATTTCACTCAAAGCGACACAACCACGAGGATTGGGCAAAACATCCTCCGCCACAGGATTGATTTCCTCTTGACTGCCTCTCTGGCAATTAATCCATCATTCACTCTTATCCGCGATTCGATACCTCTATTCTTAGCACACAGCACTCAAAACTTCACCATGAAATGCTGAATAACACTTTAACCTTTTCGCTAGTGCTTCCCGGTAAGGACTTATTTCCCCTCGACATTGTTTCACGTTCACGCGAAAGCATCGGACACACAACACTCTCATTCTTTGCACGTATATCCTGGGTGGTTGCGTATCCTTGGTCTTCTTACCGCGGGGACATCCATAAATCAATATTCGCAAACTGTAGCACCACCGTCGCCTAACAGCACCGAATCACTGCCTATCCACTTGGAAATGCTATCGTTAGCTATCCGTATCCTCGGGTGGTAATCCTTATTAGATCCATTGCAATTCTTCGCCTTCTATCTGGACGCTTTGTATACACATGAACCTAGACCTACCGCTAGTAACGACAATAATTTGACATAATTCACTACTGCAAACAGCGCTTAAGCACAGCAAAATCCGCTCGTCCCACTTGTCGACTGTTTTTCTTTTGACTGGTGCTTCCTATGCATGCCTGCCTACCTGCCTGGTACGCTTAGGATGGGGATGCTGAATGGTACGCTTAGGATGGGGAGCTTTCACACCTACACACATCAACGTCGCAGTTCACCTCACGTTTCCGTGAACCATTTTGCCACCCTGACGCAGCACAAACCCTTTAGGCAGTGGGGCAGGTTTCGAAAAATGACCTATTTCGCACGCACGTGACGCTCCGATCAGTTAGGATCCGCTCTCCATCACAGACTAACAACTGCCCTGCCATTCCTGCTGCAGCAAGGTGCTGGATGATGGGCTTGGCTTGAACCAGTGCCCACTGGTGGTCGGGATCGGTACTGCCGGAAAATCACAAGTGCGCATACTCGCTCTCCACGATTGGAAAAGGGTAAACAAATCGTTAGCTGGTGCCCGCAAACGTCAGAGTTCGGAACGGGAGAGCTGTTGGTGACACTTCGTTGCTATAATATCGCAGGGTTGAGTTATTTTAGTTGTTATTCATCCACCAAAGCTTACCAGTTTTTTTTTCTCAAATCGTTCACCCTAATAAGTTTACCTTCATTTGCTTATCAACGACCCGCTTACCTTGGGTTGGAAAATGGATGTCCATTTGGGACATAAGCGACAAATAATTTGAATATTTAATTCTATAATGGAGCAAAAAAGTCATCAAAAACAACATAATTATCAAGACAATTTACGTGGAAAGAAATAGAGCAGTTACGGATTTCTTTCCGTGTAGATAGTTGAAAAATCATGAAATCAATCCAACTCAAACTTCTCATGAAGTCATGATAATTGTTCATCATTTTATAATAAAAATAATTCAAACCATTAGCAATAATTCTCCCATGAAAGTTATCATGGTCAGAAAATGTGTTACTTGAGGAATGTATTTCTTTTTAAAACTCGTAACTCCAATTGTCTACCTTACACCACTTCGAACCTTCTGTCTCAAGCGATACTCACTGCTTAATAGATTAATGGTAAGGCAAAAAACAGACATTGAAAAACAAGAACTACTTAACCCCTTAACGCTTAACATTTTTCCATTCTATAAAAATCGTTATCGATTCTTCAATTATTATTAAAAAGATGTTTTTTTCATTGAATGTTAAAAAACTGGTTTCTAATGGGAAAAAAGTGTTTCTGAACGAATAAAAAAAATAACTGTCAATCTTTATTGAACTATAAAAGTTTGTGCAAAACCATGTATCGAAAAAAAACAAATAGGGAAAAATATTTCCCATGAAATTATAGGGAACTTATGCACCCTGCTATGTTTTTCAGGTAATATTATCTTGTTTTACACCCACAATAGCTAAAATATTGTGTTGTACTGACATATTTCGTCCTGGACATCTTATGGTCGTGAAAGGGTTAACATATTTACTTGATTCTAAGGTATGTTCATTTCATAATTGTGTTGTTGTGACATCATAAAAGACTAAGCACGGGTATGTTTTTCATTTGACAAACTTCTACATTACATTTTCAATGAATATATCTAAATGCATTCTTACATATTTGATGTGATTGTTGTTGTTAGAATAACATGCCGAGTGCTAGCGATATTTTTTTTATTCAATAACATAATATTTTAGGGAAGCTAGCGGTATTGATCCACATAAATATTGTAAATAAGACAATGTTGCAAATAATTGCTAGAAAAATAAAATATCATTCCGAGATATTGGTTAGAACTCAAAATAATGATTGTTTTGTTTTCATGCAGTTAATTCAAGTGAATTCTTAAACACAAAACCAAAACCGGAGCAATAAACGCAAGCAAACACGTTATTTTAAGCGCCGTCGTTCTTCGAAACCAGAATATTTTAATTAGAAATGATCAAGATTAAAATAAATTCGCCTTACTTGTCATTGTTTTGCTATTCAAATACATTCAAAACCTTTAATAGAAAATGCGTTAAAAATACGTTCATCACACGGATACGGATTTATGTTGCAGATATCACCATCGTAACAGAAACACGCCTGAAGTTATAACAATCAAAGTGCGTTACGCTTAAATTTCAGTAAAATCAGTAAAAATAAATCACGATCCGAGAACTTTTAATCATGGTGTGTTATCATAACATGAAAATGTACTATTTTTTTTCAAATCATGAATCGTTTTGCTCATTTCTTGAATCAGAATTTTGCCCATGTGGTACCTATTTTGAAGAAATGCTGAGCTTAAATCAAAAACAATTGTCAAATTCTACTTCACCGATCGCGAGCAATCATGAGCCGCGCTCTTTTGAAACCGACTTTTACATAGGTTCCTAGCACTGATTTTCAATTTATTCCTAGCACTGATTTTCTGAGTGCTCGGAATCATTCTCATTCAATAATAATTTTTGAGTGGTGGGGGGCGACAGGGTCTAACACTTTTGAAAAATCATTTATTTTTTTCTTTATATTTTCTTATAGTAAAACATTTCAAGAATATTCTGTGAAATTTTCAAGAATATCGGAACAAAACTCTGCAAGTTATGGGCTTTTATCTTTGATTATCTCATACTGCGAAGAAGTAAGAGCTCGGTACATGGGACCAAGAATTCTGCTTCGATTGACTTAAAAACTTGTTGAAACATTCTTGAAATGTTTCATAAATTACATTGATTTTATAAACAAAACACTTTAAACGCTTTTTGCTCGACAGCAGGTTTTGAAAGAAAAACTACTGCACCAATTTTGTTCAAATTTTGCATACACTTTTTACATATTAAAAACCAGACCCCAACGTTTTCTTTTTTGTTGTTTGTTACTTTGGGGTGGTTTTACAGCTTCAAAACGGCGGATTTTTTCGTGAAAAATCGTAGTTTTCACTTTGAACAACCACCAAAAATTCAAAAAATTAAAAAAAAATCAAACAAAAACGTTGGTGTCTAGAAAAACTTCTACTCTAACTATACTACTTTGATTTGTTCACTTCTGATTAGCCTGCGCTGAGATGTGGACACCGCAAATCATGATTTTTTAGAATCGTCTTCAAAAATACCTCTTCACCGACTTATTTCTCAATATTTTTCCACGAAAAAATTACAAAATGTTGTTCGAAAAATGCTTTTTGTCATGGGAAACATTAAAATTTTTTTTATTAAACGACAATTCTGAAAATAATTCTCAAAAAAAGAAGTCTAAAAATGTTTTAATTTCTCAACGGGTAGTTTGCATACTGAAATCTCCATTTACATGCGAAATAAATTCAGTATAAAGTTGTGTTATGATGATAATCATAGATAATTCTTTTTCATTAAATGTGGCTAAATACAAAGAACTATCACTCAGACCCTATTATTAAACCGAACAATAATCGTGTAACCTAATTAAATAGTTAGAAATTGATTTAGTCGTATAAAGAATAATATTGTGGTCTAATCTTGCTTCCATGAATCTTATAGAAGGGATCCAGACTAAGTGTAGCAAGAATAATGCAATGCAAATCGTTATGCAGTATCGATTTGATCAAGCTGTTGTCCTACCAGGAATAAAACGCTTCAAAAGACTCAGAACTTAGTACAAATAACTTGCACAGACTCACATATATAGAATTATCAGATGCAATAAAATACAGTATTAGAGATAAACTCAAGACAAGCTGATTACCGCCAGTTTCAGTTAAATTATCATTTACATCAAAACAACAATTGTCTTATCACTACATGCGTTATAACTATGACAATGTTCGTTCATGTTATAATAAAATAAAGTTACAATATGAACAAAATTAAGGAATTTGGTTGCGTATGCATTGGTTCCTTAATATGCAAAAGTGAATATCAATTAAAGTAACAAAATATGTTCTGCGGGCTGCGTCACATATTTTCTTCCTTGTATTGTTGCCATTCTATTTCCAGACACTTTCCGAAGATTATCGACGCTTTTTAACGAAGGATCATTAAAATTACACTATTACTGAGTTTATTGGTTGACGATTATTAAAATATTTCACATTCACATTTTTCGATCAAAATATATAATCTCTATTCGCTGTTTATAAAATGATTAAGTTTGTACGTTTTCTGTCTTGAAAATTGTTATGATATAAAATCGTTTCATTTGTCCAGATTTATATTTGTTCGTATCCAAAATTGATCTTTTAAGTAATTTTGAAATCATCATAATTTACTTTCATTTAAAGGATATTTTCAAAAAACTTTTAAATGTAAAAACTTGTTGAAGGCAGAAAAATAAAATAGAACCAATTGTTCTGAAAGAATCTAATTGTCATTTTGATCATTCGCCAAAAATGTGAACACTAATAGTAGAGCCAGTTTGTAATTTGTGAGACTTTTAGTGCATCCATCATCATCTTTATTTTTGTATTTATTATGGGATTATTTATTATACCTTAGAATTATTTCATTTTTAATGTAATCGTGATCGGTCGTATCTTGCATACAACTCTTTAATTATTTGGTTCTGTTTCGGATTTCGGAAGGGGCCAGGGCCCCTGGGGCCCCCCTTTGGGTACGTACCTGGACTGAATGTAGGTGCAATGAGGTCAAGTAACAATGCGTTAATATGTATAGTAGGGTGCTTGTTTATTGGTCATCTCTTATTTAGTAAAGCGATAGTGCTCAATGATTAAACACCTCAAAAAAGTCCCTATGTAAAATTTTAGCTAAATCAAATATGGGTAAGTGGAGCTACTCGGCGGTCAAAGTTTGACAGTTTTCAGTCTTTTCAAGCTTTGACCACCGGGAGGCTCCACTTACACATATTTGGTTTAGCTACTGTTTTGCATAGGGATTTTTATGAGGTGCTCATTCATTTAAGCACTACGATATTAAAGATGTAAGTCTAGCGTATTTCTCCAAGTCATGCTTGCAAACTATGATACCATGAAATTATAACTTCACGACTGAAAGATCGAAAAATCGTGCGATCACGGTAAACCGTGACACGGTATTCATCACCATCGTCATCATCATCATTAGCATAGTCATTCATCATTAACTGTTTCCACTGAGTGCATCCTGGGCGAAATCGTTGAATGTAGCACTTTTGTTCGTTAGTCGTCGCTGAATGTTGAAGTAGCTCGGACGTGATCGCACTGAATTTGTCGTGAAATAAGCTCACATCTCTGATTGCTGGGGTATTAAAAATACCGACTTTCTAACCTTCACCATTGCGCAGCTAGAGCGTGTTACCTAACGAACCTAACCAAATCTAGAGTGGATTGTTGCGTTCTCGGCGATGTACTCGAAGGTGCTGAAGCATTGATCTGTTGTTGTTTGAGAGGAAGAAAGTTTCACAGTTTGTGTCGCGAGTTTGTGTGATTCGATAGTATGAAGTATGTAATGGGCAAATTTGTCCAACTGTCGGAATCGATCAAGTGCCATTTTGAACGCTAGTGATGGTGATGGTATTTCACGCGGTCAGAGTTCACTCACCTGCTTGTACATACACTGTTTGATGCGTAAGTGAACCTACATAGAATCGAAAATAGAAAGTTCCTCCGTCACTATAAATATCCGCAGGAAAAGTGTAGCGAAAATACAGTGAAATGACTCTGCCAGCAGCACGTATTCGGCAGCAGAAAAGTGTGTTTTCCGTCTTCCCCGTTTGACTCATCTAAATATATAGAAATTTATGTTTGGTTCGCTGGTGAATTGCGCATTTCAGTGCATCGAGGAAGTGGATCAAAAATCAATCGAAATGAGCCTGTCACGCGTTCGTTTGGACTTTGCTGCATCGTTTAGTAAAGGTGGAGGATCATCACTCATCCGATGAGGTTAGTAGTTCTTCGAACATCCGACACATCTGTCACATTGCGATTTTGTTTTATTTATCTTCCATTCTACGCTAAATATAGGAAATTCGTGCACATATTGTGCGCGTCCTTTCTTGTTTTTATGCAAATTACTTAGCGTGACGAGACTTCGAGAGGAATGGATTGAAGAAAAAAAGCGTACGCGTGTTCTGGGAACGAATGATGCCTCACATGACACGAACGGAAACGAATTCATGTTGAATCATGCTAAATATTTGACATATTTCGCTTGTAAAATCTGCTCAAGTCCATTGGGATGCACGGAATTTGTATGAAGCACATAGGATCGGTCTTTCGCTCTTATTAGCAAGGATTAGAAAAACTAAAATGCTGACGCTTATCGGTAAACGTCAAGGTTTGGTGTTATTTCGAAAAAAATTTTTTAAGCCGACTTTCTGGGAATCATTAACTTAGGTTTTTTGAGATAATCTCACTTCCAAGACTTTTGGCATCAGAAAAAAAGTTTCAAACCAAATTTTGCATGAGGACTTTTTTGGAGGCTTCAAAATTTTGAGCACAAGCGCTTCACGAAACAAAGCGGTAAAAAAGCAATTCCAGTACTTCCGAAATAGCCACCGACAGCAGAGAAATACTTTCATCAACGAAACCAATGTAGAACAAATTACACCAACCCAGCTAACAACAAACCCAACGCGTTGGTAATATGATATTTAAATTAAATAAATAACAGCAATAACGTTGTTCCCACCAGCAACAGTGACGGGGGTGAATAGTGAAAAGTGAATCATTGTTTTTCCTTCATTCGTAGGATACTACCCCATCAGATAAAAGTTTTAATATACGTTTGGTAAAATTGGCTCGATCATCTCCGGGAAATCAATGCGAGTTTTCTATTAGAGGGTCTTTCAGCCGGTAGCAAACTAAAATAATCGATTCTATAACCATGATAATGGTGAAGGAAAATTCTCGATCGCACGGGGCAATTGATTGATTATCCAAATGTATTCATCTGAATGCTACCCGTAACTGTGGAATTCCATTTAAGGGGCTATATATCTTACGGTTAGAGAAAAGAAGCCCAATCGTTCGATTACTCTAGAATGTAAGAAAATTATTTTATTTCAATGAATTAAATAGTACAATGTTCTGTTTATTTTTTTTTCCTTAAATACGTTTATTTCTTAAGGCAATTTACTTAAGTTTTTCTTCGCCGTATCATCACTTTTACATAGAATTCTTAACCTAATATAATACTAATATAGTAACAGTGATTTGAGTTTAATAAAACATATTCCTCTTATTTTTTAAATATCATATTAGCTATTTCGTTATTTATTATTAAATCTACTTAAGAACATTATTTGAACCAAGCGATTTACTACTATAAATTATAAGATAAGCTTAAATTTTTATACATTTTGTTGTTGATTTCGTAACCTATTTTGAGTTTGTTTGTATCAGCACATCATTTTTATTAAAATTTTGCTATTAGATGAACTAATGGACGCAGCAGGAGTCAGAACTAACCCTCAAAAGGGTCAATTATTAAATTGAAACTTCAATTTTCTTTATGAAATGATAAAGAAGTTTCATGTAAGAAAGGTCACGACAAGCAAGAATGTCTTGAACTGGGACATTGGATAGTCTACCTTGGGTACGCAAGGAATTTATTAGTTGAGATCTGACATCACGATACTCCACGCATGTCCAAACGACATGATCAATATCGCGATAGCACAATGATTAGTTGCGGAAAGTCCAATTCGAAGAAGATGTGCATCTTACGTGTAGTGATTGGACATGAGTCTGGACATCAAACGAATTAAGTCCCTACTCACATCCAGTCCCTTGAACCATGCCTTTGTCGAAATTTTAGGAATAATTGAGTGCATCCACCGACCCAGATCATCTTTATCACAAGAAGCTAGCCAGCTGGCAAGTGTTCTTTGGCGAGTCGCGCTATAAAATTCGTTGAAAGCAATCGGTCTCTCATAAATTTCACCCTCAATAGCACCACGTTTGGCTAAATTATCGGCTCTTTCATTGCCTGGAATGGAGCAATGAGTCGGGATCCAGACTATAGTGATTAGATAATTATTATTCAATATGTCGTTCAGACACTGTTTTATTTTGCCCAAGAAAAACGGTTCATTTTTGCCAGCAGCGTTTGAGCGAATGGCTTCAATTGCACTCAGAATATCTGTAAAGAGGAAATAATGGTTTGGAGATAATGTGACGATTACATTCAAGCTATAATGAACTGCTGCTAACTCTGCTATATAAACAGATGCAGGTTCTTGAAGCTTGAATGAGGCCGAAACATTATTGTTGAACATACCAAACCCTGTCGCTTCTTCAATTCGCGATCCGTCCGTGTAAAACATTTTCTCAGAGTCAATATGCCTGAACTTACTTGAAAATATTTTTGGGATTTCCATAGAGCGTAGGTGATCCGGGATTCAACGCACTTCGCGCTGCATGGATGTGTCGAAAAATAAAGTTGAGTCAGGGACATTTAGGAGGCTGACACGAATAGGAATATATCTTGAAGGGTTGATTTCCTGTGACATATGGTTAAAATATACTGTCATGAATTTTGTTTGAGATCGAAGCTCGACTAGTCGTTCGAAATTATTATTTACCATGGGATTCAGCACCTCACATCTTATTAGCAGGCGTGATGAAAGCTCCCAAAATCGATCTCTTAATGGAACTCCCGCCAGAACTTCAAGACTCATTGTATGTGTCGAATGCATGCAGCCTAAAGCAATTCGCAAACAACGGTACTGAATTCGCTCAAGTTTGATAATATGAGAATTTGCAGCGGAACGAAAACAAACGCATCCATATTCCATCATTGTATCGTTGTCTGATACAATTTTATTAGATCTTGCGGATGAGCACCCCACCAAGACCCTGTTATTGTTCGAAGAAAATTTACTCTTTGTTGGCATTTCGTTATCAGATACCTAATGTGTCCTCCCCACGTGCATTTGGAATCAAACCACACCCCGAGGTATTTGAAAGTCAAAACCTGTTCGATTATTCTTCCCATCATATGAAGCTGAGGTTGCGCGGGATCATGCTTTCTTGAAAAGACGACCAGCTCTGTTTTCTCCGCAGAGAATTCGATACCAAGATGAACAGCCCAAACGGATAAGTTATATAAGGTATCTTGCAATGGTTTTTGCAGATCAATAGCTTTGGATCCAGTAACTGAAACCACGCCATCATCTGCCAATTGTCTTAGTGTACATGGGGTTACTAGACAGCTGTCAATGTCATTCACGTAAAAATTATAGAGGAGCGGACTGAGGCATGAGCCTTGCGGGAGACCCATGTAACTAATTCTGAGTGTTGCCAAATCGCCATGTGAAAAATGCATGCGTTTCTCTGATAAAAGGTTGTGCAAATAATTATTTATAACCGCTGGGAGTCCATGTTGGTAAAGCTTGTCTGAAAGAACATCAATGGAAACTGAATCAAATGCTCCTTTAATGTCTAAAAATACAGATGCCATTTGTTGCTGTTGAGCGAAGGCAATTTGGATGTCAGACGAAAGTAATGCAAGGCAATCATTCGTCCCTTTATTTCTACGGAAGCCAAACTGAGTATCTGACAACAAACCGGTCGTCTCGACCCAAGTGTCGAGACGTCGTAGAATAATTTTTTCGAACAATTTTCTGATGCAGGACAACATCGCAATGGGTCTATATGAGTTGTGATTGGAAGCTGGTTTCCCCGGCTTTTGAATGGCGATAACTTTCACTTGTCTCCAGTCAGGTGGAACAATATTTTGCTCAAGAAACTTGTTGAAAAATTCCAACAAACGTCTTTTTGCGAGGTCGGGCAGATTCTTCACCAAATTGAATTTAATTCTGTCCAACCCAGGAGCGTTATTGTTACAAGACATGAGTGCTATGGAAAATTCCATCATTGAAAAGGGGCTATCAATGGAACCATTATTTGGAAAAGATTCCCTTATAATGCTATGCGTAGGAACAGAATCTGGACAAACTTTCCTCGCAAAATCAAATATCCATCGATTCGAGTATTCCTCACTCTCATTTCCTACATTACGATTCCTCATTCGTCTGGCCGTATTCCAAAGAGTGCTCATTGAGGTTTCTCTTGACAAACCTTCCACAAATTGTCTCCAATAGCAGCATTTCTTAACCCGAAGTATGTTCTTGTACTTAATTTCTAAAACCAAGAATTTTTCAAAATTCTGAGGAGTTCCTCCTCCTCGATTTAAAAACGTCTTGAAAGCATTTTGTTTCGCGTGTTTAGCATCTGAGCACTCTTTGTCCCACCAAGGATTTGGAGGTCTTCTGTTAGACGATGGACCAAGAAATCGTTTGGTTTGGGCTTGTTCTGCGGCCTCCAGAATCGAACAAACGAGGAAGCTCTTCCATTGAATTTAAGACACTCTTCCATTGAATTTAAGACACTTGAGATATTACTTTGGTATTTAATCCAGTCAATATTTTTTGTCAAATCATATGGAATATTACCTGAATTAGCAATACATTTGTTACTGCTAATTGAGATGATGATTGGTAAATGATCGCTACCGTGTAAATCAGGAAATACTTTCCAGGTGCAATCTAGTCGAATTGAAGTCGAGCAAAGAGATAAATCTAATGCACTTGGACGTGCCGGAGGTCTTGGAATCCGTGTCATGCTACCCATATTCAATACTGTCATGTTGAAATTGTCGCAAATATTATATATTAAAGATGATCTGCTATCATTGTAAACGGAACCCCACATCATTCCGTGCGAATTGGAATCTCCTAAAATCAAACGTGGAGCAGGAAGAGCTTCGACCATTTCATTAAGCTTTCGTTGTCCAACTTGAGCTCTTGGAGGAATATATAACGAAGCAATGCAAATGTCCTTTCCTTTCATGTTTATTTGACAAGCAACAACTTCTATACTAGAAGTCGAAGGAATGTTTAATCTATAAAAGGAATAACATTTCTTAATTCCTAAAAGCACTCCACCATACGGAGAGTCTCTATCGAGACGTATAATGTTAAAGTCATTAAAATTTAAAGCTATATTTGATGTAAGCCATGTTTCGCACAAAGCAAATACATCACATTTTTGACTATGCAACAAAACTTTAAATGAATCAAGTTGTGGCATGATGCTTCGACAATTTCACTGCAGGACAGTGATTGTATCATTTGCGGCGGGTGATAAATTATCCATCAAAAGATACAAAACCTGAGACAATTGGCCATTGAGCTGATAACTGCTTCAAAAAGGTTCTAGCTGTTGGAAGGAATGCCATTATGAGGGTCTTTAAGGGTTCAGATATATTGAATGCTGAGAAAATCCATTCAACAATTTCCGAAAACTTCAGTAATCCTGTTGGTGGCTGTGAAATGGAGCCCACTGGATTATTGTCTTTTCTTGTGCTAGTTCCTGGATTGGTTTGTGAATTTGACAAACCAGGAGGCACAGTTTTTGGTTTTAAATTTGGCTTTTTAGATTTAACACGGGGATCTTTTTTTGAAGGTGTAATTTTAGGAGTCTTTTTTGGTATTTTGTGGTTTGTTAATCTCCTCTTAACAGACCCTTGAGGAGTGACAAACGAGGTATCTTCACTATTTCCGTCAGAGTCAAATTCCTCTGGTTCCGCCAGATTTGAAAAACCGTTTTCGGATTCCAAAGGTGGGACATAAATGATAGTTTTGAGCATTTCCGCATATGTGCGCTTAGACCGTGCTTTTAAAGAAAGCTTCGTTTTGTCCTTACGCAATTTAAATGCAGCGCATACTGGAAGATCATCATGAGGATTTTCCCCACAATAAACACATTTTTCAATATCTTTATCGCAAAGATTATCCTTTAGAGGCCCTTGACATTTTGTACATTTCGACTTATTACTACAGTAAGTAGCTGTGTGGCCAAATTTTTTGCAGTTCGTGCAATTCATAACATTTGGTGGACATGGCTAGGCAAGGCAGATTCAGCGAATGTTACTCGATACGAATCTGAAGCTCGATAAGTTTTGTTTCCTTCTTCGAAAGATGCTGAGTACAATTGCTTGCACTCAAGTATCCTTACTCCCTCAAGCATAGAGTTTTTTAAAACGTCCAACTCCATACTCAAGCAACTCTTTAACCGAAAGACCCGCTTCGGTGATAACACCGTCTATTTCAACGTCTTTCGAAGGAATATATACGCGATATTCGCGGGTAAATCATTCACAAACAACAATCTCGTTAGCCTGCTTTAAGGAATCGACTACAACACGGATCTTGTCTTTATGGACTCTTACTATCTCTTTGGTAGCGGGAAATCGTGATGTCAATTCTTTAGATATATAAAATAAATTCAATGCCTTCATTTTACGCCGAAAATATACTAGCCATGGGCCCGCAGAAGTTTCATTGTAAAACTTCGTTCTCTGCGAGTTAGGAACAGTTTAATTTTCACCTGGTGGCAGAGATGGATCTCCTGGATTCTCATCCATTAGATCATCCATTACATAAATATGTTTAAATAATTGATCTCAACTGAATTATATAAACGAGAATATTCTTTGAAGTGAAATAAAATAAAATTATAGATCTACCTGTTAGTCGCTTTCTGCTCTCCACATGTACTCGGCATTAAGCTCGCTCCAACTATTTTAAATTTACTGTCTTCTATCTCCGTTGCTCAGCCGTCGTGGTCTTCGCAGAGCTTGGTCTGTACGCTGTCTGTACCTGGCCTTAGATACAGCGTTGTAGCTCTTATTGACGATGAGTTGTGATGCTTCTTGTGTAGCATCACACGATAATGCTTCGTTTTGTCCACCGCAACCGGTACTGTACACCATACGAACTGATACCTGGTGGTTGTCTTTGCGCTGATGCGCCCTAGCACCTCTGTGCCTTAGCACCTCTGAGCCTTTACACCCCTTCGTCTCCGCACCTCTGTGTCTGAGCACTTCTATGCGTTCGCACCTCTGTGTCTCTTCACCTCTGTGCGTATGAATGGGATTGCTTCCAAGTCGGGAACGCCCCGAATATTGGCTGTACACCAGCTTTTGCTGCGTTTGCAATAGGCGCAGGCGGGTTTTGTTTACCTGCAGCTAAAGTTGCCTTGACTCGGTGATAGCCATTAACTCACAAGCCAGTAACACAACCTGTCTGCTTGAACGCTTTTTACTGAATGAATGTTCTGTTTAGTCGACAAAGTTTTTTTTTATTTTTATATGTAGATATATGGAAGATTGTAGTTTGTGCAGCTTTTTCAAAAACCAATGAATTGATTACTGCCAAATTTTCAGGTGTTTTTCTATGGTTAGCTCGTGGATATTTGTGAAAATATTTGTTAATTTAAAATTAAATAGTATATAAATATCAATATTTGAATTCTTTTAGAAAAAAAAACATTGCCAATCATGCAAACAAATGTTTTCTCTAAAACTCCTTCGTTCAGGAACTATCTTTAGTAACTAGGAACAACACCTGAAAATTTGGAATAGATCGATTACAATCTTCCACATATAAAAATAAGGAAAACTTTACTAACTAAACAAAATATGCTGAAATATTCGATGCTTTTTAATTCATTGAAATAGAATCATTTTCTTACTTCCCAGAGTAATCAAAAGATTGGGATTCTTTTCGCGAGCCGGAACGTAAATAACCCCTTAATCAGTACCCAAGTAGCAAACATTGTTCCACATTTCTTAACTATTTCCGCAACGATTGTGTGATTTAAAAAGCGCACTTTGCTTGTATGAGGTGAAACAAATTTATGTTTCACAGCATTAATATTCTTTAAGAGAGAACTGGATATGAAACTGTTTAAACGAACATATTATACAGTCAGTTAATAAAACCGATCTGGAACATAATCCTTTCAGGTTTTGAGTTGATTTCATAAGCACCCAAGTAGCATGTTAAGTTACTGTCCTGTATTTTTCTACTGATTGTGCAATTTATCAAGCTAGTTTATAGTACTATTCTAGTAACTGTTGTGTTATGGAAAAAGCGCAATTTTTCTGTGTTGTGCGACATATCTTTAAGTTCTTCTGTTATTACGAATATTTATTCGCAACGATTGTGCAACTGATACAAAAACTCATGCGTCGATCCCATCACAGAAACCGTGATAAAATCAACGAAAAAACAATTGTGAAACTCGTGAAAACTACCACGTAATGTAAACATCCCAAGTAGCAAATGTAACTTATTGAAATTTGAAGAGGTTCTACAATTGTCTTAGAATTGTTTTTTATGTTAGATAAGTTCAAAAAGATTTTTAAATATATTAAAATCTGTTGTGCAACTTATACCTGTTAAGTTTTACGGTAATACCGAAAAAATCACTATAGAACAATTTTAAGTATATCTAAAACAATTGTGCAGCAAATCACCAACTTGCCCACGTTGCACCAGTAGTTATAGAAAGTAAAACGAAGTAACTAGAACAATTATTCAACTTATCAAAAATTTTCCAAATGGCTGTCATAATTGTATCGGACCCAATATATGCCGAAATGGCAGTATATCTCTTGTGAAGAAAAAGTGATGTGAAATTATGCTCTCCGCAAGGCAAAAACTGATAAGCCGAATTGAAAACCTCGCAGTAAGAATTGTTTTGCTGCCGAGTCCGCATTGTCTTGACTACCTCATGAAATATTAGGTCAGTGTGTGCAGTTTTCTTCATTTTTAGAAACACAATTCGAAACTTGCAAATAAGTTGTACCAGATATATCTGCTTGAAATGAACGTAAAACTTGCCGACATGAGAATATTATCATAAAAGTTTCAGAAATACAGCATTACATACGCAATGAAAACAAAAATCGATCAATTAATTTGTATTCGGTTTTTATCTCGTGAAAAATATGAACAGACCTGACATCACTTTTCAAAGATATTGAACGAAAAGTTACGTTCATCATAGTTACTCTCATAGTTATATATTACCGCTTGAGCAACTTGTTCTTGCAACTAAAGCACATGGGCTTACCAAAATAATACCTACAGTTCGTATCACAAATGTCGGGTTCACTAAGATGAATGACTAAACTGTATTGTTATTGTATTATGTATTGTTATATTTACGTGTTTATATTTCCTTTTATTTAGGTAAAATAAATCATTACGTTGGGTGAACCATTTTCTATCAACACACTGATACCCTCGATGCCATATTGGAAAATATTGAAGAAAAATTAATTTCAAGATTTTTCAGATTAATTGAAACATCAATATTATTAAAATCGTCTGAAAAGGTGTATGAATGTTTGATAACTTTCTTATACATATTTAAAACAATCTCCCGATCATATTCATGGAAAAGAATAGATTGTTAATTTCATAGAAATTGATGTGCAATCATCAAAACATGTACATTCAAAGGCGCTTGAAAATTTCAGGTGTACGAAGACATGTTTCACCATAAAAATGCAGTTCGTTTTCGATTTTCTATTTACTAAAACATAAAATATCAATTCTACAATATGTAGTATTACCATTTATTTATGTGCAGAATATTTTTGAAGCTCCATGTTTGTGTTACGGGCAGTTGTATAGAAAATCAAATGTGAAACTTATTCATTAGAAATTATGTTTGCTATGTTTTTGTAAACATCAATTCAATTCTTGTTCACATTACGTATTAGTTTCCATGAGTTTCACAATTGTTTTTTCGCCGATTTAATTGCTGCATTTGTAGTGGGATCGATGCATGAGTTTTTGTATCAGTTGCACAATAATTGTGAATAAATGTTCGTAACAACGTAAGAAATTAAAGATATGTTGCACAACACAGAAAAATTGCGCTTTTTCCATAACTCAACAGTTACTACAATAGTAATATGAACTAATTTGATAAATTGCAAAATCTGTAGAAAAATACAGGACAGCAACTTAACGTGCTATTTGGGTGGCGGTATAAAAATGCAATACTAGGCTGCAACCTGGTATTTAACGGCGAAATGTTCACGAGTGATTAGCAGTTTTTATTCCACCTGCAAATTTCTCGCTGGAGATGGTGGTGAACTGACTTCGTTCGCACCCTTCGCATCCCTTTCCATCAGTTCAAAAATTGTGTCATCAACTGCATATTTTATTTCGTATGTACGCGAAAGTGATGACATTGTAAGGAAACACGTATCCACCAAGTGACGCCAATCGAGCCCACATATTTTATTTACAGGGTCCGGCACTCGAAGTGTAACCAACTTCAGACCGCTCGCGCAGCTGACGCACGGGCATCAGCTCTCTAGAAATTTGCTAAATGACAGTTCGGAGTTGTATTGTTTACAAGCGCAAGAAAGCATTTTGCCAAAAGTGAACGCGAAAAAAAATTTTGACTTGAGAGAGCGAAGGAGTTGCTTCGTTTGGCCGAAAGCGGTCAATTTCCGAATTTTCTGACGAGAAAATTTTTCCAATTGAGCAATTCGTAAACTCTCAAAACAATAGGGTTTACTTGACCGACCGTTCATACGAGAATTTGAGTCATCGATTGGCCACCAGGAGGCAGCACCTGCAACAGATAATGGTTTGGGC
Source organism: Malaya genurostris (assembly GCF_030247185.1). Classification (NCBI taxonomy): domain Eukaryota; kingdom Metazoa; phylum Arthropoda; class Insecta; order Diptera; family Culicidae; genus Malaya; species Malaya genurostris. Next base: position 123,958,678 of record NC_080571.1, on the reverse strand, counting down.
CGCTGTAACCGCAGATGGGCGCTCTCCAATCGTTTTCATCGAGCCTGGCGTCAAGGTAAATGCGACATATTATCGGGAAAGTATTCTGGAGGTTGCTTTGAAGCCGTGGGCAGACAAACATTTCGGTGGCAGACCATGGACGTTTCAGCAGGACTCGGCACCGTCCACAAAGCTCGAGTGAACCAAGAATGGCTGAAAAACAACGTTCCGAACTTCATCACGTCCACACAATGGCTCTCGAATTCACCAGATGCGAATCCAATGGATTATTCTCTTTGGGCCATTTTGGAGAGCAAAGTCCGAACTAAAAGATACACCAGTCTCGAGGCGCTGAAAAAAGTTATTGTCCGCGAGTGGGCCTAAATACCTGCAAGTCACATTCGGCAGCTTGCGATTCGTTTTTTGACCGTCTCAAGGCCATAGTCAAGACAAAAGGTGGTCATATCGAGCAAAAGTGAAATGATTCTGAATTTTGTATTATTTTTACACATTTTGTACTTTGAATTAAGTAAAAGTAATTTTCCAAACTGAATTTATGACCTTTTTAATTGGTTACACTTCGAGTGCCGGACCCTGTACTGAACAGGCTGATGCATGGATTAGTTTTTTCGATGACAATCTTTCTAATAAAATGCAAAGGTCAAAAGGGAGAATGTTTCGTTAGTTTGAGCAGGAGTACGAAACTGAAATAAATCACATTTATTTTTCAATTATTATTAGATGATTCCGCTCGAACGAATTTGTTGGGATTTAAAGAAATATGTAAACAAATTTCATACAGTTTCATACTTCATACTGCTACAATTGCATCAGTTTCTCTTTTCCCAATTTCGATTTGGTTGTTTTTATTCTACGAAATTATTCCTTCGTCCAACATACATATTTAAAAATATTTATTTTTAATTGTTCATGACAACTCTTTCTCATAAATTTCTCTTAGCTTCTAAGCATAGGTTTATCTAACTATTATTTTATTTAGGTTTATTTGGGACTACAATTTGATTAATGAAAATAATCTCTCGTGAAACCCCATTAGAATTACTATGTTAATATTGAAAATAAGTCTACCTCTCTGATTTTGTGATATGTTGAATAAATAAAAGAAAAATATTTTATATGGCTAATCAGCTCACTCTTGGTAACCCATAGTAGATATTTAGCTAGATTAAACGTTACACTTCAAATTATTACAAGCAAAAATCAATGATTTTCTCGGTAGCCAGCTTCTCTGATAAAACTATTTGAAAACAGATTTCAAAATAGTTTTTAATCATGATTTATGTTCATTTTTGCCTTTCTTATATAGAAAGGTTATACAATCACTTGAAAAACATTCGTGCCGTGACTATCGGATCGATCGGACGTAAATTCGGCTTTCTCCAATCGCGTGGTGAATTGTTTTATTCCGTTATCAAGGTCATTCCGTATTCTATTGTTTGCATCAGTGATAATTCGAATTAATCCGTTCTCAAGGCCGACTGTGAGCTTGTGTGAAGCAGCACTGCGTGCGGTACCGTTAGCCAGCGCCAGCGCTGGGCGCCGCGTATATATCGTTGTACATTAGAAACAGTGATAAATATATATAGTGATAAAAAGAGAAACGTTTCATTGGACAGTGTAGTGAGAGACAAAAAAAAGTGCTTTTTCCTGAAAGAGGTTTTTTGCACTCTACTGGAAGGAATATTTACCCATTGCCTCGGACTGGGTATTGGCAGCCGTTCACCGTTTTGGAGCTTAAGCTAAGTAAAACTTTATTTTCTCTGTTGTTTAATACCACTTCAATTGCACCCCGAATCTGACCGCACGGACACAAGTCCGTGACATGACAGGCGATATCAAATTGCCTGACCTTCCCCTTGATGATCAGATGGATGCTTCAGATGGCAATAAATCGCGCATTAGAAGCTATCCCGATGGGCTTGCACTCTCGGCCGGACCGTATGCGGTTTACATCCGGACCAAAGCGAATGGTAAAAAATTGAACCTTCTAAAACTTTCTAATGACCTGTCCTCGCGATACAATACTGTACAAAAAATTGAAAAAGTACGCCCGGACAAGCTTAGGGTCTTGTTAGCCAGTGCAAAACAGGCTAATGAGATCGTTCAAAGTGAGAATTTCACGCGGGAGTATCGCGTATACGTACCAGCTCGCGAAGTCGAGATAGACGGCGTGATCACCGATCCGAGTCTGACTTGCGAGGACGTTCTTAAGCATGGGGCAGGCGGATTTAAAAACCCCCTACTCAAGAACGTTAAGATACTGGACTGCAAGCAATTGCGTTCAGTATCGACCGCTGAGGATGGGACTAAGTCCTATATCCCATCAGACTCGTATCGGGTGACTTTCGCTGGCTCGGCTTTGCCTAATTACGTCCTCCTAGACCGAGTTCGTTTACCTGTTCGTCTTTATGTACCGCGGGTCATGAACTGCACCAATTGCAAACAATTGGGACATACAGCATCCCATTGTTGCAATAAATCCCGGTGTATAAAGTGTGGAGGGAGTCATGCGGATAACTCCTGCAGTGGAGACAATGAAAAGTGTCTCTACTGTAAGGAGGGGCCGCATGACCTCTCTGATTGTCCCGTGTATAAATTGCGTAAGGATAAAATGAAGCGTTCACTCAAGCAACATTCCAAACGCTCATTTGCGGAAATGTTGAAATGTGCTACGCCACCTACCGAAAATCCTTACGCTTACTTGTCAACTGACGAGAGCGAATATGATGACCCCCTCGAAGGTACATCTTCGGCTGTCCCTCATAGCTCATCAATTAGAAAGAGAAGAAATAAATCCTCTCAAAAGCTCCCTAGTAAGGGTTCGAAGATGTCCTCTGATGGGTCTCGAAAAATTACAACAACTGGTAGTGATGGCAAAAAACCAGAGAAAAAAGCTCCAGGCCTTGGAAAATTAAATTCCGAGCAAGAATTTCCATCACTTCCTGGGACTTCAAAACCCCCGAAAGTCCCTAAAGATCAGTCAGAGAATTTACCAAATACTGGGTTTGTTAAATTCTCTGATATTGTGGACTGGATCATGTCTACTTTCAATATTTCTGAACCTCTTAAAAGCCTGATAATGGCTTTTATTCCTACAGTTAAAACATTCTTGAAGCAGTTGACTGCAAAATGGCCCCTTCTTTCAGCGATCGTATCCTTCGATGGCTAAGTCACCCACCGAGGTCACGGATACAATCACTGTTATACAGTGGAATTGTAGAAGTATCATCCCAAAAATAGATCCTTTCAAATTTCTAGTAAATAATCTGAAATGTGACGCATTTGCATTGTGCGAAACTTGGCTAACTTCTGAAATACCCTTAAACTTCCACGATTTTAACATTATTCGTCTGGATCGAGATGATCCCTATGGAGGAGTACTTTTAGGGATCAAAAAGTGCTATTCTTTCTATCGCATTAAGCTCCCCTCGATACCAGGTATTGAAGTTGTCGCATGTCATGTTACAATCAAAGGTAAGGACCTTTGCATTGCTTCCATCTACATTCCCCCAAGAGCCTCGGTTGGGCATCGGTGGCTCAGTGATATCGTAGAGCTCCTTCCTGCACCGACGTTGGTTTTAGGAGACTTTAACTCACACGGTACGGGATGGGGCTGTCTTCACGATGATAACAGATCAACTATGATCCATGATATCTGCGACAACTTCAATATGACAATCTTGAATACGGGAGAAATGACACGAATTCCTGCACCACCAGCAAGACCAAGTGCGCTAGACTTATCCCTTTGCTCGACATCGCTACGGTTGGATTGCACGTGGAAGGTAATCCCTGATCCCCACGGTAGCGATCATCTGCCTATCGTAATTTCAATCGCCACCGGATTAAGACCATCGGAGACAATCAATGTTTCGTATGACCTCACACGAAATATTGATTGGAAATGCTACACAAATTCGATATCTGAGAAACTAGAAACAACACAAGAACTTCCTCCGGAGGAAGAGTACACGTTTTTGGCTGGCTTGATTCTCGACACCGCGATTCAAGCTCAGACGAAACGTGTATCCGGCGCGAAAACTAACATCCGTCCTCCCAACCCGTGGTGGGACAAAGAGTGCTCGGAATTAAACGCGGAGAGAACTTCATCATTTATCGAGTTTAGGAAAAACGGAACACCTGATAATTTTAGAAACTACGCGGCATTAGACGCTAAGATGAAAAGCTTGATTAAAGCGAAGAAAAGCGGTTATTGGCGTCGATTCGTAGACGGATTATCGAGAGAAACATCAATGAGTACTCTTTGGAACACAGCCCGACGAATGCGCAACAAAAACACCACGAACGAAAGCGAGGAATATTCTAACCGCTGGATATTCGATTTCGCTAAAAAAGTATGTCCTGACTCTGCTCCGGAACAGACGATCATGCGCGTCGCCTCATCTAACAGAAACGAAACACCTTTTTCGATGGTCGAGTTCTCACTTGCGCTTTTATCGTGTAACAATAAAGCTCCGGGGTTAGACAAAATCAAATTCAACTTGTTGAAAAATTTGCCTGACTCTGCCAAAAGGCGCTTATTGAATTTATTCAATAGGCTTCTTGAGGATAATATTGTCCCACATGACTGGAGACAAGTAAGAGTTATCGCCATTCAAAAACCAGGGAAACCAGCCTCCGATCACAATTCGTATCGGCCGATTGCTATGCTTTCCTGTATCCGGAAATTGTTCGAAAAAATGATTCTGTTTCGTCTAGACAATTGGGTCGAGACTAATGGCTTACTTTCAGATACACAATTCGGCTTCCGCAGGGGCAAAGGAACGAACGATTGTCTTGCGTTGCTCTCAACCGAAATTCAAATGGCATTTGCTCGTAAAGAACAAATGGCGTCAGTTTTCCTAGACATCAAGGGGGCTTTTGATTCAGTTTCCATAAACATCCTATCTGAGAAGCTGCATCAGCAAGGTCTTTCACCAATTTTGAATAACTTTTTGTATAATCTGTTGTCCGAGAAATACATGTATTTCGCGCATGGTGATTTGTCGACAATACGATTCAGTTACATGGGTCTTCCTCAGGGCTCATGCTTAAGCCCCCTTTTATACAACTTTTACGTAAACAACATTGATGAATGTATCAACACATCTTGCACGCTAAGACAACTTGCCGACGACAGCGTTGTGTCTATTATAGGACCCAAATCTGCCGATCTCCAAGGACCATTGCAAGATACCCTCGACAACTTGTCGACATGGGCTCTTCAAATGGGTATCGAGTTCTCTACGGAGAAAACTGAGCTGGTTGTATTTTCAAGGAAGCGAGAACCAGCACAACTACAGCTTCAACTAGGGGGTGAAACCATAGCTCAGGTCTTCACATTTAAATATCTCGGGGTCTGGTTCGATTCCAAAGGCAACTGGGGATGTCACATTAGGTATCTGAAACAAAAATGCCAGCAGAGAATCAATTTTCTTCGCACAATAACCGGAACTTGGTGGGGTGCCCACCCAGGAGACCTGATCAGGCTTTACCAAACAACGATATTGTCCGTAATGGAATATGGATGCTTCTGCTTCCGATCCGCCGCGAACACCCATTTCATTAAACTGGAAAGAATTCAGTATCGTTGTTTGCGTATTGCCTTAGGTTGAATGCAGTCGACTCATACGATGAGTCTCGAAGTGCTCGCGGGCGTATTACCGTTGAAAAATCGATTCTGGGATCTCTCATATCGATTGCTTATCCGATGCGATATCTTGAATCCGATGGTGATTGAAAACTTCGAAAGGCTTGTCGAGCTCAATTCTCAGACCCGTTTTATGTCCTTGTATTTTGATTACATGGCTCAGAATATTAATCCTTCTTCGTTTGTTTCCAACCGTGCTCATTTCTTGGATACTTCTGATTCTACTGTGTTTTTCGACACATCCATGAGAGAAGAAATTCATGGAATTCCGGATCACGTGCGCCCTCAAGTGGCCCCAAATATTTTCTATAATAAATTTAGAACAGTCAACTGTGAAAAGGTGTTTTACACTGACGGATCAAACATCGACAGGTCCACAGGCTTCGGCATCTTCAATCAAAACATCACCGCTTCTTACAAACTCAGTGATCCGGCTTCAGTTTACGTCGCAGAATTAGCTGCTATTCAGTACACCCTCGAGATCATTGAAACCTTGCCCAAAGACCATTATTTCATTGTTACGGACAGTCTAAGCTCAATAGAAGCTCTCCGGGCAATGAAGCCAGGAAAGTATCCCCCATATTTCCTGGGGAAAATACGGGAACATTTGAGAACTTTATCTGAACGGTCTTATTTAATATCGTTAGTCTGGGTCCCTTCGCATTGTTCCATTCCGGGCAATGAAAAGGCAGACTCATTGGCTAAAGTGGGCGCATTGGAAGGTGATATTTATGAAAGACCAATCTGCTTCAATGAATTTTTCAGTATCTCTCGTCAGAAAACTCTCGAAAGTTGGCAAACTTCATGGAGCAATGGCGAACTGGGACGATGGCTACATTCCATTATCCCTAGGGTATCGACGAAACCTTGGTTCAGGGGGATGAACGTGAGTCGCGATTTCATTCGTGTTATGTCGCGGCTCATGTCAAATCACTACACCTTCAACGCACATCTCCGGCGTGTTGGGCTTGCGGAGAGCGGTCTCTGCACCTGTGGCGACGGTTATCAGGACATCGAGCATGTCGTGTGGTCGTGCGTAGAGTATCGTGACGCCAGGTCGAAGCTACTGGAATCCCTTAGGGCCCGAGGTAGACCGCCTGAGGTTCCGGTTCGGGATGTGTTGGCGAGTCGGGATAGTTCATATATGCTTCTCATATACCAGTACCTTAAACACATTGATATACAAGTGTAATGTGTTTATCCTCGTTCAGAAAGTATAAACTCCACCTACAGGTTCGACACTAACATCCGCCCGATTCTCTCGATCCCCGTCCCTGTCCACCATCTTCATTGGAACTAACAAGATCTTTTTTTTGTCACTAACTTTTTCGTTCCCCCTTCCCTGTCTCTTCACCATCTCGATGGCAACTAATTAGATCTCTATCGTTTTCAGACATTTTGTCCCCACATCCCCTGTTTTACCCCGTTTCCACAATATTTACTTTTTTTTTCTTCATCTCTTCCGTAACATCACCATCATCGTCCAAGGAAGACCGCTCCAGTCGAAAACCAGCATGCGGGCCACCCGCCAGGCCTTCGTAGCCTGGGGGTGTTTCCCGCGGACCCACACGGACCGAAGGATGCGGCCAACATGGATATTTGCAAACGCCATATGGAAGACCCTCATGCAATATCCAATTCACCGGCATTACATAATGATACTATTCTAGTTTTAATATAGTCGTAATTAAGATTAGTAAATATCCTTGGCATCTTAGAGCTTAAGCAGTGTGCCTTAAAATTATATTATAATATTGAATTAAAAAAAAAAAAACATTAAAAAAAAAAAAATCACTTGAAAATCGATTAGTAAAAATTGACCTGGAGAGTCAAGTGCCATACACTATTAGACTAAGTTCATCGAACTGAGCAATGTTTGTGTGAAATAATCGCATTAGGTTTTCTCTGTGATGGCTGAATGACGATTTTGGCAAACTTAGATTCAAATGAAAGGTCTCGTGGTCGTCTTATACAGAATTCCTGAATTTCATCCGGATCCGACTTTCGGCTCCGGAGTTATAGGATAAAGTGTGTTAAATATTGTATACCGTCGCTTCAGTATCAGTATAAGTAGGCAACTAAACAAACCGATTCTGGTTATCCTGGTTCCCGGTTTTCCATTAACGACGGGAGATAATAATCATATGGTCAAAAATGAATCTCACTCACTTTTTCTAGAGTTTGCAGAACCGATATTCCCAATCTTAGGATCAAATGAAAGGTCTTATGGTCCTACCAAAAATTACTGCATATCCTTCCGATTCAACAAAAAATTAAACCATCGTTTGGAGTTTGATCGTAAAATCGTATAAAGCTTTGAATTAAAGCTAGTAGAGTTTGTACGTCATGTTAGTTGGTGGCTTCAATTATCCGGTTCTCGGGTTCCGGTCCTGGAAGTGCATATAATAGTGAACTCAATTTGTTTTCTTAAGGATAACCTACGCGAACAAAGCACTGTTTCATTCTGTATGTTATATTAGTTAATTGACAAGCAATACCTTGGCTTCTTTCAAAAACCGAGAAACATTTTGAATAGAATACCACAATATTATATATGAGAAAGAATCCACTACTAGGTGGATTAAAACAGGTTTGTTCTATAATAGTTCAATCGATCGATATATTATGAATTACTTATTCATCGTAAAGTGACAGTCGGCCGTCTGTAGTTTTGCGAATTCTGGAAGTTTATCGTTTTATTCGCCGTGTTTTCTATCGAGATCGTATTGTTTACAAGACACATTCAAGACTTTATCCTATCCCTACTAATACATCTCCTATACTGAGATACACGTGGAGATGCAGTGATACCCGCGGTCTCTGGAAACAACGAGTATCGGACTAATATTTCTTCCCTTTCTCGGTGGCACAGCCTTTGGTCATGGCCAGTGTCGTTATTGACAACATAAAGAAAAGTTCAAAGTAAGTGAGTCTGAAAAAGATTTGCAAGCATAATTTTTTTTGGTTCATTGTGCATTTACTTACTTGTGGTTTACTTCAGCTCACCTGCAAAATGTCTCGATGGAAGAGAATATCTAACTTCATTTTTACAGGGTCCGGCACTCGAAGTGTAACCAATTAAAAAGGCCATAAATTCAGTTTGGAAAATTACTTTTACTTAATTCAAAGTACAAAATGTGTAAAAATAATACAAAATTCAGAATCAATTCACTTTTGCTCGATATGACCACCTTTTGCCTTGACTTGATGACTTGAGAGAGCGAAGGAGTTGCTTCGTTTGGCCGAATGTGACTTGCAGGTATTTTGGTCCACTCGCGGACAATAACTTTTTTCAGCGCCTCGAGACTGGTGTATCTTTTAGTTCGGACTTTGCTCTCCAAAATGGCCCAAAAGAGAATAATCCATTGGATTCGCATCTGGTGCATTCGAGAGCCATTGTGTGGACGTGATGAAGTTCGGAACGTTGTTTTTCAGCCATTCTTGGTTCACTCGAGCTTTGTGAGACGGTGCCGAGTCCTGCTGAAACGTCCATGGTCTGCCACCGAAATGTTTGTCTGCTCACGGCTTCAAAGCAACCTCCAGAATACTTTCCCGATAATATGTCGCATTTACCTTGACGCCAGGCTCGATGAAAACGATTGGAGAGCGCCCATCTGCGGTTACAGCGGCCCAAACCATTATCTGTTGCGGGTTCTGCCTCAGAAAATACAATGTTCGGAAATTGACCGCTTTCGGCCAAACGAAGCAACTCCTTCGCTCTCTCAAGTCATCAAGTCAAGGCAAAAGGTGGTCATATCGAGCAAAAGCGAATTGATTCTGAATTTTGTATTATTTTTACACATTTTGTACTTTGAATTAAGTAAAAGTAATTTTCCAAACTGAATTTATGGCCTTTTTAATTGGTTACACTTCGAGTGCCGTACCCTGTAGTATGTTGCTGATGAATGTAAAGCTAGGGATACACTTTTAACACAGACATAACGGCATTTTAGGCGCTGAGCTTTTTTATTTACTTTGCCACAAATTGTCCGGAAATGCACTGTTTGCAGATTTAATAGAAAAAAGTTTGTTATATTGAAGAAAAATAATAATAATAATAATAATAATCTAGATATAATAGTATATCTAAAACAATTGTGCAGCAAATCACCAACTTGCCCACGTTGCACTAGTAGTTATAGAAGCTCTGTCAAAATTTTCACATTGTCATTGAAAAACGAAGTAACTAAAACAATTCTTACCAAAAATTTTCCAAATGGCTGTCATAATTGTATCGGACTCAATATATGCCGAAATGGCAGTATATCTCTTGTGAAGAATAAGTGATGTGAAATTATGCTCTCCGCAAGGCAAAAACTGATAAGCCGAATTGAAAACCTCGCAGTAAAAATTGTTTTGCTGCCAAGTTCGCATTGTCTTGACTGCCTCATGAAATATTAGGTCAGTGTGTGCAGTTTTCTTCATTTTTAGAAAAACAATTCGAAACTTGCAAATAAGTTGCACCAGATATATCTGCTTGAAATGAACGCAAAACTTGCCGACATGAGAATATTATCATAAAAGTTTCAGAAATACAGCATTATATACGCAATGAAAACAAAAATCGATCATTTAATTTGTATTCGGTTTTTATCTCGTGAAAAATATGAACAGACCTGACATCACTTTTCAAAGATATTGAACGAAAAGTTACGTTCATCATAGTTACTCTCATAGTTATATATTACCGCTTGAGCAACTTGTTCTTGCAACTAAAGCCTACAGTTCGTATCACAAATGTCGGGTTCACTAAGATGAATGACTAAACTGTATTGTTATTGTATTATGTATTGTAATATTTACGTGTTTATATTTCCTTTTATTTAGGTAAAATAAATCATTACGTTGGGTGAACCATTTTCTATCAACACACTGATACCCTCGATGCCATATTGGAAAATATTGAAGAAAAATTAATTTCAAGATTTTTCAGATTAATTGAAACATCAATATTATTAAAATCGTCTGAAAAGGTGTATGAATGTTTGATAACTTTCTTATACATATTTAAAACAATCTCCCGATCATATTCATGGAAAAGAATAGATTGTTAATTTCATATAAATTGATGTGCAATCATCAAAACACGTACATTCAAAGGCGCTTGAAAATTTCAGGTGTACGAAGACATGTTTCACCATAAAAATGCAGTTCGTTTTCGATTTTCTATTTACTAAAACATAAAATATCAATTCTACAATATGTAGTATTACCATTTATTAATGTGCAGAATATTTTTGAAGCTCCATGTTTGTGTTACGGGCAGTTGTATAGAAAATCAAATGTGAAACTTATTCATTAGAAATTATGTTTGCTATGTTTTTGTAAACATCAATTCAATTCTTGTTCACATTACGTATTAGTTTCCATGAGTTTCACAATTGTTTTTTCGTCGATTTAATTGCTGCATTTGTAGTGGGATCGATGTATGAGTTTTTGTATCAGTTGCACAATAATTGTGAATAAATGTTCGTAACAACGTAAGAAATTAAAGATATGTTGCACAACACAGAAAAATTGCGCTTTTTCCATAACACAACAGTTACTACAATAGTAATATGAACTAATTTGATAAATTGCAAAATCTGTAGAAAAATACAGGACAGCAACTTAACGTGCTATTTGGGTGGCGGTATAAAAATGCAATACTAGGCTGCAACCTGGTATTTAACGGGGAAATGTTCACGAGTGATTAGCAGTTTTTATTCCACCTGCAAATTTCTCGCTGGAGATGGTGGTGAACTGACTTCGTTCGCACCCTTCGCATCCCTTTCCATCAGTTCAAAAATTGTGTCATCAACTGCATATTTTATTTCGTATGTACGCGAAAGTGATGACATTGTAAGGAAACACGTATCCACCAAGTGACGCCAATCGAGCCCACATATTTTATTTACAGGGTCCGGCACTCGAAGTGTAACCAACTCCAGACCGCTCGCGCAGCTGACGCACGGGCATCAGCTCTCTAGAAATTTGCTAAATGACAGTTCGGAGTTGTATTGTTTACAAGCGCAAGAAAGCATTTTGCCAAAAGTGAACGCGAAAAAAAATCTTGACTTGAGAGAGCGAAGGAGTTGCTTCGTTTGGCCGAAAGCGGTCAATTTCCGAACATTGTATTTTCTGACGAGAAAATTTTTCCAATTGAGCAATTCGTAAACTCTCAAAACAATAGTGTTTACTTGACCGACCGTTCATACGAGAATTTGAGTCATCGATTGGCCACCAGGAGGCAGCACCCGCAACAGATAATGGTTTGGGCCGCTATAACCGCAGATGGGCGCACTCCAATCGTTTTCATCGAGCCTGGCGTCAAGGTAAATGCGACATATTATCGGGAAAGTATTCTGGAGGTTGCTTTGAAGCCGTGGGCAGACAAACATTTCAGTGGCAGACCATGGACGTTTCAGCAGGACTCGGCACCGTCTCACAAAGCTCGAGTGAACCAAGAATGGCTGAAAAACAACGTTCCGAACTTCATCACGTCCACACAATGGCTCTCGAATTCACCAGATGCGAATACAATGGATTATTCTCTTTGGGCCATTTTGGAGAGCAAAGTCCGAACTAAAAGATACACCAGTCTCGAGGCGCTGAAAAAAGTTATTGTCCGCGAGTGGACCAAAATACCTGCAAGTCACATTCGGCCAAACGAAGCAACTCCTTCGCTCTCTCAAGTCATCAAGTCAAGGCAAAAGGTGGTCATATCGAGCAAAAGTGAATTGATTCTGAATTTTGTATTATTTTTACACATTTTGTACTTTGAATTAAGTAAAAGTAATTTTCCAAACTGAATTTATGGCCTTTTTAATTGGTTACACTTCGAGTGCCGGACCCTGTACTAAACAGGCTGATGCATGGATTAGTTTTTTCGATGACAATCTTTCTAATAAAATGCAAAGGTCAAAAGGGAGAATGTTTCGTTAGTTTGAGCAGGAGTACGAAACTGAAATAAATCACATTTATTTTTCAATTATTATTAGATGATTCCGCTCGAACGAATTTGTTGGGATTTAAAGAAATATGTAAACAAATTTCATACAGTTCATACTTCATACTGCTACAATTGCATCAGTTTCACTTTTCCCAATTTCGATTTGGTTGTTTTTATTTTACGAAATTATTCCTTCGTCCAACATACATATTTAAAAATATTTATTTTTAATTGTTCATGACAACTCTTTCTCATAAATTTCTCTTAGCTTCTAAGCATAGGTTTATCTAACTTATTCGCATCTGGTGCATTCGAGAGCCATTGTGTGGACGTGATGAAGTTCGGAACGTTGTTTTTCAGCCATTCTTGGTTCACTCGAGCTTTGTGAGACGGTGCCGAGTCCTGCTGAAACGTCCATGGTCTGCCACCGAAATGTTTGTCTGCTCACGGCTTCAAAGCAACCTCCAGAATACTTTCCCGATAATATGTCGCATTTACCTTGACGTCAGGCTCGATGAAAACGATTGGAGAGCGCCCATCTGCGGTTACAGCGGCCCAAACCATTATCTGTTGCGGGTTCTGCCTCAGAAAATACAATGTTCGGAAATTGACCGCTTTCGGCCAAACGAAGCAACTCCTTCGCTCTCTCAAGTCATCAAGTCAAGGCAAAAGGTGGTCATATCGAGCAAAAGCGAATTGATTCTGAATTTTGTATTATTTTTACACATTTTGTACTTTGAATTAAGTAAAAGTAATTTTCCAAACTGAATTTATGGCCTTTTTAATTGGTTACACTTCGAGTGCCGGACCCTGTAGTATGTTGCTGATGAATGTAAAGCTAGGGATACACTTTTAACACAGACATAACGGCATTTTAGGCGCTGAGCTTTTTTATTTACTTTGCCACAAATTGTCCGGAAATGCACTGTTTGCAGATTTAATAGAAAAAAGTTTGTTATATTGAAGAAAAATAATAATAATAATAATAATAATCTAGTCAGCACAATGAAAACTACGATGAATTGTTGTACTGTTTTCAAGTAATACCTGCACATGAAATTGCAAGTGTGTCACTTACCTATATAAGTGACGTTTAATTGCCATACAAAACTTTCTGCCTGAAACGTTTCTGGTGCAATGTAGAAGTTCTTTGTTTCACATTTTTGGGGTTGTGATTCTCAGTCAACTGATAACATTCAAAAATTTCAATTTCGATTACTTCGCTGGCTATGAAAAAATGAACATGAAGTTGAAATAAGTTCAACCAATATACTTTACTTGAGACAACCGGACTGTGAAGCAACAATTACAGTACTGCAATTTTGTGATCTGGGGAGTATTCGATTTGTTAAAACATGTACGATTATTACGGATTCTAACTAATATGCTACAACACATTCTCTTTAAATATTGATCGTAGGTTGAATAATCAATGGTATATTTTAACATCTTGCACAGCAGAATGAAAATTGTTTCACTCTAGCGATAACAAATCGACAATGAAAAGTTTCCCACTAAATCATACAATACACTCTGAACTTGTGATATCAAAGAGGAACTTGCGGACTGGAAGCAAGAACTATAGTTGTAGCATACCGTTCGCAATAAAGTTAGTTCATTCGATACCCAAAGACGGAGACCAAAGAACCAGTTCCTAAGATAGCCACTGATCTCCCAGAGGTCGCAAAAAGATCAAATAGATCTCTCTAGGAGAGCTAATAAAGTGCATTAAGAAGCTCGAAATAGTTGAAGTATAAGCATTGAGTAATGCTCAATGGGGTGTTTTATTCTTCTCAATGGTGTTGTTTCATTTGCGGCTAAGAATAATAACTATAGCTTTCATATAGCTTTGAAAACGCCTAAAACCAAAACTGCATTGGAAAGTGTAAATATAACACAACTGCTGTTATCGTCAATATTATCAGATGTCCAATTATGAGTTTTTTGCTTTTCATTCTCTAGCCTCATCTCCAAAAAGATATTTTTTAGTTCAACTGTCTCCTCTGATCTACTCAACAATATTCAGTTTATTGCATCTAGTAGGGCCTCATAGACAGACTATGGAGCAAATATTACATCAACGAATGTCGTCAAGAACGAGCTTCACTGAAACATCAAGGAGATTTCTTCCCCTTATCATCCCAACGAGCCCAGACCAAGAGTATGGAGCTGATGTACGAATACAAAGGGGACAGAGATCGACCCATACATTGCAGGGCCTTTTAGAAAAGCCGGTCAGGACAAACTCCAACTGTCACTATTCTAATTGGAATGACTTGATTAATTTACCTTCACTTCAAGAGAATAACTTAAAGTTGAGGAAATTCATTCCAGCTCAAGGAAATGTCAGATACGCCCACACAATTAAAATCGAAAGTAGGTAGTAGGAAGTGGAAGTTTCGCCCATAGTCATTCTTTAAATGCAACTGAATCCAACCCAGGCGTGCTAATAATAAGTTAGTGAATATTTCTCGTCATAATTTCAAGTCGGCCTCACCCGGAAGCAGCTAGCATAGGCAGCATCGATGTGCTATAGCTAGTTCCAACCGAATAAATTTCTAGCATCACTCGCATCACGTCGCTTCAATCTCATCTTCGGAGTCTCGCCGTAATGATGAGGATGATGATGTTGGTGATAATGATGGTGATGATGATGATGATGATGCCGAAATGCGTGAGCTGATGCAGATTTCTGGTGGTGGTAGGAAATATATTTGCCGACAGCAGGAGTGGATGAAAATATATTTCCGTATCTTGTCGATTCGCTCCGAGGAAGGAACTCGATCGATGACATTTAGAAAAGAATTTCTACACTGCAAGTCCGACATAAATGATTAATGGGCTCAATCGGAACTGGTATGAGGAATTTAATTGTATATTTTTCAAAGAAAGTGCAAATAATATTACTAATACGATTCATTTTTTCTACGGTCAAGCTCATTCTTTTCTGAACTGAACTAAGCAATCTTCTAATTTTATTATGTGATGGTTTCTATCAAGCCAAAGTATTTACACATATAATAGAGGAGAAGATAGGGTAATTCGAACCCCTTTAGGAAAGGTTTATATATCTACATTGAAGACAATAAAACGAGCAAGTGTCACGATCGTAATTTTGTCTCCATACACATGAGGCGATAATATTAACGATTATTTAATTGAATTTCAAATACACTATCTGTATTGGAACTGATTTCAGAAAAAAAAACAGCAGAATAGCCACAGAATTTCACTGGTAACATAATTGAAATCTTCCTAACATCTTTCGAAAACTACTACTGATGTTATAACTACTACCAATGTTATAATGACATAATTAGTTATTGTTTATTTTTCTATAGCTACCAAAATGTTATAGTTACATCACAGAGAACAGACATCCAGCTAGTACAAACTTTTTTAAAAATCCGTTAAAAATCACCGTTTAGCACTACTTTGCACGGATGAATTACCATTTGTATGAAAGTTCGAACGCAAGAGCCCATAATGGGCTACTCGAAGCTACAGAAGAATTTCTACTTGGTGATTGCCTTTTAAAACAACCGTTAAATTTCTTACACAAATTGAAATCTTTACTTGGATGTCTGTTCTCTGTGGTTATATCTTATCATGATGGATTTTCAGTTTCAATAAAATTTCAGTGCAAAAATTTGGTAGCTTCTGCGAAAAGCATAGAATGCGTTTTGGTTCGGGGGTGCGTTTTACTCCATCTTACCTTATTATGTGTAACAGCCATGAACCGCATAGTTTTTTATCCATTTGGTACTTACCATGACTTTCCAAAACGAGCTGGTCTTTTTCCATTATTCTTCGGCTGCTTCATGTTTTCGTCGTTTTATGCTGATTCATCTTCAAGAAAAGAAGAAACATCATTAATCGATTGAAATAAATATCTGAATACAATTTTATATAAAGCACCCTATATTTCCCATATTCGTCTTTAGAAGGAATCATTCAAGTACTTGATTGAAACGATTTTGATAGGGAGAGTAGAGTCGCTTTGGTACATTCCTGCAGTTGAACTTGACTTTCTGTTTCAACAGACTTCGCAGCCGATTCAGAATGTATATAATCATTGCATGACTGGTGCGACGATCCTACTGACACTAAGAATCCTTCCAGGTCGGGACCCGAACACACGCCAACTGGCTTCTACGACTAGTGCCGTATGAATTGAACCACCAACCCGGGACAATAAGCAATAATAAAACATCATACATCATTAATCGAACCAACAGTTTTTGAGATATTTGTTTTATTTCCGAACAATGTTTGCTTAGGCCCTTAGACTTAAAGTCAAAATTGTGAACTGATGATGCAAATGATTCCGGTGACTTTTTACTATCATTCCTTCCTCGATATGTACAAGATGGAATAGCCTTCGCCAACATTCAAAGCTTTTTTGGTTGTTTGTCAACTCGAAAAGAAAAATAATAATGGTTTGCCGTGCTCTATGCTCTTAGAACAAAAAACAACCTGTAATGAAGATGAAATATGCATTTTAATTGCGCAACATCTTAAACGTGTATTTCGCGACAGTATCTTGGTGTGATTCTAGTTCGTGTAATCGCTATAAAATTGTACTGTAACAACATTATTGGCGAGGAAAACCTACCTTTGGGCTCCATGTTTGAAAATTATTCCGAGTTCCGTAAATCTTTATCCTTAAGGTTTTAGTATTGCTCTCTGGTTCTGTCATAGCATGAATGTAATGCGAATATAAGGCGTTCAATAAATTTGTAAATATATCGCTTTCAAAGATAATACTACATTTAATTCCATTACGTCAAATTTTTGCAGAGAAATTCCAGAAATGCTTAGCAGATCATCAGACTCGAGCTTCTCCGATTTGCACATGGCTTCAGTATTGCAAACCATAAGTTTTAAACCGATGGAGAGGTCAATCTGACTCACGACTGATTTTTAAAAAGGGCGTATGTATTTTTGCATTTCACAAAAATAGCCTTTTTCAAATCGTTATAACTCGGAAACCGTTAATTGTACAAAAATGGCGCTCAGGAAAAAGTTGTAGGGAATCGATAGGGCACTCTAAAAAAAACACAATGGAAAAAATTTTCGATTTTTTTCTCAATAATTACAAAACAATCCGAAAATGATGGCTATCCCATCCGTGCCTTTTGAAAAATGAAGAAGTTACAGCTAAAACAGTTTACGGGTGCATGCAAATGATCAAGTTCTTCTCGTTGTAATTCGGAAACCGTTCATCGTACAAAATTGGCGTCCAGGAAAAAGTTGGAAATCAATAGGGCACTCTAAAAAAATGTACTCTGAAATAAAAATTTGATTTTTTTTCTCAATAATTTCAAAATGAACCAAAAGCATTAAAGTTTCGATTCTTTTGATCATTTTTATTTTAAAACTATTAATAAAACCTACAGACTGATGGCTATCCCATCCGTGCCATTTGAAAAATGAAGAAGTTACAGCTAAAACAATTTACAGATATACTCGAAATTTCAAGTTCTTGTTGAAAGATAATCATTCAAACAGTAGAACTAACGTAACTACGTCGAAACGAATAAACACATGTAGAATCAAAGAGGTGTGCCAGTTGACTACTTACTGTTCACAACCAACGTACGTACCGACGAATTGCTCGCCTAAATTCTACCTGTTTCACATATAAATAGCTATGCATCGCAGAACAGATACCAGTTTATAACAAATCTCTTTCGAAACAGTTACAATACTACAATTTGGTTTTCCCAAAATGTTGTAAACCTTTTCCTGGTTTTGTGTGTTCCGGAAAATTTTCCCAATTATCAGAAACCATAATTGGAAAATTAGAATCTCAAAAGGGCAAAGTTATATTGAATACCACGATAAGCATTTGAGATCGCTGTCGTAGGCGGGCTTATAAGAAAAGTCATACGTCGGAAACAAAAGGGCAGTCAACAACGGAACCACAACCATCCACATCGCAATACGATTTAGAGTAAGTACCTTCAGCAGCTTCAATCAACTCAGCATCTTCTGAAGCATCAGTCGCGGCGGAGTATTCAAGAGCACACAACATTGAACTCTTTAACAAGGGCATCGCAGGAATCAACGTGTCTCCGATATCAACGAAGAAAACCCGGAATGTTAATTATCTTCGAGAAAAATATTTGGATATTTCAAGAGGTTCCTGGCGGATGAAGAAGATCCAGAATTACTCAAAACGAAAGCAGCAGAGTTGGATGAAGTGATTACTAAAATGATAGAGCAGTTTGCTAAGCATTCCACTAGGAATGAAAAAATGCGTTTGTTGTCAGTCTTGCCAAATTCGTGGTCAAAGGAGAAAATAGCCACCCAATTCAAGGCGAACAAATACATTGTGTCGGAGGCAAGAGAATCAAAGAACGAAAAAAAAACAAAAACTGAGCAGGAACGAAACGATAGAAAACGAGGTGCTTCAATATTTTGACGTCAGCAGAGCAAGGCCGGGATTAAGAGATTGCGTCACAGTCAAAAAAAATGGTAAGTGTGAACGCAAACAAAAACGATTGCTTCATTCATCATTGAAAGAAATTTATTTGGGCTATAAGGAGGAATTTCCAGATCGAAATATTGGATTCAGTACATTTGCAGCATTAAGACCAAAACACTGCAAGTTGCTTGGAAGTTCTGGTTCACATAACATATGTGTTTGCACAATCCATGAGAATCTTTCATTAATGATTCATGCTGTTGAAAAATATTTCAAGTATGATGATAAGAATTATTATTTAAAAAAGCTATTATGTGACTCA
This sequence comes from Malaya genurostris, assembly GCF_030247185.1. Taxonomy (NCBI): domain Eukaryota; kingdom Metazoa; phylum Arthropoda; class Insecta; order Diptera; family Culicidae; genus Malaya; species Malaya genurostris. The sequence goes on along the minus strand of NC_080571.1, from coordinate 123,939,345 downwards.
TCAAAAAGATCCTGCTACCTCCGTGAATGCAAAAGTTGTCCAGCGACACAAGATCTGGAGAGAAGCGTTTTAGACAATTTCGAGGGACGTGATTTGACTGAGATAAGATTTGAACAATGGGTTTCTACTGACAGATGTGAGAAATTTGTCAAACCAATAAAAGAATTGCAGCATATTTTTGCGAAAAATTAGAAAAACTTGTGACTCATGATTTTATTAAAAATCAGCAATCTGATTTTCTTAAAAAGGCAAAATCTAATTTAAAGACAGGAGAAATTGTAATTATTTTCGATTCGTCGTTCAAAGCCGTTTTTTCGTTTTGTTCAAAGCGACTAATGGAGCAATGATCAAGCAACCATTCATCCGTTTGAAATTTATTGTAGAGAATCAGAAGAGCTTAAACATTTAAGTTTTATTGTGATTTCAGAAATTAAGGAAGCAATATTTATGTCTGACGGAGCTGCCTCGCAGTACAAAAACAAAACAAATTTTGCAAGTCTCTTTACCAGTTTTTCGATCTAATTTCAGAAACCACAATCGTCACAAGACTGTATTCGAATGACGATGCACGTAGTACTAATACAAATTTCAAAAACTTAAAACCTTAAATATAATTAGGAATTATTCATGTACATGTAATAATTGTAGATATAGCAAGCAAATAAACAATCCATGGAAATATAAAAAATGGTGTTAATATTAAATATCCAAGTATCTCAAGAACAGCTACTTTTAGAAGAAAGGATACCATGAACATATTTATTGCCTTTAACCTGTAGAATAATATTCTACTGTTTAAATGATTATTTTTCAACGAGAACTTGAAATTTCGAATATATCTGTAAATTGTTTTAGCTGTAGCTTCTCTATTGTTCAAAGGGCACGGATGGCCATCATTCTGTAGGTTTTAATAAGAGCCTTAAAAAAATAATTATCAAAAAATATCGAAACCCTGAGTTTTTTTAATTTAATTTTTTTGGTTCATTTTGAAATTATTGAGAAAAAAAATAATATTTTTTTAGAGTGCCCTATTGATTCCCTACAACTTCTTCCTGAACGCCATTTTTGTACGATGAACGGTTTCCGAATTACAACGACAAGAACATGTTCATTTGCATGCACTCGTAAACTGTTTTAGCTGTAACTTCTTCATTTTTCAAAAGACACGGATGCGATAGCCATCAATCTGTAGGTTTTAATAACAACTTTAAAATAAAAATTATCAAAAAAAAAATTAGAGCCCTGATTTTTTTTATTTAACCTTTTCGGATTAAATAATTTGAAAAAAAATCAAAAAAATTTTCTAGTGTATATTTTTTTAGAGTGCCCAATCGATTCTCTACAACTTCTTCCTGAACGCCATTTTTGTAGAAATAACGGTTTCAGAGTTACAACGATTTGAAAGAGGCAATTTTGGTGAAATGCAAAAATACATACGCCCTTTTTAAAAATCAGTCGTGAGCCGGATTGACCTCTACATCGGTTCAAAACTTATGGTTTGCCATACTGAAGCCATGTGTAAAGTTTCATCCAAATCGTAGAAGGTCGATTCTGATTTTGTCACTTTTTCGTCCACTCATTCCTGGAATTGCTCTATTTCGTCAGTTTCAAATTTGCGGGAAGGAAAGTATTGTGTTATTATTTTTCTACTAGTTCAAGTAAATCATTTTACTGAGTTTCCGTATTATTAGAAGCAGCTCATTTCGCTAACTAACCACTAACCGCTCTAGAAAAGGGCTTCTTATAATCTCTTTTTTTATATCGTTTGTTTATACCCGGCTTTAATCTAATTTTGGTCGTTCGCCGGGTTCTTATAATCTGTTCTCTATACTTTCGTTGTATCTTTATTTTATGCAAGCTTAGAAGAGACGTAACATAAAGTAATAAACAAACTTGTTGTTTTTGTTATGAAAACAAATAAGTAGGTTGGGGTATAATCTAAGTAAACCCTAACCAATTTCAAAGGATATCAACATCTAAATCCATTGCATTCGTAAATGAGTACATCGGAACGGTATTGAGTACACTTCAGTAATACGATAGCATGCGGAATTACATAATCTATCTGAATGATTTTTACTCTATTCCTCAACTCCAGATGGTCTACAACTTACAACACAAATTAATTCAGCATTCAGCAACTTAGTCGATGACTTTCTATTGACCAAATGTCACCATTTCAATGTTTTGTTATCTCACCTTTTGACGACCACCATTTTTGGAGATTTAAAGTATCCTTTACTGCAGATCTGGTATCTATTTTTAAGTTTCGTCTTCGACTCAACAGTGTTTAAGCAGTTTATGTTGAACTGTTAACGCCACCTAATAGTTCAACATAAAACGCTAAGCAGACGTAAAGTAATGCTATTTGTATAAAAACTTTTTACACTATTATGCCATGTCTTTTCTCAAATGCCGAAGGAAAGAAATTTTGTGACATACTGTCAAACACGAAAACTAAAATGGAGTAAAATTTTACATTTGTTGTTCAACAAATTGTCATTATTTTGCAGCAGTACTGAACAACCGTGACTTATCGCATGTGGTACGGTTGTTATTGTCTTGTCATAACTCTGTATAGACAATCCTTTTTCCCAGATTCTATTTATATGAAGCAATTTTTATACTAATCCTATTGTGCAGCGGTAAATTATGTATTTCTCAGACGAGCTACAAACCAACAATGCTGCACAAATGCTAATTGGAGTTGAACATTGAGACACGAACGATTTATTTTGACAATGAATAAAGCTTACCAAACTTGTTAGAAATAAATTGGCTTACGCAAATAAGAACATATGTATAATAATTCATAACTTGCCGACATTTCTAAAACAGCGGAGACAATCTCCTGGAGATTCTCGAGTGCAGCATTCCTATTGTTATATTGTAAAAGGTAAAACGACAATGTAAGCTCATGTATCAACGAAAAGTGTAGGTATGTATGTTTTGTGATCTTGAGTGCCAGAGGCGAGGTTTTTTTGCCACAGCTATATGTTTTGATTTAGCTTCTGAAGGGAACAGGAAACGTTAGAATTGTCTTCTTGTTGATTCTCGTACTTAGTTATTTGTCCGTGTACGATGGAATTTTGGTCGGGTTGTCGACCTTTCGAATGATTTCCATGCCGACTGCGAGATAATACATCTTCGGGTAACGTATTCTAGACAACGAGGTTCAATACGAGTCACCAAACTGGAAATGTTCGAATCTTCATTTGTTCGAATGCTTTCGTGTATGATTTCGTTCGATTTGAGCTGGGCATAAAGTTTGAGTCATTCAATATACAAGTTTTACTTTATACTGTATCGATAGTGATTGGAATTTTTTTTGTTTTAGTAAAGCTAATTGGACCCAAAATTAATGATTTTTACGTTTCGCATTCAGCTCATCAGTGCGTCAGCAGTTTATGTTGAACTGCTAACGCCACCTAACGGTTCGACATAAACCGCTGAGCAGACGTAAAGTATATGCTATTTACAAATCACTTGAATTGCACCGAAGTGCCATGTCTATCCTGACGTGCCGAAAGAGCGAAACAAATTGACGGCATACTGGCCGCCAACAGATTGTAGTCATTCAGGGGTTTGTTTCGCTCTTTCGGCACGTCAGGATAGACATGGCACTACTGTGCAATTCAAGTGATTTGTAAATAGCAAATACTTTACGTCATTCAGTAATAGCCGTTCAACCGAGAAGGTTGTGTATAGCAGCGTACAGTTTAACAACGCTGGTTAGTTTACACGCGTTAAATACGACAACGGTTGAACTACAGGTAGAGACCTGTTGGCAGCAGCCGGTAAAACGTATAGTCGTGCTGCATAAGAGAGCCCTAGTGCTGGGCCAAGCTGGTGAAGGAAACAACAAAGGGCGTTTCCCAAACTCTACCCAGGCCGCAATATACAGCCACAAGTGCTGAGCAGGAGAGTGCAAAGGCACATCGAAGAGGAAGAGTGCAAAGGCACATAGAAGCAGGAGAGTGCAAAGGCACACCGGTGCGAAGGCACTTCGGTGCAGAAGCATATCGGTGCGGAGCACTAGGAAGAAGGAGACAAGACAACTCGGTCTTTCCACTGCCATACAACACGCAGGTATACACCGGTGACCTGCGCTGGTTACAGCTGGCGAAGACAAAAGAGAATCGGAAATCGTGTGGTGCTGGATGTCAGGTAGCAGTAGCATCACATCCAACAATCAGCAGCCAACAAGAACATCTAGAGCAACGAGAACCTACACGGCAGTGCAACGGAGATAGACAACAATTTCAAGGTAGAAGTTTTTTCTTTTCCTTTTGATTGAGTACTGTGTAGTGTTGGTTTCATTTTTTATTTAAAGTTTGATTAAAAATTTTAATGTGATGGATGAATCCATGGACGTAAATCCTAGCATGAATCCGATACCCCCACGAACGAAAAAATATCAGGAGAGCTCTTCTGGGCCTTGGATAGTCTTTTTTAGACGTATATCAAAGCCATTAAACATTTTACAAATTAATAAAGGTTTGACATCACGATACTCTTCAATCAAAGAGATCATAAAAGTAAATAACGATAAAATTCCTGTTGTGGTAAATAATTTGAAACACGCGAATGATATTGTCTCTTCGGAACATTTCAATAAAGAGTATAAAGTTTACATACCCTCCAAAGATGTCGAAATTGACGGTGTTGTTACCGAAGCGAGTCTTTCGGTAGATGATTTACTCAAGCATGGTGTTGGTCGTTTCAAGAACTCTATGCTTGAGGGTGTGAAAATACTGGAGTGCAAACAACTGTACTCAGTAGTTCATGAAGAGGGAAAGAAAGTTTATCGCCCATCAGACTCGTTTCGAGTGACATTTGCCGAGTCTGCGTTGCCGTCCCATGTCTATGTCGATAAAATTCGCCTCCCTGTTCGGCTTTTTGTTCCAAATGTAATGAATTGTACGAACTGCAAAAAATTCGGCCACACAGCTACTTACTGTAGTAATAAACCAAAATGTATTAAGTGTGAAGGGCCTCATAAAGATAATGATTGCAACAAGGATATTGAAAAATGTATTTATTGTGGAGAAAGTCCTCATGAGGATATTTCAGTATGCACTGCATTTAAAGTACACAAAGACAAAATTAAGCTTTCTTTAAAAGCACGGTCTAAGCGCACATATGCAGAAATGCTTAAAACGGTCATTGATGTCCCCCCTTTGGAAACCGAAAACGGGTTTTCAAATCTAGAGGAACCAGAGGACTCTGAATCTGACGAAAATAGTGAAGGTAATTCGTTTATCACTACCCAAGGGTCAGTTAAGAGAAAGAAGTCTTCTTCCAAATTACCAAAAAAGACACCTAAAATTTCATCTTCAAAAAAAGATCCCCGTGTTAAACAAAAAAAGTCAAAACCAAAGACTGTGCCTCCTGGTTTGTCAAATTCACAAACCAATCCAGGATCTAGCACAGAAAAAGGTAATAATCCTGTGGGCTCTATTTCACAGCCACCAACAGGATTACTGAAATTTTCGGAAATTGTTGAATGGATTTTCTCAGCATTCAATATATCTGAACCCTTAAAGACCCTCATAATGGCATTCCTTCCAATAGCTAGAAATTTTTTGAAGCAGTTATCAGCTCAATGGCCAATTGTCTCAGGTTTTGTATCTTTTGATGGATAATTTATCACCCGCCGCAAATGATACAATCACTGTCCTGCAGTGGAATTGTCGAAGTATCATGCCAAAACTTGATTCATTTAAAATTTTATTGCATAGCCAAAAATGTGATGTATTTGCTTTATGCGAAACATGGCTTACTTCAAACATAGCTTTAAATTTTAATGATTTTAACATTATACGTCTCGATAGAGACTCTCCGTATGGTGGAGTGCTTTTGGGAATTAAGAAATGCTATTCCTTTTATAGATTAAACATCCCTTCAACTTCTAGTATAGAAGTTATTGCTTGCCAAATAAACATTAAAGGCAAAGATATTTGCATAGCTTCGGTTTATATTCCTCCAAAAGCACAAGTTGGACAGCGACAGCTTAATGAAATGGTTGAAGCCCTTCCTGCTCCACGATTGATTCTGGGGGATTTAAATTCGCACGGAATGATGTGGGGTTCCGTTTACAATGATAGCAGATCATCTTTAATACAAAACATTTGTGACAATTTTAGCATGACGGTATTAAATATGGGTAGCATGACACGGATCCCAAGACCTCCTGCACGCCCAAGTGCATTAGATCTATCTCTTTGCTCAACATCAATTCGACTAGATTGCACCTGGAAAATATTGCCTGATTTACACGGTAGCGATCATTTACCAATCATCATCTCAATTAGCAATAGCAATTGCATTGCTACTTCAGCTAGTATTCCATATGATTTGACAAAAAATATCGACTGGGTTAAATACCAAAGTAGTATCTCTAGTATTTTGAATTCAATGGAAGAGCTCCCTCCACTTGAAGAATATGACTTCCTCATTTGTTTGATTCTGGAGGCTGCAGAACAATCCCAAACTAAACGCTTTCCTGGGCCAACGACTAACAGAAGGCCTCCCAACCCCTGGTGGGACAAAGAGTGCTCAGAGGCTAAACTCGCAAAACAAAATGCTTGCAAGACGTTTCTAAAACGGGGAGGAGGAACTCCTCAGAATTTTGAAAAACTTATGGCTTTAGAAACCAAGTACAAGAGCATACTTCGAGCCAAAAAATGTAGCTATTGGAGACATTTTGTCGAAGGTTTGTCAAGAGAAACCTCAATGAGCACTCTTTGGAATACGGCCAGACGAATGAGGAATCGTAACGTGGGCAATGAGAGTGATGAATACTCGAACCGATGGATATTTGACTTTGCTAGGAAAGTTTGCCCAGATTCTGTTCCTACGCAGAGCATTATAAGGGAATCTCCTCCAAATAATGGTTTTATTAATAACCCATTTTCAATGATGGAATTTTCTATAGCACTCTTGTCTTGTAACAATAACGCTCCTGGGTTGGACAGAATTAAATTCAACTTGGTGAAGAATCTGCCCGACCTCGCAAAAAGACGTTTGTTGGAATTGTTCAACAAGTTTCTTGAGCAAAATATTGTTCCACTTGACTGGAGACAAGTGAAAGTTATCGCCATTCAAAAGCCGGGGAAACCAGCTTCCAATCACAACTCATATAGACCCATTGCGATGTTGTCCTGCATCAGAAAATTGTTCGAAAAAATTATTCTACGACGTCTCGACACTTGGGTCGAGACGAACGGTTTGTTGTCAGATACTCAGTTTGGCTTCCGTAGAAATAAAGGGACGAATGATTGCCTTGCATTACTTTCGTCTGACATCCAAATTGCCTTCGCTCAAAAGCAACAAATGGCATCTGTATTTTTAGACATTAGAGGAGCATTTGATTCAGTTTCCATTGATGTTCTTTCAGACAAGCTCCACCAACATGGACTCCCAGCGGTTATAAATAATTATTTGCACAACCTTTTGTCAGAGAAACGCATGTATTTTTCATATGGCGATTTGACAACATTCAGAATTAGCTACATGGGTCTACCGCAAGGCTCATGCCTCAGTCCGCTCCTTTATAATTTTTACGTGAATGACATTGACAGCTGTCTTGTAACCCCATGTACACTAAGACAATTGGCAGATGATGGCGTGGTTTCAGTTACTGGACCCAAAGCTATTGATCGGCATAAACCATTGCAAGATACCTTAGATAACTTGCCCGTTTGGGCTGTTTATCTTGGTATCGAATTCTCTGCGGAGAAAACAGAGTTAGTCGTCTTTTCAAGAAAGCATGATCCCGCGCAGCTTCAGCTCCATATGATGGGAAGAATGATCCAACAGGTTTTAACTTTTAAATACCTCGGGGTGTGGTTCGATTCCAAATGCACGTGGGGAGGACACATTAGGTATCTGATAACGAAATGCCAACAAAGAGTAAATTTTCTTCGAACAATAACAGGATTTTGGTGGGGTGCTCATCCGCAAGATCTAATAAAATTGTATCAAACAACGATACTTTCAGTGATGGAATATGTTTGTTTTCGTTCCGCTGCAAACTCTCATATTATCAAACTTGAACGAATTCAGTATCGTTGTTTGCGAATTGCCTTAGGCTGCATGCATTCAACACATACAATGAGCCTTGAAGTTCTGGCGGGAGTTCTTCCATTAAAAGATCGATTTTGGGAGCTTTCATCACGCCTGCTAATAAGATGTGAGGTGCTGAATCCCATGGTAATTAATAATTTCGAACGACTAGTCGAGCTTCGATCTCAAACAAAATTCATGACAGTATATTTTAACCATATGTCACAGGAAATCAACCCTTCAAGATATATTCCTATCCATGTCAGCCTCCTAAATGTCCCTGACTCAACTTTATTTTTTGACACATCCATGCAGCGCGAAGTGCGTGGAATCCCGGATCACCTACGCTCGACGGAAATCCCAAAAATATTTTCAAGTAAGTTCAGGCATATTGACTCTGAGAAAATGTTTTACACGGACGGATCGCGAATTGAAGAAGCGACAGGGTTTGGTATGTTCAACAATAATGTTTCGGCCTCATTTAGGCTTCAAGAACCTGCATCTGTTTATATAGCAGAGCTAGCAGCAGTTCATTATAGTTTGAGTGTAATCGTCACATCATCTCCAAACCATTATTTCCTCTTCACAGATAGTCTGAGTGCAATTGAAGCCATTCGCTCAAACATGACTGGCAAGACTGAACCGTTTTTCCTGGGCAAAATAAAACAGTGCCTGAACGACATATTGAACAATAATTATCTAATCACTATAGTCTGGGTCCCGGCTCATTGCTCCATTCCTGGCAATGAAAGAGCCGATATTTTAGCCAAACGTGGTGCTATTGAGGGTGAAATTTATGAGCGACCGATTGATTTCAACGAATTCTATAGCTCGTCTCGCCAAAGAACACTTGCCAGCTGGCAAGCTTCTTGGGATAGAGATGATCTGGGTCGGTGGATGCACTTAATTATTCCGAATATATCGACAAAGGCATGGTTCAGGGGACTGGATGTGAGTAGGGATTTCATTCGTGTGATGTCCAGACTCATGTCCAATCACTACACGTTAGATGCACATCTCCTTCGAATTGGGCTCTCCGAGACTAATCATTGTGCTTGCGGAGAAGGTTATCGGGATATTGATCATGTCGTTTGGACATGCGTGGAGTATCGTGATGTCAGATCTCAACTAATAAATTCTTTGCGTACCCAAGGTAGACTATCCAATATCCCAGTTCGAGACATTCTTGCTTGTCGTGACCTTTCATACATGAAACTTATTTATCATTTCATAAAGAAAATTGGAGTTTCAATTTAATAAAGGCCCCTTTTAAGACTTAGCTCTGATCCCAGCTGCGTCCATGAGTTCATCCAATAGCTAAATTAGAATAAAAATTATGTAATGATACAAACAAACTCGAAACAGTTTATGAAATTATCAACAAAATGTCAAAAAAACAGCTTATTTTATAATTTATAGAAGGTAATCGTTTGGTTCAAATAATATTTCCGAGTAGATTTCATAATTAATGACGAGTTACCTAAGATGATATTTAAGCTATAAGAGAATATGTATTAATAAATTTGAAACGTTGTGACTATGTTAGAATTAAATTAGGATAAGAATATTATATAAAAGTGATGCTACGGCGAAGAAAAACTTATGTAAACTGCCTTAAGAAATAAACGTATTTATGAAAAAAAAAATACTTTACGTCTGCTCAGTGGTTTATGTTGAACCGTTAGGTGGCGTTAGCAGTTCAACATAAACTGCTGACGCACTGATGAGCTGAATGCGAAACGTAAAAATCAAATTTAGTCATGTGCACTTTAGCACAAAACGGTACACATGAGGTACCAAACCCCTGAATGACAAAAATTAATGTTAACAAAGCAAAAGTCCTGGCATTACATTCCTTTTGTGGAATTTGGCCTTTCTGTTTCATCAGACTTCACAGCCGATTCTTAGAGTACAGAATCATTGCATGGCTAGTACTATGGATCCTACTGACACTAAGAATCCTTCCAGGTCGGGTTTCGAACATACGACAACTGGCTTGTAAGACCAGCGCCCTATGCATTGAACCACCAACCCGGGTTAGATATCCGTGAACACGTTGAAATTGCTGACATCAACCGCAAAGTTTTTATTTTTCAGGCAAGTAAACAACTAAACAGAATCAGTTCGGGTTTACATCTCATCCAAGTCAGTCGATAAAACAAAACCACTTACGTTGGGGACAGAAGAAACCAAGTACAGTATTGTGTAGTGAACAATAGACCTCGAAAATGAGTGAACTAAACGAACAAAAGCTACCACCGGCACGAAAGAATACAATTATTGTTGACTTCAGACAGTGCAAAATTCGATACGAGAACTTGAAGGTTTGCTTAAGGAGCAAATGCATCTTGACATTAAACGTGTGCATTTACTTCAATGCAATAAGACCAATAATGTTGTTTATATCCAGTTCTATAAAGAGTTGGATGCAATTCAATTCGCTAAAGACAATAATAATGTGCACTATGTGGAGCATGAAAATATCAAGTACAACATTCCAGTATATATGGAAGATAGTGCTATAGAAGTGCGTGTGCATGATCTTCCCTCAAGCGTCATCGATACTTATATTCGCCATACCATGTTCCAATACGGAGAGTTTCTCTCTTTCGAAAAAGAAAAGTGGAAGAATTTTTTCCCAGGTATTCTAAATGGCATACGTTTGTTACGCATGCGCTTGAGGAGAATACCGTGCAAATCACTTGTTACCTATGACAATCAGATGGCCACATGTCAATATTGCCAAAAAACTGTTCACTACGGTAAGCCATGTGATTAACCGGACAAGGAGACAACTATACCAAAGGACAACGGTGCTTCCTTCACATCAACCCCAAGCAACCCCAGTACACCTGTGACAGTCACTAACAACAGGGAAGTATCCCCTTCAAGGAAACCATCCAACGTAACCCCTATAGAACAAAGAACACCAGCTGCAGTTAACAGCTTACCATCCAACCAACCAGCAACTGCAAACAATGTACAACAAGGCGCATCTACAGCAACTAGCAACGAAATCAACAACAATACCACCGATGCGGCAATGGATGACGAGACGAACCACGAACAAACTGCCCCTCAATCCTCGCAGGAGGAAAATGGAAGCTCGTCTCCCCCTAGAAAAAGGGTGACAACGAGATCCAATACAAAAAAAAAAATTTTCTAATAACTCAGCTAAATCAGCCACGTAAAGCTTGTACGCAAATAGGCCTGAATAAAATATCTTTTAAATAAAAAAAACTTAACAGAACACTGGAATATATCCTTGATGTACTCAGTACAATGAGGCTCTTATAAATTACGAAGGATTATAGGCAGCTTCCCGGTCAAAACTCTGATAAATCCATTGGTCGAGGGGATGCTCCTAGCAAGTTGAAATTCGTTTTGGTTATAAATTCACAAGAAAGTATATGGTTTGGCAAGGCGATTGCAGCTGTGGACAAAATAAAAGGTTTTCGTGAAAAACCTGTCAATGACTTCCCATATGTACAAGCAGGAATGCAAATGTTCAACGTAAACTGACTTAGAACATGAAATGAAACCTGAACTTTTATGACTAATCGACCTCAACACGAATAATATATATGAAATGATTATCAAATACCGATTCACGACGAAGCTTAACTCTGCAACATATAACAGGTACAGTTCAAATTTTCAGGGTGGTAGTCAATCGATTTGAAACCAAACCAATCCCCAATCGTACCTCGAACGCAATACAAATTAAAATTATTTTATAAGGCTAATCTTCAAAAATGGAAATAACAACTTTTTTGTAATAATCGTCTGGTTCATATTAGCCCAAACACATTGGTGAATTTCTAGCGAAATGTTAGTTTTAAGATCTATAGTTTTTGTTTCTCAATCTCTAGGCAGCTGGTTACCTTGACAGAAATATGCAGTTATTTTAACTGAAGGTCAATGAGTCATAAACTGAGGCGATATGATGAAGACCAAGTCTGGCGATAATTAGCTTATTTGAATTTATGTTTAATTATTTTTCGCATTTTATTATGTTCTGTTGCTACTCTCATCCTAACAGTTCCAAGATAAATTTTGAACATGTCGCATATCTGGCTATCACAGTAGATACCTAGACAGTTCAACTATTTCAACTAAAAATATCTGCGACAACCAGGCGCGTAGCCAGGCATTTTTTTAGGAGGGGGTTTCAGAATATGATGATTACTTACTTGGTTTGTCTTAGAATGTTTTTGCAAAATTGACCTAGACTATCTTTTAAAAAAGGATAATTTCTTTTACCATTTTTATTCAAATAGTTGACGAAAAATGACAAAACCTTCAATTCACAAAATAAGTCAAATTTTTCAATTAAACACTGCAAAACTTTCATATCGAGTCCTACACTGAAAATAAATTGACTTTAAAATTTTTTTAAATCTTAACATTTTTTTTAAGAAAAAAATAACGTGTCTTTTTATCGAAAAGTAAGTCAAAGTCATTATCATTCAAGAATTTAAGTTATTATCATCCTAGAATGTAATGAATCTCAATTTGAAGGGGAGATTTCACAGACTACTGGTAGCCAAATATTTTCAAAAATTACCAATAAATGTTACCGTTCGTAAATTTATAAAGAAACAATTTAAATTATATATTTGATTATTGACATCCATAATGACTTTGGGATTCGGGAACCTAAGAAAAATAACCGTCAATAAAAAAAAACATACTATTTAGGAACTAAGTAGGGTTAAGCACACAATACACTCACCTAAAACTGCTCGAAGATGAAACGCAAAGATGGAAAAATAGTTCAGTGGAGATTAGTAGAGAGAGTAAATGACAAAAGAGAATAGTAGGAAGCGATTATTGCCAGTCGGAGCATTATAAGGCCTTCTCACGCGTACTTTTGAGGTGAATAGTTGTACCTTGAAGGAAGAAAAAGGGCGTAGCCAAGAGTGTTTAAAATGCTGAACGGAAATTTTAAGTCAGTTCATTCTATAATTTTGTTAAAAGTCAAAATTGTTTGAAAACGAAAGTGACTAATAGATTGACCAGAATCAGGTATGGAATTATTAAGCCGTTTGCGAATGAGATCGTAGAAACCTTCTAGTCTTAGAAAATCAAGGTGGCTGTACCGGATGATGCTGGTTAAAATACATAGATGATAATGCCTTTAAAGTAAGTGTGTACAGTGCCTAACGAATTGTCATCGCCGTTTCAGTGACAGTTGTTCTTGTTTCCGTATTATTCACGCATGAAAATGTCTGTTTAAATGCCCAATTCTCGCCATTTGCGGGAAGTTTTACTTTTCTGTTACAATTCGAAAAAAATGCCGCTGAAGCGCATCGAATGCTCTCAGAAACTTACGGTGATGCTGCTCTGAGTAAAAGAACGTATCGGGAGTGGTTTCAACGTTTTAAAAATGGTGATTTCGATGTCGAAGACAAACATGGAAAAGAAAAAACCTTGAAAGATGAACAACTAGAAGCATTGCTTGATGAAGATTCGTGCCAAACCCAAGAAGAGCTTGCCGAATCGTTGGGAGTGAGTCAGCAAGCCATTTCAAAACGTCTCAAGGCCCTGGGTATGATTCAGAAAGAAGGAAACTGGGTGCCGTACGAGTTGAAACCGGTGATGAAAAATGAGTTCAATACGATAATCCTAAACGCAGAAAATCATGGGGAAAGCCCGGGCATGCTACTTCGTCGAAGGCAAAACCGAATGTTCACGGCGCTAAGGTGTTGATTTGTATTTTGGTGGGATCTGATCGGTGTGATTTACTACGAGCTCTTAAAACCGGGAGAAACCATCACAGGAGATCGCTACCGAACGCAACTGATGTGCCTTAGTCGCGCGCTAAAAGAAAAGCAGCCACAATATCAAGAGCGACATGAAAAAGCCATCCTCCAACCGACAATGCTCGGCCTCTCGTCGCAAAAGTGGTCAAAAAGTACCTGGAAACGCTGAAATGGGAAGTCTTGCCCCATCCGCCGTATTCCCCAGATGTTGCCCCTACTGATTTCCACCTATTCCGTTCGATGGCACACGGCCTGGCAGATAAACATTTTCAATCCTTCGAAGAGTTGGAAAAATGGATTGCTACATGGCTAGCGTCAAAAGAGGACTCCTTTTTTCGAGCCGGGATCCGAAAATTTCCGGAAAGATGGGAGAAAGTGGTCGCTAGCGACGGACAATACTTTGAATAATACATCTGTAGTCGAAAACACGTTTTCGTTCGGCACGTCAGAAAAGACATTGCACTCCGTTGCAAAACAAAAAGTATTCTGTAAGTAGCAGAAACTTTACGTCTGCTTAGCGGTTCAAATTGAACTGCCGAGTTTAGCACTAAGCAGATCAATTTGAACTGCTCTGCACTGATGAGTCAAAGACGAAACGTAAAAATAATAAAAACGGTTATGTGCTCTAGCCCAAAATTTGGCTAACCCTTAAATGATCTGTAAGCACTTTTTCGCAATAAAGCTTTTAATTTTGAAAAAAAACGGCGGAAGTAAAGTTGTACAATTGATACCTACAATTAATTATAAAATCATTCATAATACATCCTATGATTCACCAGAAACATATCACTAAGTCCCTGATTAGCGAAATCCCATTGAAATCAAGCCGACCTAGAGTGAAAGAGACTCCAGCTCGAGCTAGGGCACAAAAGAGGTCGTTGGATGACCCACCCTCACCTGGCCTACCGTGGCTTGACCAGTAGGTCGTGGGCTTAGCAAACTAACTGACAGTCGTTAAGACGGTCAGCGTAATATAATGGACAAAAAAAAGTTTTAGTTCGAAACACTTGGACGGTCTTGGAGGGAGCATAATAACCTCCCTTGGGACAAAGTTTCATTGAATTCGAAAGAAAGCAGTGTTCTATTTTTTTGAAAATTGATTTTAAATTTTGAAAACTCATTTGTTCGGTGTAGGATTTGAATAGACGAATTTCGGGCAAAATCATATTCAGAGTTGCGCTGCATATATCACAAAACGCCACTTTGCTCACTTTATTTTTCGAATATTGATTAAAATTCGAAAATTTAGATTCATCGCAATCTTGGATGACTATGACTTTCGGTTAAGTTTAGTTTTAATTAAAAAGACATTAGATAAAAAACTCAGTTTGGACAAGAAATAGTTTTTGTTTGAAAAGACAGTCTTGATCTAGCAAGTAAACGAGATAGTTCATTTTGTCTAGCTGTCCGAAACACCACTTGTCGTACGCCAAGTCTATGAGTTATTGAGTTTGGTCGTGAAGTTAATCGAAAGTTCCTTGGGCCAATAGTAAAGATTGGCCAAGTCTGAAAATCGGATAATCATTTTCATTTGGAACAAAATTTTATCAAAATCAATAATGGGTTTGTTTCATAAATCGATTATAAATTTTTATAATCAATTTTTTAAATATTTTTCTTTGAAAAATTTGACTTATTATGCAAAGTGACTTTTTGACACAAAGTCTACATGTCTAGAATGTTTCATTCGAATCCCTAACCCCCCTTCCCTTGTATACGCGCCTTAAGACAACCAAGACGTATGTGCCAAGAAGAATCCAGACTTGACCATTCGAAGGATCCGAGACCTACTTAGGCAAATTAATTCGTATTTCTCCCGGACAGATTTCTAGTTGATCATAAGAACACTAAACAAAGCATTAAAACTGCATGCTTAGAAAGAAGATATGTGTTATCGTTATATCCGAAAAAAAAAACAAAAGACACCGACAAATTTGGCTCATCATCATCTTGAATCATTAGAAAACTAAATTCAAAATTTAATTTAGTAATAGAAACGTGTGAAATGAAGAAAACAACAAACAACTAAGCGGAACACTTTCAATGATAGCTCCGCTAACGAATCACCACATAAGAATAAGCGACGAGGAACGCGTGTGAATTGAGCTCACTACCTTAGTTTTTAAGAATGAGAAATAACACGGAAGAAGTAAAATACCTTTTCCAGATTAGACTATTCTTGAAAGCTTGAAGGAACAGAAGTATAGAAATAACGTAAACATTTGGTTGAGCCAAGTGATAGTTATTTTAGTTAACTATCGCTGGCTTCAACAAGTGTTTACAAGTGTTCTGGTAACTGAAAGTAGGAGAAGATAAACTCCTCCAATTGAGGCCTTTTACGACATGGAAGCAGGAACCCGGCACTTTTTTTCATCAAAAAGTAGTGTTTCATCAACACACGAAATTCCTTTTTTCCATTTTTTTCACAATAACAAAAGTAGCTTCACTCGAAATGCAATATCTCACAAACTAATAATCAGACAGCTGTCAAATTTATACACGTATCTTTTGAAGGTTGGTACTAACTGAAAATGGTATGGATTTAATTCTAGTGGCGCCCTCTCATAGAAACGATACGAACTTTTCAGCCGATCTGTACTTTGCTGAAAAAAGTACCTCTCTAGCTTTTCATTTGATTGAGTTACATCAACTTTCCCCAGTAAAAGTAGGGTTGCCCCAAAAAAATCACTTTTTCTATTCTAACTTTTTTGTGAAACGTTCTATGGAAAAGTAGTTTTCAAAAGAGTTGTTGAACTAATTTTTGCGTATAATTTTGTTGAACCAAACTTTTTCATCTGAGCTACCAGTAAAAAGATATGATTGTTTTTTTTCTGTCAAAAACTAGCCAATCTTCAAGTTCATTAGATGCCAGATCGATAAAAATGTAACCTATGCGGTTCTGAAAGGTCATCATATAAGTAAAAATTCAAGAGAAAATTGGAAGGGTGTTTTTTCTTTAACTTATTTAAATTAGTCTTAAAAATAATTTAAAAATCCTGTTTTAATCTACCTAGTGGTGTAATGATGCCTCTCATGTACATATAATATTGTGGTATTCTATTCAAAATTTTTCTCTTCGATTTTTGAAAGAAACCAAGAGATTGTTTGTGTATAACATACAGAACAAAACAGTGCTTTGATTGCGTAGGTCATCCTTAAGAAAACGAAGTGGGTTCACTATTATATGCACTTCCGGCACCAGAACCCGAGTTCGTACGGCCACCAACTAACATGACACACAAACTCTTCTAGTATGCACTCTAAATTACGATTTAAATGTTTGTTGCATCCGAAAATATTTTAAGTGACGGTGTACAATATTGAACTCACTTTATCCTATAACTCCGGAACCGGAAGTCGGATCCAGATGAAATTCAGGAATTCCGTATGGGACCACGAGACCTTTCATTTGAATCTAAGTTTGTCAAAATCGGTTCAGCCATCTCCGAGAAAACCTAGTAAGATTATTTGACACATACACACACATACACAGACATTGCTCAGCTCGATGAACTGAGTCGAATGGTATATGACACTTGGCCCTCCGGGTCAATTTCCACTAGTCGGTTGTTCAAGTGATTGCATAACCTTTCTATATGTGAAAGGCAAAACACAAAAACATTGCATAACTCTTAAACGCCTAAGCGTATCAACATACTTCCTTCGGCAAAATTATAGTATCAAATTAGTCCTACAAGTGTTCCATACACTGTACATTCGAGAAATGTCACACATTCGAGAAAACTACAGCCAAAAATAGATTGCAGAACAATTTAAATTCATTTATTACCAAAATGACTACTTCAATTGAGTTTGAGCAACTGAGGATTAGAGATACTGTGTAATATGGTTATTCCGAACTAGTTGGCCATCATAAATTTATGAACAGAAATTTTCATGATTTCGACAACCATTCCAACAAACTGGTGCAAGTTAGAAAAATGCAAATATTTTTATCCACATCGTGCCAAAAGGGCCTATGACACAGGCCCTTCTTCCTCACTCACTTGTGTACCGAATAGCCTGTAAAAACCGGAAAACGACGCACAATGAGTTTTGATTCGAGTAAATACATTCTACCCATTTTAACAAACTAATGATTTTCTTGGGGTTCAGAAAGTGCTTTGACTTACAACAAATCTATTTTCGGCTGTAGTTTTTGTGTGTCTCATTTCTCGAAAGAATAATGTATGAAACATTAGTAGAACTAATTTGAGCCACTCTACTTTTACTCGGGAAAATTAATGTAACTCGATTAAACGAAGAGCTCGAGAGGAACTTTTTTCAGGAAAGTTGCTCACAATAAAATTTCCTACAACTTTATTGTACAACGAAATCATTTTTGAGTTCAATTAAGAAAGTTAGATTTCAGATTTCAATCTAAATAAGGACCACCCTAGTAACTTTTTTCATCAAAGGGAGCTCGGCTACCAACTAAATGTACATTTTTAAGGCATATCACCTTTGACTGAGTACGTAAATATCTTTCAAACTGCAAAGCTTTGAAGGATTATGACTAGGAAGTGAATTTTCATACTGTTTGATATTGCGTTAGGTTACTGTTAGAGTGAGCGTGAAGCGAAGGTATTCAACCAGGCTCGTACCCAGGATTTCATTTCGGGAGAAGCCAGTTTACATAACCGGTTCCGGAAGCACCAGAAAAAGCGTTCGAAAACGTCGGAATGGAACTCACACCGATTTTTCAGTCTATTTCTAAACTTATTTTCAAAAGAAAGGTTTCAAACGTTCATTTATTTAATTTCATCGACATCCAACTTCTAGGTCCATAAATACAGAGGAATGAGTGCAGAAAAGTAGTAGAAGTAGGAACTTTACCGGATTCCTGTTTTCGGTTCCGGAAGTAGCGGCCAAAAATTCCAAAACAAAACGCACATAGAGATGACTAGGCCGATTTTCACAAATAATAGAATGGGTTTAAATGAAAGCTTTCATCCTAATCCGGCTTCTGGTTCCAGATACATAGAATTTTGAGTACTCAAAAACTCGAACAGTTATACTCGTTTTTGTTTTTTTAAGAGTCGGTAGGTTTTTGAGAACATAGGTATTCTCGTAACTTGGCAATTGAAGACGATTCAGCAAAGGCCGATGTGAACATGAGACAAAAATGAAACTATTCCAGAATACCGAGTACTAGTGCAATGTAATGTTTCTTGAGACAATCAACCGCGAAACTTGGCATTCTGTAGTTAAGTGTTAACTTTTATTTTTGCGTTTTTAAGAATAATTTACACTTAGCTTCTTAACGCTAGCGATCCTGAAATCGAACTGAACTAACTTTATTCCCTATCTGTACCTGAGCCCTAACTACCGAGCCTTAAACTGCTGTCTTAGCGGTTATCCTGTTGATTCGTGTTGAAGTCGTCGTTGCAGCGTGGTACAACCTGGCTGAGGCGATGACTCTCGGTGACCGGATGCGCGCCGCTACGTCAGCATACCTGTTGCTAGTCGGTGTTCGTTGAAGGCATGTAATATATGGTTTGATGTGTGGAACATGTGAAAGCCGTATGTTTAATACAGGGTGATTTTTTAAGAGCTTGAGAACTTTTTTAAACAATAAAACGCATAAAATTTGCAAAATCTCATCGGTTCTTTATTTTAAACGTTAGATTGGTACATGACATTTACTTTTTGAAGATAATTTCATTTAAATGTTGACCGCGGCTGCGTCTTAGGTGGTCCATTCGGAAAGTCCAATTTTGGGCAACTTTTTCGAGCATTTCGGCCGGAATAGCCCGAATTTCTTCGGAAATGTTGTCTTCCAAAGCTGGAATAGTTACTGGCTTATTTCTGTAGACTTTAGACTTGACGTAGCCCCACAAAAAATAGTCTAAAGGCGTCAAATCGCATGATCTTGGTGGCCAACTTACCGGTCCATTTCTTGAGATGAATTGTTCTCCGAAGTTTTCCCTCAAAATGGCCATAGAATCGCGAGCTGTGTGGCATGTAGCGCCATCTTGTTGAAACCACATGTCAACCAAGTTCAGTTCTTCCATTTTTGGCAACAAAAAGTTTGTTAGCATCGAACGATAGCGATCGCCATTCACTGTAACGTTGCGTCCAACAGCATCTTTGAAAAAATACGGTCCAATGATTCCACCAGCGTACAAACCACACCAAACAGTGCATTTTTCGGGATGCATGGGCAGTTCTTGAACGGCTTCTGGTTGCTCTTCACTCCAAATGCGGCAATTTTGCTTATTTACGTAGCCATTCAACCAGAAATGAGCCTCATCGCTGAACAAAATTTGTCGATAAAAAAGCGTATTTTCCGAATGGACCACCTAAGACGCAGCCGCGGTCAACATTTAAATGAAATTATCTTCAAAAAGTAAATGTCATGTACCAATCTAACGTTTAAAATAAAGAACCGATGAGATTTTGCAAATTTTATGCGTTTTATTGTTTAAAAAAGTTCTCAAGCTCTTAAAAAATCACCCTGTAGTTGCTGATCTATCTGATCCGTGTGTTAGGTTTGTCCATAACTCTGTATCTCGAACGAGCTTGAGTTTTCCATACAAAATTTCACTCGATCGAATCATAGAATGCAAATTTTCACTTTATTTCGAAATAATGCAGAATAGAGGGTGTATAAACATCGTAAAATCTCGCGCAGAGGCAGGCAGAGCTCGCGATAGAGAATGATGCTCACGTTTTTAACATACAAAAATTTTACCATCTGGAAGTGTCATTATTGAATCACTAAATAAAATTTATTATTTTTATTATTACATTTTTTGACTTACTATTGCCTTTGATTCGTGGAGAACGGAAAACATCTTTTAAATTTGTAGGTCATATTAGTTGATGACCATACAAACTTACTTTGGCAATACTGGTTTCGATTTCAGGTTCCAGAAGTAGAGGTCTAAAATTCCAAAACAAAACTCACATCAATTTCTCAGTGATGATTTGAGGTTTTGGAACAGATAATACCTCAAGGAAGCCAAATCAGGTGAACAAGGTGGATCTTTCCGACCCATCCAGCCTCCTATTTGCGTTTGTCTTTTCAGTCCTAAAAAGTATGTTTGTAATCCAGTGGCAGGATATCTTTCTCATCTGCAGAATCTTGACCAACTATGGCCTGCTCGCGCACTCTCTCTTTCCAGTCATCCAGTATAATTTTATGCATTATTATTATTATTGCTCCGGTTTTAACCTCCATTTTGTGTAGTTTTAACACTGTCAGTGGAGTATCGACCATCGCGAAACTCTTAAAACCACTATTTCACGGTGTAATCTGTAGGATCAACGGTACCATTATACTCATCATGCTATTTTTTTTTGTTTCGGGATGGGCCAGGACTCCTCGGGTCTCCCTTTGGATACATGCCTGGATTCAACGCGAAGCACTTTACCCTGACAGGTTTGCTCTGATCAAATGGAACAAGCTCGCATGCGCGTCTCAACGATTCGCGTGACACTCGCATTCTCACGGCTATCTGGAGTTTTACGTATTTTCTAAAATAATCGTTCATGCAGCGCATTTCCAACCAGAAACGACTAATGAACCAATTGTTCACGGTAGCCTAGTACAATAACCTTATGATAATACATTCGGATATTTACTAACCAACGATCTCTTCGTGTGATGCCAATGGAAATGGAAAGGATTCCTAGTAGTAACATGCTTCGAACTATCAATCCTTTCCTTCCTAAGTAGATCGTGGCCGACCTCAGTCTAGGTCAGCATGTAGGGATCAATGCAATTAGCTCAATTAGGAACAACATGTTATTCACAATGATTAATAATGTTAATGATTTTGCTAATATTTAAACATACTTCGTATTTTTTTCCAAGCAAGGCTCGATGATACGAGTACTGTTGTGGATTGATAAAATTAGACATCATCGTAACGGTTGTCGAATTTATACAAGTTTTCAAAGCAATATCGTAAAACAGAAACTGTTGATCCTTAATAGAGAACTCATTGACTCAACACTATTCTTCTGTTAGAGTGAGGATGAAAACCATGTCAAGTGCCCAAGATTGAATATCGGTACACTGACTAGTGGAGCGAAATGTGGAGAGATTGATGATGTTGCAGCACCTGCTGGAATTGAGAGCAATACAAACAAAAGTGAGGATGTAACCATTTTCAACAAAAAAAACCTCAATGTGTTCCCGTAAATGGATTACCCACTACAAGATGAATTGATCAGAGAAAAAAATTCCTGTGCACTGATACGCTAACGGTTCTAGATCAACTAGTTTCTTGTTTTATCGCAAAACAACGCATTCCATGTTTACCTACTTGTTTAAACAGATTCGAAGCGCCGTGCACAGAGTAAGCATTGTTACCAACATAACATTCGTTTCGTGTATTGATTGTCCACTTTACATCTAATCCATTAACGTTCTGATACTGATAGACAGTTGAATCCCCTTAAAAGTGTCGCATCCAGATGTGCAGATCGACCATCGCGTCTTCTACTCCAGACAAAATATGAACGAAGTTTACCGTTCCAAGATAGATGCGAGACACGGTCTCTTCTAGTGGCCATAATTAATAGCACCAGACAAAACTAGTCATCTCTCATATCGCCGTTGACAATTCTTCAGCAATATATAAATTAATTAGTCTAGTGCGATTCACTTTCCAAAAATAATGAAAATCCCAACTGCATCGTCGGTAGGAAACCTAAGAACGTGGCAGCTGCAGAAGAAAGGGAGGACAAAAATTCATTTAGAAGATCGTTCCTATGTTTTTTTTGCACAGCAACATCAATCTTCGTTGTACGTTTTGGATTTCGGCTTTTCACTGCCATATGCGGGGTGTTTGGGTTGACTGAAAAAGGAATTCCGTAAGTCGTCGATGCGTCCACAGCATGCCAAATGGTCCAACTGCCGTTTCAACTACCTTCTTATGTACTTATACCCTAGCAGTATCGTTCTCCATCGCCCCCCTCCCCCAGCAATACATAGCACATAGCACACATGGCCACGCCAGCACGAGACGACCGCTGGTGCAGCTTGAGTTGTCATTAGGAAGTATTTAAGCAACGGAGATATGTGAGCGATGTAAACATTCGCATATGCCGCGGTCGCTGCCGGAACGTTGCCCACAGAATGGCTAGCTCCCGGTACGAGTGCATTTCTGTTCCTACCACTGCTTCCACCGTCGGAAAAGTTTTACCAGTGAAGCACAACGACTAAAAATACAACTACTACAGTCAGGACTCGTATAGTGCCACCGAAAACTGAGGACAGCTTGTATCATATAGGATTTTATGCTTGCGGAATGTGAAAGTGTTGAAAGTGTCAACTCGTATAGAAGGAAAAGTGCTTCCGTCAGTTATCACAACTACCTAAATCCTGACTGCATCTGACTCGCCCCAGTCTTTTTTTTTAGTTTTCTGCTTTCGTTGTTGCCGTGGATTCTAGCCCCAACGACCAGAAACAGATGCCATGGTAGATATGCGGGACCAGATTTATATCTACGGTCATATAGAAAGAAGCAAACGAAAATTAAAAGCGCTCAGCAAGTGATGGAGGTTTACTGCTATTGCTGCTTCCCGCACGGCACTTTTGTTTTCTTTTGAATATTTTAATTTTCGCTTCTAGCCTTTGTGTCAAATTTCCGTTTATTTTTTTAACCTGAACGACCCATTCAGAATGATCCACTTGCGGTCGTACAAATTGAAAGTGCACCGAAAAACCATCAATTAAACAACGTACATAATGACATTGCTTTTCACTGTCACCCTACGTGGAAACGGACGGAAAAGCGAATAGTCAATACTCGCGTACCACAGTTCCATGTTGAATCAAGGAAGTATGAACTGATTGATGGGACAGTGATTGAACGATTTCACACGCGTCAGTATTGAATCATATGAAACCACCTATGCAATTCATTGGTGAAAAACGACTTTTTAGAAGTTGGAAACTACAATCTAGAAATGCACATTGACTTGTGCAATCAAACTGATGTATAGTTGATCTGTTCCGAAATTCAAGTTTGAAAAGTGGATACATTAAGTGCAATATATTCGGTTAAATTCTTATATCGAGAACTTATTCGTCGTAGATCATTGCTTTAAAAAACACATATTTAATATTTTTGATTATAAATTGTATACTCAATCAACTTTGAAGCAATAATTTTCCCATACACCAACTACCCGCAATCAAAGAGATGTTATTTTTTATTGGGAGTCGTGCCATTAGTATTAGTGCATTTGACAGGAATAATAGGTGTTAAACATGAAGTGTTTATATTTGCAATCAATAAAAAAAATCACATTTAAAACCCGTACAACCGAATATTTAGAGTATACCAATTATAGTATTGTTTGTAACTTCATCCCAGGAAATAGGAATCAATTGTAACAGTAGCACAATACACTGAGATCTTTTTCTATGCGGTCTTTTTATGCGGTCTTTTTTATGCGAATTTTCAATCATGCTGTTTTTTATGCGAAGTTTCAGAGTTATGCGGTTTATTTATGCGAATTTTCAGAGTTATCCGGTTTCCTTCCTGTGGTTTTTTTATGCGAAGTTTCAGAGTTATGCGGTTTTTTTATGCGAATGTTCAGAGTTATGTGACCATAATTGTTATTGCAAATGAGTCCATCTGAAACGTCGAGATCTAGTGTCATCTCGAAAAAAAATCGACTCTCGACTCTCGAGAATTCAATTTTGATTCCGGATATTTCATGTGCCTTCCCCTGTCAATCATTATTGCACTAAAAAAGTTTGTGCAACACGATGTATAGAGAATAGAACACAGAAAAAAAGTGTTATGTTATCGTTTCGTAGAATACCATAACTAACTATTTCTTTTACTATCCTGATAGTTAAAGCAATTAAGGCAATAAATTAAATTACGATATAATAAACCCAACTCTTTGTTTATTTATTGCTGAGGATCATAGGAAAAAAAATGTTTCTCATGGAATTATAGGAAACTTATACACCCTGCTATGTTTTTCTTGTGATTTTCTCTTACTTTACACCCACAATAACTAAAATACCTTATGATCAAAAATGAACCGGAATTTTATTAAAAAACCTGTTTTAATCCACCTAGTGGTGTAACGATGCCTTTCTCATATCAATCATACTATCATATAAAATACTGTAGTATTCTTCAAAATAATTTTCTTCGATTCTTAAAAGAATAACCGAAATCGGTTTGTTTGACCGTCTACTGATAAAAACTATCAATTGGAAAAGATTTGAGGTCGATTTAGAAATTTTTTTAGGGTTTTTCCCCATTTTCAGTGATGGTATACAATTTTTAACCCACTTTACCCTATATTTCCGGATTCGGAAGTCGGATCCGCATGAAATTCAAGAATTTCGTATGGGACTACAGGACCTTTCATTTGAACCTAAGTTTGTGAAAATCGGTCGCGCCATCTATGAGAAAAGTTAGATCACATATTTTCTTTTTTTTTTGCACATTTTTTTGCAGTCGGATCCAAATAATATTCAGGAATTTTGTATGGGACCTCAAGACCTTTCATATGAATCTAAGTTTGTGAAAATCGGTTCAGCCATCTCCGAGAAAAGTTAGTGCAAAAAAACGTTACATACACACATACGCACATACACACACATACACACACAGACATTTTGCGTACTCGACGAACTGAGTCGAATGGTATATGACACTCGGCCCTCCGTTCAAGAGTCGGTTTTCACAGTGATTGCATAACCTTTCTATATGAGAAAGGTAAACGCAAAATTTCAATTTTTAATAAATTTCTTTATTATCGCCTTCAAAGTACTCTCCTCCTGCGGCAATACATGCATGCTAACGCTTGATCCAATTTTCCATACAAGTTTTATAGGCCACCAAAGGTATGGCCTTTAGTTCACGCAGCGAATTCTCTTTTATGGTCTCAAAACGCGTTCCCCGCAATGGCAAATTTGAGTCTGGGGAAGAGGAAAAAGTCACACAGGGCCATATATGAAGAGTACGGTGCTTGGTTGATGATATTGGTTGAGTTTTTGACCAAAAACTGCGACACAACCAATGAAATTCAGCTTTTTTGGCACCAGCCGAGAAGCGACGCGTTTCAAACCCCAAAACATCAGTTAAAATGTGTTCGGCTGATCCATAATAGATGCCCAACAACACAGCAATCTCTCTAATCGGTACAGAACGATTTTGAAACACGATTTGCTTCGCCGATTCAATGTTTTCTTCAGTAACAGATGTTGTTGGGCGGCCAGGGATCTCATCATGATCCTAGCTTGTACGACCACCTTTGAAGCGTTTATACCACTCGTATGGCTGTGTTTTTCCTAGACACGATTCACCAAAGGCTTTTTCTAACATTTTCAACGTTTCGGAACACTTAAATCCATTTGCAACACAAAATTTGATGCACGCA
The DNA here is from genome assembly GCF_030247185.1 of Malaya genurostris. Classification (NCBI taxonomy): domain Eukaryota; kingdom Metazoa; phylum Arthropoda; class Insecta; order Diptera; family Culicidae; genus Malaya; species Malaya genurostris. Next base: position 123,913,150 of record NC_080571.1, on the reverse strand, counting down.
CGTTGTTCTAAATTTTCATCCATTATAAAAATCGCCGCACGAAAATTTTTCAACTTCTTTGTATAGACGCCAAACAAAAACTAATCGTGCGATATGCGTCAAAATTTGACAGAATGTGTATAAAAGTGTTGCCAACGTTGAGAGAATAAAAGTTTACCGATTGGACAAGCGCGTGAATTTTAAAATAAAAATTCCGGTTCTTTTTTGATCACAAGATATTGTGTTGTACTGACATACTTCGTCCTGGACATCTTATAATCGTAAAAGGGTTAATATTCTTGATCGACCATAACTAGATTCCCATGATTTTAAAAATCTCATTGACACGCGTTATCCTTAGTTATAAATCTTTGTTACTTAGGAGTACTGTATTTACTAATTTTCACACCCCTCATCGGGCGATCAACGATTTCAAACGTAAATCAATCGGCACTTATGTCTGATCTTGCTTATATATGATTTTTTTCCCCGGTGCTCAAAGCTAATCGAATCATATAATGATTGATCTTGCATGAATTAGGAATCATTTTAGCCCAAAATCACTACCGATTTTGTGTGTAGAAAGATCAGTACCGATTTTGTTCGATGTGATTTGATGATCTTTAAAAGATCAGCTCAGTAGTGATCTTTATTGAAAAAGATCACAAGAGATCTTCTTCGGCAATGATCTCGATTAGAGCCCTGTTTCTTAGTTGTGAAGTGTACAAAATCTAATCAGTACGAAACTATTGCGTGTTAATCGATAGAATGAAGTGAAAAAGAATTACAAAGTTGAAGCAGCTCTTAGGTTTACTTATTAAATACAATTTTTTGATCATGGTGGATGTACTTAACAAACAAAAAATGTTTTAAACAATGCGCATAGATTGTTTGCGAATTGGAAAATTGACGATTAGATTTCTTTATCTTTAATTTTTTTCTTCTAGATCTTTTCCAGAAATTATTATATTCTGAAGTTCTGAAGTCATTCAATAAAAATCATTTCTGGTAATCAGAATTCCATATACATGATCTGAAAGTAAAATTTTTATTATATAAAATATTTTGTTTGATCAGACCATGTCAATTAAGTTTGGAATGGTTTAGATTAATAATAGTAGCTATGTGTTTTTGCCACATCTGATGAAAATGAAGCATCAATAATTATCTTTATAACTCAATCTTGAACTGAATTTACCGTTTAGTTTGTAAAAGGAGATTCGAGTATACTTAACCGCGTTGACTCATAAATCCATTTTTAAATTTATACTATTGAAGTAGTGTTTTCGAATCAAGTAAAATGTGATAATTCCTTCTACAGATCACCGAGATTTAGGTGCTCCAAATTCGATCCGAAAACTCTTTTGCAAAGTTGTAAATTGACAAGCGAACACAGTGAACACAAGCGAGAAGTAGCATCCACACACCGCACACAGTGTACAAGCCGCTCCCCAATGAGTGAATGGATGTAATTTTCAAAATTGTCACTAGACAATCTACCTGCTCCGTTCACAGGCAGCCACCGACTAAACTGGGAATTGTGACAAAGCGTATTCGTTTTGTGCGAAAGTTCATACTGTGTACAACGGAGCGATACTTTTTCACGTATGACGTAAATCCTCCCTACGATCGTAGCAGAACTGCTACTGGATGAAATGATGGTTGTGAAGCAACGATCGAAACCGTCCGCCGTGCTGGATATATCAGGAAGATGACTTCATTATGGCATTCTGTGATTGGTTCGTGAAAACACAGGTCGATTCAAACCAATTCTACAATGGTATGCTATTGAAATACTGAAACGACGTTGTGATACCCGTTTAAGTTAAATGTTCCCGAATCGATTAGTGGTTAAATTCTATCAATCCATCTATGAGTAATAATCGTTCAAAATTTTGACAGGAAAAATTTTCGCGGCTATTTTCCATTTTTAAAATATTTGAAAATTAAATTCGAATTCGTTTTTTTTTCGTAATAATATTTTCTTGTTAGTTTTTGAGTTCTTGATAAACCAATTGGTTTTATTTTAAAAAATGGAGATTTTTTTAAGCGCTCACTTCTTTTTGGGCATCATTTTTTTTTGCCAATAACTGTTTTCGAGTAACTAGAATATGAAGAAATTTTGTATTTTTAAATATACAGGTTCTTTTGATGTGAATACGTCTTACTTTACTATGGGACGCCTTTTCGAAATTCACTTTGTGGTAGAATAGGTAAAACTTAATCGTGAATATCTCGAAGTGTACTAAACATCGTGACCATCTGGAATATGATTTATTTATTTATTTGGAGCAGGGAAAAGCCCGAAGGAGATGAAATTTAGCAATCTCTCTCCAGCAGCCATAAAACCTCCTCATCATTTGTATCAACAGATTACAATGATCCAACAGATAGTTACATTTAGGCCTAACACTACAATTAAAACTAACAGTTAAAACTAAATTTATAACACTATAACTATTTGATGACACCAAGCATAACAGTATTAGTACTATTACTTGGAAGGTGAGAGAGAGGATGAAATTTATTAAGTAAATTGAAAACAAAGGTTGGTGGAGGGGGTGCTAAACGAGCGAAAACAAACGACGGGATTGGAATCAGCATTTAGATCTAATTAGTTATCAAAAAGACAGTGGAAGACAAGAAAAACGACGAGGTTAGAATCGGCATGTAGATCTAATTAGTGATAAAAATGGATGGTGGAAGACAGAAAAAAAGAGGAAATAAGAATCAGGTTAATTTAGGCGAGCGAATATAGTTAGTTTCAAATGAAGATGATGGAGAGACGGAATGGGGGTTGAATGAAAATAAAATATTAACGGTTCCATACAAATCCTAATCTGACAGGTGACTATGAAACAATCGTTTAATCATGTTATGATGAGCAATTTATGATTTAATTATCAACAGTGTGATATAACCACAAATAACTCAAAATTTAGTTTTCTCTAACTTTTGTGAACAACGAGGAAAATTCATCACGCTTGTTTGCTTTATCGCACTCGGAAGACAGTTCAGAATCTATGTCGACTGAGTACAGAACCTGGATTCTTCTCCACCAGTGTTCTGAACTAAAATTAAGGTATACAATTTAGTTTCAGAATTCAGTTTCAGAATTTAGTTGCAAAAGTTAAAACTAAGACTCCGGAACTGAATCCTAATTCTAGGTTCTGAAACTAAATTTTAAGAGCTGGTTTCTTGACTAGATTTCTGGACTGAGTTTAGTTTCTTAATTTAAGTTTGGAATTCGTCTCCAGAATTCTGATTCAGGAATTCCACCTCGGAATTCTGAAACAAAATTAAGATTTAAATTCTAGATCTGGATTCAGAAACAAAACTTTAGATCTGAACTCCAAACCAGAACTTTCGAACTGCGTACTGAACTAGAATTTAATTCCTGAATCCAGTTTCAGGATTTAATTGGTAAATTCAGTTCAAGAATTCAGGTTCAGAATTCAGAACCTGCATGCCGGAATTGCATTCGGAACTTGTGTTCTGGAACTGAACTGAATTTAGCTACGGAATTCTAGTTCAGAGCTCAATTCTAGACTTAAATTTTACACCTGGATTCGGAAAATGAGTTTAGTTCCAGAATTATTCAAGTTCGTAAATTAGAACGATATGTCCAAATTTGAGTATCGGGTTGAGAAAAATTTACTCAAGCCATGAGTTCTCTCGTTTTTCATCTTACATTAAAAAACGTTTCAAGCTTTCAAACTTCTGAGTGGAAATAAAACTTCAACCGTGTTGTGCTGTTCGGTATGTTTTCATTCTTGGAATATTTTCATAGCAAACTTAAGAAATCAAAAATATATCATCTCGCTTTGCAAATTCTAGATCCTGTTTTTAAAGCTGTCATCAATCTCTAATGAATGATTTCATTAAAAATTTCTCAAGGAAATTTCTGGGTTCGATTATGCCAATCGAGAAATCCGACATAGGTGTTTTAGAGTCGTTCATTTTGACTCCGAAATTGAACAGTTTTAAATCGCTTATATGCTCTTCATATTGGTAAAAAATGTAAATTTCATGTGTTTAAATACTAATGAAAAGGCGAATTTGAGAACTCAAATGTTGAGTAGAAAAAATATTTTTTTTCCTATTTTAGGAAGAAATTACTCGAACTTTGACAAGTACGTGCACTTTTTTTTTTAATTTGAGTGGTTCGCCTTCAATTTAAACTTACGTTCAATGGGCGTGTAGAACCTAATACCTGAATCTTGCAACTTAATTTGGAACCAGTCACAGGTTTAGAATTTAGTAATTTAGTTCAGTTCCAGTATCTGATTGTCCAGAATGTATATAAATAAATGGTAGCAAAAAGTACTCAACAGTTGTTATTGGTATTTGGAAGTGTGAAAAAAGCATGCCAGTATCATTCGTATTTACGTTCTCCAGTTATGTCTCTGGCTTTACCCATCCTTCTCTTTTAAAATCCGTCTTAGATCAAATTAGTCTATTCATTCCTACTAAACAAATGGTTTGCCATACTCTTGTCGTGTGCAAAGTGACATCCCAATTGGAGCAACCTATTCTGTTGTTAATTTCATCAGTTTTGTATAATGAACAGTATCCGAGTTACAACAATTTGAAGAAAGTACATGTAATAATATATACATCAAATTTTAGATTTCCTTTTCAATATTTTGCCAAATATTTTTCCATACCGAAAAAGTGTGCAAAGCTGAATCCAAATCGTGGAATGTGAAGTCTGATTAAATGGTTAGGTGGTAAATTACTCGAAACGCGAGAATTAATAAAAATATTTTATTTTTATATTTTGCAAATAGAAAACTCATCAAGTGCAACGCTAAGTCAGGGTTCTGCGTTCTGGTGTAGAACTTGACCTACCTACTATTTTAACAGATATCGAATCCAGTATTCCAGACAATTGCATGACTAGTGAAATGATCCTACTGACATCAAGAACCCTCCCCGGTCGTGACTCGAAAATACTTATACTTTTTTGGTAAGTGATCTTATCTCTTGTCAAAAGAAGAAACATAGATGGAGTGTTTTAGCTCCGTTTAGCTAGGTTTGTCACACGTTGCATTGATTCTAACGTGCTTGAGATTTCTCAATAACACGCTCGTATATCAAATAAAGACGGACGATGGGAATAACTTTCGGACCATGAAGTTCTGCCTCCAAAAAGCTTCAATCAGCGTCTACTGATTTTTCTGTATTAAGCACACCACATGAAATCAGTCAGGATCAAACAGCTATCCGAGTTTTGCGTTATTCATACTGGTGGAGAAACTTCCTTCTGTTTTGATTCACCATTTCCGTTGACATGCAATTTTCTCTTTCTATGGGGTAGATTATTTGATGGATGATTGATCGGTTGGTGAATTGTATTAATGTTGTTGATAGCAGTGGTTTCCCGATGAATTGATGTCACTAGTATTATTATTAATAGTTTTATTATTATTATTACTATTGTGTATAGCATTGGAGCAACACGAGTCGTTCCCTTGGCCTTATTTACCAAGTTAACGATTTTTCCTGCTATCCTGCGTCTATGAGCGATATTAGAAACTTGTATTGAGATGGATGTGACTTCATCCTTTGATTCATAAAAGATTGTATCGGATTAGGTATTGAGGAAAAACTACCCAACGAGTGAGTTTGTGAGTGACTGTCATCATTGGTCGAGACGATATAACAACGTACCAAACCTGTATTATCTCACGACCGATCCTTCCATAGAAATTAAGAGCAATTTTTCAGAAGGACTTTAACAGTGAATGTATTTTTGAAAAGTTAAATCCCACACTTCGCAACAAGGCGCATATAATCCCGAGGCACATTGGCGGATACAACATCTTGAAACCTGCCACCGGATATTTCAGGAATGAACTTTTGGTTTCCTTTGCAACGTTCAAGCGTCTTCTGAACGTTTTCAGTGTTATAACCAAGTTATGTTTCGCGGACAAGAAAAGTATCACAATCGCTACGAAAAAAAAATCGTTGCGCCAACTTTTGTGCTTGGGATCAGAAAGTCCCAAGCAAAGAAATAATAACTTCTTCGACATTCATAACACATTGACAAACTCAGGAACGTGGTACTCGTGTTCTATTTGCTTCAGCCGGGGCTTTGTGTAGAAGACGAACACGAGAGCAAAATGTTGTGCCGTACAGTACACATTCTTTATAGATTCGCAAGTTTTCATTTACAAAACAATTCATCATTTGAGTGAATACTTTCGAAAGCATTTTCTTGCCCTATTCACATTATGCTGCGTTGTGACAAAACCAACTTCAACACACAAAGTTTTTAATAGAATTGCGGGGCTTGGGTGAGGAAAATACTTGCGTCCCCTTAACACGCTCCGTCGTCTACGATGTCACGGCACCACGACTCGGTTCTGTTTCTGTTGGCGATGATGCCAACTGGGGCCTGTATCCAACTTGGCAATGCACCCGGATTCAAGCAGAAACAATCCAATTTTCAAGGTTTCGAAATGGAGCAAGATGCAAATTATACGAGCCACTCATTTGCTCGGCTCCTGTTTAGATTTCTTTCTCTGTTCGCGTTCCGGCCAAGGACCGGAGCCGAGCTGGGATAATGAGGAACAGTTGCGTGTCCCATAATTCAGAGTGGGTAATTTTAATCTAAGGAGATCATGCAGAGGATGACGCCCGTTCGGCAACGTTGGCACTACGGTAAACGGTGTCATTGTGAGCAGATTTTTGGCCACGGCTCAAACTACTTACTAAAGGTTACTGCAGGTTTCTGTCGTGTGCGGATAGTTTTAATTTTACTGGCCGATGCTGATTTTCGCGACTGAAGCGTTTAATGATGATGTATTATTGGAATGGGTCAAAAATTATCGATTGATTTATTGCCCTAGCAGCAAACTATGCTTCGGCAAACAGTTGGAACTAAAACATGTAAACAATTTTCAATGGCGGCTGGTCTGAGACAAGATGCGAGGTAAGGTTTTTTTTTGGGATTTCGTCTAGTGCAATTAGGTAAATTTTTCATGAAAGATTACAACAATAGAAACATGAATGAAACCTTTTCCAAAAAATTTCAACTTGATTTATGGGTTATAATATAATAATATAATATAGCATAATAGAAGAAAGTCAAATCATATTACAAATGTAGGTTTTCCTTCAGTTTCACCGATCGATCTAAAATGTTGCATAATTATTATGGGACCCAAAAGGAACACGAAAAGTTTGGTGGAGATTAAATCAAATTGCCTGGAACGCTAAGCAACAAAGGTTGAGCTGATGGTGAACGCGTCTAAAACAAAGTAGGTGCATGCTAGTAGGCGAAACCGTGCACGTCACAATAGACACGATATACGATAGAAATTTATATACTTCGGATCCTTACTAAGGACTGACAACGATGTGAGTCGTGCAATATTAAGACGCATCATCAATGGAAGTCGTGCCTACTACGGGCTCCAAAAGAAACTTCGGTCAAAATAGATTCATCACCGCACCAAATGTACCATGTACAAAATGTTTATGCGACTTGTAATTCTCTGCAGACACCAAATATGGATGTTCGAGGAGAACTGCAAAACACTCGGAGTTTTCGAGCGATTCGTGCTAAGGACGATCTTTGGCGGTATGAAGGAGAACGGTGTGTGGCGGCGAAGGATGAACCACGAGCTCGCTGCACTCTACGGTAAACCCAGCATTCAGAAGTTGGCAAAGCTGGAAGGATACTGTTCGATTTGTCAGTTGCGTAACTTATGCCATGTCAATTATGATTTTTTGAAGGTCGCTCAACCACAACAAATCTACTGGAACTTATCACTTTCACTCTGAATGCCATGGATTCTGGCAACCACATAGAAACTCTATACACCGACTTTAGTAAAGCTTTCGACCGTATCATATTTAACGAAATGTGTACACTTAGTTCGCTTTCAAAACATTCTGTTTGCACCAATTGATGGAACATCGGGTTTACCTCAGGGCTCTCATCTAGGGCCTCTTCTTTCCATATTGTATGCAAACGACATTTCTTTCATACTCAAATATCTAAATGTTCTTATATATGCAGATGGCATGAAACTTTTTATGGAAATTAGAAACAAAAGCGACGCCACATTATTCCAGAACGAAATACATCCTTTCTACAATTGGGGCTGCAAAAGTCTACTCAAGTTCAATGTAAAACTGTTTTAATCCACCTAGTGGTATAATGATGTCTTTCTCATGTATAATATTGTGGTATTCTATTCAAAATTTTTCGCTTCGATTTTTGAAAGAAACCAAGAGATTGTTTGTACATTAACTAGTATAACATACAGAATAAAACAGTACTTTGATTGCGTAGGTCATCCTTAAGAAAACGAAGTGGGTTCACTATTATATGCACTTCCAGCACCGGAACCTGAGAACCGGTATAATCAAAGTCGGTTCGTACGGCCACCAACTAACATGACACACAAACTCTTCTAGTATGCACTCTAAATTGCGATTTGAATGTTTGTTACATCCGAAAATATGCACTAATTTTTGGTAGGACCATAAGACCTTTCCATTGACGGTAAGATTGGGAATAACGGCTTAGAGTCCAGTTTATAACATTTTTTACAGTTTTTATTCCGCCAGTTTAAAGGACTATTCACACATTTCAGTTCCGTGACGGTTCAGTGAAAGTACCTTCAGTGCGCCGTCAGTGTTCTTTTTTATCGGAACCCTTCAGTTCCGTTTCCGTGCTGTTTCCGTTCCGGCACAGCCAATGGAATGACATACCGACTTCATAGAAAATAAAAAATATCGGTGACGACGAATTTGAGTTTGCCAGACGGACGCTACATTGACGGCGAGTTGCACTGAAACAGCACGGTGCCGGATAGGTGTAAATGCGCGCATAGAAAACGAATGAAATAATATCAGTATCCGTGCACGGTGTCGTGCCGGCACTGAACCGGACCGGATATGTGTGAATAGTCCTTAAGTGACGGTATACAATATTGAACACCCTCTACCATATAATTCCGGAACCGGGAGTCGGATCCGGAAGAAATTCAGTAATTCCGTATGAGACCGGAAGGCCTTTCATTTGAATCTAAGTTTGTGGAAATCGGGCAAACCATCGCTAAGAATAGTGAGTAAGAACCATTTTGGTATATATGACCACTATTTCCGATACTTCCGGAACCGGATACCGGGAACCAGGATAGCCGGAGTTGGTTTGTTTAGTTTTCTACTGATAATGAATATCGATTTGTGTAGTTTTGAGACCAGTTTAGAATTTTTTTACATGTTTTGTTTCGCCAGTTTAAGTGACGGTGTACAATATTGAACACACTTTACCCTATAACTCCGGAACCGGAAGTCGGATCCGGATGAAGTTCAGGAATTCCGTATGGGACCACAAGACCTTTTATTTGAATCTAAGTTTGTCAAAATCGGTTCAGCCATCTCCGAGAAAACCTGGTGAGATTATTTGACACATACACACACACAGACATTGCTCAGCTCGATGAACTGAGTCGAATGGAATATGACACTTGGCCCTCCGGGCCAATTTTCACTAGTCGGTTTTTCAAGTGATTGCATAACCTTTCTATATGAGAAAGGCAAAAATGTAACTCTATATCATTCAGTAGAAAAAATGAAACTATTTTTATAGACATACATCTAGGAAACCAATGTGTAGAAAAATGTAAAATTGTACGGGATTTAGGCACAGAAAATCACAATATAACAAATTATGCAAAAAATAGTCCAGTCAATCGAATAATGCGTCACTATAATCAATTTTGAAATCATCTTGACCAGACTATGTCCAAAAATTAAATCAAAACCCAACTTTATCGTAGAAATAATGCGTATTATAAGTAAACATTGTAAATTTTTATATGTAGTCTACATTTGCTTGATGTTTTTTGTTTTTCTAACTTAATATGCTAACCAAAAGTAGTTTTCAAACGAGAGAAACGTTTTCAGAAAAAAGTGCTCACACAGAGAAACACGCGGACATTTTCCGAACTCGTCGATCTGAGTCGAATGATATGTCGCACTAGGGGTCTCCGAAGTTCCAATAAAAAAAGGTTTTTTATATCATTTATTTTATCTCGGCTTTAACCTTTATGGTCGTTCACCCTTTGGATGAGACTCTGAGTACTTCACATTAAACTGCCTTTTTTAGAGGCACTCATTACACTTCCCCTCTCCCCTTCCCCCGAATACCTTTAAGACCATAATTGAGTTTTTCAGAAAGTATGTATGGTTTGCAAAAATAATCGATTCTCTTTAAATTTGATAAATTGCGTCAAATGTCTCCCTCCCTGTTAAGGATACTTGCTACACACTCCCCCCTGAAAATGTCCTAGTGATAATCTTTAAAGAGCCAAGTTTCATAGCAATTTGAAGTGCAAATGTTTCATAGCAATCCGTTCAGAAGTTCAGGAGTTATGTCGCTACGAACATTACACTACCCTTTTTAAAGTCACTTACTACATCTACCCCACAAGAATACCCTTATAGTCATATCTGAGTTGTGCAAAAAGTATTCACGGTCTTCAAAAAGTATCGATTCTCGTCAAATTACATAAATTTTTTCAGAGAGGGTCTCTATTAATTTCGTTACAATCTGTCGAGATCCCACGGGTGGATCGTGAGATAGTTGGGAATCGACAATTCTACTATATACAGAATACTATGGCCAAATACCGCGCCGCGAGAGGTTGGTGAAGCCGAAATGAATCGTAATGAGCGACGAGACGCTCATCAAAGCGGATTCCAAGCAAATAAGTATAAGATCGAATAATTTATACTAAATACTTGGTGTGGTAGCCGACTTTTGGGTACGGCAAACTCAACACGCTGTAAGTTATAACCGACAACACATCAACGATCAAATATAAAGAAAAAAAATATGGCCTTCAAAAGTGCCAGCTGTCCTTCCTCTGGTCCCACGAAGGTGACACACTGCTTTGGCCGGAACTGTCATTGTTACACGTTACACGAACCATGCGATGGAGTGGTACGAAGCCAACGTTGTTGTTTTTGTGCCGAATGAGCCCAATCCGACAAACTCGCCAGAACTTCGTCCAATAGTAAAGTTTTGGGTGATTATGAAAGGAGAGCCTCAGGGAATAGAAAAGGTCTTCCAAACGACAAGAATTTGAGGAAAGAGTGAAGACGCAAGTGACGACCGCTACTAGGTTGAAACCGGGTATAAATAAACGATATAAATTGATAAATAAGATGACACAAGTATTGAACCGAATTTGCTGGGAAGTGTTAAGTCCAAGGTTCGGGCATTTACTCCAGAAAGGAAAGTTTATTAAATTAATTTTGCATAAACATATGTTTTTTTTTGTTTTGTTTCAATTATAGAGGTTTCAACCTTAAGGTCATTCGCCTCTTCGGGTTAGAAAAGCTTTCTGAGCCTATGTGCGGGGTTGGGGATCGAACCCAGGTGGGCTGCGTGAAAGGCATCGACTAACCCATCGCACCATACCCGTCCCCAAAAACATATGTTTGTATTTATTGGAGTTTTGAAAATATCCAATTTTGAAAGAATTTTTGTGACCATTTTTTTCTGTTGCATTATTTTTGAGTACAGTTCTTATTTAAAATGGAAGAGGGAGCGTATAGCGCATTGAGTTGATCGATGCCTTTTATGCAGCTCACCTGGATTCGATTCCCAATCCCGCACAAAGGATTAGAAAGTTTCACTAGCTCATAGAGGCGAATGACCTCAAGGTTAGAACCTCTATGATCAAATACCAAAACCAAGCTAAAATAGAACAACATTATTCTAACCTTACTTTTGAGAAGGAACTAAGCCTTACTTTTGAGAAGGAACAAATTAGTTGAACTATGATCTGTTAAAAAAATCAGCTTAACAAAAAGTTTGAAATTTGTGATTCATGTCGTTTGGAGTCGAACAAACGAACTGCTCTATCTAGTAGCGATGACTTATCGAGTAGTGAAGAGGAAGATGCTTGTATGGATGTTCAGAGTCAGGAAACAATACAAGCAACAACAGAAACACCAATAGAGTCAACAAATTCCAACATGATTGTTCTCGGTCAGGAAACACATTAGTAACATCAACAGAGACAACGGACTCGAACGTTCCAGAGTACATCCAAAAAGGTAATATTGATATTGACAAAACAAAAATTAGTTCTGTTAAATATATTATGGAGAAATATCACGAGATAATAAACAGCATTAGAAGGCATGTATTGGCTCTAAACAAAGCATGGTAAAAGATAATGTGATGCCGTAAGAGGAAGAATAAAACCCATGGCTACAAGTCAGAACGTGAACATCCCATTAAATTTTTTTTCAACTGTGCTACATTTTTTAACATAGTCCTTATAATTACCTAAAACATTGCAGAAGACACCAAATCGATCAGACCCACAGTTTCTGAAATTTTCAAGGGATTTTTGTTTAGTCCCTTCTCAAAAGTAAGGCTGGAGTGAAAATGGCGAATTGATGATGCAAATTATTGCGTCTGTCATGAATAACGCTTATGCAAAACCAACAAATGAAAATTAAATTAAAAAAATCTGTCGTTTGTGGTGGAATTGCTCTTTTGGTACAAAAATGATGCAATATTTAGTTTTCTCCAGAAATTGGAAGTCAAATGGATTCCTCTCCAGTGTCAAGAACAAAGTTCACGATGATTGAAGTTGGCCAAAAGGTATTGCTTCACTTTAGTAGTCACATTTCATCAGGTTGTGCTCAAGGTTCAAAATAATATTTCAAATGATGTTTTACTTGCAGTTTTGGGTGAAATCCACACAAGTTCGAATTCCCTGTGTTTTGGAGTTTCTTGGGAAGTGAAGTTAGAACAAATATATATTATGAATTTTATGATATCGAATATTTGAAAATGATAATCAAAGATTTTTTAACTTCTGATGTTTTCATCTCAGCTACTTTCGGTTCCAAGAATTATGCCTAAGAAGGTGATTTAGTTGAATTTCTCGGATTCTGGTTGGCCTTCTCATGATATGCACATTTTGACATTAGACTAGGAATTTGAACGCATTCTGTTTGAAAAGCGAATATTCTTTCATTTGGGTGTAAATTTGGCTGGCAAAATTTGTGAAATTCGTGCATCTGATGCAAGGGACGGCTAAAAATTGGCTATGCTTCGAGATCGGCTTCGTTCGACTTGAGACCGTTCTCTTAACAGAATTCACGTCGTGATGTCATATTCTTGGTGTGGTAAAATTTCGAAAAATTTCTTATTTGAATGAATCGTAGATTTTCCTTTGAACATTTGTTACCGCTTTATAAACTGAGAACGTGTGTAACTTCTTTCAAAAGTATGAAATTCTCTCAATTTGAAGAATTATCATCATAATAACTTAGAACCATCAAACCATGAGACTTAGATTAGTAGGTCAAAATCATAAACCATAAACCAGCCTATTGAAACCACATTGGTCACACGTCTGTCCTGAGAATCAGAGATAAATCTTCTTGTAAGCATGGACAGTATACGATGGCTGAGATAGTTGAACAACTGATTTGCTCGTTTCAGTCACTAATTTTCTCAAACATAAATCTTAATCAGTGTTGCGAAGCTACGATTTGATGAGTGTAGTCACTTTTGAAATTTTCACTTAATCAGGTACCGGTGCGATATTGAAATGACTTGAAATTGATCAAAATGGATTTTAAATGCAATTCATTATAAATTCTAATGCTATGCGAAATGTGTTTGAATAAGTTTGACTTGCAGTTTTTTCTATGAACGAATTAATGTGCTGTAATTTTTTGATAAATCAATCAAATTGAATTAATTACTTTAGCTTAATCAACTTGCTTGAACCTATAACCGAAAGAAAGTTTTATCATAATTGCAATACTCGCTCCTTACTTGCTGATTCACAAATGTTTAACGATGCAGTGTTTTAACATAATCTTCAACATCTTACAACCTTCGTCAACAGCTGCTACCGTAGAGAACGCCATCGCAAAAAAAAATTAACTCATCTTTACTGCGATAATTACTATTTGTCCATTAAATCTCTGTGACGCATTCCCAACCGCAGAGTCTCTATTCGTCATCCGTGGACGTCGTTGGAGTTGTATAGTGACGATCCTCGCCCCATTCAAATGGCGACCCTGTGTGTGCCCCAACATACTCAAGCTACGGCATGCAACAAACACGCGTCCACGCGAATAGGCGCGGAAAATGCCACACAAAACGACTCCCAAAACCTGAGGAAAGGGTCTTATAAATAGATTGGAAATATTTTTCTTTCTGCTGCCAAAGTTACAAAAAACGTAAACATCTGATTAGCTTTACTGAGTGTTCACTTTTTCTCTCTCTCGACTTACGTCGTTGTTTATAAATGTGTTTTTATTTTCGGCTATTCAATTCTCGCTCTACTTTTTTTGCCTTTCGTTACAGAGTACTCCGGTGTGTATGTGTTTGCATTTGCTCTGGGAAAAGTACGCAACAGAGGAGCTAGCTGGTACCAGTGCCAGAGGGAGCACAGCATCAACAGTTGTATCTACGGTCGGAATCCGCGCGGAGGCAGAACAAACAGCAGCGAGCATCGCACGCCGGTTTAAATCAGAGTGGAAAATGATCGTGGAAAAGTGAAATCGTAGCTTGTACGCGCGAGAGGTGCCAACACAGAAAAAAAAATATTCCGGGTTGCAAGAAGGCAATTTATTAAAAACGTAAATCCAACTGAAACAGGCAAATTGATGAAATGAATATGGGATTTGAAGTGGAAATACTCGCAACGGCGTCCGCGTTTATGCGCTCACCGGAGGCAAATTATGAGCGCCGTTTGCTTTGAATTAGATAATACTGTGAATTTCTGGGCTTTCCATACATCAACGCTAAAGGATTTAATACTCAGGTTTTTCCATTCCAGCAGACTCATGTCGGTTCCCAAAAAAAAGTTGAATAGTTGTTGAAGGTTGGTTGGTTTATTTCTCATATTCACGATGGATGGCGAATAGAGATTTTAGTGTTCTTCTTTGCACAATCTAAAGTGAATAACAGATATAGCGCGGTTCAACGGGAGCCGTTCTCGAATCGGCAGTCTTTGTTGGTGATGCATATCACGTTTGTTCCGATTCCAAAGTTGAAAACAGACATCTTTATCAAATAATCTACTCAATCTACTCATTGGAAACGTTTATCGGTTTTTCAATCTACTAAATATATATTCTCTCTGCAGTTGAAAGTTTAGAGATGATGTTTGCTCAGCGAAAATAGTAGAAGCATCTTGAGATTTCCCCATTCTCCATATCGCCTGGAATAATACTATTACCATTCCCTGAGAGTTTCATGTTATTCTAAGCCATTGTGGCTGCTTGCAATATGAATCGATTGAACGTTTCAAAAGCCGAGAAAACGTAATGATACCTAGTAGAATTGAACCACGAAGCACACAACGTAATCAGTTTCTTCCACGCAGATTGCATAAAGGTTCTTTTCGGCTCTGTTTTCGATTTGATTTCTAAGTTTGCCACGGAGTTTGACTGCAATGGGATTTCCATTCTCCTCTTTGAGTTTCCGACAATTTCGAGTTCAACGATAAGTTGAACTTTCTCTTTCTGAGCTCACAACTTGGACACATGGCAAAAGTTTGCCCCCATGGTAATAGGATTATCTTTCTAGTGGAAGCGATTCTCGACAAGAATCATGTAAATTGTTTCTACATTGTTTCCATTCACATAGAAAGGCTATGTAATCACTGCGAAAACCGAGTTTTGAATCCAGAATCGGAGGGCCGAGTGTCATATACCATTCGACTCTGTCTGTCGTGATTGTAATATGTCTGTGTGTGCGACAAAAATGACAGCACTTGCTTTTCGCAGAAATAGGTGACCCGATTTTTACAAACTTAGGGTCCTGCTAGAGTGACCGTAAAGTGCGAACCGGAACGGATTTAGTGCGATGTACCTACTGTTGGCTAATCGCGTTCACTTTGACAGGTTTGTGCTCGAACGCGCGTCTTGACGCATCAACCTTAGGTTGATGCAAGGGTTGATGTCAGAGTGAGCGCGGAACGCGGACCGAAGCGAAGTGATTCAATGCGATGTACTGTTTTCGCATCGCATTCACTCTGTAAGGTTTGCTTTGATCGAATGTAACTAGCTCGCACGCGTCTTGACGCTTCTCGTGACACTTGCACTTTGACAGCTACCTTAGATCGCTCTCGCTCTGCCTTCCGGGCTTTCTCTGTCTGCACCCCAATGCTCATATGAAAGGTCTTACGATCTCATAAAATGTTATATAATTTTAACCGGATATGACTTCTGGTTCCAGAATTACGTACATGCCAATGTGAAAACGAATAAAATCCAGTCATATTATCCTTCTATTAAGCTTGTGACCAGAACATTCGCTTTCAGAAATCGTGGTCAGAACTTCAAAAAGGAGCTCTCATCTTTTTCGCTGAGATTGATTTCATAAACTTTGTCGAGCTTATAGTATCATAAATAGCTATTGAATAATATTCAAATCCGACTTACGGCTCTGGAATCAAAGGATGTGTTCAAGATGTGAAAAGCGACGATGAAAAGTATGTAAAAAATCTTTTAAATTTGGCTTACAACTTTTTCAAACTAACAAACGGAGCCGACTATAACGGTTCTGGAGGTACCGAAAATTGGGGTCGATAAAATTCTATTCAATTCAACTAGATCAGACTTCAGATTTTTTAAGTACATAGTGGTGAGTGTACAAAGCGACGTGTATATTTTAAACTTGGTTCGAAATATATTTTAAACTTGGTTTCATTTTGTTTGTGTTAATGGTCAAACGAACCCACCCAGCTCTCGACTCCGCAAGTGTTGCAGATAGTGCCCAAAAGCTCCAAATTGAAACCTTCTTACTTTATCAGAGATGGTCAAAACGATTTTTTCAAAATTATAACCAAATAAAAGGTCACCAACAAGTTGCTATTCAGATTTCTCTGGACCCGATTTCCTGTTGCGTTGTTACAAAGTGATGGATGGTCGAAATTTCAACCGTGCTTTAAGGAAAAAAAACGAAAATAAAAAACCGATCATCCTACGAAAAAAGGCCTAACTGTAAATGGGAGCCTTTCATTGTTTACTTTGTCATTCGATTATTACGGAGACTGTCGATTTCTTTTTAAGCTTCCAATATCAATCGAAAACTGTGGCTTGTGACTTTGCCTTGAAAGTTATGTGAAGAGTTAATCGTCGAATGTATGTGTCAAAACCTTCTTTAATCCTCCTAATGGAGTAAACATGCCTTTCTCATGCACACTCCTGTCACTCATAATCTCATACTTTTAAAGTATTGAGCAATTCCAGAAATGCTTAGCAGATCATCAGACTCGACCTTCTCCGATTTGGATGAAATTTTGCACATGGCTTTAGTATGGCAAACCATACCTAAGTTTTGAACCGATGGAGAGGTCAATCCGACTCACGACTGATTTTTAAAAAATGCGTATGTATTTTTTCATATCACGAAAATTGCCTTTTTAAATCGTTGTAACTCAGAAACCGTTAATTGTGCAAAAATGGCGTTCAGGAAGAAGTTATAGGGAATCGATTGGGTACTCTAAAAAAATATACACTGAAAAAAAGTTTGATTGTTTTTCTCAATGATTACAAAATGAACCAAAAAATTAAATTAAACAAAAATTAGGGTGTCGATTTTTTTTTATAATTTTTATTTTAAAGCTGTTATTAAAACCTACAGTTTGATGGCTATCCCATCCGTGCCTTTTGAAAAATGAAGAAGTTACAGCTAACACAATTTACAGATATATTCGAAATATCAAGTTCTCGTTGAAAGATAATCATTTAAACAGTAGAATATTATTCTACAGGTTAAATGCAATAGATTTGTTCATGATACCCTTTCTTCTAAAAGTAGCTGTTCTTGAGATACTTGGATATTTAATTATAACACCATTTTTTGATAAGAACCTTAAAATAAAAATTATCAAAAAAAATCGAGACCTTGATGTTTTTTTTTAATTAATTTTTTTGGTTCATTTTGAAATTATTCAGAAAAAAAAATCAAAAATTTTTTTCAGTGTATATTTTTTTAGAGTGCCCTATTGATTTCATAGAACCTCTTCCTGGAAGCCATTTTTGTACGATGAACGGTTTAAAAATTACAACGAGTCCCGTAAACTGTTTTAGCTGTAACTTCTTCATTTTTCAAAAAAGCACTGATTGAATAGCCATCAATCTGTAGGT
Source organism: Malaya genurostris (assembly GCF_030247185.1). Taxonomy (NCBI): domain Eukaryota; kingdom Metazoa; phylum Arthropoda; class Insecta; order Diptera; family Culicidae; genus Malaya; species Malaya genurostris. The sequence continues at coordinate 123,895,009 of NC_080571.1, read as the reverse complement.
TTTAATAACAGCTTTAAAATAAAAATCATAAAAAAATTGAAACCATGTTTTATTTTTACTTAACTTTTTCGGATTATTTTGTAATTATTGAGAAAAAATTCAATTTTTTTTTCAGTGTATATTTTTTTTAGAGTGCCCAATCGATTCCCTACAATTTCTTACTGGACGCCATTTTTATACAATTAACGTTTTCCGAGTTGCAACGATTTGAAAAAGGCAATTTTTGTGAAATGCAAAAATACATACACCCTTTTTGAAAACCAGTCGTGAGTCGGATTGACCTCTCAATCGGTTCAAAACTTATGGTTTGCCATACTGAAGCCATGTGCAAAGCTTCATTGAAATCGGAGAAGATCGATTCTGATTTTGTCACTTTTTCGTCTACTCATTCCTAGAATTGCTCTATTCTGAAAAAAAAAACACTTTCCTTGATATTTGAAAAAAATAAATAAGTAGTATCATCTACAAATTGAAACAAATCTTAGATCGGTTAAGCCATCTCTGAAAAAATAACATAAGTTTCATTATTTCGTAAGGCCATCAGCTAATATGGCCTACAAATTGGATTAGTCAGATTTAGAAGATATTTTAGTTTTTGTTTTGCAAAGACAGTTTGAATTTTAAAGCACTTATTAATCTGTAATTCCGAGAACGAATGTCGGATATTCATTAAATTTAATTTTTCTATGGCATCAATGGAAGTTTGTGAAAATGAGTTCAGCCATTTCCGAGCCAAAATGTTGAGTTCTATTTTGGAGTGTGATGCCACTATTCCCATTGCTTGCAGTACCGACATTTAGGGGTTATTTTTTATACGAAATTGGGCTGGTTTTTGGGCACAAGTTCATTCAGATTAAATCGGGTAGTTCCAGAGAACAAGAGCATCTTCAATTATGCATTTGAACTAAATCATTGGTCGCTTTCTGAAAAAAATTGTTCGAAAAGAAAATAACTACTTCGGTTACGTCACTTATGTCCATATATCTTCGGAACCGAAAGCGACACCCATTGAAGCTCCAAAAATTTTCAATGAGCCGATAGCAATTTCAAACTAGCCTTAGTTAGTCGAAATCAGTTCAGCTATCTCCGAGATATTTGATCGTAGAGATAAAAAAAAGTTCGTTTTGTCGGTTATGTCACTTATACGATGATATCCCCAGTACCAGAAGTGAAAACCATTTTATCTTCAATCTAGGTTTACAACTTAAGAGTAGCTTGCATATGAGCCAAAGTTTGTGGAAATATGTGAAAACTGAGCAGAGAGAAACATCTTTGAATGGTGCATTTTCCGATCTCCTCGTGCTTAGTCAAACGGTTTGTAACACAAGGGGTCTCCGAGGTTCCAATCAAAAAATCGATTTTTTGAAGTATGATAAAAGTAATGTGAATATTCTTAAATTACCAATGTTTCACAGACACCAAGATACCTTGAAGACTTTTTTAAATATGGGATCAAATTCTACTCTAAATTCAAGCAAGATTTTCACAAGAATAAAGTAAAGAAATAAGTTCTAAAATTTTTGTTCTAAAAATTTGCGTGAACAATCTTCAAATTTAATAGTAGACCGTTAAATTATCTGTTCTTTTCAGAACAAGAAAAGTCGGTTGGCGGCATGTCTGGTTTATAAGCAGTCGAATGCAGAATCTTCGTGAATATTTAGCTTTGGCCTGCCGGTATTTTAGCATGGTTTTCACGTTTGAGATTATTGAAAAAGCAAAGGAAAGCCTTGGTGTTACATTCGTTTTGTAGAATTTCACCATTCTGTTTCAAAATACCGTACAGAACCATTGCACAGTGGTTTGAATCGACAAAAACGTGAACTTGATTCTCTAGCTGCTAAACCGTTGATCCGATATACATGGTTCCTTTGGAGAACTCATTCACAAAAATATACCTCGTGATTTGATGACAACAAAAAATGTGCAAAGCCTACTACGATAAAAGTTCATTTCAACAATTTTTTTCCCTTAAGAGATAGAAAAACGATGTCTTCTACAAAGTTTTAGAACTTCTAACGAGAAAAAACTTTGCCGAAGAAGCTATAGGTCTAACGCAAAAAGTTTCGGATATATGAAGCGATTTCGTTTGAAACCACTTAAAATCAATTTTTTGTACATAACTTTTATCACATTTATTTTCAGTGTCTACTATGTTCGAGATAATTACTAGAAACGTAAAAATACACATTTTTGTTCATGACAGTGCATGGTTTGGCCTTTTTCTTAAAAAGCTATTTAACATTTAAACTTTCTTATACACTAACTTTAACTACACAGTTCACGTTTTTGTCGATTCAAACCACTGTGCATTGCCTGCTTAGTGCTACGATCCTTTTAACACCACGAGCCCTTCCAGACCGTGGCTCGTTCAAACGACAGCTGGCTTGTAAGACCAGCACCCTACGCATTGAATCGAGCCAGTCCGGGCTAAAATAAGTGCTCCTTTTATTTACCAATATACGTATTTCACCTTAGCAGTATTTCAGCAGTAAATGGTAGGCATAAGTCGCACTCCTTAACGAAAAATAGAATCGGTGCTTTCCACTGTTGATGCATATTTGGCTCAAAAATGGCCCGGATTCCTCGCGGAAAAATATACGACGCCAATAGAGATTCACAAATGTAACGATGCTGTGTTGTTGGCAGATGGTCAAATTTTCCATGAGATCGGCCATTCCACCCTGCAAACGATCTAAAGGTTGAAGCCATAGTTTAGTAAACGAATGAAATAATAATAGAAAGATTAACTATTGGCGCCATCTTTTGTAGAGCGCTGAAAATTCAAAATATAATTAATTAAATTCTTTGAATTGACTGAATTTACTTTTTAAAGTTAAAATAGAATATTCAAAATGCTTGACGAATTCAGCAAATAACTTTGATAATAGACAAATACTTTAAAATAGACAACAATTGTTTCGAATTTTCTGCTATTATATGAATTTGTGTATGCAGAAATTTGTGTAAATTCAGGCATTTTGAATTGTTTTGCAAAATCGTAAAATAATGCTAAAAATCCCAAATGTTTGCTGAAATTAAAGCAAAATACAGAAATCAACGTAAGAAAATTTGCTAGATATAAAGTGAAAATGACTTGAATTTGCTCTGTTTCCGAAAGGAATTTGAAATTTGTACAAAAATGTTCTGATTAACGAAGATATAATATATACCTAAGGTTTGAACATATTAGTTTATCATGAACAATATTTATTTTATGAAACCAAGATTTTAATAAATCATTCAAGAATAGATTATTCTTTTCCGGAAGCTTTTTACTTAATTGGAGCTTGAAATGAATCATCAATCTGGAGTACTTTACATCCATTTTGATTATTCGATGACAAAATGATGTAATATAAATTGCTTTTGCAATTCGAATGCTAGATCGACTAGAGAACTAAGAACGGAACATTGAACAGCATGTTACAGGGTTCCTCCAAACTGAGAGTAATGTGATTAGTGATTTTGAAAATGGTTTGAAATATCCAACCGGTAAACTTTGAATGCTACAGGGGACCGACGGCCCTCTTCGAATGTAGGTCTCTGGCATAAAACAAACATCACCCTTCCCTAGCCCCCCACTCCTGAGTAAGCTAATTATTGTACATGCTCTCCTCATTTAATACCCTTTTCGACCGACGAACAAGGAACGCGTGATGTATGCGATGGCCCAGAAGGAAGGAACGAGGAATGAGTAACAGTCAAAATCTCGGTAGAAAGAAATAATATAGATGCTTTTAATTTTTCTCAGTTTAGCACCAGAGTGAAAATGACGCCGACTCGGCAGAATATGTCCGGTAGTGAAGGCAGTGAAGTGTGAACTGAATGGTGAAGAAAATTTTGGCGCTTCGCCTTCGGTCGGCAGTGTGCGATGCATTCTAGGACAGTCGGGAAGTGTTTTGTGAAAATACTGAATAATTTACTCCATCGAAATGCTTGTTTACGGCACCAGTTTCGTGTCCGTGTGAAAGGGTTGCCTCCAGCAGTGAAACAAAATGAAATTATTTGTTGTGTTAATTAACTGGGTGTTGTGCTTCAGTTTGGCCTACGAGCGTGTGGAAACACGGACCGACAGTGACGAGAATCTGTTAGGCCATGAGGACCTAGTGAGTATACCGAACGACCATTTGAAAAAATCCATCGCTGCTCTACTGGCTAGCGATGGCAGTGAAATCTACCCGTCAATGTCAAATGACAGCCCCTTCGAGAATTACATGCATCAAATGCAAAACCATCAGCAGTACGGTAGTCCGAACTATCGGAAACAACATGCCCAGCGTTCGCAGAGCCCCAGCTACGATCCACGCGATGGAACACCGTATACCAGAGAGGTAGCAGTGAAACAGGGCCGAATCAAAGGCATTGTCCGGGTGATGCATCCGCAGTCCGGGCTGAAAAGTGTCGACCAGTATCTGGGAATACCGTATGCCGAAGCTCCAGTCGGGTCAAGACGGTTCATGCCCCCAAGTGCACCGATTCCATGGACTGGGCTCAAGATGGCTATCAAAATGTCCCCTGTTTGTCCCCAGAATCTGCCCACCTTGAATAATGTAAATAACAATTACTCCAAAGGCCGATACGATCAACTGAAAAGACTGCTTCCATATCTGAAGGTTGAGAGCGAAGACTGTTTATATTTAAATTTGTACGTGCCGAGCTACGGTAAGTGTCGTTGATGTCAAACAGATTTTTCCCCCTCGACCTAAATCACTCTGCTTTGTTTTGCTTCGCTTTGCTTTGAGGTGAAGTAAGCATTTTTGTGGAAGCCAACTTATCGATACCATCTTCCGTAATTCAATGGAATCCCATTTTCAATTAGCTATTCAGGAATGAGTCGAGAGTGAGTGCTCTACAATGTCACGGAGCCGCTTGCAGTGACAGTTTGTTTTGGTAATGACTGAAACGGTTACCCTTCATGGCACTGGTCTGCTGTACAAATGCACTGAAGTGAAAGAATCGTTTGCCCTTACCGGACGAACAAGGAATAGTTCAGATACAATTCATTTTTATATTTCTTCTGGTTTTGAAGACCAACTGCCATGTGACGTGATGCCATGCTAATGTTGTCAAATTATTACGACGATTTTACTTCATTTACACTTATATCGAAATGGAAAGATGGAAAATTTTTATATTTGGTTAGAAAGAGGAACCTAATATTTTGGATTATTAATTTATTATTAAAATTTTGAAACTAACTCTTACCGTATACAATGTTTGCAAACTCAATAAGTATGTAGGATTGGGGCTAAGAACCAATAAACAAAAAAAAAGCAAAGCACAAAATTTTGATGCCTCGATTATGTCATTACGAGATTTGTGATTAAAATGTTCGATGTTTTTCTATGATTCCAAAGCAACAGAACTGGTAGGTAAATCAATTTAGTTGAGTTTTCTATGCTGGCAGCTTAGTGACGACACACGTCAATGATGTCAATAATCCACTGCACAGTGGGGAAAAATGGACCAAAAACGCGACGATTTTTTTGGAGGCATGATACAGCTGACCACGAAGCACTTTTTTGGTGTAAAATGATCAGTAAAATCGATTCCATGTACTTAGAAGGACCGCACGAAACGCTATTATGTTCATTTTGCCCCAAGCTACGATGCTTTGTATTCAAGATTAACTATATAACATAAAACCGAAGAACTTGCAGAAGAGCGATTAGAGTTTTTCTGTTGTAAAAAAGTCTAACAAATCGATTGCATATAATTTTAATGACAGCAGCAAACTCGTTTTACCGTTTTATTCCATTTCTTTTCTAGTTATAATATTCAGTTGCAATATGATCTACAATCCAGAGCAGATCCAATACGATCTATCAATATTGGTTCATATTTCGTACAAAACATCTGTGATCCAATCAAACACAATGGGAATGACAGTACTAGCCTGTTTAACCCGTTTCACCCCAATTTATATCAAAAGTCATATTTTTAGTTAAATTTTCTTTCGCATACCGAAAGCAGGCTGATTGCGGTTGATGAAAATCGATTGATATTACGAAGAAAAGCGCAAAAATAAGATTACAAATGGATTCAATGACCGCATGAATTTTGTTATACCGTTTTACCCCAATTTATTTCATAAGTCGTATAATACTTCGCTTCCGCCGTTTTTTTCCAAATTTTAAAGCTTTATTGCGAAAAAGTGCTAATAGATATTTTATTCAAAGCATTGTCCGTCGCTAGCGACAACTTTCTCCCATCTTTCCGGAAATTTTCGGATCCCGGTTCGAAAAAAGGAGTCATTTTTTGACGCTATCCATGAAGCAATCCATTTTTCCAACTCTTCGAAGGATTGAAAATGTTGATCTGCCAGGCCGTGTGCCATCGCACGGAATAGGTGGAAGTCAGAAAGAGCGACATCTGGGGAATACGGCGGGTGAGGCAAGACTTCCCATTTCAGCGTTTCCAGGTACTTTTCGACCACTTTTGCGACGTGAGGCCGAGCATTGTCGTGTTGGAGGATGACTTTGTCATGTCGCTCTTGATACTGTGGCCGCTTTTTTTTTAGCGCGCGACTAAGGCGCATCAGTTGCGTTCGGTAGCGATCTCCTGTGATGGTTTCACCCGGTTTTAAGAGCTCGTAATAAATTGTTATTCATCTTTGAAGGTTTTTTCTCGTCCACCACCATGTTTGTCTTCGACATCGAAATCCCCCTTTTTAAAACGTTGAAACCACTCCCGACACGTTCTTTTACTCAGAGCAGCATCACCGTAAGTTTCTGAAAGCATTCGATGCGCTTCAGTTGCATTTTTTTCGAATTGTAACAGAAAAGTAAAACTTCCCGCAAATGGCGAGAATTGGGCACATAAACAGACATTTTCAAGCGTGAATAATACGAAAACAAGAACAACTGTCACTGAAACGGCGATGACAGTTCGTTAGGCACTGTACACACTCACTTTAAAGACACACCTCTATGTATTTTAACCAGCCTCAGCCGGTACAGCCACCTATCGGAAAACGGCGAAAGCAAAGTTGTACACCTGATATTACCTCAAAACTGTTATACAACGTTCTATGACAGTTATTAAACATAAAATGTATTTGGATCGTTGAAGTTTTTTACGTAATATGGACCAATATTGATAGTTTGTATTGGATCTGCTTCCGAATCAGTAGATCAAAAGGCTGAATTAAAAAAATATTAACGCTGAATTAAAAAGTAGGGTAAAACGGTGCGGTCATTGAATCCATTTGTAATCTTATTTCTAGGTCTTTTTGCCAACAAAAGTTTAGGCTTATGGAATAAATTGGGGTAAAACGGTATAACAAGATTCGTGCGGTCATTGCATTCATTTGTAATCTTATTTTTGGGTCTTTCTTCGTAATATCAATCGATTTTCATCAACCGAAATCAGCCTACTTTCGAAATACGAAAGAAAGTTCACCCATAGATACAACTTATGTTATGACATACATTGGGGTAAAGAAGGTTAAACGGACTAGTACTGTCATTTCATTCCATTTATGTGTACTTGGATCACTGAAGTTTTCTACGTAATATGAACCAATATTGGTAGGTCATATTGGATCTGCTTCGAGATTGTAAATCTGAATTAAACATAAAATAATATATGTGGGAAAATTATGGTAAAACAATGTAGCGCGCAACATGCGATCATTATCTGTTAATTATTTTTTGATGTTATATGCGAAATAATTGGTCCAAACACTGATCAGTAGAACTTCTTTTCTGTGAATTCATGGAAGAAGAGGACTAGGGGTAAAACAGAATACAGTTATTTACGATCAATCTCATTAAAAACAATCCATTTATCTCACATATTTATGGACATGTCAGGAATACCTTCCGATTGGTCGAATATAATTTTTTCCAGAGTTTCACAGTTAGTTTTCGAAATAAAGTCAGAAAAAAGGAGTAATTGGAGCAAAACGGATTTGCGGATCTTATAACTACCATAAATCGATTCTACGGAAAAAATAGCATAAGAAATACTAATTTTGAAAATATTTGCTAAGGTTTTTATAAAATTATTGAACAAAGTCGCGTTTTTGATCATTTTTTCCCCACTGTGCACTGGATTAAAAGTTGCATGAGATGAACGTTTTAATTATTTTAGTGGCTTCAACCACTTTTTTATTGACTATACAAAAATCTAGGGAAAGTCGGAAGAGACCTGAGTCCAATGAGAGATTTATAGTACCTACTATCTCTCTCCAGACAGGACCAGTCTAGAGGTCGTGTGGAATTCGGCGGCCAAAATAATAATAACTAATAATCATACAATTAATTATGTTAATTATACCATGTAAATCCCAAAATACTGAAACCAAACCCTTCTGACTATTGTGTCTTTGGACGCTTAGGACGTGGGTCACCGGCTGCAGTCCACTCAGATGAAGATCATTTTGATTCCGGAGTAACGTGATGGATTCATGTTTCATCCATTATCACATACCGGCGCAAATCGGTTTATTACTTGAAAAAATGCACAAACACTACTATGAATCTTCAACACGTCGTTGTTTTTGATCGACTGTGAGTAATCGCAGCACACACTTTGAACAAAGTTCTCTCATGGTTAAATATTCATGCATAACTGTAAACATACTACCTTCTGATATCTTTATGGCCAAAGTTATCTCACGCAATTTCAATTTACGATAAGATATAACTCATTTGTAGATTTTTTAGTTTCTGTAGTTTCTGGAGTAACCAACTCAATTGACCGACCAGAACGTTCACTACCATCGTTCACTACGCATCGGTACGGATAACGTTTCGGAAACTATTGCTGAGCTTGTACAATATTTTTTCAATCAAGATAAATTAACACACGAGATTGTTTTGAATTCATAGTTTTGAAAAATAATCGAAATGTCTGGAAATTTGAAAGTTGGCAGTTTGAAAAAATCATATGGATTTGACTTGATTTGACGACTTATTGAATGATGATTCGAAAGAAAACACAATCCCACAAGATAACATTTTGCTACTTTCATTAACTAGATTTTCTCAATGTCACAAATCTGAAGATTCATTCACGTTAGTAAAAACGTTGTTCTTCTGTGGATTTTTGAAATGTAGACTTTGAGCTTTACGTCTGCTTTGCGGTTTAAGTTTACCTGCCAGGTGGCATAACAGTTCAGCACAGAGTTCGAAAAAATCTTCCTTTTGATGCCAGCGAAAACCTTCGGGATCCGACTTGATCTTCGAGAACCTCACGGAAAGACCGAAATCAGCATTTTGGCGAAAAAATTAGTTGATTTTATGATTTTAATTAGTTATTTTTTGAGACAATTAAAAAAATCTTACTTTTACTAATTTGGATTTTTTATTTCTAATTCCCTTAATAATAATAAAATATTTGTAGGAATGGCTATTTTTTTAGTTGAATTCACCAATTAAACGTGCTGTCATTGCTTAGCTAAGGCACACTTCATTTCCATTCAACTAATTTTTTAGTTGAATTAGAGAAATAAAACGTTGTTTTCAACCAACATAAATGGTTGAATTGGCTTCTGCAATTTGCAGCTATATGGCGCTCTGTCACCGAGAAAATGTTAACACTGTAATGACTACTAGCCACTAGATGGCACACTACTACCGAAAAAAAATTCTTTTCTATAGGGACCGTGCACGATAACAAGTAGCGCCATTAGTGGCGGATAGGCGAAAAAACTCAACCATAGCTTTACACTGTTACCATATGTTCACGCTGAATAAAATAGTCAAAAACCTGTTTTAATACAACATAGTGGTGTAATGAACAGTTCTCTGACATCGATAAGAAAACAAAGTGAGTTCCACTATTGTAAGTATTTCGGGCACTAGAACGCGAGAACGTATAATCGAAGTTGGTTCGTAAGGCCATCAACTAACATGATTTTAATTGCAACCGAAAAATATGTTTAATTTTCGGTAGGAGCATAAGATCATTAATTTGAACCTAAGATTAAGAATACCGGACTAAGTGTAAAAGTAAGTAAGATTCTTTTTTGAGTGTATGACTATTATCTGCCGTCGTTATTCGAAAACCGGGAATACTTTCAAGACCAATTTAGAAAACTTTTTACTTTTTTCGTTTCGACTCTTCAAGTGACGTACACAATTTTTAACACACTCCTATCATTCCGGAACAGAAAGTCGGATCCAGATGAAATTCAAGAATTCAGTGTAGAATCATGAGACCTTTCATTTGAATCTAAGTTGGTCAACATCGATTAAGTCATTTTCGAGAAACACACACACACAAAGATAGATTGCTCAGCTCGACGAACTGAGGGGAATGGCATATGACACTTGACCAATTTTTACTAGTCGATTTTCAAGTGATTGTATAACCTTTCTATATGAGAAAGGCAAAACAGTTCAGCGTTTCAATAAAATGATTATTTGTTGTTAGCTTCGTGAATCGAATTTTCAATATACGTCAAACTGGCTACTCGCGAGATTGCTAGCTTTTTTACGATTACAATTTATTTTCTTCCTCCATTCTAAGAATATGGACCATCCTGCGAATTATTTGAACTTTTAGTTAAAATTTGACAGTCGGGCAGTTTTTTTTTATCGAGTAGTTAAATTTTTCTAAAACTGTGGCCCATTTCAAAGTTTGACGGATGGAAAATTATTTGGGTCTATTTTGCTCTGAAAATAAAGTAATAGCAAGTGGTGTAATAATTGCAATTCAGCGAAAGTAAGAATAACTTCGAGATAAACTAACTTCATTTAAAAAATGTTTAAACTTTTTATTGGGGTATTTTCTTTGAGTAAAAGTATAAAAAGAAATTACACAGAAGCAATTTTTACGAATGGTCTGAAATTGGAATGTTTTAGCAAGATATTTTTCAGTGTTTCTGGTCAAGTCGATTGAAAAATCATTTAATGTGCTGAGAATATCGTTTGAGTGTTTGAATTCGAGTGAATATGACAAATATTAGACACAAATCCAACTGCAATGACAGAAAATGACGTGGCCGTATTTAGATACAGAATGAATAATTCGATTCAAAATTTAATAGTCAGTCGATGTTGAACAATCGTTCGCACCACACGCGAATAATTCCATAGGGTTCGGAAAAAATCCGCAGAGAAAATACGCTAGAAAGTATTTTCAAACTCAGTTTACAAGTTTTGCTATGGTAGCATTGTTTTTTCCACTCGCCGCCTCGTGCGCTGTCGTCGCCGGCCACTAAACCACGCCCTCGAGCACGGTCCCTATATTGGCAGGTATAAATACGATGTTGTGTTGGAGAAAAAGACATAAACGAAACATAAACTTCTTTTTGAAATTTTTTCTCCTAAATCGCTGTTTTCTTCATTACACTTCGCGAAATCGACTCTCTCACTGAAAATTTGAGCACTCGGAAAACAAAAACTGAATACAAGTAGCCCAGAAGGTTAGAAGATCCAAAAAACATCATTTGACAAATACAATTAGAGTGCAACATTCGAAACTCACTTCACTGTTCCGCGTAAAAACATTATTACGCACAATCGCATCAAATGCGCACAAATTCTGAACAAATACACTTTTCACTAAGAGTTTACGTCATTTTTTCAAATCGGTTTAGAAATTTAATTTATCGTAACACATACTAACAACATCAAAATAATTTGCAAGCAGTTTTAACAAGACTGTCCTTTTTAGCTTTTTAATGGATTGTTTTGCTTTGACACTTCTCATGAGTAAACTTGTTAATAGTACCCATTTCATTTTTGTTTTCTTTGTGCTGTCCTTCACTAATGATGGTCATAGATAAATAGAAAAAAATTTCTGATTTTAATAACCAAATTAGTTGTCAATGAGTATTTCGTGTTTCGTGATTGAAATATTTCTGGTATATATTCGCCAACTAAACACATTCTATAAAAATAAGAGTTTTTTCAGCAAAGTAAATTCTCAATTTTAACTAATTTTATAGTTATTTTGGAAATTTTATTGTTAAAATCAACTAATTCAAAAATAGTAATACGAATTAGGCGCAGAGCTAATTTCGGTCGTTCCGTGCTGTGACCATCTTCACAAATAGTTGTTCTTTCTATTATTTGTCTAAGACCCGTTACACGGTCCACCGGGACATTTGCACTGCGTTTGAAATGTATTTTGCGTGTTCTGCACGCGGAATGTATGGCTGGCTCAATATCGGATAAGAATAACTTAGTTTTAAAAATCCATTTAAGGGTTTTTCAATGTATAAACATGCTTAATCTACCGAGCAGTGACATGATACGTTTTTTGTCATTTCGCATCTCAATATTCTTGCATCAACGTTTAATTGAGACAATAGTTTTCTATTTAATTTAAAAAATTGCATAAATGAATAAAATTGTTAACCATATTTAATGTTTAAATAGTGTATTCGGAGATTTTTAAGATCTGCTTTTATTGTATTTCTATTAAAAAACCTTTTTCAGTCCATGTAGTGGTGTAATGGTGCCTTTCTCATGTTACTTATATTTTCAAAAACATCACTAAAAGATTCTGTCAAGATTTTTTTTCACACTTGAATAAAATCAAAAACTTTCTTTGGTATAAACTACCATCACCTTTTCAATTTGTAAATAGTTATGTCAAGTGAATATAGATTGTATATAGATATACAAATTGAATGAAGCACGCTGTGGGCTAGGCGGTGGCTTTTTTTTCTTCCGTACCGATGCGTACCGATTTTACATAATTTCGTATGACAGTTTGAAAGTCGGATCTTAATGAAATTGCACAATGTCTCTTAAGACACTGATAGCTTCAATTTGAATCATGATTTGTAAGAATCGGTTTAACAGTTGCTGAGAAATCGTTTTTGGAACATTTTTTCATTATTAACGGTACGTTCGGAAGCGGAAACCGGAGACTAGTAAACTCAAAGTAGATTTATATATCCACTAACTAACAAGGTTTGCCACCTAGATGAATTTACGAGTTAATTTTATAAAAATTTGCAACTCGTTTCGCTATCACTTTTGAATTAATTCTCATGAAATTGAAAATTTTTCACTTATCGCGCTGTAATACCAGAACCAAGACTTTTGATGTGGAACACATCTTTGTTTTCTATATAGGGGTGCACATTAGAAATTTTAAGTGTAAATATAAATAGAAATGGTCAGCTTTTGAACACTTACAGCTCAATCAGTTAAGTTTCAATCAATAATATTATTTCTCCAATTGATTGGAAATATTTCTACGTATTGATTTGAATGTTCATAGCCATGTATTTTCAATTATATATCATTGAAATATTTATTAATTGATTGCTGGCATCTTGTCTGCTAAAAATCTCCGGTATACCGGATTTCCCTGCCATAGACGATGGTTTTGAAGGAATAAGTGATATATCAAAGGGAAAGCATCGCTCCGATTGGTCAATCGATGCAAAAGCGAAACTGTTGAAAGCACGCGAATCTATAAATAGAAGCGAAATTATAGCTAACGCTTTAGTCCTACGTGTACCATGCAATAGGTCGGTTGTTGCTAGACAGCAATGCAGAAAGCGCTATAAAACGATTTGCAGCTTTAATTGGTATGCTCTGATCTTGTGTCATGCGAGTTCGGATGAAATTCCATGTTTTGTCGTTTTCGGCTGAGAAATTCGCAACTACCCAGGGTAAATTTTGAATGCTTAAGAATTTACCGCTTCAATCGACATCGCAGAAAGATTGTAATGATAGAGAAACGTAATGCTATAAAAATTACTGCGTGCATACAAAACTTGAACACTAGTTTGACGAAGAGAAGCTTAAATATCGAAATCCGTACGCAAGTATGTACAAAGATATAATTGCATACATTTGGGATATTGATGTAATTTTGTCAACTAAAAAACACATACAGATCAAGACAAATAGAGTCTTCATTCTGGGTTCGCGTGTTCGGTGATGATTCCTAATAAAGATCAATCGCAGCAGACTCTCGTGCAATTGCGGATTCAAAAGTTTGATTGAAAATGTCGATTATTAGAAATGTTGGTTGTTCCACATCAATAGCACGAACAACCTCATGGGGCTGATCCTTGTAGTTTTTAAAGAATTTCATTTGCATCTTAGTTTGTAAAAATCGGTTAAGAAATTTCTGAGAAAATTTAGTGCCCATTTTCTCATAGATTTGTACATAAAGCTTGCTTCAGATAGAATTGGAACAAAGACAATTGCCTGTATTTCAGTTATTTATTATTGAATTCAAGGTCTTTTTTAAACAAATGTTGCGTTTTCTTCACACTTTTAAGAAAAAATACGGATAAAATTATTCGTCACGGTTTCGAAGGAATTCTCGAATTTTTCCTGTAACACGGCTCATTAGGCGGCGCACACCTTCTTCGTCCATCGTTTTAGCTATCTTATTCCACCAGGTCGTCATCTGATTGATGTCTTTGACAACCTTTTCCTTTGCTTTGAGTCTCCTCTTCATGATTGCCCAGTGTTTCCTAATAGGGCGGAACTGGGGGCAGTTGGGTGGGTTAAGGTTTTTCGGAACAAATATGACCTCTTTCTCTGCATACCATTCTTGAACGACTTTGCTTGCCAAATCTGGCCAAAATATTACGGGATGGTCGTGGGATCGAATGAACGGCAAAATTCGTTTTTGGAGACACTTTTTTTGGTATAGTTCCGATGTCATTGTCTTATTTGTAACGAAAACTTTCGTTTTTTTGCCACAGCTGCAAATGCCCTGCCAAATCATTAATTTTATTGTAAATTTGTCGGCAAAAACAAATTTAAATTTGGCTAGAACATCCCCCCGAGCCGTTGCCAAGTAAAATTTTTGACCTGAGATTTGCCCGAAGTCAGCCTTGACATAGGTTTCATCGTCCATCAGAAGACACCCGTCGAACTTGGTCAGCACCTGATCATATATTTTCCGAGCACGAATTTTGACCACACTATTCTGTTTTATTGTCCGATTTGGCTATTTGCTAGCTCGATACGACTTGATTCCTTCCCGGAGTCGAGTTCTCCTCACGGTACTATGGACAGCACCGAATTTTCTGGCCACATCACGGTCCGATAGATTAGGATTCCTCTTTAATCGTCTTCAAAATCTTACCACGCAGTTTCCGGTCGACAGTTCCACTCCGACGATTGGCTTGAGGCTTCCGAATCGTCGTCAATGTTTCCTTATACCGTTTGATAACGCGCCATACGGTATTTCTGGGAAATTTCAGCTGTTTTTAGCTAGCCTAGATGCAGACCACAATGGATTTTACAAATAACTGTGCACAATTTTTTCCCTTCTTTCGGCTTCCATGTTGATTGTTTACAAAGTACAGTCGATTTGCGGAATGTCAAAAATCATACGTAAAGCTGACAAAATTCCCGACACGTGGGCGCCAAGAACTTCCAAATCCGTCCACCAGGAGCGCCACAATATGAACAAAAGTTTGTTCCAATTCTAAATTAAGTAAACTTTATTTCCTTGTGATTCCGGAAGCGGAAATTTGAGCGAATGCTTTACTTGTTTTTTATATTTAGAAAAAAGGTAAAACCGGATAACAACATTTTTTTTGTCGTTCAGAAAATCTTTGAATGCAAAAACGGTATAAAAACTTAACCGGTTCTTCCAAAACAAATGTTTTTTCATAAAAATTTTTTTTTGCTGACCACTCCTGCGGACGAGTGATGATTTACTTGTTTGTTACTGGTGATTTGACTCCTGCTGCATTCCACAGCAACAGTCTGCAAACAAACTTTGAATACAAAAAGTACGTGAGTGTAATGTCAGAGACATAACTGGATGTCGTGAATACGAATAAAACTGACACTCTTTTTTTATACTTCCGAATATCAATTATTTGATCGATTGTGCGGATTGTTCAAGCTTTCCTCTTTTTCACTACTAGAATTTGAAACGATACTCCTAACCTGAAGTACAGATTAATTACATTAAACATTCTGACACACAATTAAATATTACGAAATAACCAGTATAGTTCTTTATGATAAAATAATGGTGGTTCTGAAAGGAACCTTTCATTAATGGCTTTTGAGTCGGTGTATGCATTTTATATAGCAAATCAGCAGAAACTTCGACTACAAACTACAACTGGTTGGAAAATGGGCCGGATACAGTATTGTGAAGGAAAACTTTGCATAATTCTTTGAGTATACAATTATGGTTATAAATAGTAACATACAGAATTTTGATGTCGATTATTTCATTTCGAATTTCAATATTTCAGTGAAAGAAACTGTCAAAATGCTGTACGAGATAAATTTCTGGCAGAAGGGCCAAATTGTGTAATTCTACGATATCAAACACTGTCTGGATATAAACGATATTAAACGCTTTTGCAAATTTTGTGCTTCGAATTTTGAAAAGGCGCCCCATAGTAAAGTAAAAACCTGTTCGCACTATACCGGGGCGACCGGGACGGGACCATCCTGTCCTAGTCGTTCCGGTATAGTGCGAACAGGCTTTAAGTCGTATTCACGACAAAACCAGATAAGCACATGTTATGTTTTTAAGCCTTTTTTTGCATCTCATGTTGCTTAGACTTCAAAGGGTTACCCAGCATTTCCTGAGCACGTGAAGTAAAATTCGAAGTGAACAGGAAATTTTTCGATCGTTCAGTGGTTGTATGACACCCGAATGCCGTTGAGATGAGTGGATTCAAAGTTTCGGTTCCATTATAAAGCAGACTTGAACACTTAAACGCGGCTTAAGGACTAAGGTCTACAAATGGTTTCCATACTCAATATATCTCTTTAATTGGCTCGTGTGGTAAGCTGATTTCTGTAATCATTCATCATCGAATGGTGAACTGATATACGCTTGAAATCAATTGAACTAATTATGAATCTGTCGGATTCATGCTCATTAATTTGTTTTCCTGGTTTCAGATGGAATTGGACCACAGGCGAAATATCCGGTGATTGTGTACATCCACGGTGAATCATACGAATGGAACAGTGGCAATCCGTACGATGGATCCATCCTTGCCAGCTACGGCAGGGTGATTGTAGTAACACTCAACTTCCGGTTGGGTATTCTCGGTAATGAAACAAAAAATAAATCATGAATGCTATAATCAAAATTAAATTTTGATAGGTTTCATGAAGCCGGGAATCAGTGACCATACGACGAGCAATTTCGGCTTGCTGGATCAAATCGCAGCCCTGCAGTGGATCAAAGAGAACATCGGAGCATTCGGCGGGGACCACAAACTGGTAACGGTGATGGGCCATGGAACTGGCGCTGCTTGTGTAAATTTCTTAATGGTATCACCTGTTGCAAAAGGGCTGTTCCATCGATCGATTTTGCTGTCCGGATCTGCTCTATCGGATTGGGCACTCACGCAACATCCACTGCAATCAACGATGCAGGTGCTCCAAGGCCTTAACTGTCCCCTAAATGGTGACAATGATGAGGTTGCGGCTTGCCTGCGCAGAAAACGCTACAGTGAAATTTTGAATGTGAAAATTTCATCGCCCCAGTTTTCAACTCGCTTCGGACCGATTGTAGATGGATTAGTGATTCCAAACACACCCCACAAAGTTATGGGCCAGTATAGCGACATATTCAGTGGGTAATTTGAATGATACATCGTTGTTTGTTCGAGATGAGTTCAGTTTGTTTTCCGTGTTCTCTTCCGGAATAGATACGATTTGCTGTATGGAATGTCGGAGCTGGAATCATACAATATACTGAATGCTGTGGCTCTGACGTACGGATTGCTGGAAAATGAAAGGGACAATTTACTGCGGTTTTATATGCAAAATCGTTTTGAAATCCGGCCCGACCTGGCCCTGGCTGCTACACTCAATGAGTATGTTTATCGACCGCCCGTGAAGCTAGCCTTAGCGACAATTTGCTGTGCACCGCATAATCACTACAACAATTTTAATTCCCTTCCAGGTACACTGGAATCCTTACTGATCCGAACAAATCGCTAGCCGATATCCACCGGGACACGCTGCTGGACATCCTGTCTGACGCTCGGGTTGCTGCTCCTATGGTGCAAACAGGACTGTATCTGGCCAAGGTTAACCCCAAATGCTACATGTACGTGTTTGCCCATAATAGTGAAGCAGGAGAGTACGGGCGGGTAAGTTTGAATAATTGCTTATAAAATTGATTCTGTTAGTGGCGGTAGGATTGCAAATCAAAGCTGCGATCACAACAAATTATCTATGTTGGGGAATACTCTGTATAATTTCCGGATAGAAATTCGAGTTCGCAACTATTTTTGGTGTGAGAAGCAACGCGTAGCTAGGTACTACATTCTGATGTACATTCTGTTTCAATTGAAGATTTCGAGTTCACAGAACAATTTCATGTGTTGGTGTTATGATCCTACTGACACTAGCCATCATTCGCTGTCGGATTGTCGTCATGGAATATAGCAAACATGCATTGTTTTGTACAAATGTTAATTTCAGTCGAGTGAAAAAGTGGCTGTTTTACCGAATATTGGAGAAATTTTGTTTGTTATGCGAAATATATTCAGTTAGTATTTTGCTGAAATATATCGCAATGATAGCAATACACACTTCAATTCACGTTGAACGACTAACGCTGGATAAAACATTTGGATAGTCTCGCTTACGACTGTCAATACGATTATGATTCAAGTGATGGATTTGTTTAATGTAAAAGTGATTTTTTCTACCGGAAATTTTCTATGAATCTTTTAATTATTCAAAAAGCGTTTACATTTGAAATATGTTCATTGATCAGCGTATCTTTGTTCTACTATTGTGGATTTTTTTTTCGCTAATTTTCATTTCTACTATTTCACTCGTTAATCTTTGCCGTTTGGGTTCTAGTAGAATTTAAGGGGGGTTAGGTTCTAAACGATCTAAATAATCATCAATTTTGTGAATTTTTTTCCAGAACTATCGTTCAACAAATTAAATTCGAATGTTTTGCATGATGAAAAGCATAATTCGAACAATATTTTGAAATTTTTTCATGGAAAAATATTGAGAAATAAGTCGGTGGAAAGATATTTTTGAGGACGCTTCTTAAAAATCATGATTTGCGGTGTCCACTGTATCTCAGCGCAGACTAATCAGAAGTGAACAAATGAATGCAGCATAGTTAGAGAAGAAGTTTTTCTGGACCCCAACGTTTCTGTTTGATTTTTTTTTTAATTTTTGGTGGTTGTTTAAAGCAGGGGTGCAAATAAGTAAATTTTTTTATTCACAATAAATGAAAATATCTACAATAAATATGTGATATGAAAAGATAATACTTTTCATATCACATATTTATTGTAGATATTATAATGAATTTTGAAATGAATGATTTTTGAGCAAATAAAGGGTGTAGCCGGGTTTTCATATGAAAACTGCCCCAAACAGAAAAAAAATTGATATAAGCTGTTTATATTGGAGATGATTTTCCCAAAATTTTAACCCTTTAACTGCCATATTGGTGGAGTTAAGGTGGTTCTTCTGATTTTCATTATATTTAAATTTTTCAAAAACTCTTTAGCAAAAAAAAAATTCAGGAATATTTCAAGAATTATGGGAAACCTTTCTGATTTTTTTCAAAATTTTTCAAAATTTTTTTCATGTGAAAAAAAAATGTTCAAAATTTTCGAATTTGTTTTTAATCGCACTTACAATTTTGGTACCACTCTAGACTTTACATCAAAAAAAATTATTTATGAGTACATGACGCTGTATTTTTGTCCGATTTTCAAAAAATGTGGACGGGTATAATATCACACTTTAAAAAAATAAATCATTTGGAAAACCATGCGTCTCCATCAAATTGTCATCATCCGATGGAGACGCATGGTATTTAGTTCTAAAATCATATATCAAATGCCCGTAGAACTAAATACCATGCGTTTCCATCTACAACTTGAGCTCAGAGCTTGAGTATTGACGTAATTAATAATGATTAAAGAATTTTATTCCTTCTTTTATTTACACACGCCCACACGCCTGGCTTGATTTACCAAGTAATGATGTAGGAAATGCATTAGTGAACATGTGTGTCAGCGGACGGTTGTAATTCGTTTCTAACTTCAACATCTTGCGGGATAGTCTGGAGGTTTCGAGGTTGGCTATTAGTAGTCCTAAGAAATACTATAAACCAGATAGAAATCAAGCCAAAGCGCCTGCAGCAAGTCTCGAAGACCCAAAAAGAACGTATTAATTCGCATCGTCGATTTTCCATACAAACAACATGTTCTTTTAAACTTAATATTTTCAGTTCTTTGCTATTTCCTGAAGAGGACCCCTTTATTAAACAGTTTCAGAAAATCGTATTATTTTATTGCTTTAATCGGAATATATATATATATATATATATATATATATATATATATATATATATATATATATATATATATATATATATATATATATATATATATATATATATATATATATATATATATATATATATATATATATATATATATATATATATATATATATATATATATATACTAAGAATGAATGAGAAACTGAGCTATGTATAAAAATTGAATTTCAAACGCTTTCGCAAATATAGTTCATCGAATTTACTTGCAGTCAGTCTTAGTAGTCTTTTTCTGGTGTTTCGTGGAGTACTTTTCTCACGTATCAGCTCAAGACCGTTTATTATGTATTTAGAAGTCGTCTCCATATAGCTCAGACTATGACCACTCGTTACCTCCATTTGATCGATCCACCTTGCTCGCTATGCTTCTCTTTTTCTTGAGTCTGCCGAATCACATTCAAGAACCATTTTCTAATGTTTGCCGTCCGTTATCCTGATGACATGCCCTGTCGATCGCAGCTGTCCAATTTCAGCTAAACGTATGATTGGTGGATCTCCCAGCTGCTGTTGAAAACCGTGGTTTATACGCCGTTGATCAATTTCTTATGGTGACATATTACTTTTCTTGTATCCTTATCTGCGGTCATAAATGAATAAATACACGAATTCATGAACCACCACGATGTCGTCGCCACGCACAATTATTCGAGTGGGAAGATGTTATATTTTAAAGCCTTTCCCTCTCATACATTTTGTTTCGACGGATTTACTGTCAGTCCGATCTCAGTTTGATTAATCCGTCTTTATGAGCTTAAGCCGTTTGACTTTAGCTGTCTTGTTGAGCAGTTTCAGGCAACTTGGCGTATGAATAGCCAAGTGATACAGAACGTCGACGAACATTTTACATTAAAACTGATAGTTTTTTAGATTTCGCTTGGTTTCGAATTTTCCTTGCTTTTGCGCTTGGTATCTAGGAATACTTTTTTCTGCAAAAGAACTATAATTTAATTGTCCTTAAGAATTTTTACTAAATATGGTTATTATTTGATTTGAGTACAATAAGTGTAAAATAAATGAAAATGACTTATTAGTTAATGAATAAATACTTGAAACCGTATATTAAAACCTAAATATATGTCAGTTCATTAGTTCTGATTCATGTTTCTCTCACCGATCATTCCTTATGAAAATTCTTTCTTAAGCCCTGAACTCAAGTTGTAGATGGAAACGCATGGTATTTAGTTCTAAGGGCATGTGATATATGATTTTAGAACTAAATACCATGCGTCTCCATCGGATGATGACAATTATACCCGTCCACATGTTTTAAAAATCTGAAAAAATACAGCGTAATGCACTCATCAATGATTAATTTTTGGCACCAAAATTGTAAGTGCGAATAAAAATTTTTAACATTTTTTTTCACATGAAATACATTTTAAAAAATTCTGGAAAAAATCTGTTAGGTTTCCCATAATTCCTTAAATATATTAGGGTTTTTAAAAAATTTAAACATAATAAGAATCAGAAGAACCACCCTAACTCCACCAATTTGGCAGTTAAAGGGTTAAAATGTTGGGAAAATCATCTCCAATATAAACCCTTTCAAACAGCGTATATCAACTTTTTTTCTGTTTGGGGGCAGTTTTTATATGAAAACCCGGCTACATCCTTTTGGTTTTACTTAGAATTTAAAAAGGTCAATTTCATTTTCCATAATTTAAAACACAATCGCAGTTTTAGTTTTGTTACCCAATTTTTTAATTCACGGTGTTCGGTTTTTTGATTCACAATCGGAAATCTTGATTCACATGTTCATGCGCAAAATGGGCTTATTTCCACCTCTGGTTTAAAGTGAAAACTACGATTTTTCAAGAAAAAAATCGCCATTTTGTAGCTGTTAAACCTCCCCAAAGTAACAGACAACGAAAAGGAAAACGTTGGTTTTTTATATGTAGAAAATGTGTGCAAACATTTAAAAAACTTGGTGCAGTAGTTTTTGAATGACGATGGACACGGACTTTCAAAACCTGCTTTCGAGAAAAATGCGTTTAAAGTTTTTTGTCTTTAAATTTAATGGTAACAATTAATTACTCCAGGGAGTCCATAGGGCCTAAAATATTCAAAAAATCATATTTTTTCTTTTATAATTTATTATAATGAAACATTTCAAGAATGTTTTGTCAAGTTTGAAGTCAATCGAAGTAGAAATCTTGGGCCTGTACGACGAGCTCTTGATTCTTCGCAGAATGAGATAGCTATAGATAAAGGTCCATAACTTCCAGAGTTTCGTTTAAATAGGCTTGGAAATTTCACAGAATATTCTTGAAATGTTTTACAATAACACAGAAAGAAATAATGAAATTTACACGAGATGTAAATCAATAGTAACATAGAATAGACATGGGTTGAATCGAAATTTTGATTGAAAACCTTCATCGATGCAAAACTAAATTGAATTGCATTGAATTTTCAATTAATATAACTGTATCTTTCAATTAACGCTTATTTTGCGATTAAATTACATTGAAACGTACAGAATTGTAAAGTAATTTTATGTTTAATTACCTCCTCCAAATATGTGCATGAAAATAGATGTAAATTCACAAAATATTTTTATCTGTGAAGACAATATAAAGAAAATAATAAATGATTTTTCAAAAGTGTTAGACCCTACCCGCCCCTTCAAATAAACTGTACCCAAGATGGCTTATCCGACTTAGTAACAAACAGTGGCGTACCGAGGATGAGGATTGCCTGCAATACAGAATGATTTACGCCTCCAAAATTTACCCCTCCCTCCCTTCTTTATACACACAAACTTCGTAACCAAACAATCGATATACTCCAAAAACATTGCGCCCGGAACAACCCATTAGTTAGTAAAATAAATTAATGTTCAAAAGTATACTTTTTTGCTATTTAGGAAAACGAAAAAAAATCGGGTATGGTTCGGAAAAGTGATACGAATGTGAACACTCAATTAATTTGGATTCGATTAAAAGCGTTACTGCATGTGTTGCTTTTGAATGTTTTGCGTTTCTCTATCAAAAGTATACACAATTACTGAAAAAACCGACTGCAAACTATTGGGCCATTGATCTAGTACGAAGTTCAACTGGCTGTCACTTCTGCTTCCAGGGTTATAATGGCATAAGTGATGACTAAACCGATTTTTACATGCTTCGACTTGTTTGAGTGATGCTATTTATCGATTAAGCTCGAAAACCAAACGTCTGTCATATCTGGTTTCGGAGATATAAGGGTATAAGTGACATAATCCACCAGCCGTACATTTTTTATCGGATAAATTTTTTCTCACTGACTCAACGAAATTCGATACTAATTGTGCGCTACAAAATACTAACACTGCTATATTTCAAAATCATTACAAGCCTAGAATTTATTGAATTTGCTTCTAATATTCTATCTAAACCTTGATAAATGTGCACCCGGGGCTAAATAAAATCCCATTGTTGTCTGATTGGCGTTTTGATTTCCCGCGTTCTGATTGGCTGATGTTGACATGGGTCAAATGAGACAGGTTTTTCAATAGTGTACTATTGAAATACTTCAATGCAGTTGCTATACAAGTTTAAGTTGAAAAATTTCGATTCTATTGGTAGTTAGATTATATAAATCCTTTCACAGATCACTGAGCTATGAGCTATCAAAATACGAGAAAGGTAAACGCGCCTTATGAATTATCCTCTTTGATACTCGTTTATACCAAATATTTCAGAAAAGTTTAATTTTGAACTATTTGAGATTATGTCACACAACTGAAAATTTTATCATAAAATTGTGATCATATTTCCGATGGCATGTAGCAAAAATTATGTTGATTCGTTAGATACAACAAGAGATATTCACGATCAAAAACTTATCACGCTCTCAGAGGGTAAATTTTGAAAAGGCACCCCATAGTAAAGTAAGTCGTATTCACGACAAAACACACATATAGTTCCAATAATTACCTGAAACATTGCCGAAGACTCCAAATTATTCTAACAAACTGTTCATGAGATATAGCAATAATTCATTCGGAACATGATTTTCACATCTGCGCATAATTGACAAGCTGAAATCATGATGCTGGTTAGATATGAATTTTAGTTTGGTTTCCTGTTGAGCTATGATATATGCGTACATTTTCACGTTGTTTTCGTTTGTTTAACTTTTAATGTATCAGATTAAACTTTGAAAAATTCTTACGTTTATGTTAATTATATTTTTTCAGCTGTCGCAGAGTGTGGTGGGTGAAGACTTGGCTTACGTATTTGGTGCTCCTCTTGGACAAGTGGGTCCATTTCAGACCCACTACAACGCCAGGGAACGACTTTTCTCTGAAGCAGTAATGAAATATTTTTCCAATTTCGCTCAAACGGGGTGCGTTTTCAAGTTAATTCAAATCCAATTCTGCGAGCTAATCAAATTTCATTTTTTGCAGAAATCCAAAGGCACCTTGGAAGGACCTGTTTCTCAATATGAACCCGGAGGATTGGCGTTACTACGATGTAGACTGGCCGGAGTTCAACAGTGTCAATCAGAGCTTTCTGCATCTCGGGTTAACACCCGTAGTTAGTCGTCACTATCGTCAGAAGTATATGAAATTCTGGAATCAGAAATTGCCGGAGGAACTGAAGCGAATCACGACATCGAAGCCCTATTCGCCGTACTCAGAGTTTCTCAGTCCACCGGATCGGAGACTAACGACGTCTAGTCCGGAGTTCATCACTGGCCACATTAACCTATTTCCGATAAAGGTTGATGTAGAAAAACCAACTGAGGATTCGTTCAAAGCGTTGGTTTATCGGATGAAAGATTCACACACAGCGGGACCAGGAATATATAATAGCGCCCAATCTACTTCTCAAGGAGTACCTGCAGAGGCACCAGTGAAAGAAAGCCCGGAACCAGCGAATGTAGAACAGGAATCGGACGGATCGGATATATTGAAAACGGATGCGTCTCTAACAATGCTAATTGCCGTTGCGATAGTATTTTTGCTGTTCAATATCTTCGTCATTGTAGGATATGTCATAAAACGCAGCATAGGAAATAAGAAAGTGAAAAGAAAATTTGACGACAACATTTTAGGAAGTGCGGCATCCATGAACGATAAACGTTCAAAACTGAACGATGCTGAAGAGAGTTATATTTTAGATATGATCAGAAAATCAAATCCATACGAGTCGGTAATGAAGTCGAACAATTTTACTCTTCCAAGACAATTCAGTGGAGAAACGGTCGATCCGCATACAAAAGTGTGTGATTGGATTTCGCAAGACTATTGCCCGAACCAACCTGAGTGCGATGGAGTAGGACCGATTCCAATGCTTCAGCAAGAAAACCAAAGTATGCCTCAGAAGATTAGTGTGGCAGTCGATGCTACACCACAAGCTCGTAGTAACAGCATCCTACGGCAAGAACCCATAGAAATTACCAAAGCTAAATCATTCGAGTATGCTTCACCGGATGATTATGAAGAGAGTGTAAGCCAAAATTCGCCGTGCGATTCTGAAGTACGGCAACAGTGCTCCAGTTCAAGTTCATCTTATTCTTACAACGATGGGGATTATAAGATCGAACCGAAAAATTTGAGGCCTAACAAAAATGCAATCTACAGCAACAATTCGAGTCAATGTGAAGAAATTACAAGTTTTATAGAGCCAGGAGATATAAACGTCACGTCTAGAGACAAAAGTGTTGAGAAAGACCCACTCTCACCCGAGGAGGCATTAAAAGTAATCCAACGAAGGAACTTCCCGAAGGTCCTCCCAGACTATCCAAATCCAAATGGAATGCCGGGGGCAACAGCTTCCATGAAACGTCGTTCTTTACCACCACAGTCATTTTTGTTGACTAATTATAATAGCTTACGAAGAGACAGTTACCGACTTGTACCAGCGCCACCGCCGAGGATTTCGTCAACACTTGGGAGACGATCTTCGAAGCACAGAGCCAGTAATAATTTCCTCAGCTCACCTCCGTTGATGGCCGAAGAGCCACCAATAGAAGAAGAACCGATGATTTCTCTCAACACGCTGCACGTTGGGCCACTACTGCCCAAACATCAGGAAAATACCTACGTGACCATGTCTCGACAGAACTCGGAAGATATTGAACAACTGTCTCCTTCCGAGGAACCAGCAGTTGATATCATTTGTATAGAACATAAGCCAGAAAGCCATTACAGCTATATAAAACCTCCAAGTACGATTAAACACCCATCATCATTCAAGACCTCTCCTTCGAAGGAAGCTGATCAGTCTGACAGCCGATCAGAATCCCAACCAGTATCTTCCGCATCTATGTCACGTTTGCCGATCACCCGATCCGTAGCCTTACAACGGGAGCTCAGCTCCGAATCTTCTGCTACCGACACTACGTCTGGAAGTACGGGAACGATAAAGAAGCTATAGGATATTTTTGAGTAGCACTTTGATACCAAAACATCACAGAAACGAAAGCGTTCATCACATTGCGAAGTATTTATTTATCTAAGTTCCTCAAACCCGAATCCATACCCTCACAGCATGATTCCGAGCAACTATTTATTTTATTGCAAATCTATAAACATTGTCGACTGTATGCGTTTAAAGTTTGAACTCAGTTTGTTTTGATGTTGATTGCAAACAATCAAAATAAATACTTTTATAAAGTTTTAATCTTACTTCACGTCACGCATCAACAGTGACACTGAAATAAATAACTCGAGATGGAATTTTTTTATAGCAAATAGTAATTAGATTAGAACATCCTGTCTATACTTGGAATTGTGAGAAAGAAATCCTTCTGAAAATGTAATGCGTTGAACACTCCTTCCCAGACCATTCCGATTACTTGCTAGAGTGCGGAGTTTAGACGCTTGCTTTCAACTTTAAGAAGTTCTTATTCTATTTTCATCCTCATTCCTTTTTCTGCGCGTGCTCTCTCTGATCAATTGTTCGTTCAATGATGCTCTCAACTCTTAATATTTATGTTGCTTGGAGCGGGTACAACTAGATGGTCTGAATGAACGGTTGGTCATCGCAAGTTCCTAACATTGATGATATCTGATATTATGGTCAATTAGGGTGCATGTCTCATGTTTCATGTGGGTGTTTTCTTTAACATGCCGAATGTGTTCACCCCACTCCACTTCATTTCGAGACTGATCCACCTAAAACCGTTTTCGTTGATAGATAAGCGAAAGCTCTTCTTGCCAATCACTGGGCTAAATAATTCTTCCCTTATGACCGGCATTTACATCCCCGAAGATGATCACGAAATATTCAGGACGGTCTCCGTAGGTCTTATCCATATGCTCATAGAATTCGTTCTTTACATCATCAGATGTGTCGTTTGTTGGTGCGTATGCGTTGATCAAACTGTTGTTGAAGAAATAGCCTTTCATTTTCAACACAGATGCGGTTGCTCACTGGCATATCTTGATAACCCGTCACTGCTGCTTACAAATCCATTCTATACAAACTCCGCTTTCTAACTTCTTGCCACCATTCTAATGAATGAAGTATTTTATAGAGGTGTTTACATCGTTCTTTTTGCAGAGACGTAACCTCTTTTTTTATCTTTTTGCAGATCTTGAATGATTATAACAGTGTCCTGAGTCAGGGACATTTAAGATGCTGTCACGGATAGGAATATATATTGAAGGGTTGATTTCCTGTAACATATGTTTAAAATGTACTGTCATGTTTGAGATTGAAGATCGACTAGCCTTTTGGAGTTATCGAATACAGAGCATTCAGGATCTTCTTCGATGGCTAAGCCTGCGTCGATTGTTTAAAATATTCATTGGAAATGTTACGCAAATTCAATGTCTGAGAAACTATAAACAACACAAGAACTTCCTCCGGAGGAAGAGTACATGTTTTTGACTGGCTTGATTCTCGACACCGCGATTTAAGCTCAGACGAAACGTGTACCCGGCAAGAAAACTAACATCCGCCCTCCCAAACCGTGGTGGGACAAAGAGTACTCAGAATTAAATGCGAAGAGAGCTTCATCATTGATCGAGTTTTGGAAAAACGGAACACCTTATAATTATAGAAACTACGCGACATTAGACGTTTCTTAAGCTTGATTTAGCTTAGTTTCTAAAGTTTGAAAATACGAATCAAGTACGAACGAAACACCGTTTTCGATGGTAGAATTCTCACTCGTGCTCTTGTCTTGTAACAGTAAAGCCACGGGGTTAGGCAGAATCAAATTCAACTTGTTGACTCTGACAAAAGGCGCTTGTTGAGTTTATGTTGAATCCTTGAGGATAATATTGTCCCACATGACTGGAGAAAAGTGAAAGGGATCACAATTTGTATCGCTATGCTTTCCTGTGTACAGAAATTGTTCGAAAAAAATGATTTTTTTTTGTCTAGACAATTGGGTCGAGACAAATGGCTTGCTTTCAGATACACAATATTAAAAAATATTACTACAGATAATTAAATTTAAAACATTTTTATAAAGGGAACGGAGAGATTGAAGCAAAAAAAAGCAATCAAGTAAGCAAGTTTAGTTTATCTTCCGAATGTTGTGACACTATCACAAACATGTTCCTTACTATTCCAGTAATAACCAATATTCGAAAGTGGTAAAGTATAGCACATTTCACATTCTGGTAAAAAAGTTCCAAAATTTTAGTAACTTAGTTAAGAAATATGAACAATTACGGAGATAAGTAAGCGATACATTAATGGGAAAGCATCGCTCTGATTGGTCAATCGATACAAAAGCAAAGCTGTTGTCAGCACGCGAATCTATGAATAAAAGCGAAATTAAAGCTAACGTTTCAGTCCTACGTGTAGCATGCCAGATTTAGGTTGTTGCTAGACAGCAAGACTATAGAACGATTCGAAGCTTTAATTGGTATGCTCTGATCTTGCGTCATGCGAGGGTAAATTTTAAGTGCTTAAGATTAATTTCTACTTTATATAAGATTAACTCGATTAATAATGAAAAAAAGTTTATCGCTTCAACCAAAATCACAGAATGGTAGTAATGAAAGAGAAACTTAACAATATAAAAATATCTGCGTGCATACGAAACTTGAACACAAGCTTGACGAAGAGAAGCTTAAATATCGAAATCCGTATCGCAAGTATGTACAGAGATATAATATCATACATTTGGGCTAATGATGTAATTTCGTCGGCTACAAAACAAATACAAATCAAGACAGTCTATATTCTGGGATCACGCATTCGGTTCCTAATAAACATCAATCTAAGCAATTCCGGATTCGAAAGTGTGACGATTGATTGAACTGTTTGATTGAAAATCATTAGATCATTAGAAATTTTGGTTACCTTGTTCCACATCAATGCCTCGAACAATCCAATGGGGCTGATCCTTGCAGTTTTTAAGGTCAAACGATGCTTTGTGTTGAACTTTTGGGAAATTTTTAGCAATTGTTGTGAATTCTCTAGTTCTGCCTTCGTATTCCAGTTTCCACCCGGATATCACTTTGAACCTTTTACCTCAAGTGATTTCATACATTGCTTATTAGATTAATGATAAGGCAAAAAGAAGAAGGGAAAAAGTTGCCCGTATATATAATGGATTTTTGTTCACAATAATGATCCGAGAATTGGGCATTCAGTCCAAAATTGTGTCGGTCATGTCGAAATGCAGAATCTACTTTCAGGCTAATAAGTTTTTGATTTTTTTTTGTTTTGTCATATGTCTAATATTGGAGGCAATAGTTACCAAAGTCTGCGGTAAGTTATGTTTTAACGCATCACATACTGGATCAAGCAGTTCTCTTATACCTTTCCACTCTACAGCAGATTACGGAACCTGGTGTACCGTAATCAATTTTACTAGAGATTCTAATAATAATTGCTTGTTCAAGGCTATAAGTACTTTGCAACGAGGCGCTTTTTTAAAATTCTGATTTATCGTAATCTAAAATCTTCGTTGAATTGCTAAGGGGCTGTCCGTAAAAGACGTCATGCCGCAAGGGGGAGGGTGGTGTATCTCAAAACGTGACCTTTTGTGACAGGGGGAAGAGGGAGGGTTGTTGGAATGTGACGTCCAATATTTTCAGTGAGCGCATTTTTGAAATACCTAATTATATTACTGCTTTGCACTATTTCCTGAAAAAATCTATACAATAAACGTTTACATTCTATAGGAAAACGTGTATTTGTTGATGTAAAAACTACTTCTTGTAAATTCGGAAATAAATGATGCAGGAAATCATTTCTGTTGTGATCAGCAAAGGTGCACGGAGGGGTGAGTAAATTAGCGAAATTAATAAATTTTGCCTAATATGATAAAAAAAATGCCTTCAAACGTTTTAACTTAAGTTATGCACTGACAATTTTATGAGTATGTATATGAGTTTGGGTGCACCAATCGCTTGGAATTTTTAAACTTTCGAAAATTTTATGATAGGTTGTAAGCAGATGTGGAATAGAAACCACACAAAGAATGAATGAGTTTCAAAAAGTTTGTTTGATCGGTCGCATCGAAATTTCATGCTATTTGATGTATTTAAAATTCATTCAGCAATACCATGTTGGGTGGTAATATCAATAAAACCAGCAAATAACTTCAATGTCATGCAGCTGATTAATTTACCCTGTTTAGCTTGAATGTCATACACAGAAGTAACAGCCCGGGTAGAAGTGATTTGCAAACCAATTATTAAAACCAAACTTCTCAATGGTAGAAAACAACATTATTTAGTTTGAAATAAGACTTAAAATATCAAAAAATCATTGCAAAGTCTGCATGAGAAAATAGCAACAAAATATAAAATTCTACCATTGTAACTTCAAAGCAAGAGAAAAACATTTATAGAAGGCGAATTTTTCAGTAATTTGATTTTCTAGCTTTGGGAATAGTATACCATAAGAATTTCTCCTATCTTATTCTGATGCAATATATTCAATTGTATTCCATTTGAAAAAGGAACCAATGGATCAATTGTTCTTAATGAAATTGGTATGCCTCATCAATAACGAAATAAGATATAATAACAAATCTTGATGCTAAATATATATTGTCTAATCTATCAGGAAGACTCCTTCGATTAAATATCAAGAAAATATGAAGTATTGCTATGACAGCACTGGAAGATCAAGACAAGGTGTGATGGTAATATTGGTTATTATTTTGATTTTCGTTTACTATTTACATCTACCCGGGAGCAGTGCAAGTTTTGCTAGGGCAATTCAAACGCGCCTTTCAAACGTAGCGCCTGCTGTGTGCTCAAACCCTGTGCTTCTGTTACTTTCATAAATGTCAATGTCAATGTCATATCAAAAAGTGTTTTATTGAGTTTAATCAAAATAGTGCATCATCATCAGCATCAACAAGCTGGAAGTAAAACAAAGTCTTTTGTCGCTGTAATCATTATGTGGTGTGAAATATTTTTCTAAACTCATTTTGCATGGAGCATTGCTATTGCGCAGAGAATGCTGTCAAAATAACAATATCAATGTGGTTACGATCCAAACTTATTGGTTTTATGAAATTTTCATCTAGCATTTATTTCTCTTAATCTAGTATTCATGTTATTGCGAATGAAACAACGGTTGCGAAATCGAACACGGGATGATGCATCAAACAAGAATATACTACAGGGTCCGGCACTCGAAGTGTAACCAATTAAAAAGGCCATAAATTCAGTTTGGAAAATTACTTTTACTTAATTCAAAGTACAAAATGTGTAAAAATAATACAAAATTCAGAATCAATTCACTTTTGCTCGATATGATCACCTTTTGCCTTGACTTGATGACTTGAGAAAGCGAAGGAGTTGCTTCGTTTGGCCGAAAGCGGTCAATTTCCGAACATTGTATTTTCTGACGAGAAAATTTTTCCAATTGAGCAATTCGTAAACTCTCAAAACGATAGGGTTTACTTGACCGACCGTTCATACGAAAATTTGAGTCATCGATTGGCCACCAAGAGGCAGCACCCGCAACAGATAATGGTGTGGGCCGCTATAACCGCAGATGAGCGCTCTCCAATCGTTTTCATCAAGCCTGGCGTCAAGGTAAATGCGACATATTATCGGGAAAGTATTCTGGAGGTTGCTTCGAAGCCGTGGGCAGACAAACACCTCGGTGGCAGACCATGGACGTTTCAGCAGGACTCGGCACCGTCTCACAAAGCTCGAGTGAACCAAGAATGGCTGAAAAACAAAGTTCCGAACTTCATCACGTCCACACAATGGCTCTCGAATTCACCAGATGCGAATCCAATGGATTATTCTCTTTGGGCCATTTTGGAGAGCAAAGTCCGAACTAAAAGATACACCAGTCTCGAGGCGCTGAGAAAAGTTATTGTCCGCGAGTGGGCCAAAATACCTGCAAGTCACATTCGGCCAAACGAAGCAACTCCTTCGCTCTCTCAAGTCATCAAGTCAAGGCAAAAGGTGATCATATCGAGCAAAAGTGAATTGATTCTGAATTTTGTATTATTTTTACACATTTTGTACTTTGAATTAAGTAAAAGTATTTTTCCAAACTGAATTTATGGCCTTTTTAATTGGTTACACTTCGAGTGCCGGACCCTGTATGTTGAAACCACGTTAACCGTAACGTAATGAAACCGGTATTTTCCCCAACTCTGTTGATAAGGAGTGTTAAAAGAGTATATCCTAAAGATACAAAATTGACACGCGTTATCCTTAGTTATAAATTCCTGTAGGATTGCTGTTATTACTAATTTTCACACCCCTCAGCGGGGGATCAACGATTTCAGACGTATATCATGTCATGTCTTATCTTGATCATATGTGATTTTCCTCCACCAAGATCAAAGCTGATCGAATCATCCAATGATTGAACTTACATGAATCAAGAATCACTTTAACTCAAAATCACTCCCGATTTTGTGTGACGGAAGATCCGTACCGATTATGATCGATGTAATTTAAAGATCACTGATCACTAATCAGAAGTGATCTTTTTTGGGAAAGATCACAAGCGATCTTCTTCGGCAGTGATCTCGCTTTGATGAGGTTTTGAACTTTATTTTCTCGGTACTGTGTATTACACTAAGGAAATATTATTCCTTAGCTAAAGAAAGAATATACCTGTGTACCCCTAGGAGAATTAAAACAGATGATTTAAATGTTTCATCAATTCCAATCAAATACTTCTGTTAATTTATATAATTAATATCAATAAAATAATTTCGATGGTTTTTTAGTTTTAAAGGTATTTCGTAATCTAATGACAGCATGTAATAAATCGATTTTTCCCGATTGTCATACATATTGAGTAATTGAGTAATGTCAATTTCAAGAATATTTTTGTCTTAAGCTACCTCTTTATATTGGCTAGTGGATTTTTCTAGTTTGCAAACTATGAAAGACTGTAATTAAATTTTACCTTTGATAGTCCCATAAATGATTTGCTGAAGTTTATCCCATAAATGATTTGCTGAATTTTAGTCCGATAACCGGTACATTTTTTTTAATTCAAATCGCCATAGAGAATCGTAAAGAAAATGTAGGTCTTATTAGTGTAAGATTTAAAGTACCGAATGTTACTATGCCGATATCCAGCCTTCGGTTCTGGCAGTACCGACCATAGTAATCACATGTGATTCACTTTCTCACAAATGAATGTAGTATGCAATCGAAAACTTCAAAACTCTTTTCTAATTTTTTTGAAATTGTAGTATTCCGGGGAATTTCTGCTGTAATATAAAGGAGAAAGTGAATAATATGAGAAAGGCAGCACTAGGTGGATTAAAACAGGTTTTCATATTGTGTAACGGTTATATCAGCTCCAGTACTAATTTCATATACTAAACCATTGGTTAGATCTGCTGTTTTTGTTTGAAAATAGAAAGCACCGGCTCGAGTGTTCGCATTTTAATAATAGCAGTATGGCACTATTGTCGAACTATTGCTTCTCCGAGTCGAAGTGAAGATATTGCATTCTATTACATCACAATTTTCTGATTGGAAGTCAAGTAATCTGCAAAATAACAAGGCGACTGTACTAATGCGAAGACTATTGGTACGATGACCCTACCTGAAGTTCGCACTGATGTGAGCTCTATGCAAAGCAATAAGGTTAATTGCAATTAACAAGTGCTATGACTGTTGTTATATATCATGAATTTTCTAAAACAAAATTTTCTGATTATTCAAATGCTAGAAAATAACGCTTTGGTTGATGAGAGCTTTGATTGGGGAGTTCACGTTTGACTAGCTTGGCTCTAAGTTGCCACCCGTTGCGTTTCTGGTGAAGCTTTTTCTACTTTACTCTACCGAAATGGATAAAGCCCTGCCAAACAGTGCTTGGAAATATGTCTGAAATATTTCTCGTTTGCAAGCTTTCGTACAAGTTGAATAATTGGAAAGGACATAATGATGAATACGAAATCGTTATTATTGCGGTTTAGACTAAACCTTCAATGTGAAGCATACGGTCTAAAGTTCAAAAAGACTTTAAAATTCAATATGTCACATGCATTTGGACACAATTTTCGTAATAATCAGATAATTCAATAAAATATGAAATTTTTTAAATGAAAAAAGATTTCATTGAAGTCATTTAGCATTCCAACGTCATTTAAATCAATTCTAGAAAGATTCTAACGTAACTTTTCCTATGGGCATTGGAATATCACAGAACATTTTCGCTCAGTAAGTTGATGAAACATATTCACAAAGGTTAGTTACGGAAAAAATCTTTATTATGAAAAAACAACAATCATCAATGTTTGTTCACAAAAAGTTCAGGATGTTTCTGCATAGACTAACTATCTGGCAAACCAGTCAGATTGAGTTCCAGGTGAACATCATCGAGGATGAAAAAACATTTCACATTGCTTTCGCTACTGCTTTAGTCGTATACAGCATTTGGAATAAGAATAAAACGTGCCTTCCATGGATCCAAGGAAGATCCTGTTCTCACGTACCAGTTGTCATATGTTCGAGCCCTAAACTGGAGAAATTCATTGAGTCAACAATTCTGGTCGTGCAATGGACAAGTATGCTAAGAATTAGTTGCGAAGACTGATGAAAGAGAAGACCGTACTCCGCTTCGGAATGTAGGGCCAAAACGTTATTTTTTCCGGTCTTACTTTCTTTCTGCATTATGGAGATTTATGTTTCAGTGTGGGATTTGATGTCTGATTACGAAGAAGTTAGTCGCACGATTTTTCACTGCAATGTTTAAGAAGTTTGACTTTGTTTTTTAGTTTCAACCTTATGAATTCTTTCCCAACAATGTTAAATTGTCGAAGCATACATTGTCAAAATTTTATTCTTTTTTTTGTGAATACTTATGATAAGGTTGAATAATGAAATATCTTGGATGTTTTGTTATCGCAACAAAAATCTTTCTATTGAGTTCCTAACGTCGTTTTTTGTTTTTACTGCGGCACCATAAAGCTTAAGTCATTTAACATCTGGACACTGTGTTTACTTAACTGAAGCGGTATTTCGGCTTTGTAAAAATATCCACCAAATGTTGTAATATCTTTGAAAACCCTTTCCGCAATAGGTAATTGAATGTGATTAGCATCAAATTGATGCAACATGGGTTACTTACCATCGATTAAATCCATGAAGTTGGTTAGGTGGGCAAAAATATATGAAGTGGTCTAAATACCTCTGTTACTCTAGTTGTCGAATCAGAAATATTCTGACAGCAGTTTGTTTTATAATGTTTTCTCTTTCGGTGCGGAAATTTTCAAGACTTTTCATTTTATTTCAAACGAGTTATATTTGATGGAATCCGCGAACCGGAAACTAATTTTAGAAGTACACCTCGAAAATCCCGAAGTCGTTGAAATTGGATAAATCGACCGTGCGCCACTTTCTCAAACAGTTCTTTGAGCAGCATACTATCAATTGCCATAATCACTGCCAATTTCAACAAGTGGAACTAAAAATTATCAAAAAATAAATTAAAACCATGCGATTTTTGTTTAATTTTTTCGGATTATTTTGTAATTATTGAGAAAAAAAATCAAAATTTTTTTCAGTGTATATTTTTCTAGAGTGCCCAATCGATTCACTACAACTACTTCCTGAACGCCATTTTTGTACAATTAACGGTTTCCGAGTTACAACGATTTGAAAAAGGCCATTTTTTGTGAAATGCAAACATACATACACCCTTTTTTAAAATCAGTCGTGAGTCGGATTGACCTCTCCATCTGTTCAAAACTTATGGTTTGCCATACTGAAGCTATGTGCAATGTTTCATCCAAATCGGAGAAGGTCGAGTCTGATTCTCTGATAAGTATTTCTGGAATTGCTCCTTAGAGGAAAATTTTATTTCTTTCAGTCCAGTAATCAACCAAACAATAATCCGAAACTAAAGGACGTTTCAAAAAGATGTACAAAATACGAAGGATGCATCCTTATAGACGACTAATCGTACGTGAAGATGGGTTATGGACAGTTTTCCGCACAAAATATTTATAAAGCCATTGGTTGAGGTGATGTCCTTACCCAAGTAGCAATTAAAACTTGTTAAAATTGGCATGTTTCACAATTGCTTCATAATGGTTATTCATGTTAGATATGTTTGACAAATGATTTTTTTTATGTTTTTAAAACGAATATGAAATTTTTTTTTGCTTGTGAAACTAAATCAAAAACCTAAAGCTCCACATCGGTTTATTTAACTGCTTCTATAATAAATTCATTTCAGCAGTTTCATTTTCGGTTTCTACTCAACAAATATTACTGCTATGAAACATATCAAACAAGAAACTTGTTGCACATCATACAAGCAAACTGCGCTTCTTCAATCACACAATAGTAAGAGAAGAGTGAAGAAATACAATGCTAGAATAATGTTTGCTACTTGGGTGGTGAGCTTAAATCCATTTCGCCGACAAATTCAGAAGAAAGCATATGATCTCGCAAAGTATTTGCAGCTGCGGATAAAAAAACTCAGGCTATCGTGTCAAAAAAGACTACGTTCAATATAACCGGAAAATTTCGCATGTGTTAAGTTCATGGAATGTTGTGCGACGATGCATGCTTTGTGTGATGAATATCGATTAATCGAGCCTGTACGTATTCTTGAATGTGGCTCTTTGTGATGTATTATGACAACATATATATGTTAATCGATTATAGATTTCTCTTTGGAGAGTTGATTTATTACCATTAATAAACCGAGCTATTACTCGCTTGTAGGCATAATCAACCATTTAACATTTAATTCTGATTTCTCCCATCCCTAACCGGAACAATTTCACAAGGCCATAGCTTTCCTGAGAATATGTCAACCTTGCAGCAAAATTCACAATTGGTTTCCAAAAGTTCATTAGTTTTTTTTTGCTATAGCCATTTGAATTTTACGAGCTGTGCCATCTGTTTGGAAAAGCACGAGGGGATGCCTAAGGCAAATCTCTTGCCTTTCTGCACAGAAGCGGACTCATATTTTATGAAATGCCTTAGTGTTGCCCAAAGTTGTATAAAATATGCACTTTTACAAACGAGTTATTTCAATACGTTTTGTTACTTATAGTTTAAATTAGAATTGTACTTAAGACTAGCACTTATTTGAAATGTCATGTTAAAACTATTTTACAATGATACGCTAAGCATCAAATGTAACATGTACCAAGCGGACAGTTAATCCAATTCATTTCAATTGAAAACAGATCGTCCTTTTTCGAATAAGTGGGCTATTTCTACATCATTTTCGCTCGAAATCGTTAGCCACTTAATATTTAAATTCGATCCGAAAACAAGTCAACTAAATGTTATGAAAGTGGACTCAACCAACTTCGATTTTTAAATTAATAACAATTAGCAAAGTATAATCGGAAAGGATTACTGTTCGAAGAAACTCACAGAAGTCGAATCTTCCAGCGTAATGAAATAAGCGCTCATTCCGGTAGCAATGATGCCATTGTGCCAATCAAAAATTCACTTTTTCAATTATGGTGGAATTTAAAATTGATTATGAAACCTAAAGACGCGCTGAATTATAGCAGATGAGATGGTTCAGACGACTTTTAATCAGCTGTAACGTTCGTCGGTGGAGGAAAGGGGTTAACCTTTTTTATCGCCATGGTTCGTGTTTGCTTTCCCAGAGCATTCGAAGGAAGACATGGAAAACGGATGGATGAATTTTAATTAGACTGAATTTATTCTGTAGACATAGAAAGCCGCCAGAGATATCGAACACCAACAGATTACGCGCTCGGAAAGTTTAATCATTATGGCAGAATTCTAGATGTAGATGACGATTTATTTAACAATAATCTGACATTACAAAAACTAACTTCATGGAACAGCTATACGGGGAGCTATCGCACTGTTGAAGTGGATTATAATTGATAATATCAAATTGTCAGATTTTAGAAATATTAAAAATTTTATTTAGACTTTCTCATTTATTTAACCCTCTGGAACTTGTTTCAAAGAGCGTTTTGAAACAAGTTCCAGAGGATGAAGTGCCATATACCATTGGAATGGATTCGTCGAGGTCATAAAATTTTGGGTATTTACGATAAATAATGTATATGATTTTTTTCGGCGATGGCAGGGCCTTTTTACCTTTATAATATAGAAAGGCTATGCAATCACTGTGAAAACCGACTTTTTAACCGAGGCCAGGAGGGCCGAATGTCATATAATATTCGACTCAGCTCGACGAACTGAGCAAATGTCTATGTGTGTGTTCCGCCCGTTTGTGTCACTTTTCTCGGAGATGTCAGAACCGATTTTCACAAACTAAGATTCAAATGAAAGGTCTCATGGTTCCCATAGCCTGCTATTAAATTTCATCCCGATCCGACTTTCGGTTCCGGAGATATAGGAACATATGCATCAAAAGAATGGAAAATATATGCACTCACTTATTTCAGAGATGGCTGAACTTATTTTTAACAAACTAAGATTCAAATAAAAGATCTTATAGTCCCATAGCTTCTCATTTGGATCTGACTTCCGGTTCCGGAGTTACATGGTAATATGTGAAAATTAGAGAAAAAGTGTGCATTAAGTTTTCTCTGAAACAGCTCAATCGATGTTCACAAACTAAGATTCAAATACTTTCCTAAAAATTTCTAGAGCATTTTACCCAGATACCACTTCCGGTTCCGGAAATAAATCGTGATAAGTGGAAAATTACCAACTTCATTAGTATTCTTTCACAAACGATGGTCAAAAACTGGT
The DNA here is from genome assembly GCF_030247185.1 of Malaya genurostris. Taxonomy (NCBI): domain Eukaryota; kingdom Metazoa; phylum Arthropoda; class Insecta; order Diptera; family Culicidae; genus Malaya; species Malaya genurostris. The sequence continues at coordinate 123,855,696 of NC_080571.1, read as the reverse complement.
ACAAATCCCATAAAACTGTCTAATAAATTCTTCTAGTTTGCAGAGCTTGTTAGTTTATGGGCATAAAAGCTTTCTTCAGCAATACTGGTCCCCCCTTTTCCTGTTCCGGAAGCACCGAAAGTGGTGCAGAGAAACTTAAAAAATAGAACTCACTTTGATTTCTCTTCGATGCGTGAACCGATTTTTACATATCTTGATTTGAATTGAAGCTCATATTATTTTTAAAGCTACTGTGAAATTTCATCCGGATCTGACTTCCGGTTCCGCAGTTACAGGGCGATGAGTGTCAAAGTTTTCAAATCGCCATATAGAATGACAATATGTACACCCAAACCACCGTTTACGAACACTTTTTTCACGTTACCTCTTTTTACGTAACTCTTTTTACGAACCAAATCCCAAATAACGTAAACTTTTTTTACGAACCAACTTCGTAAAAAGAGGTTTTTGCATCCAATGAAAGCAATTTCCGGCTCCATGGAAATTACTACAATATGGGTATTTTCGGAACGGGATTGATGAGTAGATGACGGAAAACGATGTTTGAGAAGGTTCGGAAATCCAAGATGGCGACTTCCGGTTTGACGATATTCCTTGAAAACCCTTACAATATGGGTATTTTCGGAACGGAATTGATGAGTAGTTGACGGAAAACGATGTTTGAAGTGATTCGGAAATCCAAGATGGCGACTTCCGGTTTATCAATATCCCTAAAAACTGTGGGTATTTTCGGAACGGGATTGATAAGTAGATGACGGAAATCGATGTTTGAAGTGGTTAGTTACGGTTTTAAATTTCGACATTCTAAAACTTAATATTGAGTCGAAAAGGTTCCTTTATCAGGAAGAAGAGATTGTCATACTGAAGAGGTGTACATTGTTTCAACCGATTCGGGGAAAGTCGATCCTGTCAGTTTATCTGCTATTTATACCGGAAATCGATATCTTGGATTTTGAACTGACCCCAAACATCATTTTCTTGCACCCACGTATCACATCCGTTCCGAAAATGGCCATGTGATTGGCGGGTTTCCACATTCATTACACAAAACTTTTTTTACGAAGTAAATTCCAAATAACGTAAACTTTTTTTACGAACCTAATCCCACATAACGTAAACTTTTTTTTCGAACGACCTCCCTGTTTCGTTCGTAAATGGAGGTTTCGGTGTACCTAACGCAAGAAGAAGAAAACACAAAACAAACGATGCGTGCTTTGTTCTATTTTGTACACGCTATGAAGAAATCGAAACGGTTACGGATGTCTGCTACTATTGTGTAATATTGGTAAAAGACGGTGCTTGGTTGATAAATTTATAGCTATTTTATGATCAGTACTACCGAAAGAATGAACGAATGTCAATTAATTCAAATTTATTTGAAAAAATAAGAGATTTTCACATCCAGTAGTGCAGTAATACCGTGCCGGTGGTGTAGTGATGTCAATAATAATTCTACTACATGTTTTAAGCAGAAGTAACAGAAACGTAGGGTCGTTTCGTTTGTTAGATTTCGTTTAATTGATTTAATCGAAATAGAGCATGAGATAGTAAGCCTAGGTTCAAAACTGTTCCAATTTTTAGGTCATATTTGTTGCTGGCAAACGAACCAATTCGGTTATTCCGGTCATCTGAATCTGGTTTCGGAAGAATTGGAAATGGTCATTAAAAACTGCAAAAGGGTCTCACTCACTTTCTTTCAAGATGGTTAAATCGATTTTCACGAACTTACAGGTTCAAAGTAAAAGTCTTACAGTTTGATACAGAATTCCTAAATTTGTTGTGGATACTACTTCCGGTTCCGGAACTTCATGATAAACAGGATTTGTAAAGTTTGTTAGATTAAGTCCGAACAAACTTTCCTATTTCTCTTCAATGAACAGTTGTTTTGGCGAATTGAACAATAATATTTATGATGTTATGAGTAATATGAGAAAGGCATCATTACACCACTAGGTGGATTAAAACAGGTTTTTAAACTTAGATTCGGATGAAGGGTCTTGTAATCCCATTTACTGCTATTGATTTTTTTAAGTGTGATAAATATTTTTTTCCTGAGTGTGTTTTTATAAGTAGAATCATTTTTTTTTTTTTTTTTTTTTTTTTTTAATAACTATTTATTGGAATATGAGTTAAAATTAAATTATTAAGATTTAAATTGGGTGTTCAGCCACAAGTGGTGACTTTTCAGCCCTGTTATATATGTATGATTTGGTTATTACCATGAAGACATCATTTGCTTCCGCAATTCTGAGATTTTTGTGTAGGGAAAATTCTAAACCTACTTGTATTGTGTAATGGGGAAAAGGAACTTATATACTAACTTACTAACTAATACAGAGAGCGAATCGATTCAATTGAAGATTGCATCGATTTTTGTCGGAATTTGCTTATAATATTATGTGACATTACATCTAATGGTTCTATATTTGTGAGTCTGTGTAACTCATTTGTACTAAACCAGGGAGGACGCTTCAGAATCATTTTCAGAATTTTATTCTGAATCCTTTGAAGCGTTTTCTTCCTGGTGGAACAACAGCTTGACCAAATTGGTACCGCATAAAGCATGGCTGGTCTGAAAATTTGTTTATAAATTAACAATTTGTTTTTTAGACAGAGCTTAGAATTTCTGTTTATAAGAGGATATAAACATTTAATATATTTATTACACTTTGCCTGGATTCCTTCAATGTGATCCTTGAAAGTGAGTTTTTTGTCATACGTTAAACCTAAGTATTTAGCTTGATCAGACCATGTCAATTCCAAGCCATTCAATTTGAGAATGTGATTATTGTTTGGTTTTAGAAAAGAAGCTCTTGGCTTGTGAGGAAAGATAATTAATTGCGTTTTTGCTGCATTTGGTTTAATTTTCCATTTTGACAGATAATCACTGAAAATATTTAAACTTCTTTGTAGGCGACTGCAGATCACTCTTAGATTTCTACCTGTGGCTAACAGACTTGTGTCGTCACAGAATAGCGATTTCTGACAACCAACGGGTAGATTTGGAAGATCAGAAGTGAAAATATTATACAAGATTGGAGCTACACTCGAACCCTGCGGAACACCGGCTCGTACGGGTAGCAATTCAGATTTACAATTCTGATAGCTAACCTGAAGAGTACGATCAGTTAAATAATTTTGAATCATTTTGATCAAATAAATAGGAAACTGGAAATCAGACATTTTTGCTATTAAACCTTTGTGCCAAACACTGTCGAATGCTTTTTCTATGTCTAGAAAAGCAACTCCAGTGGATAACCCAGAAGATTTATTTGATTTTATCATGTTCGTTACTCTGACAAGTTGATGAGTAGTTGAATGTTCATGACGAAATCCAAACTGCTCTGGTAAAAAAATTGAATTCTCATTTATATGAGTCATCATTCTTAACAAGATAATTTTTTCAAAAAGTTTACTGATAGAAGAAAGTAAACTAATTGGGCGATAACTTGATGTTTCTGCTGGGTTTTTATCAGGTTTTAGGATAGGAATTACTTTAGCGTTTTTCCATCTTTTTGGGAAGTAAGCTAATGAAAAACACTTGTTGAAAATTTTAACCAGGAGTCTCAAGGCAACATCGGGAAGATTTTTAATAAGAATATTAAAAATTCCATCATTACCAGGAGCCTTCATGTTTTTGAGTTTCCTAATAATTGATTTAATTTCATCAAAATTCGTCTCAATAATGTCATCGTGTGATAACACTTGGGTTGAAATATGATCATACTTCAGTGAGACTTCATTTTCAATAGGACTCACAACGTTTAAATTAAAATTGTGGACACTCTCGAACTGCTGAGCAAGTTTTTGAGCTTTTTCACCATTTGTAAGAAGTATTTGATTTCCTTCCTTGAGAGCAGGAATTGGTTTCTGAGGTTTCTTAAGAACCTTAGAAAGTTTCCAGAAAGGTTTAGAATATGGTTTAATTTGTTCAACTTCTTTAGCGAAATTTTCATTTCGCAAAAGAGTAAATCTATGTTTAATTTCTTTTTGTAAATCCTTAACTATGTTTTTCATAGCAGGATCACGAGAACGTTGATATTGTCGTCGACGAACATTCTTCAACCGAATGAGCAGTTGAAGATTGTCATCGATGATAGGAGAATTTAATTTAGTTTGAGCTTTGGGAACTGAAAGATTTCTAGCTTCGATAATATAATGATTCAAATTATCAATTGCTGTGTCGATGTCCGCAGAATTTTCTAAAATAGTTTCATGATCCACATGATTTTCAATGTGAGATCTGTAATCCAACCAATTAGCTCTATGATAGTTGAAAATAGAACTAATTGGATTAATTATAGCTTCGTTGGAAAGTCTGAATGTTACAGGAAGATGATCTGAGTCAAAATCAGCATGAGTAATCGGTTCACTACAAATGTGACTTTGATCTGTTAGAGCCAGATCAATTGTAGACGGGTTTTTCACGGAAGAGAAACAAGTAGGATTACTGGGATGAAGAACTGTAAAGTAACCAGCTGAGAGTTGATTATGAAGTATTTTACCATTACTGTTATTTTGCCTACAATTCCACTGGACATGCTTAGCATTTAAGTCCCCTATTACGAAAAATTTCGATCGATATCTTGTAAGTTTTTGCAAATCGCCTTTAAAGAAATTTAATTGTTCGCCGGTGCATTGGAATGGCAAATATGCTCCAGCGATGAAATAAATTCCATGAATGGTTTCAACTTCGATTCCCAAGCTTTCAATAACTTTAGTATTGAAAGAAGGTAAAATTCGATGTTTAATTTGCCGTTGGACAAAAATGGCAACTCCACCACCAATTCCAGTAAACCTGTCAAATCGATGAACCACATAATGTGGATTACTTTTCAATTTTACATTTGGTTTAAGAAAAGTTTCTGTCACAATGGCAATATGAATTTTGTGAACTTTGAGAAAATTATAAAATTCATCTTCATTCGATTTCAAAGATCGAGCATTCCAATTTAAAATATTCAAATAATTATTTAACATCACTGTTAAATTTTAAATTCATTATAATATTATTTGCAAATTTCCATCCGATTTGAAATGCTTCAAAAAGTGATGAAGTCGAATTCATTTGGATGATCATTTGAAAAAGTTGATCTTGTAGGTAGATCATTTTATTTTCAGTTATATCGCCTAAATCGACTTCATTTAAAGAAGCGAATGGCATTGAAGGAATATTTGTAGGTAGACTGCCATTAGAAGAAGATGATTTGGCCGGTCTACCTATTAATAAATTGTTTTCGTTAGAAGAAGAACTGCAAGGCGGTCCTGTGTTTTGATTATTTACATTAGAAGAAATAGGAGATAGATTTCTACCTAATATACCAGCATAACTGACATTAGAAGAAGATGATGACGAGGTCGATCTACCTGTCAATAAATTGTTTTCGTTAGAAGACGAATTGGCAGGTGCCTTAGAAGAATTTTCAGGTATATTCTGTAAATTTAAGGTCGTTGATTTGACTTGTTGTCTAAGCGAACGAGCGTTTAAAATTTTTTCCCTGACAGGACATTTCAAATAATTGGATTTATGATTTCCATTGCAATTTGAACATGAAAATTTATCAGTGGTTTCATTCATTGAACAAACGTCTTTCGAATGCGATTTACCACAATTCAAACACCGTATATCCATATGACAATTTTTGGTTCCATGACCGAAGCCTTGGCAACGACGACATTGCGTTAAGTTAGCAATACGATTATGCCGTTTATAATGTTCCCAATGAATTTTAATGTGGGAAATGAAACGTACTTTTTCTAAAGTTTTCAAATTGTTTACATCACTTCGATTGAAGTGTATTAGGTAAAGTTCATGGGAAATTCCAGAGCGTGGTTTAGAAGTACCATTCGCTCTTTTTTTCATAAGTATTACTTGGGAAGGGGCAAAACCAAGCAATTCTTTTAGTTCATTTTTAATTTCATCAATACTTTGATCATTTGATAATCCTTTCAAGACAGCCTTGAAGGGTCTGTCTGATTTTATATCATATGAATAAAATTTATGAAGTTTTTCGGACAAATATCGAATAAGACGTTCGTAATCTTCCAATCCATCCACCAAGACTCGACATTCTCCTCTTCGTCCGATTTGAAATGAGACTTTTACTTCCGGGAGAAAAGTAGAAAGCTCAGTACGGAATGCTTTGAAGTCGGAAATCATCACCGTCACTGGTGGCATAGATTGATGTTTCTTCCCAGAACGACAAGCGTCCATTTTGGGAATTTTTGAAGAATTTTCTTCTATGTCGCTACAATCGGATTCAGGAAGAATCTCGTAAATATTGTTAGACGGCATAGGATCAACGGAAGGGAAATCCGTCCGTTGTCTTTTATTTTTACATTCAGATTCTATAAGATCGTGAATGTTATTAGAAAAATGTTGAATAACGGATTGTGATTTATTCCGTATTGAATTATTTTTAGCCTTAGGCTTGTTGCCTTTCCGGTTGGACGCAGGCATTTTTGAAATTAATGAAATTTTAAATTAAATTAACTAGGCTAAATTAGTCTTCGATTAGACTCCTAGCTAGCCTTAAAAAAGGCTGATTAATTTCTTAGTCACTCTAATATCACTCTTTGTATCACTTAGTCACTCTAATATCACTCTTTGTATCACTTAGTCACTTAGTTAGTGATTCAGGTAGCCTTGAAAAAGACTGAAGCCTTGAATCAATGAAACTCTAGGTAGCCAGAAAAAAATTCCAGGAGCCAAGAGCTATACGCGTGCGGTGCGAACGACTGTTCAACACCGACTGATAAGTAGAATCATAACGAAACGTAACTTTCAGTCATTTTATCTTATTTACAGGCTTACTGGCTTATTATTTCCAGTTTCGAAAGCATTGGAAATAATGAACAGAATATTTAGCAAATGAACCAAGTGCAGAGAAAGTTGTGAAGATACTGTGTCATTTAGATGATATTGAAATATCTACGAACATAGATTCAAATTTAAGGTTTCATGGACTCATGATTGAATATAATCCGGATCAGACTTCCGGTTTTGGAATAAGTGTTACGGTTTTCATACTGTTTTATAAATGACGACTCAAACAACATATCAAACCTTAAAAGCCTGTTCGCACTATACCGGGACGACTGGGGCGGGACTATCCGGGACGTTTTTTTCCTCATCGGTGACTGAGCTGCCGGCGTGTGTATGTATTGGAATCCCGTATCCGGGATAATACCCATTTGGTTGCCACCGATATTCCTCCAGCTCAGTCATCGCCGATGAGAAAAAAAACGTCCCGGATAGTCCCGGATGGTCCCGTCCCGGTATAGTGCGAACAGGCTATAACTGATAGCAGTATCTGTATAATGTGTAACATCCATCAATTAAAACAAATAGTATAATTTTTCGAAAACTTCAGTCACTTGGGAAAACATATCAACGAATCTTTAGTAACAAAAATATATTTATCTTTGATTATGTTATAATGAAAAAAATGCCTTTTGAGCTAACTCAGTACATGTAGTAAAAGAGCCTCCGACAGACAGCGAAATCGAGACCACCAACAAGTACACTAGTTCCCAACTGAAAGTCATTATCATATTTTGGTTACGTCAGGAATTCCGGAATTCAGTACATCACAAGGCATTACAGATAATATTTCCTCTGCCGGGTTCGATGTAGTGAAATAGTCATGAAATGCGCTCATATAATGCCGTGTAAAACAAACAGCGCAATTCATGCTCGCTAACGGTTGTTTCGTTTCCCAAAACACGGAGTGTGGTAGACCACATCACTTTAAATTAACGAACAACCAAAACAGTTTGGGGATTCAGAGAAGGTTTGCATCAGTGCGTTTCACATGTGATTCTAGTGACAATGTCCTTGGGTTGCAATATTAAATTATCGTTCAAAATAGTGCTACCGACTGCTGAAATACTTCCATACCGCAGTTGCTCGTACTCGCTTTGCAGCAGTTGAAAATTGGCACATGGAGCTTTTTTTACAATCGTAAAATTGCACTATTTGCACTTGTTGTCACTTGCTTTAGCTATTTCAACAGATTCAGTAGAAATACAGTTGATTCTGTCACCATTGCAGCTGGATAACTGTAGTTAAAGTTAACTATTTGGCACACTGTGGCTATTGAAGTTAAATGATAAAATTATAATTAATGATTGAATAACCACGGCAGTGATTGAACATACTGACTGTAGACTCAACAGAAACTGAATAGAAAAAAAAAGAATTCGAAATGATAGAGCATATTTGCGGTTCAGCACAATAAACGTTTTCGTGATACAAGTCATATTGCAAGGAGGGAGCAATTAGCTGCTGCGGTACATATCATGCAACTAAGACGGATAAACTTTTATGCACAACAAATCAATCATTTCCAGTGCACAATTTAAAAAAAGAAGTTCATGTACAAAATTCCCAATTCGTGCCCAGTCATACCCAAAGGGCACGTGGCAGCAGGCGGCAGATTTTGAGACGTTTCGCTTCGTTGCCGCAGCTGCAGGGTGTGTTTGGGATTTTTCTGATCGAGCCAAATCTTTACGCCATATTGAAGAAATATCGATCTTGTCGGACCACAATTACCACGTGTGGCTAATCTGTGGCTCTGATATCTACGAATATCAGTCCGTGTTTGATGATCATTAAAATAATTCTAGCAGATATCATTGTTTAACTGAATCTTCCTTGCGGGTTTCATAAATACATATTACTGCATCTACAGTTTGTCACATCTTAACTACGTAGATAGACATATTCCGGTCGTTAATAGGATGGTAAGGCACTAAACGTAATTCAAGCATGTTCTAACATATCATCGTAACTATAAACAATGTATTGTAGGTAAAATTTAATTCGTCTGAATAAACGTATTGGATTCCTGAAAACGCCTGTTGCAAGTTGTTGTAACACTACCGTTGTGGGGGTGGTGATAGTGCTATCAACTTTGACGGCAAACACGGTTCTAATTCGGAATGCTTCAACTGCAATCATATCAGTTCGGTTTCACATCTCAACCAAGTCAGTCGATGAAACAAAACCGCTTACGTTCGGGACAGAAGAAATCAAGTATGTACAGTATTGTGTAGTGAGCAATAGAACGATCTCGAAATGAGTGAACCAAACGAACAAAAGCTCCCGCGGGTACGAAAGAATACTATTATTGTTGACATCAGACAGTGCAAAAGTCGACCTTCGAAACGAGAACTTGAAGGTTTGCCTAAGGAGCAAATGCATCTTGACATTAAACGTGTGCATTTACTACAAAGCAATAAGACCAATAATGTTGTTATATCCAGTTCTATAAAGAGTTGGATGCAATTCAATTCGCTAAAGACAAAAATAATGTGCACTATGTGGAGCATGAAAATATCAAGTACGACATTCCAGTATATATGGAAGGTAGTGCTATAGAAAAGCGTGTGCGTGATCTTCCCTCAAGCGTCAACGATTCTTATATTCGCGCAACTATGTCCCAATACGGAGAGATTCTCTCTATCGAAAAAGAAAAGTGGAAGAATTTTTTCCCCGGTATTCTAAATGGCGTACGTTTGTTACGCATGCGCTTGAGGAGGCCTATACCTTCTTATGTGACATTCGGTCTGGATACAAGAATACCGTGAAAATCACTTGTTACGTATGACAATCAGATGGCCACATATCAATATTGCCAAAAAGCTGTTCACTACGTTAAGCCATGTGATAAACCGAACAAGGAGACAACTATACCAAAGGACAACGGTGCTTCCTTTACACCAACCCCAAGCAACCCCAGTACACCTGTGACAGTCAGCAACAACAGGGAAGTATCCCCTTCAACGAAACCATCCATCTTAACCCCTATAGAACAAAGTACACCAGCTGCAGTTAACAGCTTACCATCCAACCAACCAGCAACTGCAAACAATGTACAACAATTCTTTGATAGTTTTGACATCTTCTGTTTTCCTTCGTCTTCTTCATCAAACTTATAATGAGCAGTGAACAACTGGAGTCCCAGAAGCTGCCGAAAGTCTGCTTCCACGTACGTCTCGTCACCCATAATAGGATAATGCGGTTTTGTCAACGTCTGGTGCAGAGTTAAGCGGCTAAGTGCTAATTTTGACCACAGTAGCGAGAACTTGACACATTCCTCTACGATATCCGTAATGTAATGCCCCTCAGGAGTTTATGGCATAAAATGGTGCTTTTTTGACCATTGAAACCTCGTCTCATATTATGATTGCTGATTCTTTGTCTGCGCTTCAATGGAATTAGGTCTGATGGAGTAGACAAACGTGTCCGTAATAGGAACGGAACATTTGAAGACAAGCCTCGCCGCTATACCAAATCACGCCACAGACATAACAGGTTTTTCCTGGGCACGAATCCTGTGTCTGAATTGAGGAGCTCTTGAAAATAGAATACGCAGATGGTACCGGAGAGATCCCGTAATTGTCTCGGCATTTGGTATGCCGATGCTTTCTCGAAATATTTAAGTATGTTAACTCTCTATCATTCTGCAGAAGTGCATCTAATCTAATCAAAGAGATCATTTAATCGACAAATCAAATGGTTGTTTTCGATTACTGAGATTAGGGGGCAAATATTTGTAGATCTCATCTTGTTCACATATGTACAGGCACATCCCAAGTAACAATTCAAATGCCTTATGGTTCTGATTATAATTTATAAGAGTTTTATAATTGATTCTACAATAACTACCAGTTTTATGTCAATTATAATTAGTGTCTCTTTGGACAAGTAGTATAATAGTTTTTAAAACTTCTATAAAATCTTTCGCCCGGACTAGCAAGCTAAAAATAAAATAACTTGTACTAGAATAAAACCATACATACAACCTTAATATTGCTTTCAAACATTTTCTTTAAAACAATATTATCAGTTCAATTCATCCATTAATCTAGTTTTGTGTGTGTGTCTGTTCATTTGATGACAGTTTCATACTAAGCGAATTTGATGATTCTAAAGCATATTTATGATGATTCTAAAGCATATTGTTGTGAGCTATATGATATATTAATTCTTTGGTGAAGTGTAGTTTGCACAAAGGAAATTTTAAAAGCCGTTATTTTGATATTCTATACCGTGGAATTTATTGACATAAAAAATACTTCGACATACAAAAACGAGGAAATATTCAGAAAAATATTATCAAAATGCGGAATTCATTCCATCCGAAAAAGATTTCATGCAGGTTTATACACACGGAACGACCGAAATTAGCTCTGCGCCTAATTCGTATTACTGTTTTTGAATTAGTTGATTTTAACAACAAAATTTCCAAAATAACTATAAAATTAGTTAAAATTTAGAATTTACTGTGCTGAAAAAAACTCTTATTTTTAGAGAAAGTGTTTAGTTGGCGAATATTCTGGACACAAACCAGCAATATTTCAATCCAACACGAAATTCTCATTGACAACTAATTTCGTTATTAAAATCAGAAACTTTGATTCTATTTATCTATCACCGTCATTACTGAAGGACAGCAGTGTCAAAGCAAAACAAACCATTAAAAAGCTAAAAGGGACCGTCTTGTTGAAACTGCTCGCAAATTGTTTAGATGTTTTTCGCATGTGTTACGATATATCCCTATATAATTTTCTAAACCGATATGTAAAAATGACGTAAACTGTTAGTGGAAAGTGTATTTATTCAGAATTTGTGCGCAGTTAAAGCGATTGTGGGTAATAATGTTTTAACGCGAAACAGTGAAGTGAGTTTCGAATGTTGCACTCTAATTGTACACGTCAAATGATGTTTTTTTGTATCTTCTCATTCCGGGCTACGCCGTCCTGTGTACTACTTGTATTCGGTTTTTGTTTGCCGAGTGCTCAAAGTTTTCAGTGAGAGAGTCGATTTCGCGAAGTCGAATGAAGAAAACAGCGATTTAGAAGTAAAATTTTCAAAAAGAAGTTTATGTTTCGCTTATGTCTTTTTCTCCAATACAACATCGTATTTATACCTGCAAATATAGAAAAGATAACCGCGACTGAAATTTTTTTCGGTAGTAGTGTGCCATCTAGTGGCTAGTAGTCGTTATGGTGTTAACGAGCGCCATATAGCTGCTAATTGCAGAAACCAATTCAACCATTTATGTTGGTTGAAAACAACGTTTTATTTCTCTAACTCAACTAAAAAATTAGTTGAATGGATATGAAGCGTGCCTTAGCTAAGAAATGACAGCACGTTTAATTGGTGAATTCAACTAAAAAAATAGCCATTTCAACAAATATTTTATTATTATTAGGAAAATTAGAATTAAAAAATCTAAATTAGCAAAAGTAAGATTTTTTTAGTTGTCTCAAAAAATAACTAACTAAAATCAGAAAATCAACTAATTTTTTCGCCAAAATGCTAATTTCAGTCTTTCCGTGCAGATTCTTCCCTCTCCTTTATAGATCCTATGAAGAATGGTATACTCGGTAAGAATATACGCCTATTGTGGTTGTCAGTAGCCTTTCGTGGAATTTAAAGCTTTAATGAGTTCAAAGATTGATGATGTAGCATTGAAAGCAGTTACAAGTATTTATTAATATTAAAAATGTTACTTGGGATAAGAAGTAAACATGCCGATACAATACGAGAAACTTATTCAAGACCACTAAAAGTCTGGGTTGGCGGTTCAATGCATAGAACGCTGGTCTTACAAGCCAGTTGTCGTATGTTCTCGAGCCCCGACCTGGAAGGATTCTTAGTGTTAGTAGGATCCATAGTACTAGCCATGCAATGATTCTGTACACTAATGGCGTTTTCGTTTTTAATTTGCACTACACCGGTGCAGTGCTACACTGAGGCATGAATAAACGAACAAAAATGACGAAAACATAAACAGTAACCATTGACTACAATTAACGATTCCATTGCACAGAGCTACATCAAACTTTTGATGAGTGCTACACCAGTGGTATCGGTGCAGAAAAAGTGTAGCACTGGTGTAGTGCAATTGGTAAAAACGAACGGTTTAGGTGCAGCTTTCGCTACACCGGTGTAGTGCAATTTAAAAACGAAAACGACATAAGAATCGGCTGCGAAGTCTGTTGAAACAGAAAGGCCAAATTCCACAAAAGGAATGTAATGCCAGGACTTTGCTTTGAAAAGTCTGGAAACACAGAAATCTATAAATCTAATGACTAATTTCGTTTTTCAATTGCACTACACCAGTGCAGTGCTACGAAAATGATATAAAATTTAAAAGTATCACTTCACGGAACCGCGAAATACTTAAAGATGAGTTATATCTACTTAACGGTAAGTCGCATTGACTCAATTGCTCAAGCTTATTGAACGAAAATCTCGCTTTTGCTCTTCGTATTTTGACAACAATGGAAGATGCGAATGAAAGAAAAGATGCAAAAGAACTCAAAATTAAGTAAAAAGAAGTGAAATAATAGGTAGCTTTGGGATTAAAAATGCTTATTCTTCACTATACTCAGCCGGGTGTCATTTAAAAGTTAAAAAAATAGCCGCGTAACCTTTTTCTGTTATAATTTCGAACGTTGATAAATCAGTCATTTGTTGATGGATTGATATAACTAAACAACCAATCGATTCGGTAACTTTTAACTTAACCATTTATAACAACGTCGTTTCAGTATTTCAATTGCATACTATTGAAAAAATGGTTAGAATCGACCTATATTTTCATCCACCATTCCCAGTTGTCCAAAATGATGTCATTTTCTTGTTCTGCATAGGGGGCTTTGCGTCATGCATAAAAATACCGCACCGATCTGTGTAGTATGAAGAGAAATGTATAAATATATGCTGAAAAACTGTTCTTTGCCTTTAAAATAAATATTATGATTAAACATTAGTATGTAAAACAAGAGTAACTAAAACACCTATTATTAATAACGAAAAACAATTAATTATTAATAACGAATAGGGTCAAAACACTTGTACTGTAACCCGTTAATGTAATACAGAAAAATAAGATTAATAAACAAATATTTATGCAAAAATTTCTTTGCTAGTTGATGCTTGCCTGTGAATGAGAAAGTAGCTTGCTGAATTGTAGCTTTTGCATTGTGTGTTTGTGCAATTTCCTGCTATTTGCAATTTCCTGCTATGAATATCTTATATATCATCCAGCTATTGAGGAAACCAAATCAGTGTGGTAACCGGTTCTTTTGAAATATCCCATGTATTTAGCAAATTTTTGGTCGATATTTGGGATTAAAAATGCTTTACTCTTCACTATATGAGGCTAGGTTTAAATTTAAAAAACCGCATAGCCTTCTTCTGTCATAATATTGAACGCTTATAACTCAGTCATTTGTTGATGGATTTATATAATTTAACTACCAATCGATTCGGAAACATTTAACTTAAACTTATAAGGTTTGGTTTGAATTGACCTATGTTTCCACGAGCCAATGACATTTGCAGTCAATGATGTCATACTGTCTTCCGATTTGCGCAGTATGAACTATAGCACAAAAGGGAATCTATAAATATATGCCAGAATACATTTCTGCTTTAGTCTACCCCTGTCTGGAAAGGGTAAATACAAGTAAAAATGATTTTAGAGGAGTAAGCGATATATAAATGGGAAAGCATCGCTCTGATTGTTCAATCGATGCAAAAGCGAGGCTGTTGGAAGCACGCGACTCTATAATTATAAAATTATAGCTAACGTTTCAGTCCTGTGCACGCCAGAGTTGGGTTGTTGCTAGACAGCAAGACAAAAAGTGCTATAAAACGATTTGAAGCTTGTGTCATGCGAGTTTGGATGAAATTCCAAGCTATGTCGTTTTCGCTTAAGAAATTTGAAACCAAATTAAATTCTGTAAATTTTGAGTGCTTGAGATAAATTTCTTATTTATATAAGATGAACTCAATTCATAATGAGAAAATATTCATCGTTTCAACTGAAATCACAGAATGGTGATGATGGTAGAGAACTTAACGCTACAAAAATAACTGCATGCATACAAAACCTGAACAAAAGCTTGGCGAAGAGAAGTTTTAATATCGAAATCCGTATGGGAAACATATAATTGCATACATTTGGGATATTGATGTAATTTCGTCGGCTATAAAACAAATACAAATCAAGACAGAGTCTATATTCTGGGTTCGCGTGTTCGGTGTTGGTTCATAAAAAAAGATCAATTTAAGCAGATTATCGTGCAATTGCGGATTCAAAAGTGAACTGTTAGATTGAAAATGTCGATCATTAGAAATTTTGGTTGCCTTGTTCCACATCAATGGCTCGAACAATCCAATGGGGCTGATCCTTGTAGTTTTTAAATAGAAAATCGGGTTATTCTATAAAAAGGAAAATACTTTGCAAAACACAAAACAGGAAATCTCATTGTTTTACGAAGATTTATTATGACATGATTTTTACTCAAAGCTTGACTCAATGTTATCACATTGACTTGTTTAAATTAATTGCAGTATCATTGTGAAAATATTGTTAAATGATATCCTATAACTGTATTCAAATTTCAATCTGTGCATGTTATAACATTCCGATTTTAATCCAGATTGTGATTTTTACTTTCATAGTACGTGTATCATATTTCCAACCGCAGTGAATTTTTGCAAGGCTTGTACAATTAACACAGAAGCGAGTACAGTTTTCATTTTGTGAATACCTTCAAGTGGGCTAACTGAAATCGATATTTTGTTTTGTTCAATCAATCGTGATGAAAATGATATTATTTTCGTATGCAATCGAGCCCATAGTGTAATACGATATTAAAACAGGAGATATGTTATCGGAACGCTTCCAGAGTTGGTGGAATATGAAATCACATCAGTGATGAACTTTTTAAACTTTCTAACCAATGTATCTCACTGTAATTCAGCACCGTCCGGTGCATTTAATATTGCCACTTCCCTTCTTGACCACTCTCATTTTAAGTTCTCAAGAAAATTTCAATGGGAAATTAATCTTGCCTCGTTATCAGAAACGTACCTCGATCTACTGTAAGATTATTATTTGAATCGGATCGGAATCGGAATCACAGAATGCGGCGAATAACATTCTTAATGCTCAATTTATCATATTAGTTAAGAAGGGCAAAAAAATTACCATATTGCTACACAGATACGAAATTATTGTGAGCACCACCGTCGCTTGCTTACCATTGACCTACATTTTCGCTGCTCGACTCGATTGCCTTCTTTGAGCTTAATGATCGTAACAAGTGAAAATAGTTCTAAACTAAGGGTTGTCAGAGTCAAACAAAGTTCCGCCAACGAACAAGGACGGAGTCAAGCTGTCCGATTGCATCACTCTGTTGCCTGATTTCATTCCTGGAAGCACATAATTCCCATTGAGCGCTTTTCGTCCGAAGACATTAAAACCACTGTCAACAAGGACGACTGCTGTTTGCATGGAAATATTCAAGCGAATACGCTTCTGTGGTCTGCCACTTATAGCGATTGCAGTTTGCAATTGTATTTTCCTGTCGGAAATAGTTTCGTGCAGGCCTTTGCCTAACGAGAATTCCTTTCCCATTCTTCCAGGTGTGAATTGTCATAGGTTAATTTGAGGTGGTTGCCGGCATGCGGTCGTACTAATGGTGATGACACTTCATGCGAGCAAACATTTTTTTCACGTCGATCTTGAAAATAGTTTTGACTCACGCGGTACATTCGCTTAAAGAGGAAATGCATTTAAATATGAAACCGGAAGCAACTAAAACATTATGTGAATATTTGCTAGTACATGTTGCAGATTGAGCATCTGGGTTTGAATAATTTCGAAAATAAAATTGCATGGGATATCGAAACCAAATGGTGAACTTTGTGTAGTGGCCTTCGCACACAGTTCCTTGCTTCCCATATTTTTATTCCCAGCAGAAAGCAACAGCTTATTCTTCAAACAGAAGCTTATTCTAGTTGAACCATAAAAAAGTTATCCTTGATGAATGGCTTCATCTGAATCCAGATCTTCCACAGAAACTTTATAAAGTACCATTTATCAAGGACTAATAAAACAACATATTTCCCACTTGGAATGCAGCACAAGGATGGCCAGCACTGGCGAAATGAAAAGAATAAAATAATTCTCATTTTTAACAAACACCTGAAAGCATCTCAGTTAAGCATGTAGAGAGTGGAATGAATGGAAAATGTGGTTGGAGCTGCTGAGCAATTTTCCAACACGATACTACTATCGTAACCGTTTTCAACATTTACAACCATTTTTCATCCTGAAAAGTCGAACTTTATCAGAAGTTATTGCCATATTTTCATTATTGTAACAACTGTGAGAGCATTTGCGGTACGTCTTATGCAATATTGGAAGATTGCAAATATATTTGTTTATATATAACTTCGTTGTACAAAAAATTGAATAATATTTTGCTAAATTTTAGCAACTTTATTTGATCGTATCAGTTTGTCAAAAGGGGTCCCCAATAATATGCACGTATTAGTTTTCTTATGTGAAAACTCTACGGATTAAAAAAAAACCTACTTTTACTATTGATAAATTGACTCAGAGGAAAATGGTAGAATTTTTACTTTTGTGTTATACGCTTGAACTTTACCGATCAACAAGGGATAACAAAATTGTATGTGGGGTTGTTTCGTTTTTTCTATCTAAATTAGCCATAATCTTGGTCTCGTTAATAGTTAAAATAACGAGAATTATAACTCAATTTAATCTAGGTGATAACAAAATTGTTACAAACCTTGATATGTAAATATCAATATTATATCTAAATTTGTTACAAATTTAGTACGACTTTTCAGCTGTTATTACCCATTTTTTGAGAGGAAATGACTTTATTGTGCGAACAGGAAAGTTTTGAGTTGCCAACATACGCTACGATTGCATCGGGGCATGAGAACCAACTGAGGTTGGAAGGATATATTGACATCATATAATAACTAGTGTAAGTCCATATTGCTACAAAAATAATCTATCGCTCTCCACCTCTTTCGTCGTTTCCTTCCAACCGCCATAGGAATGACAAAGAGGCTATTTTAGGAAGCTTTTTTTTGGTACTGAAGAATAGTTGTAAATGAACGGAAATGATTTTCAGTGACACAAAACTACCATATAGAATCTGAGGAAATTAACTAATGAATGATAGTTTTCCAGGTTTTTCTTCTTTGTACCAAGAGGGCCGACTTTCAATAGGTATATGAGAGGCCCGGAGGGCCTAATGTCATATACCAATCGATGCAGCTCGACGAACTGAACAAATGTCCGTGTGTCTGGTGTCTGTATGTGTGTTGTCAACTAAGAGGTCGAGATTTTAGAGATGGCTGGACCGATTTTGATCAAACTATTCGAAATGAAAGGTCTCCCCGTCACCCTGAACGCTGTTGAATGGTTTTGAGATTGGATGTTTACTTTTTGAGTTATACGAAGTTTTATGTCAAAATTTTCAGCTTTTTGACAGTATTTGTCACACTTGACCTTGAAAACAGAATATATTTTCAGACTTAGATTTCACACGGTAATACTCAGCTATGCCAGAATTTAGTAGTGTCATTTCCGTAGATTGATTTTTCTCGAAAACTCTCCCGGTGGAAAGCTTTCTTTTTTTGCTCGCCAGACGAGACTAGTTCCCGTAGTTCTCCGTTGATAAATTCAAATTTCCGTAGATTTTGTCTACGGATCCGAGTTGAAAGCTATTCCATAATTATATTGATTCAAACTACTTACAGCAATAAATACTGGAAGAACATTACAGCCATATACCATTCGAATCAGTTTGTCGAGATCAGCAAATGCGTGTGTGACAAATAATTTCACTCATTTTTTTTCGGAGATGACTCAATCGTTTTCTAAAAACTTAGATTCATATGAAAAGTCGTATACTCCTAAACAAGGTTCCTGAATTATGTTTGGTTCCGACCTCTGGTTCCGGAACTACAGGATGATATGTGAAACGAATATAAAACTGTGTACCTCGTTTTTCTCGAAGATGGCTGAACCGATCTAAGATTCAAATGAAATCTAAGAATCATCTAAGATTCAAATGAAAAGTTTAAAGATTCTATAAAACATCTTGTTTTTCAGTCACATTCAACTTCCGGTTTCGGAGATACAGGGTGATTAGTATAAAAATGTTTATTTCACATAAATTAATCAGGTTTATTGGGTTAGCAGATTTGGATAGTCGATAACCAAATAAACTTATTTCATTTTTCTTTGTATTCAGTTTTCGTTTCGGAAGGCACCCAAAAATTTAATTCGTACTACGATTCCTCAAATATGTCTACATTGATTTTCAAACATTTTGAAACAAATGTAAACAATACAGCTACTCTGGTGAATTTGTCTGACTTTGGCTACACCGAATTTCGAATTCCGGTTCCAGTATCGAATCGTTTCTCAAAGCTCAATCATTTTCTCAAAAAAAAAGCCAAATCGAATTTCAGAAACAAAAGTTCAAATTAAAATAAATCCAATTTTATCCAATTCTGACTTCCGATTCTGGAATTGTAGGATGATGAATTTTTAAAATTGAAAGCGATAAAGAAAATGACAATCCCGAAAAGCTTTAAAGTTGGACCTAAAAATATTGCAATTTATTCGTCATATGGCCATACTAATCGGTTTAGGTTATGCTGGTTCCTGGATACCGGCTCTGGAAGTAACTTAAATTACTCTATACTCTAAAGTGGAAATTACTTCGACATATCATGAAATGTTTAATCGATTGTTACACTTTTAGATTCAAATTCGATCCGATTTGCAGTTTCGACAATACAGAGTAATGAGTGCTTAAAATCTCAAATTGCCACTTAAAACGACGGACATTAGAATAATGTCATGAAAACTTAAACACCGAAGAATAACACATGGATCAATAAGTCCCGAGACTAACAATGGAAACAACATTTTTTTTGCAAAATTTTTTTTATTCATCAACATAATCATCTTTTAGGGTGATACAATGGTTCGAACGTTTTTCCAATTTTTCAATACCATGTTTATAAAAAAATTATCTTTCGCTTCAAAATAAGCTTCAGTTTCAGCGATGACCTCCTCATTTGAGCCAAATCTTTTTTCCTGGAGCATTTTTTTTTAAGATCAGCAAAGAGCCAGTAGTCACTGGGGGCTAAATCTGGCGAGTATGGGGTGTGGGGAAGCAGATCAAAGCCCAATTCGTTCAATTTCGCCATTGTTTTCATCGACTTGTCTTGATGAAAAAGGATTTTTTTCTCTGCATGTGCGGTCGTTTTTTTGCGATTTCCTCCTTCAAACGCACCAGTAAGTCAATATAATAATCACTGTTGATCGATTTACCTTTTTTCGAGGTAGTCAATGAAAATCACGCCATGCGTATCCCAAAAAACTGACGCCATGACTTTGCCAGCTGACTGCTGCGTTTTCGGACGTTTCGGACGGCTATCGCCAGCTGTGCGCCACTTAGATGACTGCCGCTTCGACTCTGGAGTGTAGTGATGTATCCATGTTTCGTCCATGGTCACGTAACGACGCAAGAAATCTTTTTTGTTGCGAGTAAACAGCGATAGACTGCTTTCTGAATCATCGACTCGTTGCTGTTTTTGTTCCATCGAAAGCAATCGCGGCACCCACTTGGAAAAAACCTTTTTCATGCTCAATTTTTCATGAAGGATAGTAAATACACTTCCATATGATATCTGTGTCATCTCAGCAATCTCACGGAGCTTCACTTTACGATCTTTCATTATAATTTTTGTCACTTCACTCACATTTTCCGGTGTAACGGCTTTCACTGGTATACCCGAGCGTTCCGCGTCATTTGTGTCGGTACGACCACGTTTAAACTCGGCGAACCACCGACAAATCGTTGCTTTTGATGGACAAGAGTCCGGATAACATTTTTCAATTCGATAACTCAGCTGTTTCTGGTCGGATCGACTTAAAATTTTGAGCCGTTTCAAGCAAAGGTTATTACTCTAGAAAGACGTGGTTACTGGTTTACTACGAGCGCCATCTCTGCTTTAGTCTCGGGACTTATTGATCCATGTGTTTTTCATGAAAAAAAAACACTATCTATCATCTATCACTGCTAGGTGGATTAAGCACGTTTTTTATACAAATGTAGCCGTTCACCGTTTGATAACGCGCCATATGGTATTTCTGGGTAATTTCAGCTGTTTAGCTAGCCTAGATGCAGACCACAATAGATTTTACAAATAACTGTGCACAATTTTTTCTCTTCTTTCGGCTTCCATGTTGATTGTTTACAAAGTACAGTCGATTTGCGGAATGTCAAGCTGACAAAATTCCCGACACGTTGGCACCAAGAACTTCCAAATCCGTCCACCAGGAGCGCCAAAATATGAGGAAAAGTTTGTTCCAATTCTAAATGAAGCAAGCTTTATATAACATCGATTCAAATAGCAAGTTTTTATTTTGATTGATGATCAACCAATTGCCTATTAGAAATATTAGTTTGTGATATCCGCAGCCAGAAGCCCCGCAAGTATTATTCAAAAACCATCAAAATTGAACTTTCATTCCGGTTTGATTGTTCGTTATCTACCTAGATTGTCTCACAGAAAAATGATTCAAATGGAAAGTCTCATAATGCGGGTCGGTCGCTTCAAACTCTACATTGCAAATTTCGAATCCCAGCTGATGGTTCCGGATTGGAAGTAATCACAATACTACGAAATGCGACTATCATAAATTTATCAGATATGGATAGATTGAACTTTTAAAATCGAAGGTATTATGGTGCAATAAATCGTTTTCGTCTGATTCATGAATTTAAAAATGTTCATGCATTAATATACATAGATGACAACGGGCAAAATTCGATACCAGCAATTCATAGATCTTATTAATAGATGACCTAACCAACTCATTTTGATTTTACTGATTTTTGATCCAAAAATTGTGAAAGTGATTCGATATTACTTCAGTTTGCTTCAGGCCATGATAATATCATCAGCGCCACCAGTAAACATTTTCCGATGTTATCCCGATCAACAAGGGATAACAAAATTGTATCTGGGGTTGTTTCGTTTTTTCTATCTAAATTAGTCATACTCTTGGCCTCGTTAATAGTTAGAATAACAAAAATTATAATTCAATTTAACCTAGGTGATAACAAAATTGTTACAAACCTTGATATGTAAATACCAATAATATATCTAAATTTGTTTCAAATTTAGTACGACTTTTCAGCTGTTATTACCCATTTTTGGGGTGAAAGGCTTTATTGTGCAAATCTAAAAATAGATTTTGCGAAGTAAGATGAAATTGCATATGCTACGATTGCATCGGAGCATGAGAACCAACTGAGGTTGGGAGGATATATTGACATCATATAATAACTAGTGTAAGTCCATATTGCTACAAAAATAATCTATCGCTCTCCACCTCTTTCGTCGTTTCCTTCTAACCGGCATAGGAATGACAAAGGGGCTATTTTAGAACTATGAGGAAGCTTTTTTTGATACTGAAGAATAGTTGTAAATGAACGGAAATGACTAAATTCTGTGAAACAAAACTGCCTTATAGTATCTGAGAAAATTAATTAATGAATGATAGTTTTTCAGTTTTTTCTTCTTTGTACCAAGAGGGCCGACTTTCAAAAAACATTCGAATCTGTACGAGTATGTGTGTCGATTGGCGTGTATATTTGATTAAAATGTGTAACCATCAAAATTGAACTTTCATTCCGGTTTGATTGTTTGATATCTACCTAGATTGACACACAGAAAAATGATTTAAATGGAAAGTCTCATAATGCGGGTCGGTCGCTTTAAACTTTACATTGCAAATTTCGAATCCCAGCTGATGGTTCCGGATTGGAAGTAATCACAATACTACGAAATGCGACTATCATAAATTTATCAGATATGGATAGATTGAACTTTTAAAATCGAAGGTATTATGGTGCAATAAATCGTTTTTGTCTGATTCATGAATTTAAAAATGTTCATGCAATGATATAGATGACAACGGGCAAAATTCGATACCTGCAATTCATAGATCTTATTAATTGATGATCTAACCAACTCATTTCGATTTTACTGATGTTTGATCCAAAAATTGTGAAAGTGATTCGATATTACTTTAGTTTGCGCTAGGCCATGATGATATCATCAGTGAACATTTTTCAATGTAATATTAACAAAGTATTTTATTTAGAACTACTTAAAAAATCATCAGATCATAGTATAAATTACACCAAGAACTAAACATAAATCGATTCGAATTTTTCAAGATTTTTTTTTCTCTATTTCCAGTACATCCGGGGTCCGGTAAAACTAAATCGAAAAAGTATCGAGCTGAGTTTAGATTTTGGTTTTGAGCCCAGTTTAGATTTTGTTTTTCGTTTATTGCAGCGTCACTTTTGAATTATTTTCCATTTACAATTAATATTTGAATAAAAACTTTACACAATTTTAGTGGGAATTACTTAGGAACGTTCTCAAATTTAAAATTTAGGCTGTCATTTCAAAATCAAATATCAAATTATTGTTTTCAAAAGCATCTTCAGGTGTGTGACATTGGAAAAAATGTTTGGTACTACTCTTTATTGTAGCATAGCATTTTTCGGGTTGAAAGTCAAAAACATGATCGACAAAGGTGTTTGAATTTTTATTTTTCAATTCTCTAGTATAGTTTTACCTGAAATGTAACGGCCCTTAATATAATATCTGGACTTGCTATAATCTTAATAAAATCTGAATGTTTGCTTTTGATCTGGAATCATATTTATAACATAATGAGATGTAAATATTAAGATCATATATAATTTGGATAGAATCCTGTTATGCTCTGTTGATCGGGTTTGCCCGGAAATATTACATCCATTCCCCAGGGGCGATGCTCGTTCGTTTTTTTCGAATTTTACTTGAATTGAAGTGTAGTCAAAAGTTCAAACCTTCATTTAGAGAGACGATGAAGAAATCGTTAGACATTTTTCTAAATTTGGTTATTCAAAACTGTTTCAATTTTTAAGATATGATAGTTTATGCCCAAACAAACTTTCATGTTTTCACGTTAGACTACCTGGGACTACCTCATTCAGCTGCTGGTCGTTTGCGTGCGAGTAACAGAAAAAATACATTTAATCGACCCAAAAAAAGAAAAATGATAATCTGACATGAAGTAGTCAACCTTAAAATTCAATACGTTAGTTTTTTTCCAGCCGTCAGTACTGCTTATTTGAACTTTTAATCTATTTTGTTCATTGTTCGCTCCGTTCGCAGCACGGCTTTCGCTTCAAAATGCGTGAAGTGGGGAAAATTCATCAAATTATGAACACAACGGAGAGAATACATTTATAAATCGACAGTTCTAAGGGCCATAAATGGAAGTATTACAATCCGCAATTACGGTCATATCATTTAGTTCCACCATTTTTCCCAAGAAATAATTGGGTTTTCTCATATTCATTGATTTGGTTTTATATTCATGGGTGCCATGACTCGTTGCGGAACGTTAGCGCTGTGAGAAATGACACATAAGCACGTTTCAGATTGACTTTGTGCACCGTTCTCCAAACGAGAGGCAACCGATTTGTTCGGAATTGTTTGCGTGGAAATAATTGTCAACTGTGTTAAAAGTTGGAGAAATGGTAACCTTCGGTTCCTTTCAGAAACCAAAGCATATTACAAAGATCTAATGAGACTTTACTTGAAATGGATAATTTCTGATCTGTCTCTTGTCGACAGCAGTTCTGCGTCAATTTCGTGGTTATGTCTCTAACAGTACCTACTACAAGTTTTTATTCAATTCAAGATTCAATGGTAAGTTTGAAAAAAAGCTATACTAATATTTACGAGAGTATGCAGGTTTCTCCATCTTTTATGCTAGTATGCAAACGCTGAATAACTTTCACATTTACCAACCGAGCGATTGCATCGGATATGAAACACCGTTGAAGGTTCGTTGCAATCCAATGACGGCATCGTTGATTCCGTAGTTAGTACGACGTAGAGGCAATCTGAGGAGGTTGTTGTTGCGGAGAGCTCTGGAACGAACATTAATGTTGATTTGACTAAGAAGTGCTGGGCAATCGATATTGTTCGTCAAGACATCGGCAATCAGCATTGCACGGAACAGGTCACGACGCACTTGCAAAGTATCGAGTCCGATAAGCATCCCACGGTTTTCGTAGCTCGGCAGCTGATGAGGGTTGTTCCAGGGCAATTTGCGAAGAGCGAAACGAACGAAACGTCGTTGGATTGACTCAATTCTGAGAGCACCATTAACATAGTGAGGGTTCCATATCACCGAGCAGTATTCGAGTGTTGAGCGAACAAGTCAGCAGTAGAGCGACTTCAAACAGTATATATCTGTGGAGCGCTTAGCAGTTCTCATAACAAATCCCAAGCAACGAGAAGCCTTCGTAACTATGTAACCAATATGCTGCTTGTAATTCATTTGTTCGTCTAGATAAACTCCAAGATCCTTGACACAAGTGACTCTTTCAATCGCTACATCATGGAGGCAATAATCAAATCGCAAAGGGTCTTTCTTACGAGTGAATGTGATATTAGAGCATATGCTAATGTTTAAAGTCATTCGGTTGATCTCGCACCATCTTGAAAAAATGGTCAGTTGACGCTGAAGGTATGAAGCATCCTCTGCACTCTTGATTATTTGGTATAACTTTAAATCATCAGCAAAAGATAGTCGTGGGCCTTCCAGTGAGTAATTTACATCGTTGAAATAAAGGAGGAAAATCAGTGGACCGAGATGGCTTCCTTGAGGTATTCCGAAAAAAGCATAAAACTCCTGCGATGGACTGTCATTGATTTTAACCGCCAGCCGTCGATTGCAGAGATACGATTGCATCCATCGAAGAATACTAGAACCGAAACTCAGCCTATCCAGTTTGGCGATCGTGATAGCGTGATTGATTTTATCAAAAGCTGCGGAGAGATCCGTGTAAATAGCATCCGTTTGGAAGCCATTAGACATAGCATCCATTATGTACGTCGTAAAAGATAAGAGATTAGTAGCAGTGGATCGTTTCGGCATGAATCCGTGTTGAGTTTCCGCGATGTATTGTTTACAGTGGTTGAAAATTGGCTTAAGAACTACTAATTCGAACAATTTAGGTATGGCGCTTAGGGCAGTAATTCCACGATAATTGTCAATGTTCTTTTTGTCTCCTTTTTTGTAAACTGGAAACATGTAGGAAGATTTCCACATAACACGAAAGACTCCGGTCGTGAGTGATAGTTGAAACAGTTGGCATAAGGGAGTTACTATTGCACTTGAACATCTTTTCAAGACAACTGCCGGAATACCGTCGGGTCCAGGCGAGTGTGAAGGTTTAAGTTTTACGATTGCCGTTAGTACAGCGTCGATGTCGATATTGATTTAATTCAAAGGCTGACTCGATATGGGAACATTAAAAGCCGCCTGAGAGATTTGGTACGGGCTTAAGGTCTCTCTAGAAAAAACGCTGGAAATTTTTTTTCCTAAACATATCGCTTATCTCTTGCGTGCAGGAACCAGTTTGTTGTTCGTAAAACATGGTCGAGGGTAGGTCCGATTCCTTTCTTAGCTCGTTTACATGTTTCCAAAATGATTTTGGATCGGACTTTAGCCTCCTTTGCACATTGCGCAAATAGTTCGAGTAGCAACGCTTGGCTGTCTTTTTGTATGCTTTATTTATTTGCATGTAATTCTGTCGGAACACTAAGCCGCCATTCTTAGAGTATTTCTTCAATGCGGTCCTTTTCGAACTTTTCAAATGTATTCAAATGTTTCAGCATACTTCCAGCTGATTCGTAAGTATACAAGACAATTGCATGGCTAGTGCTACAATCCAACGATTGCGATCGCCTAATGACACACATTTATTGAAATCGTTCAAAAACTATCGGATAGCATGGGGCAGGATCAACAAATTTTAAAAGTGACACCCAAAATTGTATTTCTGTGCAACCACACTCTTCATACAAAACAACTATTATACACGGAACGACCGAAATTAGCTCTGCGCCTAATTCGTATTACTGTTTTTGAATTAGTTGATTTTAACAACAAAATTTCCAAAATAACTATAAAATTAGTTAAAATTGAGAATTTACTTTGCTGAAAAAACTCTTATTTTTAGAGAATGTGTTTAGTTGGTGAATATCCTGGACACAAACCAGCAATATTTCAATCCAACACGAAATTCTCATTGACAACTAATTTTGTTATTAAAATCAGAAAAATTGTTTCTATTTATCTATCACCATCATTACTGAAGGACAGCACAAAGAAAACAAAACTGAAATGGGTATTATTACCAAGTTTATTAGCCAAAAACTCATGTGAAGTGTCAAAGCAAAACAATCCATTAAAAAGCTAAAAAGGACAGTCTTATTGAAACTGCTTGAAAATTGTTTTGATGTTTTTCGCATGTGTTCGATATATCTTTATTTAAATTTCTAAACCGATATGTAAAAATGTCGTAAACTGTTAGTGGAAATCGTATTTATTCAGAATTTGTGCGCACTTGAAGCGATTGTGCGTAATAATGTTTTTACGCGGAACAGTGAAGTCAATTTCGAATGTTTCACTCTAATTGTGATGAAGTTTTTTTGTATCTTCAAACCTTCCGAGCTGCGCCGTCCGGTGTACTACTTGTATTCGGTTTTTGTTTTCCGAGTGCTCAAAGTTTTCAGTGAGCATGAAGAAAACAGTGATTTAGAAAAAAAAAAATTGAAAATGATGTTTATGTTTCGTTTATGTCTTTTTCTCCTATACAACATCGTATTTATACCTGCCAATATAGAAATGACAACCGCGTCTGAAATTTTTTCGGCAGTAGTGTGCCATCTAGTGGCTAGTAGTCATTACGGTGTTACCGTTTCGGTGACAGGGCGCCATATAGCTGCAGATTGCAGAAGCCAATTCAACCATTCATATTGGTTGAAAACAACATTTTATTTCTTTAATTCAACTAAAAAATTAGTTGAATGGAAATGAAATGTGCCTTAGCTAAGAAATGACAGCACGTTTATTTGTGAATTCAACTAAAAAAATAGTCATTTCGACAAATATTTTATTATTATTATTAAGGGAATGAGAATAAAAAATCTAAATCAGCAAAAGTAAGATTTTTTTAGTTGTCTCAAAAAATAACTAACTAAAATCAGCAAATCAACTAAATTTTTCGCGAAAATGCTGATTTCGGTCGTTCCGTGTATATACACTTTGCTGTTTCCTTTTTTCACTGCTATCCCCTCTCTTGAATGTGAAGAATTGTAGGGGAAAATGTTGTAATATGCCACCTTTATGAAAACATTGAGATATTTATTTATTATTCTCGATAATGTGAACATTTTATTGCAATACAGTTGAGGAACATAATTTTCAACAATTCCGGTAGAAGTGATGAGAATTGATTGTTATAAATACATTTTTCGAAACGACCACATTCTCAGTTTTTTCGCTTGCCATAGACATAATGCCCCAGCAGCAATAAAATATGTCTCACAACAAATCAGTGGTATGCCACACAACAAGACCCGTAAAGTCACCGTTTTGAGAAAATTAGTATGTTAAAGAAATGACGGATGAAATGCTCATTTAGTCGAAGCAAAACCTAACATCGAAAAGCTACCTAATGATATTTTCAGGTTTTTCGTATTTTCCAGCAAACGACAACTTCCAAACTTGCATAGCAGAAAGATCCTACGAAAAGATGGTGTCAGTGATAAAACTTTTTTTTAGAAATGTCTTGAATGTTTGTAAGAGGAGGAGGGCGTTTCGGCCAGCAGGAGCGCTTTATAATACTTTCCCCTACTGTGCGTGGTTTAAAGAGCATTCCAGCTGAACTAGAATAGAAAACAAAGCAAACATCATCAGCCGACGTTAGCCTCGTTTGAAAATGAACATAAAAGTCCAATCATTAGCAACAGATAACGATGGGAGTAATCAACTGGAAATGAAAAGCCATCTATAGGGCCTTATCCAGCTTTGTGTATCACTTGCACTTTCGCATTACTCTGAAGGAAGAGCAATTCGATGCTTCTATGTGACTTGCCTAAGCCCTAAAATTGAATTGATCTTCGACTCGGTCGTTCTCCATAAATCCACAAAGATGCCACCATGATGCGGTCTTGATTTCATCCATTAGACGGGTTGATTCAGTTTCGAAAATAAATCGTCTTCAAAGCAATTTTCTAACTTGGGAAAACTAAGGATTAACTCTCCCACACATTCACATAGTCACAGGCAATCATTGATGTGTGATTAAAATCTTTTGAAGCAGAACTAATTCTGATGAGTTCACTTTTGTAGTTTAGCAATAAAATGTATGCGAAAGTTTCAACGATTATGGGTTTTCCGCTTTCGAATTATTTTGATATCAGTTGGTTTTGTCCCATTCCCTATAATTGAAAATAAAACAGCAGCGAATTAAATTCAAATTGGATAACCTGAGGGTAGATCCTCTAACTACCAAGCTTCTCCATTCAGCTCATCAATTATAATCATTAGTTAGAGATTCGCTATCTTTGAGATGAGATGGAAATTCATTTATCCGTTTCAGTTTTTTTGCGTTGCCTCAAAACATATTGCGTAAATCTGATGTTGTGAAGAATTCAGCTCCAATCTGCTATTGTATTTCATCAAAATCTAACTACGGATTCCAGAGATTTGAGTCAACTAGAAATAACAATCTGATACTGAGCGCAAAATAAAAAAAAATAAAAAAAATATGCATCAAATTGTTTTGACTGAAGCTCTGTCGACCCTATTGGTTTCTATCGAAGTTCCGGAAATCGTTTTCTGAAAGATATCTCATGAATTGCTAATGAATCGTTCTTTCCGATCTGCAGTATTGCCAAATTTCCAATGCTACTGAAATATCAGGAATCAGAACTTATTGGCTCAAGTGGCACGTACCCGAAACATTTAATTACCGCACCGATGTAGGTCTCAACAACGCATATGCTGGTATTCAACATTCTTTCAAATCCATCAAATATAATAATATAAGCTCGTAATATCAAGTTGACATACAGAAAAAAAGGAAGGACAAGTTAACGGCAGTGCCAGCCAAAATCTTAACATTTGAACACGTGATGCTGTCAAAAAGTTCGCCGTTGTTTAAAGTTATGTCCAGAAGATTAGAGCTAGATTAGGTTCTTTCAAGTCCTGAAACTTCTCAAGTCAGAATGATTGGCAGCGACTGTGTTGGAACTAACGAATGTTAGGGATAGTAAGAAAAATTTAATTCGACTTGGTGACATAATGTCGCCCCCGCACTAGAAATTCTCTACGGAAATGTTGGACAGATAACAGCAATTGCTGAGTGAGAAATGCCGAAAAATGAGCCAAAACACTCCTCTAACATAGGCTAGAACAAGTTTTTTTTACTTCGGTAGAGATAAATATAGACTAGATTGGACGTAATCGTTTAAAAAATTACTTCATTTATCAAACTATTTGTACCTGTAAAATCAAAGTGGAATCTTCGTCACAACAAGCATCATCTGTGAAGAAATTTACAAGACTGATTGACCCCAAACTTGACTTGATCTGCAAAGTAAAGATAAACCCATAATTCGACTAAACCAAAAGTTTATGCAATAGTACATTTGAACTTGACTCTGAGAAAATTATGCGAAAGAAAGAAAAGCAATTTGTTGGTTACGCCACCTTTACGAATTAATCTACGGGACAAAATATGTTCGCCATGAGCTCTGAAAACTAGTCAAATAACGCAATAGTAGCGTCTAATGTTTGTCCGAAGTCGGTTCAAGCATCTCTGAGGAAACTCAGCAGTGTCGATTGAGTCGATTTTTTTATTAGAAGATTTTTTTTTGTGTTGGATCTCGTTGTCAACCTTTTTATAGGGGGAGAGGAGCTTCCATTTCCCTCCTGCGAGGATTGAGGGCACTTTGTTCGTGCCTCGTATCGTCCTCCATTGCCTCATCGGTGGTATTGTTCGCAGTCTTGAGTTCGTTGTTAGTTGCTGTAGATGCGCCTTGTTGTACATTGGTTGCAGTTGCTGGTTGGTTGGAGGGTAACTTGTTAATTGCAGCTGGTGTACTTTGTTCCATATGGGATACTGATGGTTTCGTTGAAGGGGATGCTTCATTGTTGTTGGTGGCTGTCACAGGGTTTCTTGGGGTTGCACAGTGGTTTGAATTGACAAAAACGTGAACTTAATTCTCTAGCTGTTAAACCGTTGATCCGATATACATAGTTCCTTTGGAGAACTCATTCACAAAAATATACCGCGTGATTTCATCGCAATAAAAAATGTGCAAAGCCTACCACGATAAAAGTTCATTTCAACAACTTTTTTCCCTTAAGAGATAGAAAAACGATGTCTTCTATAAAGTTTTAGAACTTCTAACAAGAAAAAACATTGCCGAAGAAGCTATAGGTCTAACGCAAAAAGTTTCGGATATATGAAGCATTTTCGTTTGAAACCAATTAAAATCAATTTTTTGTACATAACTTTTTTCGCAATTATTTTCAGTGTCTACTATGTTTGAGACAATTACTAAAAACGTAAAATTACACCATTTTGTTGAAGACTGTGCACGGATTGGCCTTTTCTTTGAAAAGTTATTTAACATTTAAACTTTTATATACACTAACTTTAACTACTAATAGGAAGCAGAGTCGCAGACCAAAAGGCACATACATATACTTTTTGGAAAGCTTAAATCAAGTAATATAAAGTTACGAAGTGTGTAGGGTGGCCTTTTTAAATTGTGTGAATGAGACAACAAAATATAAAGAGTTTTTCTACCATTTTCTTAGGAAAAACGTACATTAATAAAATTGTTTATCGTCATATCACGCATTTTTTGTGATATCAACCGATAAGTTACGTTTAAGTAACAATTTTTGCAAGAATTGCAGTCGAGGTATAAAAATAGAGCCTTGGTTTTAACACCAGACGAAAGAGAAGACTTTTCAGTATAGCTTACTATTATGATTAGTTAGTTTATGATTAGTCTTTCGGAAATCCTCTTCAAAGTGAATGTTGATAGGTGTCTTATAAAATCTCGATATTACCGACTTCAGTAGAAAATGTAATAGAATTGCGGTAAGACAACATATTCTATTAAAAGGATAAGTAAAACTTGTCGAAATTTAATGAGCACGTTAACATGCTTCTTTAGTTTGATCAATTGCATACAAGAATGCATAATGAAATTATATTCAATCATAACACCATTGCACCAAAACTACACTAACGACCGATTCCAATTTTTGAACATTTCCCACAAAGCTCCTTTTAATAAATTAAAAATAGTCGTTTTAGTAAATGTTTTTGCTAAGAAAATGGTCGAAAAAGCTCTCAATATTTTGTTGCCTCAATCACACAATTCAAAAAGGCCACCCTACACACTTCGTAACTTTATATTACTTGATTTAAGCTTTCCAAAAAGTATATGTATGTGCCTTTTGGTCTGCGACTCTGTTTCCTATTAGTAGTTAAAGTTAGTGTATATAAAAGTTTAAATGTTAAATAACTTTTCAAAGAAAAGGCCAATCCGTGCACAGTCTTCAACAAAATGGTGTAATTTTACGTTTTTAGTAATTGTCTCAAACATAGTAGACACTGAAAATAATTGCGAAAAAAGTTATGTACAAAAAAATGAGTTTAAGTGGTTTCAAACGAAAATGTTTCATATATCCGAAACTTTTTGCGTTAGACCTATAGATTCTTCGGCAAAGTTTTTTCTCGTTAGAAGTTCTAAAACTTTATAGAATACATCGTTTTTCTATCTCTTAAGGGAAAAAAGTTGTTGAAATGAACTTTTATCGTAGTAGGCTTTGCACATTTTTTATTGCGATGAAATCACGCGGTATATTTTTGTGAATGAGTTCTCCAAAGGAACTATGTATATCGGATCAACGGTTTAACAGCTAGAGAATTAAGTTCACGTTTTTGTCGATTCAAACCACTGTGGGTTGGTGTAAAGGAAGCTCCGTTGTCCTTTAGTGTAGTTGTCTCATTGTCCAGTTCATCACATGGCTTACCGTAGTGAACAGCTTTTTGGCAATATTGACATGTGGCCATCTGATTGTCATAAGTAACAAGTGATTTGCACGGGATTCTTGAATCCTGACCGAAAGTCACATAAGAAGGTATAGGCCTCTTCAAGAGCATGCGTAGCAAACGTACGCCATTTAGAATACCGGGGAAAAAGTTCTTTCACTTCTCTTTTTCGATAGAGAGAATCTCTTCGTATTGGGACATAGTTTGCGAGTGTGTTCCACATAGTGCACATTGTTATTGTCTTTTGCGAATTGAATTGCATCCAACTCTTTATAAAACTGGATGTAAACAACAATTACATTTGTCTTATTGCATTGAAGTAAATGCACACGTTTAATGTCAAGATTCATATGCTCCTTAAGCAAACCTCCTTTAAGTTCTCGTAACGAAGGTCGAATTTTGCACTGCCTGAAGTCAACAACAGTTGTATTCTTTTGTGTCGGCGGTAGCTTTTGTTCGTGTGGTTCACTCATTTCGAGGTAGTTCTATTGTTCACTACACAATACTGTACTTGGTTTCTTCCGTCCCGAACGTAAGCGGTTTTGTTTTGTCGACTGACTTGGATGAGATGAGAAAGCGAACTAAAACTCAGTAATCAAATATATTACATTTTGCCGGTTAAATCATTTGAATAAGATTTTATGGTACTCTTATATAATAGCCTTCAAATGAGCCTAAGCTTGTCGAAATTCGACGAATCAACTTCGAGAAGTTGACCAAATTTAGAACATAGCAGTGTTTTTGATTACCTTTATTTATACTTCACTTCCCTGGAGCCGAAAATGTCAGCCTTTCGCCTTCAAAACTTGATCAACAACCCAAAAGTCGCTTTCAAACAAACCTACGATCATAAAGATCTGAACCATATCCGAGAAGATTAAGAAAAAAAAAACAGTTTGTCGGTAAGTCATAGGATCATATCTTTGAACCCGGTAATATCAGCCATTTGATTTTGAGCTTAATCGTGACGCAATACACGGAAAACTCGCAGATCACAAAATTACAATATTGCAATTGTTGTTTCACGCCCTGGTTGTTTCAACTAAAATGTTGTTGATTTAACTAACATATCTGTTGATTTTGTCAAATGCTGTCACTTGGCGGAGAACGAAGACAGAAAAACGCAAAACAAAACCTATTTTAATCCACCTAGTGATGTAATGATGCCTTTCTCATATTACTCATTACATCATAAATATAACCGTGAAATTCGCAAAAACAACTGTTTATTGAATAGAAATAGGAAAATTTGTTCGGACCTAATCTCACAAACTTTATTAATCCTGTTTACCCTATAGTTCCGGAACCGAAAGTACTATCCACAAAAATGAGGAATTCCGTATGAAACTGTAAGGCTTTTCTTTTGAACCTATAAGTTTGTGAAAATCGATTTGGCCATCTCCAAGAAAAGTAAGTGAGATTCTTTTTGCAGTTTTTAATCACTATTTCCAATTCTTCCGAAACCGGATTCAGATGAACGGAATAGCCGAAGTTGGTTCGTTTGCTACCAACAAATATGACCTACAAATTGGAACAGTTATTATTATTATGATTATTATTATTATTATTATTATTATTATTATTATTATTATTATTATTATTATTATTATTATTATTATTATTATTATTATTATTATTATTATTATTATTATTATTATTATTATTATTATTATTATTATTATTATTATTATTATTATTATTATTATTATTATTATTATTAATGAATGAAATTCATTAGCAGGCTATGAGACTATGCGACCTTTCATTTGAATCTTTGTTTGTGAAAATCGGTTTAGCCATCTTTGAGAAAAGTGAGTGCATATTTTTGTTACATACACACACATACACACACACACACACACAGACATTTGCTCAGTTCGTCGAGCTGAGTCGAATGGTATATGCCATTCGGGCATCCGGGCTTCGGTTAAAAAGTCGATTTTCACAGTGATTGCATAGCCTTTCTATATGAGAAAGGCAAAAACCTCTTCATTTCACCAAAAGCGTTGCATATTGAAAATTTTCAATGGTAAATGAACGTCATTTATGTTAGTTACGTAGTGGTCGTTTTATGTAAGTGAAAGTATGCAGAAGAATATAACAGTTAATTGTAAAACAAGTTTTCCATGTGTTAAATAGATATTCTTACAGTATAAATGTTTTAATTTCATCTGAGAGTAATGTATTTTAGGACAGTTCATGTCAATGTTATTAAACCGCTTAACCTTTGTGAGTTTAGTGATAAAGATATAAGCAGTTAATTAGGTAAAATTTCGTTGTACAAGCAGTGAACGATTAGCTGCCCCCGAAGAGGCTAACAGTAAAAAATATTTATTGCAATTTGCGTCTTAAGTTCTAATAACTGAATTGGTTGAAAAAACTGAGACATTTTTTTGCTTTCATGCATACAAGTAACTTTGCTGGGATTGTGTCTTTGCTCAATTGCACGAGTGACATCTCATTGAAACGTTTCATTGTTCGCTCAGAGTGTTTGGCATTGCTCAACTGAAACGTTTTCGTTTGTGGTGCGTGTCTTTGTTGGGTATCGTTGCTAAGCTGCCAGCACGATAAATCAAAAATGACATATTAGTTAAAACAACAGTCGATTAGTTGTACCCAATTTTAACCAATCAAAATCTAAAAAACAACTAATATTTTAGTTGTTTTGCGATCGCTGGCTTTTCCGTGTAGTAGCATTCAAATGAGGATGACGCATATAAACATGTAGCGGTCCCGTCGAGATGAGTCGAACAAAAAAGGAATAAAACTGGTTGACAACTACTTCCAGTTCTTTCTTGACCAAAAATAATTTGGTAGTAGATAAAGTCGATAACATAACTGCTGCGAGATTGACGTTGGACTGTTTTTGAGTTACAAAAATATACAGATGATATTTATAAAATGCTAACTTCTGAAATCCCGAACAAAGACCGTTTGATGATTTCCTCAGAGATTGCTGAAACGATTGAACCGATCGTGTCTGCTCACATGTACTGGTGATTGATTGGCATGATGGTGGCACGTATACACAAAAAAGTGCTTTTATCAAGCAAGCAAACAGAGCTAGAGACCGAGATCACGCCTTTCTAGAAATATAGTAAATTTTACTTGATGCCATAGCTATGACTAGGAAAGACAGTTTGATTAGAAATTCCTTGGCCCGATAAAAACTTTGTTTATTTTGCTACTACGTTTTTACCTGTTATTAATTAATAAATTAAATAAACTAGTTATGTTCAAAGATCTGAAAGATCTAACCCAACGCTTTTTTTAATTTTAAACACAAGAAGCAATCATAGAAATCTACTCACGTCAAAACCAAGCCAACAGGTCACACACAATAATCACAGCAAAACTGTCAGGATGGTCTGAAACGTTTCGTTTCTAGATGTTCTGTTCTGTTCTGTATTTAACTCTTAGTAACCATATCATGTGTATTGCTAAAGAAACAGTGTCATTCGTTTCTTAGACTTGTCATTCATAATGCAGCAGATGCCTGCTTCTGACATTTCGCTCAGAACCCAGTGAACAGAGCAGAATGTGTTACACGAGAAGCACAATATTGTGGTTGCAGTTGTGAGCCGCAAGTCTACCGGATGATGCTCGTTACCCTTCCCTAAACCACCTTGTGATGATGTCTCGTATCTGCACTATGCAATGCATTAAATGTTCGGCACACGAGACTGCCTGCTCTCGGAAGGGCGTTTATTTGCAATGATTTTTTCCCATACTGTGGACTCCTTCCTTGCGGAGGAAGACTGCGCCTGGTATAACGGATAGAAATTAATTTTCATTTGCTCCCTGTAGGGAACTGGAGGTAAAACGAACGGCTTGACGTTTTAATTTAAATTATAAAAGGAATCAAATAATCCATGAATTGATGACATTCTTGAACAAAATCCAGTGCATTCATTTTTTTCTAATAATTTTCATAATTTTTAAAAACCTAAATGAAAATGGAAGATAGTCCTGCCTTATGGGCTGATATTGATTTTTTTTTGGAAACAACTTTCCTTGTTGGGATTGATTGCCTAGTAAAATCCCAGTTGAATCACAGCGCAAAAGAGGAAAAATCTGGAAACATTTGCTTTTCCAGTGATGGATTTACGTTTAGGTCTGTGAGGCCCGGGCCTAGGATGACACGGTTTGAAGGTGGCTAACTTTTTAATATGACAACATTTTCAACCCGAGAAAATGTGTAGACAATTTATTTTGAAGATTGGTTCTGATTTTCTATAAATTTACAAATAAATACCTGTAAAATAGAATGTAATTATCAAATTTTCTAATTATGCGTAGGAGAAATATTGATACAATTAGTGTGCAATCATGATTTGAAACCTGTTTTAATCCTTCTAGTGGTGTTTTGTCGTGAATACGACTTACTTTACTATGGGGTGCCTTTTCAAAATTAGCCATATGGAAGAATGGGCAGAACTTAATCGTGAATATCTCGACTTGTATTAAAGGCAGCAACATAATTCTTTCACCATTTCATCAAAAATATGATCAGGAATTTAGGATAATATTTTGAACAGTGTGAGATAACCACAAACAACTCAAATATTAAGTTTTCTCAAATTTTGAAAACAACGCGGAAAACTCTTCACTTTTGCTTGGCTTTTTCGCGCAAGGACGACGATTTTGAGGTAGTCAGGCACATATCTTCAACTGACTGCGTATAAAAGGGGAACCGTGGTCGAAATTCGATCATTTCTTCTTGTGCGTTGGATGCAAGCAGACGTCGTGGGACCAGCAGCTTCGGAGAGTGCACCTTCTGCGTGGTGCCAAACCTCAAACGCTCAGGTCGCAACTCTCATTTGGACTTCAGTCGTCAGGTGGAGCAGTCGGCAATGAAAGCAGACTTTTTGCGTGGTATAAAGCCTCAAACGCTTAGGTCATCAATAACGAGAGCAGACTTTAGCGTGGTGCCAAACCTCAAACGCTCAGGTCGTGCTCTCATTTGGACTTCAATCGTCAGGTGGAGCAGTCGTCAATGAAAGCAGAACTTCTGTTCTTGGTTCTAAATTTAATTCTAGAACTCAGGTCTAATTCCTTATTCTAGAATTCTATTCGGTTCTTTTTAGAACCATAATAGAACTCTCAAAGAATTATGCGAAATTTTGCTTTACTGTACTCTATACGGCCCATTTTTATTATAAAAAACTATCTAGTTATTTCATTATATTTAATTGCGTTTCAGAATGTTTAATGTAACTAATCTGTAATTTAGTCTAGGCGCATCGTTTGAAATTCTAGTAGTGAAAAAGGGGAAAGTTGCACAATTCACACAATCGATCAACTACCAATTCGAATTCGGAAGTATAAAGAAAGTGTATCAGGTTTATTCGTATTCACGACATCCAGTTACGTCTCTGACATTACACACCCGTACTTTTTTTAGTGCAAGGTTTGCCGTAGTGTGTAGGTTGTTCACAAAACTGACATGTAACCAGTTGATTTTCATACGTAATCAGCGTTTTACACGGATGTATCCCGTCTTGGTCACAAATGATGTAAGATGGAATTGATTTACATAGTTGCATACGTATCACTCGAACATGTACCATTACGGATACCCGCAAAAAATTCCCTTTCGATGGAAAGAACTTCACCGTACTGCGACATACTTTCCCGAACGAACTGATCGCTGGTCTGCGGGGGAAGGTCATGCACGCGTACTTCTATGGCATTGTACGCGTGCATGATCAACACTGTGCACACCGTTATTAACCGAAGCAAATGCAATTGCATCTCTTTCACGTTTGAACATAATGTACACACAGTTAGACGCCTTGTTGAATTGAATCTGATTTACATAATTAACGTTAAGATGCATTCGTTACTTAAGCAAGATTTCAATTTCGGTTGCTGCTGGTCTAACTTTGAAGCGCTTGAAATCAATACAAATTGAAATTGGTCTTGTAGGCCAAGTTTCAGGCTTTGTTAAATCGTATTTGCTCATTTCGTACACTCTATTGTTCACTATATTGTATTGTCTTTGTTTCTGTCGTCTCGACCGTAAGAAATTTTCGATTATTATTATTATTATTATAATTATTATTATTATTATTATTATTATTTTTATTATTATTATTATTATTATTATTATTATTATTATTATTATTATTATTATTATTATTATTATTATTATTATTATTATTATTATTATTATTATTATTATTATTATTATTATTATTATTATTATTATTATTATTATTATTATTATTATTATTATTATTATTATTATTATTATTATTATTATTATTATTATTATTATTATTATTATTATTATTATTATTATTATTATTATTATTATTATTATTATTATTATTATTATTACCGCAGCACCGCCTTCACCAATATCACACACCATTAAAAGACATCCGTAACCGTTTCGATTTCTTCATAGCGATTACGAAATAGAACAAAGTACGCATCGTTCGTTGTGTGTTTTCTTCTTTTTTCGGTGTTGCACATATTGTAAATCTATATGGCGATTTGAAAACTTTGACACTCATCGCCCTGTAACTGCGGAACCGGAAGTCTGATCCGGATGAAATTTCATAGTATTTTTAAAGACAATATTAGCTTCAATTCAAATAATGATTTGTGAAAATCGGTTCAAGCTTCGCAGAGAAATCGAAGTGGAGTTTTTTTTGGAGTTTTCCTTCACCAATTTCGGTGCTTCCGGAACAGGAAAAGGGGGGACCAGTAGTGCCGAATTAATTTATCAGACAGTTTTATGGGATTTGTACCTATTTTTGACCATCATTTTGAAAAACTACTAATGAAATTGTAAATTTTCCACTTATTACGCTTTAGATCTGAAACCGAAAGTCGGATCCGGGAAAAAATGTTCTAGGAATTTTTAGGAAACTATGAGACCTTTCATTTGAATCTTAGTTTGTAAAAATCGGCTGAGCCGTTTCAGAGAAAAATGAGTGCACACTTTGTCTCTAATTTTCACATACCATATAATTCTGGAACTGGAAGTCGGATCCAAATAAAAATCAATAGTAGGCTATTGGTCTGTTAGTGCTTTTATTTAAATCTAAGTTTGTGAAAATCGGTTCAGCCATCTCTGAAAAAATGAGTGCATATTTTTTCCATTTTTGGTACCTATCATCTCCGAAACTATATCTCCGAAACCGGAAGTCGGATCGGGATGAAATTCAACACCAGGCTGTGAGACCATGAGACCTTTCATTTGAATCTTAGTTTGTGAAAATCGGTTCAGCCGTCTTCGAGAAAAGTGAGTGCATATTTTTGTTACAAACATACACACACATACACACACATGCACACACACATACACACACACACGCGCGCTCAGTTCATCGAGCTGAGTCGAATGGTATATGACATTCGGCCCTCGATTAAAAAGTCGTTTTTCACAATGATTGCATTCTAGGCTTTCTAGGCAGAAAGGCAAAAAAACAATCGAATTAATTAGCTTTTTCTGAGAAATTTGGAAGCCTGTAAGAGAATTTCAAAAATTCAGGTTAACGTGTCACGGGCGAATGAAAAACACACTTTTATCTACGATTTATTAATTTTAGTTGGTTTGACAACTCCTGTCTCTGAGCGTATCTGTTTCAAATAAATCATCTTTTCTGTTAGTTTTTCATTCATTTGGCTTCTCCAATATATGTTTCCGCTCAGTCATTGCAAAAACTGGACTGGATCAATTGACACGACGTAAAAGTGCTCATTGTAAGCTTCACTAAAAATTTAATTTTTTTGATAATTTAACTAGTAATAATATTAATAAATTGAAAATTCATGTAAATAAATAAATTACTAAGTGTCCAGATGGTTTGGAGGAGACTGTAGAGAATGAATGAATTCTTTTTCGTCCTTTTACTCAAAGATTCCTTAATACGAAAAATGAGCATTCCGCGCAAGGAATATGTAGTTATTTCGTACTTTCGGAATCTTCGATATGTTTATCGGAATGTAGACATTGCTCTACGTATTTTGTAAGTATTCTGGAACAAATGTATTTATGCGCAAGTATTGGCCAAGACAGTCTTAGTGCTTTCGCATAACGAAAGCTCAACTAGTTCAAGAAATTGTTTATGACGAAATCCAGATATAAGAAATTTACAAATTAAGCAATACAGTTCTCTTAAACTGTTTATTATTTAATTTGTAAAATTTCTTAATTTATTTAAATATTCATTCCTATTGTTCAAAAACTATGTGCAATAAAATCAAATTATGTTTATATGATGATAATAAATTCAAAGGAGGGGAACGGGTATAGCGTGATGGGTAAGTCGATGCCTTTCATGCAGCCCGCCTGGGTTCGATTCCCAACCCCGCACATAGGGTCAGACAATTTTTCTGGCCCGAAGAGGCGAATGACTTTAAGGTTAAAACCTCTATAATCGAAACAAAAAAAAATTCAAAGGAATAAAATTTCGTATACTGAAAAGAGCGGTTTATCAGACAGGGCCTTTAGCGGCAGCAAGCCTAAATCTGCACAGTGCATTTCCCGATGTTCCCGATGTAGTTTTCATTATTCAAATATTATTCATTTCTCTAGTGGTTCAATATTAGGATTAAAATTTTAGTTTGTACTTTTCAATACAAGAGTCAAATGCAAATTCAATGAAATATCTCTTGATTCGGATATTCACTGATATTAAGAAAAAATTCGAACATGGCACAGAAGGTTTTTGTAAAAGGTTACAAAACTCTGCGCTCATTTGATTTATTTTATATTGAAAACTATTTTTGATTCATGAGACGACAGTAGCGTTTGCAATTCAAAAAATGGACCAACATTGCCGATTTTTCATAGGTTTACCTTCACCCGCACTGACGGAACTACCCATGCAGCATCAGTCATAGTAACCCGTGAGTCAGCAGACAAAAATTTAACAGCCCTATCAAAGAACGCCACCCCTATCAAAGAACGCCACCCCTACCGCGTCGTAAACGAAAATCGTGCGGCACTTTGTGAACGCTGGATACGCTCGCTCCAGCATCTACAACACTTTGGCACTATCAGATAACAATCAGAGTATCGAAAGAAAGCCCGGTTCCGAACGGCCGAAGACCATGAGCGACAAGAAGCTCCAAAGGAAGCAGAAGAGGAAGACCAAGGGAAAACAGCTACATCAATGCGTGTGCTTGGACGGAAGGTCGGTGCAACCGGCAAATCAGTGAAAATGTACTTGACGAACGAGAACATTCATGTCAGGAAGCGGAAGTCGCGTCCATTGGTTTTGGAGCTGGAGGCAATGAAGCAGCATTTTGTTCCAAAAACTGAGAAAAAAATGATAAATAAAACGAGGAAAGAACTAAAAACCATGCATGTTATCCACCATGGCGAATGTTGCGGTGAACTGCCGGAAGGTCGTGCACAACGGCGTAGAATTTGTTCGCACGTAAATTTGAATGCTATATATATATATATATATATATATATATATATATATATATATATATATATATATATATATATATATATATATATATATATATATATATATATATATATATATATATATATATATATATATATATATATATATATATATATATATATATATATATATATATATATGCATATATATATATATATATATATATATATATATATATATATATATATATATATATATATATATATATATATATATATATATATATATATATATATATATATATATATATATATATATATATATATGTGTATGACCAAAATAGTCAATGTTATCATTTAGGGGTTGGCCAAATTTTGTGCTAGGGCACATAACCGTTTTCATTATTTTTACGTTTCGTCTTTGACTCATCAGTGCAGAGCAGTTCAAATTGAACTGCTTAGTGCTAAACTCGGCAGTTCAATTTGAACCGCTAAGCAGACGTAAAGTTTCTGCTACTTGTAGAACACTTTTTGTTTTGCAACGAAGTGCAATGTCTTTTCTGACGTGTTAATGTTATGTTTTCAGGAATGAGTCAATGTTATGTTTTCAGGAATGCTTTTCATAACATTCCAGTCCGATTTTTAATTCCGAAGTTGCGGATTGTTGAGTGGGGTCGGTTAAAATATTTTCATTTTGATCACTACTTGCTTAGCTGCTTGTTTTCCTTAAAAGTTCACGAGATAAATTACGACGATTCTTATACTTGTGAAAATTTCTTTATACTACCTACGAGGTACTGTCCTCAGATCTGTTCTGCAGACTGCGTTTATTGGCAGAAATATTTGTCTGCAAACGTCAATGCGGGATTTCTAAAGAAGGGTCTATGGCGGACCAGATGTGCACCTAGTCTAACAATAATGAATCGAGCTAGATGAAGACGGCTCATATGTAAAATAGAGACCTGCATGACTCAAGAAATAAGGAGCAAGACGAAGTGATACCCTCTGTTGGCCTGTATGGCCATACGGCATGATCGTTGAAGGGAGAAGATACTCGAATACTCGTCGTGTTTCCGAAATTTTTTTTTGGAATTTTATACCTAGCGACATTAATAACATATTGTACGGACTTCCAGATGCGTTAATTATTTTTTTGCGTTTTCTATCCCTAGTACAGATACGTGAGCTGTGTTTATGTGATCATCATATTATTCCAATAGAAACAATAACATGAACGCAATGCATGCCAACGTAAGCTTCATCATCGTAGAACATATCTCAACGTATCCAATTTTCATCGATCTGTCAATGCATATAGATGGCTTAATGCTAGACTATACAGATCTTATGTGCTCCGTTTGGAAGTTTTTGGCGATACCTATAAAGGTTTTTCTTGATAATACTGTTGCCGCGTCAGCTTCTGAATCTGATGCGTTTTGTCGAATAGCTCTACATCTGTGAGAGAGGTAGAAATTGCTACGGCCTGTGTTCCTGCTGACATGGTCAATTTGAAAGATCCGTTACAACAAATTTCTCAATGTTCACATCTAAATGTATCGCTCGCATGGAAAATAAGGCACACATGGATGTCATCTACACGGATTTGAAGGTTGCATTTGAACAAATTTATCACAAAATACTAGTAGTAAATTATAGTAAATTATCTCGTCTTGGCTTCTCTACACAGTTTATGTCTTGGTTTAGCACATACCTTTCTAGTAGAGTCCTACGAGTGAAACTGGATAGTAACACATTATCGCAATTCACGAACAATGC
Organism: Malaya genurostris; assembly: GCF_030247185.1. NCBI lineage: Eukaryota > Metazoa > Arthropoda > Insecta > Diptera > Culicidae > Malaya > Malaya genurostris. The sequence goes on along the minus strand of NC_080571.1, from coordinate 123,811,667 downwards.
AGTAGTTCCACAAGGTAGTAATTTGAGAGCCTTGCTGTTTACTTTATTTTTCAACGATGCTTCATTTGCTCTTGGAGATGGTTTGAAACTAATTTATGCGGACGATTTGAAATTGTATTTAGTTGTTCGAACTGTGGATGATTGTCGTCGACTACAACATCAACTTCAGCTTTTCGTTGACTGGTGTTGTAAAAATAAACTAATCATTAATGTTTCAAAATGTCTGGTAATTACGTTTCATCGAACAATGAGACCTGCAACATTCGACTACAATATTGATGGCTCAGTCCTGACTAGGGTTAATTAGGTGAGCGACACAGCTGGATGAAAAATTATCGTTTGATTTGCATTGATCACTTATAATCATTAAGGCATTACGTCATTTTGAAAATTTCTAAGGATTTTAAGGATCCTCATTGTCTGAAGGCGTTGTACTGTTCACTTGTCCGGCCAATTCTTAAAAATGCATCAGTGGTTTGGTTGTCTTATCAAGTTTCGTGGAATTTTCGAATTAAAAGAGTTCAAAAACGCTTTGTTCGTTTGGCGCTGCGACACTTACCATGGCGAGACCCTGCAAATCTACCACCATACACGGAAAGATGTCAACTTTTAGGGATGTGCAGTCTTATACTCAATCTTTTTAAATAATCACAATTCGAAAAAATCTTGCGATTCTTCGTCTTATAACATGCACATAAATGGAGCGTCATCGATAGCAACAGCGTGACTTGAATCGAGAAACATTAGATCACAAAGCACTCTGTTAATCGCCTGAGGCACAGAGACACATATCCACTGAAGAAATAATTGATACATGTAAATCCATACAGCGGCACTTGGTAGCCGGATGCAAATTACATTCGAAGCCAGTAAAATTCTTTACGACTGGGATATTGCATCACTTGACAAGGCTAGTAGTTATAAATTGTATCGTTTGTAGAATTACATTACCTGTAAAATTCATTTTTTTTCTGTGATTCCTTGTTGAAAACTAAGGTATGTACACAGATAAAAATATTTTGTGAATTTACATTTATTTTCATGCACATATTTGGAGCAGGCAATTGAATGGAAATTTGCATTACAAAACGAAGCGGTTTGTAAATATACAGTCTTGTTCAATGAAAAACTAAATGAATTTTAATATAATTCTGCATCAATCATGGTTTTAAATCAGATTCTCGTTTCAACTGATGTCTTTTTCATAGTACTATCGGTTTACATGTCGTGTAAGTTTCATCTTTTGTTTATGCGTAACACTTCAAAACCAAAAGGGCTTACATAACTCCCTGTTTATGAGGGTTCAACCCTCAACTTACAATGAAGATAAGCTAACTCCACGACAGATTTTCGTATCTTTCAATTCCAAACTGCTGTTCAGGAGGAGGGAGGCTGATTTTTTTTAACTTTTAAGTACCCTCAAAAGTAAAAAAAAAATCAGGGCCCTTCAACAATACCTCTCATCGGCATCACCATTGGCCGCTTGGTTTTCATTTTGCACGTAATCCAAAGTGGCGCGTGGGGTAAATCTCACATTCATAAAAAATGTACACAAAAAAATTGAATTTTTCACATGATTTAATCCCCCATAAGATGTAATTCATAAAGACATAATTTGTCAAGTGACGGAAAATTTCATTTACAATGACTTAATGTTAGATTAGCATGAATTTTACTGGTTTCGACTGTAACTTTCACTCTGCTAGAAGATGCGACTGTATGCATCTAAATGCACCTATTGCCAGTCAAAGCAGATGTGTGCCTCTGTGGTTCCTTCGATTAACAGTTGTACTTTGTGATCCAATTATTCTAGGTTCAATTCGCGGCTGTCGCTAGCAGTATTATATTTTTTATTTCAATGAATTACAAGGGTTTTTTTTATTAAAAATCTTCGCTTTTATGTTGCTCTTTTGAAAAATAGCATGTTTTACAATTTCGAAACTCCAAAACAAGGTTTGGCACCCTGGAGAGCAGAGGACGCCTTCCTGTTTATACAATTTTTGATAGTTGAATGGCCACACCTACTCTGCACGCAATTTTGCGAATTCTCGGGGATATGTCCCATAGATCCCATCTATATCCGCAATTAAAACTTGTTGTTAAAATTGTCATGTTTCGCAATTGCTGTAGAATGGTTATTTTTGTTGGATATGCTGGACAATTGATTCCACACGTTTTTTTACAAATGTGAAAATCATTCATATTATGACATGTGAAAATCTGGAAGGATTAGGGGTGTGTGTGACGATTAGTGCGTACCTATGCTTTTTAAGTATTACGAATTAAATATGGTCTCCAGTCTTTGTAGAAAGTAAAACAACCTCAAAATCGACATAACTCCATTTATATTTATAAAAAATTGAACAATCATATGTTACAATTTGGATTTTGATAACATTCAGATTAGCGTTTAAGCTCTCATACACCACTATTTTGAGATTTTTTGTGCTAGAAACAAAACATTAGCTCATGACCAAAAAATATGAGCACCGGGCCAAAATATATTAGAGTTACCAAAATACCGTTATCAGTTTTATGCACATTAGTATTGCTGTATCATACTTCAGCAGTTTTGGATACAGTATCGATGAAATATTAAACCTATTTTAACTATGGAATGCATAATGAACCAAAATTTCTGAAGACGCTCTTGGTATTAACACTTCGCTACCATTACTTCGAGATATTATTGAATTGGCTAATTTTCACCAGCAATGAGTAATTATTTATCAAAGAAATGATTTGAATGTTTCTTTTCCCCTAGAAGTATATAGATACTATAAAAATCATACGAATACCAAACGAATCATCCCGAAAATTGGAAGTAAGGTGAAATCGGGGTATATTTTGATAAACAAAATTGTCTTTGAAGGAGTAAGCGATACATCAAAGCGAAAGCATCGCTCTGATTTATCAATCGATGCAATAGCGAAGCTGTTGAAAGCACGCGAATCTATAAATAAAAGCGAAATTATAGCTAACGTTTCAGTCCTACGCGTAGCATGCTAGAGGTAGGTTGTTGCTAGTCAGCAAGACAAAAAGAGCCATAAAACGATTTGAAGCTTTAATTTGCATGCTCTGATCTTGTGTCATGCAAGCTCGGATGAAATTCCATGTTATGTCGTTTCGCCTGAGAAATTGACAACTACCCCAGGGTAAATTATGAAAGCTTAAGATTAATTTCCAATTTATATGAAATGAAATCGATTGATAATGAGAAAAATTTAATCGCTTCAACCTAAATCTCAAAATAGTAGAGAAACTTAACGCTATAAAAATAACTGTTAGCATACAAAACTTGAACACAACACTAGATTAAGGGGGGTTGCATGATAAAAAGCGTCATTCGAACAACATTTTGTAATTTTTTTGTTGAAAAATATTGAGAAACAATTCGGTGAAGAGGTATTTTTGAGAACTCTTCTTATAAATCACGATTTGCGGTGTCCACTATATCACAGCGCAGACTAATCAGAAGAGAATAAATAAACGCAGCATAGTTAGAGAAGAAGTTTTTCGAGACCACAACGTTTCTGTTTGACTTTTTAATTTTTTTTTTAATTTTTGGTGGTTGTTCAAAGTGAAAACTACGATTTTTCACGAAAAAGCTCGCCATTTTGTAGCTGTTAAACCTCCCCAAAGTAATAAACAACGAAAAGGAAAACGTTGAGGTCTGGTTTTTATATGTAGAAAGTGTGTGCAAAATTTCAAAAAAAAAATGGTAGAGTAGTTTTTTAATGACGATGGACACGGACTTTCAAAACCTGCTTTCGAGGAAAACGCGTTTTAAGGTTTCTTGTCTATAAAATCAATAGAAACAATTAAATACTCCAGGGAGCCCGTACACAGTTCGAAAAAATCTTGCGATTTTACATCTTATAAGATGCACATCAATGGAGCGTCGTATTTCACACAAATTTATAGTCAAAAACACGAAAAATTGTGTGATTTGAAAATTACATGGCTTGAATTCGAATGAAATAATAAACAAAAGATCGATAGCAGCAGCACAACTTGAACCGAGAAACATTAGAACACAAGCACATCGGTTACTCGACTAAACCACAACAGTGCTCATGTGTGTTGATTGAATAATTGATACATATAAATCCATACAGCAGCACTTGGTAACCGAGTGCAAATTACACTCGAAGCGTGTAAAATTCTGTGCGAGTGGGATTTGGCGCATTTGAAAAATTAAGTAGTTGTGAATTGTATTGTTTGTAGCATTCTGTTACCTGTAAAATTCATAATTTTTTCTGTATAGTTTCTAACATTTTCAAGAAATCATATTTTTACCTTTTTTTATATATATAAAAAATAGGTATAGAATTCGCTCAAACTTTCGAAAAATTTTCCGAGGCCCGGAGGGCCGAATGTCATATACTAATCGATTCAGCTCAACGAACTGAGCAAATGTCTGTGTGTGTATGTGTGTGTGTTTGTATGTGTGTTGTCAACTAAGAGGTCGAGATTTCAGAGATGGCTGGACCGATTTTGATCAAACTAGTCGCAAATGAAAGGTCTCCCCGTCACCCAAAACGCTATTGAATGGTTTTGAGATCGGATGTTTACTTTTTGAGTTATACGAAGTTTTATGTCAAAATTTTCGTTTTTTTGACAGTATCTGTCACATTTGAGCTTGAAAACAGAATATGTTTCCAGACTTAGATTTCGCTCGGTAATACCTATCCAACAAGCCATAGATTGTTGAAATCCGTCCATTTTTAACGGAGATATCGATATTTTTGTGTAAGCCTTATTCCAGTAGAAGGAATTTTGAGCGCTGTATGAAAAAGCAATGCTTGGAAGCAACATGAAACACGATTTTTTATACTGTTACATATAATTGTTTCTAATTACCAAAAAGACTGTGTACAGCATCCTTTTTATGACAATTTGCCTCGGACCAATTTTAGCACGGTTCATTTTTGGCAACATAATCTTTCGAATATGGCATATGTAAACCAGATGATACCAGCATTATCGAGTTGGAAGTAATTCCATAATTATATTGATTTAAACTATTTACAGCAATAAATGCTGGAAGAACATGACTTCCATATACCATACGACTCAGTTCGTCGAGGTCAGCAAAAGCGTGTGTGACAAATAATTTCACTCAATTTTCTCGGAGATGGTTAAACCGTTTTCTACAAACTCAGATTCATATGAAAAGTCGTATACTCCCAAACAAGGTTCCTGAATTACGTTTGGATCCGACTTCTGATTGCGGAACCACAGGATGATATGTGGAACGAAATTAAAATAATGCAATTAATTTTTCTCGTAGATGGCTGAACCGATCTAAGATTCAAATGAAATCTAAGAATCATCTATGATTCAAATGAGAGGTCTTAAAATCCTATAAAACCTCTTACTTTTTAGTCAGATCCGACTTCTGGTTTAGAAAATGCAGGGTGATTAGTATAAAAATGTCCATTTCACATAAATTAATCAGGTTTATCGGGTTTGCAGATTTGGATAGTCGATTACCAAATAAATTTATTTCAGTTTGAGCGGTATTCGTTTTTGGATTCGGAATGTACCCCCAAATTTTAATTCGCACTGCAATTTCTCTAAGATGTCTACATACTGCTCAGGTGAATTTAACTGATTTCGGCTACACCGATTTTAGAATTCCGGTTCCAGTATCGAATCGATTCTCAAAGCTCAATCATTTTCTCAAAAAAGACCAAATCGAACTTCAAAAACAAATATTACAGGACTTAAGGTCCCATACAAAATTGGTGAATTTTATCCGATTCTGGAATTACAGATGATGAGTTTATAAATTTCATGTAAATTGATTGGCGTAATAATTTATGGCCATTCGAATCATTTTGGGCTATGCTAATTCCTGAATACCGGCTCTGGAAGTACCATAAATAATGACGAAAAACTCTAAAGTGGAACTTACTTCGACATCTCATGGAATGTTCAATCGATTGTCGCACGCTAAGATTGAAATTCGATATGTTTTGCAGTTTCGGCATTACAGGGTAATGAGTGATTAAAATCTCAATTTGCCGTTTAAAACGACGATAATTAAAATAATGTCATGAGAACTAAAACACCTAAGAATATCCATGCAAAAACACATGCGTATTGATAAAAAAAAGGTATCATCTCACTGCTAGGTGGATTAATCACGTTTTTCTTTTATAATTTATTATAATGAAACATTTCAAGAATGTTTTGTTAAATTTTTAAGTCAATCGAAGTATAAACCTTGGGCCTGTGCTCTGAGCTCTTGCTACTTCGTCGAAAGAGATAGCCATAGATAAAGGCCCATAACTTCCAGAGTTTCGTTACAATAGGCTTGAAAATTTCACAAAAAATTCTAGAAATGTTTTACTATAAGAAAATATAAAGAAAATAATATATGATTTTTCAAAACTGGTAAACCCTTCCCACCCCTTAAATATCGAAATCCGTATCGCAAGTATGTACAAATAAAAAATTGCATACATTTGCGATATTGGTGTAATTTCGTCGGCTATAGAACAAATACAAATCAACACAAATAATGATCGGTGTTAGTTCCTAATCAAGATCAATCTAAGCAAACTCTCGTGCAATTGCGGATTCAAAAGTGTGACGATTGATTGAACTGTTTGATTGTAGATCATTAGAATTTTTTTTACCTTTTTCCACATCAATGACTCGAACCACCAGTGTGGGTGAATTTCTTAGTTTACGGCTATTAAAAATCAAACCATTGTATTATTAAGAATAGCTTCCATTCACAACAAAGGCAAAGTGATTATTATATTTGTATTCCCCATCCTATATCTTCACAGACAGTATATAAACTAACAAAAGGTCGTACAAATGTTGGTTTTGAAAAACGTCACGTAGATATTTTTTCTTCAATCCAGTGTTGACCATGTTGGTTAGAGCTACTAGCAACAATAAACACTGGCTAAGGTGACGACAATTCGTTCTGGTAAAATGATACATGGCTCGAGACAGGGTCCAGACAAAAGAATCTCCAGACATACAATGAAGTGCAGGTACCTGACACGTTAAAAAAGCTTACACTAGAATTTAATTTATTTTCCTTTATCCATTTTATTTCCACCTGCGGATCTCAGATGGTTTCAGGATGTATGTGTTCAAGCGCTTGCCAACAAGTTAATTTGAAGCAACTTGAAGTTTTTACGCAATTCTTCAACAAGGCACTTTTACTCATGGAATCCAAATGCAGCATCCAACCAGGATAAATGGGGCTGATATATGTATGTAACTAGATAGGTACCTACTGCATTAATGAAGCCTTCATCGTATATTCACACAGTTTTTAACGTTTGCTTAAAAAGTGGACTTTTTTCGGATGGGGATAAAAAAGCAAAGACAGATAACTGCTTTTGATAAATTACATTTGAAAAGTAATCATTTGAGCTTACTTGCAAAAAGAACCTACACCCTTTCGAGCGGCCTTCCGGTAGTTAACCGCAACTTTCACCATAGCGGACGAAAACATGCATGTAGGCATGTTTTTGAGTTTTTTCTTCGTTTTCCCCGTTTTCGGCCAGTCCGAAATTTAAGAAGACCGGGTTTTCTTTCGATGTTTTGATTGTTGTCTAATAGTGCCATGATGTTGTAGAAGCCGGGCGTATCCGGCGTACACAAAGTGCCGCACGATGTCAGATTTCGACGCGACGGGGTGCCGTTCTTTGAACGCTCACACTGCTGAATGAAGTTGCTTTTCTGTTTTTGCCATCACGGTTCAAGTTCGACTGATAGAGCTGTCGAGCTCATAGGTTACTAAGACTTCGGTAGTTTCGTCTATGCTAATTCACCGATGGGGCGAAGATTAAATTTACAGGTGTAACCAATTAAAAAGGCCATAAATTTAGTTTGGAAAATTACTTTTACTTAATTCAAAGTACAAAATGTGTAGAAATAATACAAAATTCAGAATCAATTCACTTTTGCTCGATATGACCACCTTTTGCCTTGACTATGGCCTTGAGACGGTCAAAAAACGAATCGCAAGCTGCCGAATGTGACTTGCAGGTATTTAGGCCCACTCGCGGACAATAACTTTTTTCAGCGCCTCGAGACTGGTGTATCTTTTAGTTCGGACTTTGCTCTCCAAAATGGCCCAAAGAGAATAATCCATTGGATTCGCATCTGGTGAATTCGAGAGCCATTGTGTGGACGTGATGAGGTTCGGAACGTTGTTTTTCAGCCATTCTTGGTTCACTTGAGCTTTGTGAGACGGTGCCGAGTCCTGCTGAAACGTCCATGGTCTGCCACCGAAATGTTTGTCTGCCCACGGCTTCAAAGCAACCTCCAGAATACTTTCCCGATAATATGTCGCATTTACCTTGACGCCAGGCTCGATGAAAACGATTGGAGAGCGCCCATCTGCGGTTACAGCGGCCCAAACCATTATCTGTTGCGGTGCTGCCTCATGGTGGCCAATCGATGACTCAAATTCTTGTATGAACGGTCGGTCAAGTAAACCCTATCGTTTTGAGAGTTTACGAATTGCTCAATTGGAAAAATTTTCTCGTCAGAAAATACAATGTTCGGAAATTGACCGCTTTCGGCCAACCGAAGCAACTCCTTCGCTCTCTCAAGTCAAGATTTTTTTTTCGCGTTCACTTTTGGCAAAATGCTTTCTTGCGCTTGTAAACAATACAACTCCGAACTGTCATTTAGCAAATTTCTAGAGAGCTGATGCCCGTGCGTCAGCTGCGCGAGCGGTCTGAAGTTGGTTACACTTCGAGTGCCGGACCCTGTAGTGACATTGTTCATGTGCATGAATAACTAAATAATAACTTGTCAAAATAAATATCTGGTTTCCCACGAATGTCAAAACTCTTACCTGAGTCTCATAATATTCAACATTCAAATCGATGGACAAATGCTTCATATTTTTTTCTTGTAGACAGCAACCCGAATTCATGATTGTGCAAGATAGACCCTAATCAAATAAAATAAATCTTTATATTTATTGAAGTAAGCAAGTACCAGTGACGTGAATTTGGTTTGATTTTATAATTTTTCGTCTGCCATTTGAGAAGATCTGGTTCAATTCACAATTTTGAATTTCACTTGAATATTAGGATGGGTTTATCAATACAATCAAATGCTTTTCTTTATAATTTACATGAATAATTCTGATTTGAATTTCACTAAACTATTTGCCATCGCTTCTAGGAGTCATTGGAAAACAAGAAAATCTCATCAAAGATTATTATGCATCAAAATATATTTATGAATTTTTCTGTTCTCAAATCCTGAATCCTTCCACCTTGTAGTGTAATGAAGTTTTTCTCATATAACTCATATTCTCATATATAATACTTTGGTATTTTTCAAAAAAATTTTCATCGAACTGGGAACCAGGATACCCAAAGTTGGTCTGTTAGGTCGTCTACTGATATGTAGTGACTACCGATTGGAGTAGTTTGGAGATCAGATTAGACAAGTTTTTAAGTCTTTCGCCGCTGCAAGTAACGGTATCAAATTTTTGACACTCTTTGCCCCATAATTCCGGAACCGGAAGTAGGATCCGGATTAAATTCAGGAATTTCGTATGGAACCACAAGACTTTTCATTTTAACCTAAGTTTGCCAAAACTGGTTGGCAATCTTTGAGAAAACCTAGCGAGAACTGAATTGAAAGGTGTATGACATTTTTACTAGTCATTTTTTTTTCAAGTAATTGCATAACCTTTCTACCCGATGTCACCAGTGCTGTAAAACTTCATTCAATTTAAAATGTGGCATACATTGACATACATACACAACCATCGCTGACGTATAGAACGGGTAGCCTTCAGTTCTTGATTAGTTTCTCTTCTAATCGAAGCTCAGTTTGATCACCATCTTCAATTGATATCTTGAAAAAAAAATACTGACGAAAAAGTGACTGAGTAGACGAAAAAGTGACAAAATCAGAATCGACCTTCTCCGATTTGGATGAAACTTTGCACATGGCTTCAGTATGGCAAACCATAAGTTTTGATCCGATTGAGATCAAAAGAGAGGTCAATCCGGCTCACGACTGATTTTTAAAAAGGGCGTATGTATTTTGCATTTCGCAAAAATTGCCTTTTTCAAATCGTTGTAACTCGGAAACCGTTAATTGTACAAAAATGGCGTTCAGGAAGAAGTTGTAGGGAACTTTAAAAAGATATACACTGAAAAAAAATTTTGATTTTTTTTCTCAATAATTACAAAATAATCCGAAAATGTTAATTAAAGAAAGCTTGGTTTTAATTGTATATTTGATAATTTTTATTTTAAAGCTGTTATTAAAACCTACAGATTGATGGATTTACGGGACTCGTTGTAATTCGGAAACCGTTCATCGTACAAAAATGGCGTCCAGGAAGAAGTTGTAGGGAATCAATAAAGCACTCTAAAAAAATATACACTGAAAAAAAATTGACTTTTTTTCTCAATAATTCCAAAATTAATCAAAAAGATTAAATTAAAACAAATCAGGGTTTCGATTTTTTTTATAATTTTCATTTTAAAGCTCTTATTAAAACTTACAGATTGATGGCTATCCCATCCGTGCCTTTTGAAAAAACAAGAATTTACAGATATATTCGAAATTTCAAGTTCTCGTTGAAAGATAATCATTTAAACAGTAGAATAATATTCTACAGGTTAAAGGCAATAGATTTGTTCATGGTACCTTTTCTTCTAAAAGTGGCTGTTCTTGAGATACTTGGATATTTAATTATCCTGTAACTTCTTCTTTCTTATTTAACTTTTTCGGATTATTTTGTAATGATTGAGAAAAAAAATTTTTTCAGTGTATATTTTTTTAGAGTGCTCAATAGATTCTCTACAACTTCTTCCTGAACGCCATTTTTGTACAATTAACGGTTTCCGAATTACAACGATTTGAAAAAGGCAATTTTTTTGAAATGCAAAAATACATACGCCCTTTTTAAAAATCAGTCGTGAGTAACCTCTCCGTCGGTTCAAAACTTATGGTTTGCCATACTGAAGTCATGTGCAATGTTTCAACTAAATCGGAGAAGGTCGAGTCTGATGATCTGCTAAGCATTTCTGGAATTGCTCTATAATTAAATGAAAGAGCGGCCTTCAAATGAGGTTTGGTTGAAGATCACTTCTCAATACATTTCAGACAGTCCAAAATTATCGAATTAAACTTGCTGGTCATAATCGTAGACTCAAATTCGAACCGCCACCCTCTATTTATAATTCTGACCGGAAAGTTTGCGTTATCGAGTTGATTTATTTATTTATTTATTTATTTATTTATTTATTTATTTATTTATTTATTTATTTATTTATTTATTCATTTATTTATTTATTTATATATTTATTTATTTATTTATTTATTTTTTTATTTATATATTTATTTATTGATTTATTTATTCATTTATTTATTTATTTATTGATTTATTTATTTATTTATTATTAGCTCCATCTGACTGTAGACACATGAAATAAAAACCTAAAACTATACAATAAAACAGTTAACTAAATACGTTATTGGATTCGTGAAATAAACCTGGATGAGAACTATCAACTCTCTCCAATCTCATGAAACTCCTCGACGGTCGTGAAGGTTCGAATCATTGCAGTTATTGGTTCTCAATACCCAAAAGTAGTGCGATGAAAACGTGGCTCAATTAAAGTACTACTACGAAGAACTCTCCGATTAACTAGAAAATTCAACATGGAGATGAGCTCAAAGCTATCGACTTCACCATTCAATAAGTAAGCCACAGGCAGGGGCGGCAAGCTCGATGAAATATTGGTGGGGCACAAAAAATTATTACTACAGGTCGTTAAACTGTTCAATATATAAAGCATTTTTATAAAGGAATCGGAAAGGTTAGAGCAAATAAAAAGCAACCAAGTAAAAATCACAAACATTTTCCCTACTATTCCCAACCAATATTCGAAAGTGGTACAGTATAGCACATTTCACATTATATTAAATTAATTTAAAATTTTTAGTAACTTAGTTAAGAAATGTGAAGGATTTCGAAGACGAACTACGGGGATAACAGAAAAAAGTTTTATATCATAAGATATTCCTAGCAAATTTTCTAATAATTATTCCAGTTGCCAAAATATTGGGGAGGCATGCACCCCCCCCCCCCCCAATGAATCTTTTGGGGGGGGGGGTCAAAAAGTGCTTTGCATCCCCATAGTTGCCGCGCCTGGCCACAGGGTATGGTAGAGTTGTGAAATAATTTCAAAAGATACGTTTTTGCCTTTCTCATATAGAAAGGTTATGCAATCACTTGGAAAACCGACTAGTGAAAATTGGCCCGGAGGGCCAAGTGTCATATACCATTCGACTCAGTTCATCGAGCTGAACAATCTCTGTGTGTGTGTATGTGTGTATGTATATGTGTGTGTGTGTATGTGTCAAATAATCTCACTAGGTTTTCTCGGAGATGGCTGAACCGATTTAGACAAAATTAGATTCAAATGAAAGGTCTCGTGGTCCCATACGGAATTCCTGAATTTCATCCGGATCCAACTTCCGGTTCCGGAGTTATAGGGTAAAGTGTGTCAAATATTGTACACCGTCACTTAAACCGGCGAAACAAAAAACGTAAAAAATTTCCTAAACTGGTCTCAAAACTACACAAATCGATAGTCATTATCAGTAGGCAACTAAACAACCCGATTCCGGCTATCTTGGTTCCCGGTATCCGGTTCCGGAAGTACCGGAAATAGTGGTCATATATACAAAAATGGATCTCACTCACTTTTCTCAGCGATGGTTTGACCGATTTCCACAAACTTAGATTCAAATGAAAGGTCTCGTGGTCCCATACGGAATTCCTGACATTCATCCGGATCCGACTTCCGATTCCGGAGTTATAGGGTAAAGTGTGTTCAATATTGTACACCGTCACTTAAACCGGCGAAACAAAAAACGTAAAAAATTTCCTAAACTGGTCTCAAAACTACACAAATCGATATTCATTATCGGTAGGCAACTAAACAAACAGAATTCCGGCTATCCTGGTTCCCGGTATCCGGTTCCGGAAGTACCGGAAATAGTGGTCATATATACCAAAATGGATCTCACTCACTTTTCTCAGCGATGGTTTGACCAATTTCCATAAACTTAGATTCAAATGAAAGGTCTTGTGGTCCCATACGGAGTTCCTGAATTTCATTCGGATCCGACTTCCGATTCCGGAGTTATAGGGTAAAGTGTGTTCAATATTGTACACCGTCACTTAAACCGGCGAAACAAGAAACGTAAAAAATTTCCTAAACTGGTCTCAAAACTACACAAATCGATAGTCATTATCAGTAGGCAACTAAACAAATTGATGATTCCGGCTATCCTGGTTCCCGGTATCCGGTTCCGAAAGTACCGGAAATAGTGGTCATATATACCAAAATGGATCTCACTCACTTTTCTCAGCGATGGTTTGACCGATATCCACAAACTTAGATTCAAATGAAAGCTCTTTTGGTCCCATACGGAATTCCTGAATTTCATCCGGATCCGACTTCCGGTTCCGCAGTTATACGGTACAGTGTGTTCAATATTGTACACCGTCACTTAAAATATTTTCGGATGCAACAAACATTTAAATCGTAATTTAGACTGCGTACTAGTAGAGTTTGTGTGTCATGTTAGTTGGTAACCGTACGATCCGACTTTGATTATACCGGTTCTCGGGTTCCGGTGCCGGAAGTGCATATAGTAGTGAACCCACTTCGTTTTCTTAGAGATGACTTACGCAATCAAAGCACTGTTTTATTCTGTATTTTATGCACAAACAATCTCTTGGTTTCTTTCAAAAATCGAAGAGTAAAATTTTGAATAGAATACCACAATATTATATGTACATGAGAAAGGCATAATTACACCACTAGGTGGATTAAAACAGGTTTTTATAGAATCAAACCTCGTATATGAGAAAGGCAAATTGTCTTTTCCTTTAAATATATTATAACAAATTGATTCCCAACATAATATTTCACAGCTACCTATGCTTAGCCACAAAACCTGAACGAACATGTCGATTTAATGGTTTCTGTAAGTGCACTGCTGCGTAGATGGAGCAATGCTTTTCATTTTATCCGCAATAAAAGTGTACTGCACCGTCTGCCAAAATGCATTAGCCTTCAGTCGTGAACGGATGGGCGGTCAAGCTGAGAAGCATCATCAAACTAAACAAAAATTGATTAAATGTGGTATTTGTTGCGAGTAGAAGACGGATTAGGGTTTCCCCTAGCCGATGAAAATGACCTTTCCGTTTTTCCCAACTGTTATCTGACAATTTCTCTGGAACGGAACGTATTCGACAGACGACAACATCTATAAACATGCTTATGAGGTCATAAAAATATGGCAGTAAAATCCTTGAATCCGATATTAATGTTTCGAGAGCTTTGATGTAGCAACCTTTAGAAGGAAAGCTTTCTTTCGTAGCGAAGTAAAAGTCAAAAAGGCTCGCTGACGGTGGCAACCGGAATCGTTGGCAGACCGTACAGGCTGGAGTGGACAGTTGTAAAATACAACGTGGCAGCCTCGCATCGTCTTGTGTTGCGCATAAGCTGCCAACAGGAAAGTCGTGACACTTACCAAGCACAGCATAACGGAAATATATCTACTTCAGGCGACGCAAAAAAGAGATATCGTTACTATTCATTCTGTTCCTTGAGAGCTCTCACGCCTATCGGGCTGTAAAACTGTAGAAAGAGTGTGCTTTATGCTGAATAGAGTATTTATCCTCGGTTCCGGAACGATTTAGGAAAATGCAATATATTTCAATGACGAAAGTCATACAGTTTGTATCTGATGACAGCTTCCATTTGTAGGGCTAAGTTTTCAATTTCAGCAATCAAATATGCAAGCATAGCACGAACTATTTGGAAGCATTTAGAAGCTTTGTTTGTTGATTGTTGCCTTTCTCTATTGAAAGGATATAGAATGTCTGTATAGATCGACTTTTGATCGGTGATCCGAAAACCCTAAATTTTGCACACCATTTGATTCAGTTCGACGAGATCGGAAAGAAGTTGTATGTGTTTACGTATTTTTGAATGACTCATTTTTACAGTTGAACGAACACATATTCAATGCATTCTGACATATTTTTAAGGGTTGAAACAAAAAATTTGCGAGCATGCTTAAAAAGTGGAGTGTGTTTGGCACATATTCAAGTCGTTCTTGTACAATTCAGTCCTTTAACGTTTTGTGTTCTTACATACACACAGACATTGCTCAGCTCGACGAATTCTGTCGAATGGTATAGGGCACTTAACCCCTCCGGGCCAATTTTCACTAGACCAGTGATTGTAATTTCTTATCATTTCATATACAGATTTTCAATACAGAATTTCGAGCCCCCGATACAGATTTAGAGATTACTCTCCTGAAAAATATACAAGGCACCATGCTCACATTTTATTTATGATTGTTATGTTTAATGTTCATTTCAACTTATGATTTAGCCAAATTATTAGTTGCCGTGGCTCGAGATAACAAAATTAAGGTAATTATTCACAAGCTGTCGAATAATGGTGTAGCTCAACAACTGATAATGGTACTATTAGGAGTGCATTGTTGTTTTGTTCTTCATTATGATTTTTTCAGCTCAGAAGATTTGCTCTCATTCTTTAATCTTGTTATGGACAAAAATAAAACGTAAAATAGTTTCCTAGTAACTTCACATCTTAAAATAACATTTCATTGAAATACACTATTTATGTTTAGCATTTGTTATTTATTCCATATACCTCTCAAAATACTGAACCTTTATCAAAGAAATAATAACGTATATCAATATGTATATTTTGATTATCATCATAATTTTGCTTGAAACCAATTTGTTTTTCAACTAATGGAATTTTGTTTCAATAACAACGACGTTTAAAATAAATAGATTATGGATTGAGTTGTGATTAAGACTGAGTGCCTCTTTATTTTATCAGTTCCTTAATATACGAGTATATCCTATCCTCTCCTAGTCTAGCTAATTAGTTTTCTCTTTTTTACAAATGATGAGAATCTAGGGGGAGGAGTTAGAACGCGCAGTGTAAGTCGGGTTTAATCAATGGGACTAGTTGTATCGAGTCGGCCATTGTATACTTTGTGAGTAAGAGAGAAAATAAGCTTCTTGACGAGAGTGAGCGGGTGTGATACGGAGAGGAGCGGGCGATAGCATGTTGGGTCATTCTCGTGGGTGTCGGTTTGAGTTAGTGTGCGTTCTTGAGTTCGTGCTGGTTGGTATTCAATTGTCGTGCTGGTTGGTATTCAATTGTGGACATGAGGGGCGTCAAGAAGGGGAAGTGACACAGTAGGTCATTTTTGCCTTTCTCATATAGAAAGGTTATGCAATCACTGTGAAAACCGACTTTTGAACCGAGGCCCGGAGGGCCGAGTGTCATATACCATTCGACTCAGTTCGTCGAGTACGCAAAATGTCTGTGTGTGTATGTGTGTGTATGTGCGTATGTGTGTATGTAACGGTTTTTTGCACTAACTTTTCTCGGAAATGGCTAAACCAATTTTCACAAACTTAGATTCAAATGAAAGGTCTTGTGGTCCCATACAAAATTCCTGAATATTATTTGGATCCGACTTCCGGTTCCGAAATTATGGGGTAAAATGTGCAAAAAATTGTGAAAATAAGTGCACTAATTTTTCTCAGATATGGCTGAACCGATTTTCACAAACTTAGATTCAATTGAAAGGTCTTAAGGTCCCATAAAAAATTCCCGAATATTATTTGGATCCGACTTCCGGTTCGGGAGTTATGGGGCAAAATGTGCAAAAATAAGAAAATATATGTTCTAACTTTTCTCATAGATGGCGCGACCGATTTTCACAAACTTATTTTCAAATGAAAGGTTCTGTGGTCCCATACGTAATTCCTGGATTTCATGCGGATCCGACTTCCGGATTCGGGAATATAGGGTAAAGTGGGTTAAAAATTGTATACCATTACTGAAAATGGGGAAAAAACTTAAAAAAATTTCTAAATCGACCTCAAATGTTTTCCAATTGATAGTTTTTATCAGTAGACGGTCAAACAAACCGATTTCGGGTATTCTTTTAAGAATCGAAGAAAATTATTTTAAAGAATACCACAGTATTATATATGATAGTATGATTGATATGAGAAAGGCATCATTACACCACTAGGTGGATTAAAACAGGTTTTGTGTCTTCGGCGATGATATAACAATTTGAAACTTGATGCTTCCTTGTTTCTGCAGTCGAAATTTATGTCTACGTCGTTCCTTTCTTTGGGTCAAGTGAAGTGCAAGTGTTGATATTTTAGTTGCCTTCATGTAGGTAATGTATTTGTTTTATGTGGGTTCCTAGGTTTTCGTGGAATGGTGTTTTTACTGGATTTTGTCAAGTGCGTGTGGTCTGGGGTGTGAGAAAGATTTAGTCTTGAATATTCATATTACATGGTCTGAAATGTGTGAGGAGATTTAGCGTTGAATATTCCTATTACATGGTCTGAAATGTGTGAGAAGATTTAGCGTTAAATGCTCATATTACATCATCCCCCTTTTGGAAGAATGATGTAACGAAGGGAAATCATTCTATAGTGCTTTATGGGATTAGGTTACCGTTTATGCGTTCGAACAATTTTAATTATATAACAGAGTTTTATAATTAAAATAACCGAATTTGACACGATTTATTAATTTTTAGTTTGACGTAAAGCCGCCATGACTAAGTTCAGTTTTTGCAATGACTGAGCGGAAATATATATTGGAGAAGCCAAGTGAAAGAAAAACTGACAGAAAAGAAACATTTTTGGAAAAAGATACGCTCAGAGACAGGACTCGAACCTGCGTTCTTATGCATTCCGTGCATACGCGCTACCATTTCGCCACTCTGATCTTGTTTTAGTCACTATAAAACGCGAAACAGACATAGTAGCAACGTACATCGAAAACTAGTAGCAGTCAGCGACTGGTACCATTAAAGAAGGTGACAAGCGATTATAAATACACTCTCCTACTCAATGCTTGATCGGAGAAATAGGTATAAAGCGAGAGGACTAGTGTTTGATGGACAGAGAAGATGTTTGGATGTAAGGTATCGGTTGGGTGACGGCCAGGATGTAGACCATGTTCGATGTACGTTGCTACTATGTCTGTTTCGCGTTTTAGAGTGACTAAAACAAGATCAGAGTGGCGAAATGGTAGCGCGTATGCACGGAATGCATAAGAACGCAGGTTCGAGTCCTGTCTCTGAGCGTATCTTTTTCCAAAAATGTTTCTTTTCTGTCAGTTTTTCTTTCACTTGGCTTCTCCAATATATATTTCCGCTCAGTCATTGCAAAAACCGAATTTGACAGTTTTTCTAAGAGAAGCTGAGTAAAACTTCACTTACGCCCACGGCAATGATTTTTTGATTTTTCTTTTTTTTGTGTTTTACGTGGGGTTAAGCTCGGTAGCTGAATCTTAATTCTAAAAGTTTGATGTTACAATTTTGTATTTCATGCTTTAATGAGTCTATTTTTGTGAACAATGGTTTTTCTTTTGATTGTAAATTTTGTATTTCGCAATTTGAATCTTGAGGTTGTGTAACTTTAAATGGACCTATATAAAGCTTTTACTCCGAACACTAGTTCGTAGGGTGTATACCCATGATCCGAGTGTGGTGTTGTGTTATATGAAAATGCATAGTATTGTAACCAATCATACCAGTCAGATTGATGTTCGTTGATAAAAGATCGCAGAAACTCGTTGAGACAGCTGTGATTTCTTTCCAAAGAACCAATTGTCTGAGGATGATAAGCTGTCGAAAATGTTTGTTTAATTTTTAACAATTTGCAAATTTGTTCCAGAACCTCGTTTTTATATTCGGTTCCTCTGTCGGTTTTTAACTCGAGAAACTTACCGTAAGTTAGGATAAAATTTTCTACTAACGCTTCAGCTACAACGTTAGCTTCTTTGGTAGGTACGGGTATATATACAACGTATTTGGTTAGTTCACACTGTTATTATGGGTTGTTTTGGGCAACGGTCCTACAGTATCGATTGCCACTATTTCAAATGGTTTATTAGGTGTATTCGTAATTTGTAATTTTTCTGTAGTATGCTTAGTGATTTTGTTCTTTTTGCAAATTTCACAGGCCTTGTGAACTACTCTCGGAGCTTGTAAAATTCTGTTCGAATTTAATATTGCGTCATTGAACAAGTTAAGTATAGTTGTGAATTGTCCTTCGTCTCCCTCATCGTCTCGTCCAGTAAACTACGCAAATATTTTTCAAATTTATATGCTCCCCATTTCCAAAATGTAGGGGAGACCGGGGTTATGACGGACATTTTTTAGAAATTGGAAATAACATCCATTACAATTAAGTTTTTACCCAAGTTATCTATGCCGTTGTGCAGCTTCAACCAAGCTACAATTCCAAATTTAAAATTTGGAAAAATTTGCATTAGTTTCCGTGATGAAGTTACATACATTATTATTACATTACATTACCAAATTATGATGAAGTGATCAACCCAAAATCCAATATTTCGGAACCGCGGAGCTAAAACGGACTCCCTATGGGGCTAAACCAGACTATAAAGCTTAACACAAAAATGAAGAACGAATAGGGTAACCTCTGATACCCTACCGTAGGACGCCAAAACTTAAGATAACTTAACTTAGTCCAAAAGAAATGAAACCGTGTTCGAATGGATTCAACCATTCCTGCTCGCTGGGAATATAGGTGTTGTTTCGAAACTTCGCACTCTGCAGTACCAAAGAACTGTTAGTGAAACTGACTTTGGATTTTTATTGAAGACTTCTTGTTCATTTCGCTACATATAATTAACGTTTTGTTTAAATTTATGGTAAATCTAGTTTTAATAAGTAATAAAAAAGTAGAAGAGAAATGTAGATATCAATATTTAGGTATGTTTCAAGAATCCGTTGAGAATGTCAATTCGAAAATTATGTGTCCGGTTGAGCTTGACTTTTTGGTCTGGATTAGCTCCGCACAGATGATTCATTTTCAAGACGCAACAATAATTTTAATTTCTTTTTATATATATAGTCACTAGACTCAGCACAAAATGAACTTTTAAAAGCACTAAAAAGACCGACATTACAATGCACTGAAATCAAATATGCCAAAAAAAAGCTGGCATCTGGTCTAGCCCTGGACTCCCATATGAAAATTCATCCCTTTCGGAAAAGTTTTTGCTTTGGATACGAGAATTAAAAATTATGTATAATAGCAGCCAGCTAATATGTCGCTTTCTTCAGGGCTTAGGTTTGTTATAATCCGTTTCGCGATTTCAGATAATTCCAATTTTATCCTTTTAGGCCACCAATCCTAGGGTTTCCAGATTCGACTATCCATGGGCCATATGACAGAGGAGATTTCAGTCGACCACCAAACACCGACAATAAAGCTAGATCGGCACATAAATTTCCTCAAAATCAGAATTAGAGCTTGTTTACTCATCTATTTTTAATTCATTTAAAATGTAGTGAATACGTTTTGGCCTATGGTTTAAACCAAAGTGCAGGAAAGCGCTTATTTAAGGTAAAGTATTAATGAAAAACTAACATCAAAGAAAAACTACCGAGAGCCAGATGAACAAACAGCTTGTTCATACAAAAAGTAGGTTCTGTTGGGCTATAATTACGAGATGTTAGATTAAATCCAAACAAACTATGCCACGGCTGTCATGAACCATGTTTTCCTATTCACAAAACGGCATCCAGGAGCACAGCTTTCAATCCTTTACCCGAAGAAGATTTAAATAAACCCCGGTTGCTGAACAAATATCATTGGCAGGCCTACTCCAGCTGAGCGGACGAGTTTTCCAAGTCTCACTCAGACTATCTGCAAATCTGTTTGCTTTCGAAGGGCAATGCTTCGTTCAGCCAAGCTGCATGGTTTTTTTCCGTCTCCAAACGGAGTATGCTCAATGTAACGACATTTTTTTTAATTTTTATCCCCTTATTTGCTTGCATCAAAACCCACATGTATTCTCCATCTGCATGCATTGTGATGTTAAGGTTTTTGAAAATTTTGCATCCTATTGGAGTAGTTTTTCAAACATCACTTGGAACCATGTAAGGCAGGAAAAACGACTGAATAAATCAACTGAAAAATACTTAGGAGGAGTAAATTTACTTTCGAATTCGAATAGAGTAATCAACGAAGTAAAATCATTTGTTCTACTATAAACATTTCAAATTGTTTGCACATTCACTCTTTTCGATTTAGATGAAACTTTGCCCACATCTTCAGTATTGTAACTCTAACTTGTTGCTTCTTGTTACAGATAATAAGAAAAACTTTCTGAAGAAATTTCAAGAATGTTTCACTGTAAATTGGCAAATATTTCTACTCGCGAAGGCCCCTGCTTGTAAAGGATACAGAAAATGTTGAAAATAGTTACACATAAAAAAACATCGCCATTTTGGCATTAATATACGATCCATGTATGCTGATTGATAGACCCAAATATAATTTATTCGGTTATAATTTGAGAGCAAAACTCAATTGCCAATTCGGATACTCAGCTAAAATTATTAAAACAAGTAGCAATTCTGCAGCAAAAACTCACTCGGTGTTTTCGATGCTGAGTGTTCCCTATCAGCACCGACCAAATTGGTTTGTTGAAGTAACCCCCACCTTTCCACCCTGCCTACAAAACACGTACATTTGATAACTGTTGGAACAACATGCATCGGGAGCAATCCACTCATCAGTTGAATTCACCGGCAACCTAATTCACATGCCACAGATCCCATGGCGGAAATTTTCAATCACTTTTTTATTTACCCACGACGAACTTTCGCTGGCGTGATTCAGTAGTGCTGATTGAGTGTGTTTGTGTGAGTACGTGTGCGCGGTGCAATCCTAATAAATAAACGAACACAAATTTTCACATGAACGGTTACGAAGCATAACGGATTGAAGAGCTTTTTGCATAAAATTCGTTTCGGGCCGGCCACTGCATCAGCACATGCATGCATGTATAAACGGTTCGCGATTGGTCCTGTAACTACGTTACGGGATAGTCAAGCGCGTTGAAATCGTGGATGTAGGAGACTATCTCACGTGATGTCGTACGTTTAATGGGTGTGGGAAGGTTCTACACCAAAAAGGAGTGTAGATTTATACGCATTGACTTTACTGATCCAATTCACTGGAAAATAGCGAGATGTTTAAATTTATTGCAATCGGTATTGGTACTGTGACAAGATTAGTTAACTAGAAACTACCGGAAAACAAATGGCAAGTCAGGTCACCGTGCTACTGGAAATTTGAAAGTCTCGATACAAAATCGGTGCAGAGTCAGACATCAAAATAACTGTATTGAATTTGGATGTCGTAATCAGTTTAAAACTAACTGCTCTATTAAATTCGTTCACTATTCTAATGGCAACACAATGCTATTAAAATATGTCACTTATCACATGAACACGTTTATACACAGTTTGAATTTTTTTTTTAATTTTGCATCTTATAAGATGCACATAAATGAAGCGTCAAATTTCACACAAATTCGTATTAAAGATTATTTACAATTGTATAAATGGAAATTAAATGGCTTGAAATCGAATGAAATAAGCAACAGCGTGACTTGAACCAAGAACCATCAGATCACAAAACACGTCAGGTAATCGACTGAACCACAGAAACTCATATCTGCTTGATGAATAATTGATACATATAAATCCATACACCGCTTTTGGCAGACGAGTGCAAATTACATTCAAAGCCTGTAAAATATACGAGTGGAATGATGGGTCATTTGAAAAGTTAAGTAGTTTTGAAATGTATCGTTTGTAGAATTATGTCCCCTGTAAAATAATTTTTGTCGTGAATACGACTTACTTTACTATGGGATGCCTTTTCAAAATTTACCCTCTGAGAGAGTGATAAGTTTTTGATCGTGAATATCTATTGTTGTATCTAATGAATCAACATAATTCTTGCGACATGCCAACGGAAATATGATCACAATTTTATGATAAAATTTTCAGTTTTGTGACATAGTCTCAAATAATTCAAAATTAAACTTTTCTGAAATGTTTGGTATAAACGAGTATCAAAGAGGATAATCCATAAGGCGCGTTTGCCTTTCTCGTATTTTTAAAGCTCATAGCTCAGTGATCTGTGAAAGGATTTATATAATCTAACTACCAATAGAATCGAAATTTTTCAACTTAAACGTGTATAGCAAAAGCATTGAAGTATTTCAATAGTACACTATTGAAAAACCTGTCTCATTTGCTCCATGTCAACACCAGCCAATCAGAACGCGTTCTAAGGAAGAGAACAAAATATCTGCTGCTGAACAACAAATCGTCCGGGAAAAATGTTCCGAAAAGTGGTGAATATCGCAGTGAGTTCCACAATTTGGTCCTTCTGAATGCTGGAAACGAATCCCTACAGCATATTGATAGTTTCTTTCAATAAATTATGCAAATCCGAAATGAAATAATCGACAATAAAATTCTGTATGCGGCTATTTTTATAGCCGTCAGGACCGCCCATTAGTGAAAAAGCTACAAACGAAATCACATAAAAGGAAATCTCTTAACAAAAATTCAATCAGTTTGGATTCTATCGCCCCTGCGAGCAGATGTGTTTTGTGTCGTCTGCACAGCTAGTTTCGCTTTCGACAAGAGCGATTACGTCACAGCTGCCAGTCATTAGCATTGGGAAAAAA
Source organism: Malaya genurostris (assembly GCF_030247185.1). Taxonomy (NCBI): domain Eukaryota; kingdom Metazoa; phylum Arthropoda; class Insecta; order Diptera; family Culicidae; genus Malaya; species Malaya genurostris. The sequence goes on along the minus strand of NC_080571.1, from coordinate 123,788,019 downwards.
CAACGGTGGAGAGCATTGCACAATATCAGCCGTTCTAATGGCTCTAAAAGTTTTCTAAAGAATTATTAGGATTTGTTGTTTGCAAATCGTAGGGAAATATCCTCAGTTTACTGCAAATCAACAGTTTGCTTAGATTTGTGCACTTTTCGCTGTGTGAAATTCACAGTAATCGAGATCAAGTGAAGCTTTCTTTGTTTTTGCGAAAAATGTGAAAAAGGGGAATGCGTGCATAATTCATACAATTGATATTCGGAAGTGTTAAGGAACATGTCAGTTGTTTTCGTATTCACGACATCCAGTTATGTCTCTGACATTACCCACCCGCCTTTTTTTCTCAAACTATGTGCATGAAAATAGATGTAAATATTTTTATCTGCGAATCGTGGATATGTAATAAACGCTTTAAATTACGTAAATTCAGCCAGGTCTCTCAAATTGTTCACAATTTGCCTAATTTCCATGCAATAACCAAGGATGGCTTTTATCGTATCAAAGAACGCTCTCTAGCAACTCTTCACACAATTCAATCAGTGCCATCAAAAGGAGACGGATATCATCGCTGCCACTAAAACTGGCTTGGTTGGTTCATTTAGGGAAGGGGGGGACAACATTTTGTAATTTTTTCTAGAAAAATATTGGAAAATAAGTCGGTGAAGAGGTGTTTTTGAGAACGCTTCTTAAAAATCAAGATTTGCGGTGTCCACTGTAAAGCTTGCTTCATTTAGAATTGGAACAAACTTTTGCTTATATTGTGGCGCTCCTGGTGGACGGATTTGGAAGCTCTTGGCGCCCACGTGTCGGGAATTTTGTAAGCTTCACGTATGATTTTTGACATTCCGAAAATCGACTGTACTTTGTAAACAATCAACATGGAAGCCGAAAGAAGGAAAAAAAATTGTGCACAGTTATTTGGAAAATCCATTGTGGTCTGCATCTAGGCTAGCTAAACAGCTGAAATTGCCCAGAAATACCGTATGGCGCGTTATCAAACGGTATAAGAAAACATTGACGACGATTCGGAAGCCTCAAGCCGATCGTCGGAGTCGAACTGACGACCGGAAATTGCGTGGTAAGATTTTGAAGACGATTAAGAGGAATCCTAATCTGTCGGACCGTGATTTGGCCAGAAAATTCGGTGCTGCCCATAGTACCGTGAGGGGAACTCGACTCCGGGAAGGAATCAAGTCGTATCGAGCTAGCAAACAGCCAAATCGGACCATGAAACAGAATAGTGTGGTCAAAATTCGTGCTCGGAAACTATATGACCAGGTGCTGACCAAGTTCAACGGGTGTCTTCTGATGGACGATGAAACCTATGTCAAGGCTGACTTCGGTCAAATCCCAGGTCAAAAATTTTACTTGGCAAGGGCTCGGGGGGATGTTCCAGCCAAATTTAAATTTGTTTTTGCCGACAAATTTGCAAGAAAATTTATGATTTGGCCGGGCATTTGCAGCTGCGGCAAAAAAACGAAAGTTTTCGTTACAAATAAGACAATGACATCGGAACTATACCAAAAAGAGTGTCTCCAAAAACGAATTTTGCCGTTCATTCGATCCCACGACCATCCTGTAATGTTTTGGCCAGATTTGGCAAGCTGTCATTACAGCAAAGCCGTTTAAGAATGGTATGCAGAGAAAGTGGTCCAGTTTGTTCCGAAAAACCTTAACCCACTCAACTGCCCCCAGTTCCGCCCTATTGAGAAATACTGGGCAATCATGAAGAGGAGACTCAAGGCAAAGGGAAAGGTTGTCAAAGACATCAATCAGATGACGACCTGGTGGAATAAGATAGCTAAAACGATGGACGAAGAAGGTGTGCGCCGCCTACTGAGCCGTGTTACAGGAAAAATTCGAGAATTCCTTCGAAACCGTGACGAATAATTTTATCCGTATTTTTACTTAAAAGTATGAAGAAAACGCTACATTTGTATAAAAAAAGATCTTGAATACAATAATAAATAACTGAAATACAGGCAATTGTCTTTGTTCCAATTCTATTTGAAGCAAGCTTTATCTCAGCGCAGACTAATCAGAAGTGAACAAATGAACGCAGCATAGTTAGAGAAGAAGTTTCTCTAGACCCCAACGTTTCTGTTTGATTTTTTTTTAATTTTTTTAATTTTTGGTGGTTGTTAAAAGTGGAAACTACGATTTTTCACGAAAAAATCCACCCTTTTGTAGGTGTTAAACCTCCCCAAAGTAACAAACAACGAAAAGGAAAACGTTGGGGTGTGGTTTTTTTATATGTAGAAAATGTGTGCAAAATTTGAAAAAAAATTGGTGCAGTAGTTTTTGAATGACGATGGGCACGGACTTTCAAAACCTGCTTTCGAGAAAAACGCGTTTAAAGTTTTTTGTCTATAAAATCAATGGAAACAATTGATTACTCAAGGGAGCCCGTAGGGTATAACATTTCCAAAAAATCATATTTTTTCTTCTATAATTTATTAGAATGAAACATTTCAAGAATGTTTTGTTAAGTTTTGAAGTCAATCGAAGTAGAAATCTCGGGTCTGTACGCCGAGCTATTGCTTCTTTGTAGAATGAGATAGCCATAGATAAAGGTCCATAACTTCCAGAGTTTCGTTCCAATAGGCTTGAAAATTTCACAGAAAATTCTTGAAATATTTTACTATAAGAAGATATAAAAAAAAGATTTTTCAAAAGTGTTAGACCCTACCCGCCCCTTAAAGTCAAACTATTTCTTCCTGTTTTAGATAAAAACCGTTTATATTATCTTTTTCCTGGGGCAGGTAATCCTAGGTACCGGGGTATAAACCAATTTAACACGCGTGGGTGCCGGATGGAAATAACCCTAGGTTTATTCCCGTACGGAGGGTTTCCTACGACAGAATACTGTATACCGCAATGAACTAACATAAATCGGTCAGCACGTGGCAGACATCTGCCACGAAACCGCAAGGCCAATCCACCACAGGATGGAGAAACCATTCAGTCACGGGATGAAATGCCCATTCACAGACTGCCATGAATAATCTTCCACCAAGTTGTGGCTTCCATGTTCCACCAGCAATCAACTAGGAGCCTTAATGGATTACCAGCAGCAGTATCGGGATGGTACTAGTCAATACTGACTGACTGGCAGCAGTCAGCCGAATAGCATAACCCTCCTGTAAAATTTCGTTTACTTCCATTTTTATACTAATTTATTACTTTTCGTTTCAATGAAACACACATGACATTTTTGCAGTTAATGTGTAAACATCCCGCAGATAAAAGCAAAGCACTATCGTTTTCAAAATCGTGTCAATCCTCGCTCCTCGAACTGGACCTTCCAAATCCATAATAAACAAGATACAAGAAAGTCTCTTGTTTAATATCACTTTTTTGTAGCTCTCTCGTAGAATCGAAGGAACTCAAAAGCGTCCCAGATATTCCGACGCTTTGACCAATCGCGTCAATTTCATTCATACCAATCGAATCTCTCTTTGATTCTCCGAATAGACTATGATATGTTAGATACTGATGTGTCGCTTTTGTCGTCTATTTTGGCATTAAAAATGCCGTACTCTTCACTATATGAGGCTAGTTGTCAATTTTAAAAATGCAAAACTAACCGCGTAACCATTTTCTGTCATGATTTTGAACGCTTATAACTCAGTCTTTTATTGATGGATTTATATAATTTAAAAAGCAATCGATTCGGAAACAATTCATTTAAACTTATGAGGCAACGTCGTTTACGTATTTCAATTGAATACCATTGAAAAATTGGTTTGAATTGACCTATGTTTTCACGAGCCAATCACAGTGCGTCAATGATGTCATCCGTTCGTCCGATTGGCGAAGTATGAACTATCGCACAAAAGGGAATCTTTGAATATACGCCCGAATACACGTTTCTGCTTTGGTTAACCGCTGGCTGTGAGCGAGAATTCCTCGTTGGCCGTCACATCCATTCGCTCGCTGGATAGTCTCTTTTGTATGTGTGCGGTGTGTTCAGTATAGTATAGTAGTATTTTATTTTGATTCTTCGGTATCTAGCAGGCCAATTTAGAATTATCGACGATAGGTTTTTCGGACCTAATTTCAAGCGCTTGTATCTCGGTGATTTGTTGATGGATTTGCCTCATTTAATTGATTCGTAAGCTTCAAAATTGTACGCTTAAAATGATTTAATTTGTCAACGGATCGTGTGAACACTGAAATCTCCATTTACATACGAACAAAACCGGTGGCGCGCAAATGGATTCAGTAGGGAGCGGGTCATATCGCCGAAAGCCATTTCGCCGAAAGTCGTTTCGCCGAAAGGGTCATTTCGCCGAAGGGGTCATGTCTCCTACATGTTATGTCTTATGTATAACTGATGTGGCGCAGCCACATAATCGAAGCCAAGATGGCTCGGTGGCACAAAGCCGCCGACCCGCCGTCGGAAGCGGCGGCCTCTTGCATACAAACCTGTAACCGCCTCGTTTGCCCGGTCTACTCAAAGCTAGGTTTTTTTTTGCTTTAAGTTAGGTCCGAACGAGCGGTAGCGATTAGATATTTTTTTCATTTTCACTTAATAAACGGAAAATACCACCTACATTTACCAGGTAGATACACCTATGCAATTGCTTTGATGCTTAGTAGCTAATAGTCAACAAGTTTTCTTGGGAACTACTTTCTGAGGTTCGTGAATCAAACAAACAAAGAGTACAACAATCAATCATTATTCAAAAAGTACAATGGTAGGGCAACAAAACGGGCGTTAACGCTATCATCTGTCGTTTGTTTTCAATTCAAATCAATTCTAATTACAATTCAAGACGTTTTCAGGATTCGGCGAAATGACCTTTCGGCGAAATGGCTTTCGGCGAAATGACCCTGATCCGATTCAGTATAAAGTTGTGTTATGATGATATTCATAGATACTTCTTTTTCATCAAATGTGGATTAACACAATGAACTATCTCTCAGCATAAGCCCTCAGACTCTATTATTTACCCAAACAATTATTGTGTAACCGAATTGAATAGTTTGAATATGATTTAGTCTTATAAAGCATAATATTTTGGTCTAATCATGCTTCCAAGAATCTCATTGAAGGAATCCAGTGTAACAAAAACAATGCAATGCAATTATGCGTTATGCAGTATCAATTTGAACAAGTTGTTGTCCCACCAGGAATAAAACGCTTCAAAAGATTCAGAACTTAGTACAATTGTGTTGCACAGACACACAAATAAAGAATTATTAGATGCTATATCATATAGTATTAAAGATTGTGATTCAGGAACCGAAAGTCCGAACCGGATGAAATTCGGGAATTCCGTATGGAACCATAAGACCTTTCATTTGAATTTAATTCTCCTTATAAATACTGTCGATACCGTAGCAGTTACAACGAGAGAATAATTGCGAAAGGATTCAGGAGAAAAATTTGATTAAAATTTGAAAGCTGCTTTCGAATTTATTGCGTATATTGCAAAAAAAAGTTACTATTTTATAACAATAAAACCTAATTAAAAGTATAATAATATTATGATTTCAATATTTTCTTCGTAAAACATAGTAGAGGGAGTACAAAAAATAGTGCACTGGCGTGCCCCTTAGGGAGAAGTGACAAAAAAAGTCCTGATTAAAGATAAACTTAAGATAAGCTCAGCTGCAATTTAACATGTATCATTTGAATAGGATCCCTCATTGAACTCGGTTCACCGTCAGTTTCAGTTCAATTATGATTTGCATCAAAACAACAAGCATTTTATCACTACATACGTTATTATTATGGCAATGTTCGTTCATGTATTAATAATATAAAGTAACAATATAAACAAAATAAAGGAATTTGGTTGCTTATGCACTGGTCCCTAATATGCAAAAGTGAAAATCAATGGAAGTAACAGAATATTTTATGCGGACTGTTTCACATGTTTTCTTCCTTGTATTGTTACTCTTACTCTCGAACTCTTTCAGTCGTAGACCACGCGGGTCTCTGCTGTATACAGGAGGCGTCCCCATTCATTTCGATTCATGGCTGCTCACCGCCAGCCTCGGTAGCTGCGAAGGGTCCGCAGGTCGTCCTCAATTTGATCGATCTACTTTGCCCGCTGTGCGCCTCGTTTTCTTATACCAGTCGGATCATTATCGAAGATCATTTTAACCGGGTTGTTCTCCGACATTATAACAACATGCCCGGCCCACCGTAACCGCCGGACTTTGGCTGTTTGGACGAGGGTTGGTCCTCCCAGAAACTGGAGCAGTTCACGGTTCATTCGCTTTCTCCTTGTATCGTCTTTCATCCGCACTCCGCCAAAGATGGTTCGCAACACCTTTCGTTCAAAAACAACCAGCGCACGTTGATCCTCCACAAGTATTGTCCAGGACTCGTGCCCGTAGAGGATAATCGGTCTAATCAGCGTTAACTTCGTACGACGGCGAATTTGGCTCGATCGAAGCGTCCTGCGCAGTCAAAAGTAAGCACGATTTCCTGAAAATATGCGTCTCTGAATTTCTCTGCTGGTGTCATTATCGGCAGTCACCAGTGAGCCCAAGTACACGAACTCGTCGACCATTTTGATTTCATCACCGTCAATCAGAACTCGTAATGGGTGGCTGACGTTGTCTTCTCCTGCCTTTCATGTACTTTGTCTTCGACACATTGATGTCTAGTCCGATCCGCTTGGCCTTAGCTTTTAGTCCGATGTACGTATCTTCCATCTTCTCAAAGTTACGTACTATAATATCAATATTATCAGCGAAACCAAGTAGCTGTACGGACTTTCTGAAAATCGTGCCACTCGTGTCTATCCTCGCTCTTCTTATCACACCCTCCAAAGCAATGTTGAATAGCAGACACGAAAGGCCATCACCTTGCCGTTGCCCTCTGCGAGTTTCGAAGGGAATCGAGTTTATCCCCGATACTCGAACAACGCACATCACTCGATCCATCGTAGCCTTGACCAATCGTATTAGTTTGTCCGGGAAACCGTAGTCGTGCATGATTTTCAATAGCTGATATCGATCGATTGTGTCGTAGGCTGATTTGAAATTGATGAATAAGTGATGTGTGAGCACATTGTATTCGCGGCACTTTTGTAGATGGAACACACCCCAAGTAGCACGTTAAGTTGCTGTCCTGTATTTTTCTACTTATTGTGCAATTTATCAAATAAATTTATATTACTATTCTTGTAACTGTTGTGTTATGGAAAAAGCGCAATTTTTCTTTGTTGTGCAACATATCTTTAAGTTCTTCCGTTGTTACGAACATTTATTCACAATTATTGTGCAACTGATACAAAAACTCATGCATCGATCCCATTACAAATGCTGCAATTAAATCAGCGAAAAAACAATTGTGAAACTCATGGAAACTACTACGTAATGTAAACAAGAATTGAATTGATGTTTACAAAACAAAAGCGAACATAATCTCTAATGAATAAGTTTCACATTTGATTTTCAAAACAACTGCTCGTAACACAAACATGGAACATTAAAAATATTCTGCACATAAATAAATGGTAATACTAACAGTTCGGCTGAAAAGTTCGTATCGTTTAATAGAAAAACACATTTTTTTGCCAAAATTAGTTTTTATTATTCAACATAATTGCCATCAGAGGCGATACAGCGATTATAGCGATCTTCCAACTTTTCGATAACATTTTTGTAGTCCTTTGCCTCAAAATAGGCCTCAGTTTCAGCGATTACCTCTTCATTGCTTCTAAATTTTTTACCAGCGAGCATTCTCTTGAGGTCTGAGAACACGAAAAAGTCACTGGGGGCCAAATCTGGAGAATACGGTGGATGAGGGAGCAATTCGAAGCCCAATTCGTTCAATTTCAGAATCATCAATTCGTTGTTGTTTTTGATCGATTGTGAGCTCACGCGGCACCCATTTTGCACAAAGCTTTCTCATATCCAAATATTCGTGAATAATATGTCCAACACGTTCCTTTGATATTTTTAGGGTGTCAGCTATCTCGATCAACTTCACTGTACGGTCATTGAAAATCATTTTGTGGATTTTTTTTTTCACGTTTTCATCGGTAACAGCCTCTTTTGGACGTCCACTGCGTTCATCGTCTTGGGTGCTCATATGACCAGTACGAAATTTTGCAAATCACTTACGAATTGTTGCTTCGCCCGGTGCAGAGTCTGGATAACACTCATCAAGCCATTTTTTGGTATCGGCGGCATTTTTTTTCATCAAAAAGTAGTGTTTCATCAACACACGAAATTCCTTTTTTTCCATTTTTTTCACAATAACAAAAGTAGCTTCACTCAAAATGCAATATCTCAGATACTAATAATCAGACAGCTGTCAAATTTATACACGTATCTTTTGAAGATTGGTACTAACTGAAAATGGTATGGATTTAATTCTAGTGGCGCCCTCTCATAGAAACTATACGAACTTTTCAGCCGATCTGTTACATATTGTAGAATTGATCTTTTATGTTTTATTAAATAGAAAATCGAAAACGAACTGCAATTTCATAGTGAAACATGTCTTTATACGCCTGAAATTTTCAAGCGCCTTTGAATGTACGTGTTTTGATGATTGCACATCAGTTTCTATGAAAATAACAATCTATTCGTTTCAATGAATATGATCGAAATAGTGTTCAAAATATGTATAAGAAAGCTATCAAACATTCACACACCTTTTCAGACGATTTTAATCATGTTGATGTTACAATTAATCTGAAAAATCTTGAAATGAATTTTTTTTTTCAATATTTTCCAATATGGCATCGAGGATAACAGTGTGTTGAAATGAAAATGGTTCACCCAACGTAATGATTAATTTCACCTAAATAGAAGAAAATATAAACATGTAAATATTGAAAAGAGAAATTTTTGTTTTTATTTTTATCAAAATAGTTGTTTTTTTTTATCAAACTATAGTTGACTTGAACAACAATACAGTTTAGTCATTCATCTTAGTGAACCCGACTTTTGTGATACGCACTGTAGGTGTGCTTTAGTTGCAAAACCAAGTTGCACAAGCGGTAATATATAACTAGGAGAGTAACTATGATGAACTTAACTTTTCGTTCAATATCTTTAAAAAGTGATGTCAGGTCTGTTAATTTTTTTCGCGAGATAAAAACCGGATACAAATTATCTCATTGTTTTTTGTTTTCATTGCATATGTAATGCTGTATTTCTGAAACGTTCATGATAATGTTCTCATGTTGGCAAGTTCTGCGTTCTTTTAAAGCAGATAAATCTGGTACAACTTATTTGCAAGTTTCGAATTGTGTTTCTAAAAATGAAGAAATCTGCATACACTGACTATGCAGACTCGGTAGCAACATAGTTTTTACTGCGAGGTTTTAAATTCGGCTTACCATTTTTTCCCTTGCGGAGAGTATAATTTCACTATTTTTTTCTTCACAAGAGATAAACAGCCATTTCGGCATATATTGAGTCGGATACAATTATGACAGTCATTTGGAAAATTTTTGATAAGTTGAACAATTGTTTTAGTTACTTCGTTTTTACATGACGATGTGAAAATTTTTGCAGAGCTTCTATAACTGCTAGTGCAACGTGGGCAAGTTGGTGATTTGCTGCACAATTGTTTTAGATGTACCTTAAATTGTTCTATAGTGATTTTTTGGGTAGTATTGTAAAACTTAAAAGTGATAAGTTGCACAACCGATTTGATTATATTTGAAAATCTTTCTGAACTTATCTAACATAAAAAACAATTCTAAAACAATTGTAGAACCTCTTGAAATTTCAATATGTTACATTTGCTACTTGGGCACGATTCCTTCCATCCATTTCTACGGTAAATTTCGTCCTCCCAGATCTTGGTAATGACCCAGTGCAGTGGGTAGTGGTAGTGCATTACCACCGTGTTTTAGTAGCTTGCTTAGTAGTTGGTCAACGCCAGCGGCCTTATTTTTTTCAACCGGCTTACCTCCTCGTCGACTTCTTGGAAGTCTGAGACCGGCAGTCTACCGTTCTCCGCACGCGTTCCCAAGTTCGTTACCGCCGCCACTTTCGTATTCCACCCCATCGCCATTAAGGTGCTCGTCGAAATACTGCCGCCACCTCTCGATCACAGTCGTTCGTGAGAAGATTCCCGCTGGTGTCCTTGCATATATCGGCCTATGGCACATGGTTTCTGCGCGAACGGTTCACCTTCTCGTAGAACTTCCTTGTGTCATTATCACGGAACAGCTGTTCCATCGCTTCGCGATCTCGGTCTTCATGTTGGCGCTTAATTCTACGGGATATCGAGTTTAATCTGTTTCGTGCCTGTCTGTATCGCTCCTAGTTTGCTCACGTCCAGTGTTGCAGCTTGCTCGCCCAAGCTGCATTCTTCTCGGCCACTAACTGTTCACATTCGTCGTCGAACCAGTCGTTCCTTACGTTCGGAGCCGCCGTACCTAGCGTTGCTGATGCAGTGCTACCTATGGCAGAACGGATGTCTCTCCAGCCATCTTCAAGTATCGATCAAAACGTGGTCGATTTGGTTTTCGGTCTGTTGGTCAGGTGATCTCCAGGCAGCTTTGTGGATATCCTTGCGGGGAAAGAAGGTGCTTCTGACTACCATTACTCGGGAGGCCGTAAAGTTGACACATCGTTGGCCGTTGTTATTCGATGCGGCATGCAGGCTGTTCGGCCCGATTACCGGTTGGTACATTGCCTCCCTTCCTATCTGGGCATTCATGTCACCGACGACAATTTTTACGTCTCTGCGTGGGCTGCCGTCATAGGCTTGTTCCAGCTGCACGTAGAACGCTTCTTTCTCGTCATCGGGTCGCCCTTCGTGTGGGCAGTGCACGTTCATGATGCTGTAATTGAAAAAACGGCCTTTAATTCTCAACTTACACATCCTAGCGTTGATCGGCTGCCACCCAATCACTCTTGCTCAGCACTATAAAGCCAGTTCTTAGTTGTCTCGCCGGAGGATCATCGTGCTTGCTCTGTTTAACGTCCCAACTAGCACTAGGACGATCCCGTTGGTGGGGTTGCCACCTTGGGTTTAGCTGGACGGGATGCAGCATACTTAGCCGCTGGATATCAGAACAGTTTGAAGTCGCCCCTAGCATCGAGTACAGATGCTCCAACATCCTCTAAAGAGGACCTCCTTCCCTGTTAGCGTACGACCAAGGTCCCACCGGGGTTGGTAATCAGATCTTTCCTAAACCCAGCCTGAACCCAGCCGGCACCGCGGGAGGTAGGGATAGGAGTTACTGGACAAGAGGCTAAGAGCCACACTGGGGACTGAATTACGCATTGTCTAGTCGTTTACCAACCAATTGTATTGTTGCCATTGTATTTTTAGGGAACAAAAAAATATTACTTCAGATCATTAAATTTTGAAATATATCCAGCATTATTATAAAGTGAACGAAGCGATTAGAGCAAATAAAAAGCTAATAAAAATAAAACAAATAAAATTCAGTTACTCTTCCGAATGTTGTGACACGATCAGAAACATTTTCCTCGCAATTTCGGTAATAACCAATATTCGAAAGTGCTAAAGTATAACAGTAAAACAGTTTAAAAATTTTAATAACTTAGTTAAGAAAAATGAACGATTACGAAGACGAATTACTGGGATAACAGAAAAAAGTGTTATATCATAACCTTATGACATAACACTTTTTTCTGTTATCCCAGTAATTCGTCTTCGTAATCGTTCATTTTTCTTAACTAAGTTTTTTCTAGAAAATTTTTCAAATATTTGTTCCAATTGCCAAAATATTGGGAGGGCATGACCACTCCAATAAATCTTTTGAAGGGGCAAAAAGTGCGTTGTCCCCCCAAAATATATAAAATCTTCTCTTGAATCGCTGTTCAGTCTGATCGTTCTCTTTCTTGAAAATTATCATTATGATATGAAATCGTTGCATTTGTCCAGATTTATATCTTCAAGTTGTTCGTATCTAAAATTGATCTTTTAAGTAACTTTGAAATCATCATAATTCATTTTCATTTAAAGGATATTTTTCAAAATCTTCACAAGGTAAAAATTTATGAAAGGAATCAAAATAGAATAGAATCAATTATTCTAAAAGAATCTAATTGTCAATTTAATCATTCGCAACCAATCTAAGTGCTTAAAGTAGAGTAAATTTGTAATTTGTCACAGTTTAGTGCATCCACAGAATTATTTCATTTTTAGTGTAATCGTGCTCGGTCATGTCTTGCATACAACCCTTTAATTCATTCGATCACCGATTTTGTTCTTTACCAAAAGAAATGTTTAAATGTTTCTCGTTTGAAATTATCGCGGCTATTGACTTGTTAGCTACTATGAGACATACTTTTCTTTATAACAAACAAAATCGGTAGTCGAAGTCACTAGCATTGAAACAACCTTCATTATTTAGGAGATCGGTAGACTCGAATTATGGTTCATTGTATTTACAGTCATTTTCAATCATGTTTTCAGTTGAGTTATCCTTTCGGAGAAATGACTCTTCCGGCGAAATAAGTTTTTCAGCTAAATAGTTAGTAGGAAATTTACTCATGTAACTTAGCTCAAATTGTTTACAATTATTTTTCGTATCGGTGAAGTCCCATCTTCCCGATTTACTTAACTTATTACTTGATTGCTAGAGCAAATATGAATGTCAATTTTCCAATTTCCAGTTCTAGGAGCACCGGTAGTAGTTTTCAAGCGACTCTGATGTAGATTTAGTAGTAGACATTTATTTCACATATACGTCAGCGCGGAAGACAAAATTGCCTCGCCGGGAGGATTAAAACAGAATTTTGATTTATGCATCTATGAACGTGCTTTAATCGGCTATGAACTTTCGCTTATCATGTGCCTCCGTAACTGTTGCCAAATTTCCGAACAGACGAGATCGGATAAACGACATCGTCTGAATCCTATGAAATTTAGCAAGGGTCATGCATTGATGAATTTATAGAGCACACACGACTTCCTTTCTTTAGCTTTCTCGTTAGTTTTTAAACTGACAGTGAGTTGGAACGTTATCCCTTTTTCCAGTGAAAACAGAATGAAATGTTTGGGTCAAGTAGGAGGAAATCGAGTTCACCTGAATAATGATTTCCGATTGGCGAACTATGTCGTGATGCGATTGTTCGTTGTTGATAATTGAATGTATCGGATGTTTCGAAGATTTATGTTCAATGGGTTAAGGTCACCTATTCTGTATTTCTGTCATTACAATAGTTAATTTTTCAATTAGTGAAGAAAAAGAATTTAAATAACACCTTATTGCGCAGATTACTAAAACGTGCAGTTGGAAGGAAATCATGAGAGAAACTGGGTTGTGAAATTGTTATTGTCAAGCAACGAAATCTTGCCTATACAAAAATATCTTATACCAAAATCGATCAATCTTTTAAAAACTTCAACTATTCAGTAAACTACAGAAGCACTTTTCCAGGTCATCTCGCGACCATCTCATCAATTGGACTACTACTAGCTCTCTAAATAACTTTGAATATTGAAATGTTTTGCTTCATGATTTATCTATGCATAGAACCAATCCCAGCCAATAAATCAATAAATCTCCAAATCAGTGCCCTCGTATTCCCGGGGGTCCGAAGCAACGAAAAATCTGCTGAAAGCGTAACCAGCTGACGTTGATTTATCGCACAGTCGAGATCTGAAATGCAAATCTTGTGTTATAGGTACAGCACGATTACACTTTCCTGTGTCCGTCCATATGGGGCGCCAGCATCGCAAACGATGCGGGTATCGGCATTTCCTCTTCCTGTGCAGAGATCCGCTTGCAAATTTTACGTCTGAATGCAAACCGGTGCAGATATGGGATGCTTTCGGTCATTTGGAATGATGTGTAAACTAAGGTGAAAGTTGCACTATAGGACACCTTAGCTTATGAAAGAGTAGAAAGCATAATTGATGCTTGAATGGAACTCAGTTAATTTAGCGATGTTAAGCAGTATCAGTTGTTCGAAGCGAAGCTTTTTCCCATGTGAAGCGGTTGGGAAAAAAAGTAATCCTATTATTTTCTTTTTGTAAAACGTTTTTACGACTCGTGAGTTTTTCGGCACTATAGTTGTTTTCCTCTTAAAAGACTGCATTTCTATTACTTTTAGTTTGTTCATCACACCAAGCCACTTGTGAATTGGATTTCTGTTCACATATATTACTGACTGGGCCACCCTGAAAATGTTTAAATGCTATCCATATCTCTACAGCATGTTGTTGAAAAAGGTTCATTAAGCACTAGGTTTAGTTTTTGGCAACCACTTCAACCACTGTAAATCTGTGAGAGAGTTCCATTTATTCTCGTACTGGAGTGATATGCTATTACATTTCACACTTGATATATTTTTTTAAATTTTCTGCCGAAATTAGCTGTGAATTTTTCTAGTACATAAAGTCAGATAACGGAACTTTGAAGCTTGCGAGCAACAAGTTACATTTTGTGACGGACTTTTCAATTGAATCTTTAAAAACATATTTAGGACCCTGAGGGTCCACATATAACCTGTAGAATTGATTGTTTAACCTAAACCGATTTTCAAGAGCGAACATTCTGACCGCCACTCGATCTACTCTCAAATAATCCAGAGCAACTTAAGTGGCTAAAAATTTTGGCTTACCTAGAAATAGACACAATTTTTAAAATTAATTAGGTTTCAATGGAAGTAAGACACTTCAATCAGGACCAGCGAAACGTATTAAACACAGGTAATTTTACTTACTTAGCTTAGCTTAGTTGACCGCCCGTGAGTTTTCCGTTAGTAATCAGAGACTAGTTGAAATTGCATATTGCACCAAATTCATAATACTTACCAAAATTTCGGGTATCGATACAAGGTATCAAAAGGCAATAAAGTATCGATACTTGTAAGTATCAATTGATACTTGAGCAGCAATCGTTTCAAAAAACAGAAAGAAATTATGAATTTTACAGGTGATAACTTTTTACAAACGATGCAATTTACAGCTACTTAACGTATCAAATGACGTAATATTCCATTAAGACAAAATTTTACAGGCTCCGAGTGTAATTTGTACTCGGTTACCAAGTGCCGCTGTCTGGATTTAAATGTATCAATTATACATTCGGCAGATATGTGCTTCTGTGGCTGAGTTGATTAAATGACAAGCTTTGTGATCTAATGTTTCTCGGTTCAAGTAGCGCTATTGCCAATCATTTTTTGTTTTCATTACATTATAATACATTCCATTACATTACATTCGACTTCATGTCATGTAATTTTCAAACCACACAATTCTACATGTTCTTGAATATAAATTTGTGTGGAATATGACGCTCCAATTATGTGCATCTTATAAGATGTAAAATAACAAGAATTTTTTGAACTGCGAAATAAAATATGATTGTCGACAAAAAGGTGTTTCCACACAGCAAAAAAATTATTGTAACGTTCTCAATGGGATTATCAATCGAGGTGAAAAAAAATTAGATGTACTTAACATCAAATGCAATAATTTTCTGTATTAAGTAGATTACATCGTGTTAACTGAATACTTGGACGATTCTGATAGGAATTACGCATCTTTTCGTGTAATATTACAACTTTTAGAACGACACCAACAACTGCTCACTACTGATGTGCAGCGATTACGATATAATATCACAACAATCTTGGTATCGTTCTAAAGGTTGTAATATTACACGAAAAGATGCATAATTCCATATCAGAATAATATATAGTATTCAGTTAAGGTGATGTAATAAACTCAATACGGTATTTCGATGTAATAATGTGTGATTTATCTGCGATTTTTATTGGAAACAGAAATTTTTTTCATTTGAAGTTCAGTACGTCTAGAGTTTTCCACATCAATTGATAATCCCATCCAGATTGTTACAATTTTTTTTTGCTCTGCATAAATTGGTTGTGCCACCAGTATACGCATATTTATCGTCACATAGATTGCACACGTCAAAGAATTTCCATTCCGCCACTTTGTGTTGATTACACATATCACTTTGTAGCGTTCCCATCTTATTCAGCAATCAGTTCGTTGTCTTTAGTTGACCCATGTCATTGATTGCGCCCGAAGTTATAACATTAACCGTTAGCCTTGCGCAACGCCCTAATAAACTTCCCCTCTTTAAGTCGAGTAAATAGAATAATCCGTTGAGTCTCTCCTGAAGGCGAAAATCGCGAGGATTCTTCACGAATGATGTAGGACGGAAAGGGAGGGATGGCGCCAAGATTTGGTTAACAGAATGAAACAGTCAGTGGGGTTATTGGTTTCCGAATTTGCCCGAAGAGATTAGCGGGAAATTACGTATTTCCGGTAAAGTCGTACGAGATTACCTTCCCTAATCTGAGGATTCACAACGTAAGTTATTTCATCTCAGTTCGCCAAACCTAGTGGAAGCTCGCGTTGTTGTCCGGTTCAAAGTTGTGAAAAGTAAGATAGTGACGCAAGCGTGCGTGAATTTTGTCTAAGTGTTTGTCTCTCCCGTTCGAATAGATTGTAAAGATAGCTTCGATAGCCATCGGTAGTGCGTGCAAGAATAGCGTGTGCAAATACAGTAAAGAAGGTAATAACACAAAATGTTCATTCCTTTGACATCACGAATGTGCTAATGACCCCGTCGCAATAGCCATACGGGACGCTCTTTTATTTGCACAGCTACGACTGGAGAAGCGGACAATTGAAACCACACGCGTGCGGCGAACTCTACACCCGGCCTCCGTTACATCGCCGGAAGTAAGCCGGTCCGTCAACTGACCGCTGGATGTATCCTAGAGCCATCAACCGTCGGCTCGAATCTGCGTGGTGATGTGATCACCCACACCCAATCGACCAAAAACGTCATCATCGACCGAACAACGATCGATCGCAGCATCCATCAGCAGCAGGAGTAGCCGAATCCATTGGTGAGTCGTATCGTTCTTTCTACCTTATTTGGAAGGGCGGCGTCCAAAGAACCCGCACCGTAATTATACAAAGTATTGGAGAGCAAATAGATTAATCCCGTTTCGAAACGAGTAATAGGGACGCGTCCATAAGTTGAGGGTTGTGTGTTGGCCATCATGTTTTTGTGACACCATCTTTGAACGCCACACACAACCCATTCGATTAGTCACCCGGGTGCGAAGCACATAGTATCGAGAGAGAAGGAGTGACGTCATATAATAGTAAAGCACAAAAATGGTCAATGAGCACGACTAGGGAGAGAAAGCACGCACACGAATAGTAGATAGGCCTAGATAGAAATCGTGAAACCAATATATAATATGCAATAGAACCCATTGATTTTCACTTCAATAAATGTTTCCTTTCCCAAGATGTGTGTTTATATTACCGATGTAGCTAGGAAACCATTTAGTCCATTCTCATACGTTTGTGTCGCTTCGTCAAGTTTGCGTTGTTAGCCGTCTTATACTTCGTGGTATTCGAACGTGTGCTATAAGTTCATCTTCGATGAAGTTTACGCCATCTGGGGGCGAGTAGCTGCGTTGCCCATGATGATGACTTTGGGTACGGGTAAATCTCTTACCGCTATTTGTCGGAATATGATTAGGTATTGACGATTGCTGCTGGCTGATAATAGGGTCATCTACCCGTCTTTTGGATACTGGTTCTTGGTATGCCTATCTTGACCGATCTTCAATTATCTTTGAGTCGACCTTCTTCGGGAACTCACCCTAAGGAGAGTCTCATCCGGGCAAACACATCGCGGCGTGCAGTCTTCCCAAGTGGAAGTGGCGCTTTAAACTGCATGCTTATTTAGGGATCGGTAAGGGTCGGCTACAACTTAATTTCTCAACAATTTTCATGTCAAGTCCTTTATGTCGATAGACGAATACTACACTAAAAGCCAATTCCTATTGCTATTATTCCATCACTATTAGGCACACTGAAGGAGGGTTCCTTGAGCGTGAAAATTTGAAATGATTGAATCCTCTGAGAGTATGACCTTTATATGCATGTTTCAGCGCACCTACCTACCAACTACGGCTAGTTCTCGTCATACCAACACATGCGCGAGCTTGGCGCTTCGTCGAAGCCGAAGAAATAAATATGTTCCATTGGCGGCGGGTATAGCGTAAAGTCTTGGTTCGATTCCCAACCCCACACATACGGTTGGAAAGTTTTTCTGACCCGAAGAGGCAAATGACCTTAAGGTTAAAGCCTCTATACATGAAACACAAAAAAAAGTTCCCTCGAGATGGGAATTGACTTCAATCTGTTGCGATACTGTAAGTATCGAGACCAAAAGTATCGATACTAACAGTATCGCTCTGATGCGATATCGATACCAAAAATACCCGATTCTTAAAATAAAGTATCGATACCTCAAATTATCGACTCGGTATCGGACATGCCTACTTCCAGTAACCTGCTTTTCCTGCTGCAAGCAACGCGAGATGACACACCACTGACAATGATATGCAGATGGCGCTTCGATCGGTTCACGTCGTTCAATTTTTGGCGGGAAATTTGCATTGGTTGACGTTGTTTAATTTTGAGCTTGAACTTATTCTAGTTTCGCCAATGAGCAATATTCAATAAACAACACTTTTCACTTATCAACACACACTTGTCACAGCTGCACTATCACTCAAAATAACTGTTTCGATCAATCACTTCACTATAAGTTATTTGATACACATTGTAATTAGACTTTTTCGAGGGCAACACTTAGGCACCGCATCTTACTCCCCTTAATTCTCAAGGGTGGGTAATTTTGCTTAACGGAGAGAAAGACCCACTATTTTGAAGCATTCCTCAATTCCAATGACGATGTTTTTTGAATACGATGTAATATGGTTTTTGATTGATATTATGGCAATTTTCATTCTGAGCCTGTTGGCATTGATTGTTGACATCCTCTTCGATTGTTGATAAGGATCTCGTCTAGTTAGCAATATAAGTAGAGTATACAAAGGCGAGATGCCGCACACTTTTAAAATTAACATTTCTTCACCACTATTCACTCAATCAGAACTCGACTTATTGTTATTGAAAGTGTAATATGACTCTTACTTCGTCATATTCACATATTTTCTCCAAAAACTGCAGACATTTTTACCTTTTTTTTATAAATATAAAAAATAGGTATAAAATTCGCTCAAACTTAAGAAAAATTTTCCGTGAGTCTGTATGTGTGTTGTCAACTAAGAGGTCGAGATCTCAGAGATGGCTGGACCGATTTTGATCAAATTAGTCGCAAATGGAAGGTTTCCCCGTCACCCTGAACTCAATTGAATGGTTTTGAGATCGGATGTTTACTTTTTGAGTCATGCGAAGTTTTATGTCAAAATATTTAGTTTTTTGACAGTATCTGTCACAATTGACCTTGACAACAGAATATATTTTCAGACTTAGATTCCGCACGGTAATACCTATCCAACAAGCCATAGATTGTTAAAATCCGTCCATTTTTAACGGAGATATCGACATTTTTGTGTAAGCGACTTTTTGCCCCATTCCAGCAGTAGAAGTTTTGAGTGCTGTCTGGCAAAGAAATGCTAGGGAGTAACATAAAACACGATTTTTTATACTGTTACATACAATTGTTTCTAAGTACCCACAAAAACTGTGTACAGCATGACATTTTGCCACGGACCGATTTTAGCACGGTTCGTTTTTGGCAACATAATCGTTCGAATATGCCATACGTAAACCAGATGATGGCAGAATTTTCTATTGAAAGTAATTCCATAATTAAATTGATTTAAACTACTTACAGCAATAAATGCTGGAAGAACATAACAGCCATATACCATTCGAATCAGTTCGTCGAGAACAGCAAATGCGTGTGTGACAAATAATTTCACTCAATTTTTTACCTTTTTTTTTCGAAGATGACTCAACCGTTTTCTACAAACTCAGATTCATATGAAAAGTCGTATATTCCCAAACAAGGTTCCTGAATTATGTTTGGCTCCGACCTCTGGTCCCGGAACTACAGGATAATATGTGAAACGAAATTGAAATTGTGTACCTCATTTTTCTCGTAGATGGCTGAACCGATCTAAGATTAAAAAAAAAGTTTTAAGATTCTATAAAACATCTTGTTTCTTAGTCAGCTCCAACTTCTTGTTTAGGGGATACAGGGTGATTAGTATAAAAATGTCTATTTCACATAAATTAAACAGGTTTATCGGGTTAGCAGATTTGGATAGACGATAACCAAATAAACTTATTTCATTTTTGGTTGTATTCAGTTTTCGTTTCGGAAGCCACCCAAAATTTTAATTCGCACTACGATTCCTCAAAGATGTCTACATTGATTTTTAAACATTTTGAAACAAATGTAAACTATACAGCTACTCAGGTGAATTTATGTGACTTCGGCTACAAAGAATTTCGAATTCCGGTTTCAGTATCGAATCGTTTCTCAAAGCTCAATCGTTTTTTAAAAAAAAGCCAAATCGAATTTCAGAAACAAAAGTTCAAATTAAAATAAATCCTATTTTATCCAATTCTGACTTCCGATTCTGGAATTGTAGGATGATGATTTTTTTAGTTCAAAGCGATATAGAAGATGACAATCCCGAAAAGCTTTAAAGTTGGACTCAAAAATATTGCAATTTGTTCGTCATATGACCATACGAATCGGTTTGGATTATGCTGGTTCCTGAATACCGGCTCTGGAAGTACCTTAAATTACCGTAAACTCTAAAGTGGAAATTACTTCGACATATCATGGAATGTTTAATCGATTGTTACACTTTTAAATTCAAATTCGATCCGATTTGCAGTTTCGACATTACAGAGTAATGAGTGATTAAAATCTCAAATTGCCACTTAAAACGATGGACATTAGAATAATGTCATGAAAACTGAAACACCGAAGAATATTCATGCAAAAAACACATGCGGATTGATAAAAAAAGGTATCATCTCACTGCTAGGTGGATTAAGCACGTTTTTGATAAAATATCCACAAAGTAATGGAATCGGTCGAATAGTTCAAAAGTTATAAATTTATCAAAAACATATTTTTTCAAGATAATCGAAAAAACACGGAAACTGGCAAAACAATTTTGTTTAGTTTGGTTAAGTAAACCTGTTTCAGCTTTCAGAACAAAATAAAATATGACATAGTGCCCATTGGTCGCAAACCATGAAAACCGTTAAAAAATTATACAATTAACTTTCTCAAACACAACATTTCAACTTTATAATATTCACATAGTTTTTTCTTTAAACTAAAGGCATTTATTGACAACATATCCAAAAATTAGCGGAGTCCACTCAACCGGTTCAAAAGTTATGATTTAAAAAATGTTTTTTTTTTTGCAATCACTGTGAAAACCGACTTATGAACGGAGACCCGGAGAGCCTAGTGTCATATACGATTCGACTCAGTACGTCGGGATCACAAAATATCTGGGTGAGTATGTATGTATGTATGTGTGTATGTGACAAATAATGTCACTTGATTTCCTCAGAGATGGCTGAACCGATTCTCACAAACTCAGATTCTTATGAAAGGTCTTATGGTCCCATATATCGCTAATAAATTGTATCCCGATCCGAACTTAGGTTCAGGAATTCCGGTGATATAATGAAAAAAATTGTTACTCCTTTTTCTCAAAGATTGCGTGACCGATTTTTACAAACAAGGATGCAAATAAAAAATCCGCATCCGAAAATATGCAGCAATTTTTGGTAGGACCATAGACCTTTCAATTGACCCTAAAATTGGGAATAACGGTTTAGAGTCCAGTTTATAACATTTTTTACGGTTTTTGTTCCGCCAGTAGTGACGGTGTACAATATTGAACACACTTTACCCTATAACTCCGGAACCGGAAGTCTGATTCGGATGAAATTTTGGAATTCCGTATGGGACCAGAAGACCTTTCATTTGAATCTAAGTTTGTGGAAATCGGTCAAACCATCGCTGATAAATGTGAGTGAGATCCATTTTGGTATATATGAAAACTATTTCCGGAACCGGATACCGGGATCCAGGATAGCCGGAATTGGTTTGTTTAGTTGCCTACTGATAATGACTATCGATTTGTGTAGCTTTGAGACCAGTTTAGAAGTTTTTTCAGTTTTTTGTTTCGCCTGTTTAAGTGACGGTGTACAATATTGAACACACTTTACCCTATAACTCCGGAACCGGAAGTCGGATCCGGATGAAATTCAGGAATTCCGTATGGGACCACGAGACCTTTCATTTAAATCTAAGTTTGTCAAAATCGGTTCAGCCATCTCCGAGAAAACCTAGTGAGATTATTTGACACACACACCCCCCCCCCCCCCCCCCCACACACACACACACACACACACACACACACACACACACACACACACACACACACACACACACACACACACACACACACACACACACACACACATCAAGGGGGGATCAAGGCAAGATGTCCAAGGTGTTTTAGTGGGTAAGGTTCAGCCAGTCCCACTCGCTGGTTCACAATAGCGGTAGCTTGACAACTACTGAGCGCGTGAACTGGGAAAGTACATAAGTAGGTATTTCACCTTGTAAAAAAACACACACACACACACACACACACCCTCCGGGCCAATTTCCACTAATCGGTTTTCCAAGTGATTGCATAACCTTTCTATATGAGAAAGGCAAAATAAATTATAACTGAGCAAAGGAAACTTTTCAGGGTGAACCCGATTTTTTTACCCGTAATACAGCAAACCAAGCATGGTTTGTCCATCTAACTTCAATGGTATACGACACTCAGCCATCCGGGCCTCGCCTCAAAGGTCACAGTGATTGCATAAACTTTTTATATGAGAAGGGCAAAATACACACAGGGAAGAAAAATATAATGTATTTTCAATAATCTGAAAATCAACCTAAAAAAATTCAAAAAAACATCTTTAGTTTAGTTTCTTAAGCCATTTTCTATAGGACGGATATATGTAGAATTGATGGAAAATTAACATATCATTGGTCCTCGAAGACCTAGTGTTATCTACTATGCAACTCAGCTCACACACACACATGTATGAGTGTGCGTGTATATGTATGTGTTCCTTTTCAAGTTATATTTATTCGCTCAATATTCTTATAGATGGTTTAAACGATTTAACAAGCTTATGTTTGTTTGAAAGCTACGATTAGATTGTAGATTAAGTTTGAAGATCACATGGTGGACATTTCCGGTTCCGGAGATATGAACGTAGAAGTTACGTAACCGACAAACCGAGATACCTACAACGATTTCGAAAAGATTTGATGGGTTTCAAAGCTACTATTAGGTTATTTGAAAAGCTCAAAAAGCCCATGACGAACACGTTTTGGGTCGAAGGTATCATAGAATAAATGGTCAAATGACACTATTAGAATCGCCATTTTAATAGAAAGGTGTTATCATACCGCTAGGTGGAATTAAACTTTGTCTTATCGGTGTATATTTAGTGTTCATTTATATATTATTTATATTCCATTTTAACACATTTAATAGTTTTCAGGTCATAGTGATTCAATGGAGTCCGGTACAATTCCACGAAAACTACAGTTTTTATTTTAATTTCTTGTATAAATATCATGAGAACTGCTGAAGTTTGCCATGTGCAATTTATTGCTTTTAATCAGCTAGTCTGGTTTTAAATCACCTATTTTTCAAGAAGAGCTTGAAGTTTTGTGAATGTTTTAGTTATAACTTCTTCGTTATTATTTAAACGCTAATCAAATCTATGACGAATGTTGGTTTTCATAGTTGGAGTAAATTAAAAAATATGTTGTGAATTTTTTTGAATTTATTTTTTCTGTGTCGACTTTTTTTCAGTATATGTACAATCATGTTTTAGTGCCCAATTATATTCCTCCAGCTTCTTGTTCTTATGTTAAAAAGATTTGAGGAAAGTGCATGTAGAAATATATTCGCCCGTTAGTAAAGTCTTTTTTCCGATTCGTTCTGTTTATCCGGTAAAAATTAATGGTTTATCAGGTGTTTTCGGTGACAATTGACAGCATGGAAAAACAACATTCTTTCAACTATCTGATTAAGAAAAAAAATTATTGAAGCAAGTACTTCGCAACTTTGTGATTGATGGATTCTCAGTGAAGCATGATGAAGTTCTCATAGGTACGCAACAAATTATTAACATGCAAAACGTTTTGAGATTTCATCGTCAACATAAACACATTTTAATTCTCTTCAATCCATTTGTTCATGAAATATTTTTCCATTTGATAATTGTTTGCGTCTGCTATCTGATGGATTATATTATATACCGAAATGTACGAACATCAAATAATTTCGGATAACCGAAAAGGGCAAAATAATTAATAAGTTCGGCCCCGGTTGTAAACAGCGCAGGTGGCACTTCAACTTGCAATATCGTGAATTATAGCGGCCACAATGCCATGTGCTGTAATGATGCTAGCATGAGACCGGCTCTATTGCGGTCGACTGACATATGATTTGATGGTTTACAGTGTATTCAATACAACATATGTGTCAACATGCTACACGTATCAGCAAACGACACCAAACGCAATAATTGTAATTTTTTGGTTTACTCTAAAGAGCGAATCTCGGAAGTTATGTGGTTTTGCTCGAGTGAATTTTTCATGCAAATTGTTTTGTGCATTTTTAAATGCTGTATAGAACACGTAGGTTATGAAGTCAGGCCATGAAGTTGAGTTTTGTTGACTGAATTCAACAAAAATTACCTAAATCTATGTCCAACCTATCTAAGTTTTAGTTCATAAAATAAGATCAGAATGCAGGAATGCACCCAATTTTCTTGAAAATGACTGGACCGATTGGCACAAATTTAGATGCAGTTGAAAGGTTCTCGAAAGGCTTAGAGACGCCTGAATTTTATATGAATCAAATTTTCGGTTCGAGTGTAATAATGTAAAATGTGCAAAATTAAATACAAAAAAAAAAACCTATTTCTAATTCACCTAGTGGTGAGATAATCTTCTCTTTCATCAAAACCGTCTCGTTAGGTTTTTTTAACCTTTTTATTAGGATAGTTTCTGAAACTAATTTGGGCTCATTTTTGACACAAATTTATTCAGATTGATTCGAGTAGTTCACAAAAGCATGCTCCAGCGTTTATGTCACATATTCGGCATCATTACTCAATCCAAGCGCTTGACATTTATGTTGCCTTTTTGTATGAGAGAGAGATGTGACAAAACGCGTTTTGTCGATTACGTCACTTATACCATCAAATCTCTGGAACCAGAAGTCACAGCGTTTGATCTTCGAAATTGATCAATGGCTCAATAGTTGCTTTCAAATGAGCCTAAGTTTGCTAAAATCGGTTCAGCCATCTCTAGGCAACGGGGTAAATATGCAAAATATTTTTTAAAAATGGAATCGATTTTATCAGAGAGCAGTTAACGAATTTTTTCAAGCTTAGATTTAAATTAAAGGTCTTACAATTCCATAGAACCCTGTTCAATTTCATTGGGATACGGTTTATGGTTCCGGAATTATAAGCTTAAGTATAAATATTTCCACTCCTTTGAGTATATCAGATCTTCGTTCCCGGTTCCGGGAACGATCATGTTCTCTAAACCGGAAATCACTTCAATTTATCAGAAACGACTGGACCGATTTTCACAAACTTAGATTTAACTGGAAACTATTGTTTTCCCATAAGTTGGTGTAGAATTTCGTCCGAACTCGGCATTCGGTTCCGGATATACCAGGTGAAGTGTATATGGAATTGCAACCCGTCATTTAGAGCGACAATGTAAAAAACAATTTTTTTTCTCAATTTGGTTCAAAACTATGAAATAGATATTATTTATAGGTTAGGTTAGTTGCTGGTCAAACGAATCGATTTAAGATTTACCGGGCCCAGTTCCCGGTTCCGCAAGCCGAAAATGGTGATGTGATGTGAAGTGAAGCCACCATCAGTTCAAGGACTTGACAGTGGATGCGGGTAGACTTACAGTAGCCCCGATATGACTCATCCATTCACCTTCTTACTATAGCTGTTACCGAAAAGCGAACAAAAAGGGTTGGGCGGATATGTAAGTAGTGTCACTTACTCGTATTCCGCGGGAATGACAGATGCTCTTCCAACCATAATATCCAGTGCATGGATGAAGCATATCGCTATACATGCTTGAACACGCCTGATGGTTTGTTTGAGAAGGGCGCGTCAGACTGCTTTCAAACCTTCAGAAGGAAACAAGTTTCCTTCAAGTGACTTGGGCTGTCTATCCACAATCATCATCGTCCAGTCATCAATTCGTCCAATGCCCTGATGCTCCCTCCCATTTACGTCCCCGTGCAAAATGTTTTATATTGATAAATACAATGAAACATAGTGTAATGAAATTAATATAACATAAAATGATATAATAGATTACAAAATAATATAATATATTTTAATTTAATATAATATAATACAATGTCATACAATATAATATAATATACTATAGAGCAATATATAAAATAACAGTTAATGTAGAGTGTCAGTTATGCTTTTCTATCTTCGCAATAGTGCAGGAAGTAGAATATTTCTCTTCTAATAACAATAATAATTTCCACATCTATAAAAATAATATATGTTATTATTATTGATGACAAAATAATAATAATAACAATAAATATAATAATGAAAATAATAATACAAAACAATATAATATAGTACAATGAATTATATAATAAATAATAGAATGAATGAAATGATATGTTGCGATATGCTATGATATTATATTACTTGAATTTATATGTCATTTCTCATCCTCTTATTCTGCCATCAACGCATTCCATCGACCAAATGTCACCACAAACACACGTGTAGGCATGAAACAGGAACCAGTGAGGACCAAGCTCACCTTGTGACGACCTTGATATTTAGTTAAAAGTTACTTTAAAAATGATAACTTATAAGAAAAACAAATTTATATTTTGCGCAGAGGTACGTAGTACTACTCATAATAAACCCTATAATATAATATAATATAATATAATATAATATAATACAACATAATGCAATACAATATAAGATAATACAATATAATATAACATAATATAATAAAATATAATGTAATATAATACAATATAATATGATATAATGCAATTCAGTATTATACCATACAACATAGTATATACCTAATAACATAAAATAGTGTAAGACGATAATATATGAAATAATATGCTATGATACAATATAACAGTTAATGTCGCAGTGTAAGTTACGCTCTTCTTCTTCTAATAATAATAATAATAATAATAATAATAATAATAATAATAATAATAATAATAATAATAATAATTCATTATGTAATAAACAACAGAATTATATGTTGTAATATACTATGATAAACACTGCACTTAAGGATGGGCTTTAACCTACAAGCCATTTCGCACCCTCTCATTCTGCTACTAACGCAGAAGGCGATAGCACCCAGTCGACGCCGTTCTATTGACCAAATATCGTCATAGACTCTCGGGGAGGCATGAGATAGGGACTTGTGAGGACTTAGTTATCTCACCATTTGACGACCGGTTCCGCAAGCCGAAAATGGTGGTCAAAAATTCAAAAACGGAATTCTTTTCATGTTTTCAGAGACGCCTGAGACTCAAATAAAAGTTTTGACGGTCTCATAATTTGACGGTTTTGATTTTTGTTCGGATCCGACTTCCGGCTCCGGAATTACAGGGTAAAGTGTATTTAAAGTTGTAAACTGAAAAGTTTATGCATTTTTCAAACTTTCTTATTCTTATTCAAAATTTAAAGCAAAATGTTTTGTAGAATCACTTAGACATATTTAGAAGAAAAAAAGCATAAGTTATATCAGAATGACATCATTATACCACTAGGTGGAATGAGACAGTCTTCTTCTATGTTTATAGGAACACGG
Organism: Malaya genurostris; assembly: GCF_030247185.1. Taxonomy (NCBI): domain Eukaryota; kingdom Metazoa; phylum Arthropoda; class Insecta; order Diptera; family Culicidae; genus Malaya; species Malaya genurostris. The sequence goes on along the minus strand of NC_080571.1, from coordinate 123,760,324 downwards.
TGAGACGTGAGAGATGTGAGTACTTTTTTATCTCGCCTTCTAATGGCAAACTTGTCTCGATGAACCTAAATCTTATCAATTAGGCGCTATATGTTTTAATAGTTAAGAGTCCTAAAGCTATAATCAATTAGAAGCTCAAAATAATTTGAATAATGATATTTAAGATATACATCTGATCAATACTTTTAACTAATGGAGCATTCGAAACTCAATGTCATATCAATCTTGTATTCTGGAATAAACGAACCTGAATATTCGTTCAAACATGGCTGGCAGGAATGAATCGTTTTTCTTTGGAAAAATAATACCGTATGTGAAAGACATGTTGAATAATAATTAATTTCGCCAAATGTGGTGCTCTTGTGGATAAAATTTATGAGCGACCGATTGCTTTCAACGTATACTATAGCGCGTCTCGCCAAAGAACACTTGACAGCTAGCAATTTTTTTGGGGTGAAGATGATGATCTGGGTCGGTGACTTCACTCAATTATTCCTAAAATATCGACAAAAGCATGTTTCAGGGGGTCGGATGTGAGTAGGGATTTCATTCGTGTGATGTTCAGACTCATGTCCAATCATTACACGTTAGACGCACATATCCTACGTATCGAACTTTCCTAGACTGAACAAGGTGGCGAGGGTTATTGCGATAATGATCATGTCGTTTGGACATGCCTGGAATGTCGTGATGTCAGGTCTCAACTGATAAATTCTTCGCGTACCCAAAGTAGACTATCCAATGGCGCAGTTGGCGACAGTCTTACTTGGCATGACCTTCTATACTTGAAACTTCTTTATCATTTCATTAAGACCATGGGAGTTTAAATTTATTTTTTTATGTTAACCTCCTTCCTCTTCCATGAGTTCAATACATAACCAGCTATCTTACTTTGAATAAGAGTGATTTTCCCAACATTATAGAAATCAAAGAAGAATGCTTAATTACATGTATATCAAACATTTCTCGAAACTCTTGGATTTGGCAAATGCTTCAATTTTTTCGGACTCATAGAAAACTAAGTATTGGAAGTAGAAACGCTAGTTGTCGTATGTTTGAGCCTCGACCTGGAAGGATTCTTAGTGTCAGTAGATTCGTAGCACTAGCCATGCAACGATTCTGTATGCTATTAATTGACTTCGAAGTCTGTTGGAACCCAATTCCACAAAATGAATGTATTACCATGACTTTGCTTTTTTCTCAATGTCATGGCTTGAACAACTACTACTCACTCATCGAATCTAATGACCAAAGTTCATTTAATATGGTAATCATACTACACAAGAACATTGGTGAATAGAAACGAGACGAGATTTTTTAAACAATCATTGAACAACAAATAGTAGTTCAAACCCCATTTTCCTCATAATCATTGCAAAACTACTCTGTTTGTTTTGATACTTCAACGACCAACTAACCGAACCAGAATAGCTTCATTTACGGTGTAGGTTGGAGATGATTGTAATAAACGGTAGAACCGTTGATCTGACGAGTTTTCCAGTTCGAAATAGAGCACTTTTCAATATTCACAATCGTTTCAGAGGAAAATTGAAACAATTTCAGGAAAAAAAAGTTGAGCTCAATAGGAAAAGTTTCCAATACTCGCATCATTTCAGCATATCGTTCTGCTGCAGTTCGCGGTGAAAGATTTGATCATCACATGGACATGAGCTGAAGCTGTAAGCATCCTCCGCATCGCAAATTGGACGATGCTACACTACGACATTTAACGATTTCCGTTAGATATTGGGTGAAAAATAGCCGCAATATTCATCATGCGAACGCTTTCCGCAACAGCCCAAAGTTACGAGACCAAATTTATTGCGCAAAATGCCATCATGTAGTGGCTCACCGTGAATCCACCCATCCACCCTGTTTTTACAGCATAGCATTGCGGCACATCCGACATCATAAAATTCTGCTGGCCGCAGGTGACTTTGACTGTATATTTCATGTAAGTCGTTCATATCCGCATTTGACATATAGGTAACATACCGAAGTCGGTTGGTAAACCGGTTTACAAATGCACTCCATTACTTTCGGAAACTGCATTGTTTAAAAGTATGAAGTCTGCTCGCGATTCGGAAAGAAGTAACACAAAGAATGTTCATGTGGCTAAAAATTAAAACAAACATTTTAACTTTTTTTAGGGACATTCAGCAACATTGTTTAGAAAAATGTTTTCACAATACACGTAGTGATGTGATAACGCCTTTCTCTTGTCATTCAAGCCGTTTTTTAAAACCTTTATTTCAATTGCGATAATTTTGAACACAATTTTGCACAGAAAATTATTTTCAGATTTTAAACACAAATTCATTCTAATTGATTCAGATAGTTCACAACTCGTACTTCAGCACTTACGTCGCATATTCGGTAACATTCCTTATAATTGGTCAATTTCTGGAAAACAGGCGATATATCGGTTATGTCACTAATATGATTATACCTGCTGTATTGAAAGCGTCAGACAAAATATACCTTTATATCTCCAGAGTGACTCAGCTTCAAAGTTATTCAATGAAACAAAGAATTTTCATTTCAGCTTCAAAGTTATTCAATGAAACAAAGAAGGGAAAAAAGCAGATTTTTACAATGATTGTGTGAGTTTCCTATATAGAAAAGGTAACGAACAATTATCAATCGGAGTTTTCTACCGTGTTTAGGACACCAGAACTGCGGTACAGCTACGAATGTATGTTATCAGTGTTTGGTTTTAAATGAACACGATGCAGTATTTGAAAAAAAGAAATAAAACTTGTATGGCAAAAAGAATGAAGAGTTTTTTTTGAGTTTTTCCTTTCTCATATAGAAAGCTTATGTAATTACTTGAAAAATCGACCAATACAAATAGTGACATATGTGTATGTGTCAAATAATATCACTCATTTCCCTCCGAAATGACTGCACACTACTACTACTGAAATGACTACCAACTTAGGCTGAACTGAAAGGTCTTATGGTCCCATAGGTCTATTCGGATTTTTATTTTATTTTTATTGTTTGATTCATCTGACTGCAGTCTATATGAAATATTACCATATATTATATCGATGAACTATTTTTAATCCGTGTTATGAATCGGCAAGATGGTTCTCCGAATTCAAAAAACTCTTCGACAGATGTAAAAGTGCGGATCATTGTTGTGAACGGTTCGTAAAGTACAAAAGTAGTACGATGGAAGCGAGGTACGAGTAAGAATCCATGACGCAGAGATCTGGATGGCACTTGGATGCATAAGGATGACAATAGATTAGGGCTGTCGATTACTCAATTCAAAAGCTTTGCAACAAATCCAGCCTGTTGGATACAACGACGTCGTTGTAAAGTTTCCACATTGAGCAGCTTGCAGCGAGCATCATACGGTGGTAGATTTATGGGGTCACACCAAGGAAGGTACCGCAATGCTAATCTAATGAACTTGCACTGCACGTATTCGATCCTCAGGCTCCAAGTCAATTGATTAGGATGCCAAACAATTGAAGCATTCTCCAGTATTGGCCGAACGAGAGAGCAGTAGAGAGCTTTTGAACAGTACGGATCAGAAATTTTTTATGATATCTTTGTGATAAACCCTAACTGTCGATTAGCTTTTGGGATTACTGCCGATCGATGCAAATTAACGTAAACTTTTGATCAAGTAGCACACCCAAATAGCTAATTAGGTGAGTTCTTTGCAGAATAACACTATCGATGACATAGTCGAATCTTATTGGCTGTTTGGTACGATAGTAGGACATAACCATGTATTTCAAAATGCTCACGGTCAGCTTGTTTCGATGACAGCAGTCGACAAATTGGTCTAATATTGCTTGAAGGCAAACGCAGTCCTCAGTAGATCGAACGATGATATAAATCTTTAAATCACCGGCATACCATAATTTACATCTAGGTCATAGAATTTGTAATATGTCGTTGAAATACAGAATGAACAGCAACGGACCTAGGTGGCTTTCTTGGGGTACTCCGGACGAGTTAAAGAAACTGGAGGATTTAGTTGAGCCAAGCTTATCACGTAGAGTTCTGCAAGTCAAGTATGATCTCAGCCAATTAGTTATACGCTCTGAAATCCCTAGCTTAGATAACTTTGCTAGCAGAATATAATGGTCAGTTGTATCGAAAGCAGCTTTAAGATCCGTATAAAATACATCGACTTGCGCTCCGTGTTCTAAGTGTTCAAAACAAGTTGTTGCGAATTGGAGAAGATTTGTGGTAACTGATCGTCCGGGCATAAATCCATGTTGATCGGTCGAAGTCCAAATCGCCGGGAATCGAGTTTCAACAAGTGACTGGTTATAAATTCTACACAATGGTTCGGCAAGAGCTTCACTATTACGGCAAAACACGACGGAAGGTGTACCATCCGGATCGGGCGTGAACATACTCTTAAGTTTCCGAGTAGCTTTCCTAACCATATCAAGTGTAACATAGGATACATCAAAATCAACCAGATTATCAGGAACATCCAATACTGCAAAGTCGCTTGGTAACGAAATGCGCGACGAATACTGATGAGAAATGATTGGCAAACAATTCACATTCCTCCGTACTTTTTGATGATTCAGTATCGTGTAAAAATATACTCGTTGGAACCGAAGAGCACTTTTTTTTTTTTTTATTTAGAAGACATCTTTATTCAGGCCTATTTGCGTACAAGCTTTACGTGGCCGATTGAGCCGATTTTTTAAATAAAAATTTCTTTGTATTCGATCTCGTTGTCACCCTTTTTCTAGGGGGAGAGGAGCTTCCATTTCCCTCCTGCGAGGATCCAAGAAGAAGAGCACTTTCTCGTTGAATCAACGTAGTTTCAGAACTTTATGGGGTATCGTCTTAAATTATGTTGCACACGTAGGATTTGTAGAGCGACGAATTCAAATTACGATACTCATTGCATGAGAAATGAAAGCTACGTTTATTCTCGGCAGAACGATGTCTACGTAACCGTCGTTGTGAGGCATTACGTTTTCGTTTCAGTGATCGCAATAGTGATGTACTCCAAGCATTCAAATTTTATTCGATATACTGATAATATTAGACTACAATAACAGAATATTATTCTCAACATTTGCTACTTAGCCATTGCACAGTGGTTTGAAAAGGGAAATTAGCGTGACAAAAATATTTTCACTATTAAATATTAGTTTTTTGTAGTTGGTGTCTTCACAAAAGTTGTTTGTTATCAAATGGCGCTCCTTTTGATATAAAATATTACTAGGGTGGTCCTTATTTAGATTGAAATATGAAACCTAACTTTCTTAATTGAGCTCAAAAATGATTTTATTGTACAATACAGTTGTAGGAAATTTTATTTTGAACAACTTTGCTGAAAAAAGCACCTCTCTAGCTTTTCATTTGACCGAGTTACATCAATTGTCCCGGGTAAGAGTAGGGTGGCTTCAGAAAAATCGATTTTTTTGTTCTAACTTTTTTGTGAAACGTTCTATGGAAAAGTTGTCTTCAGAAGAGTTGTTGAAATAAATATTGCGCATAATTTTGCTGAGTAAAGCTTTTTCATATGAGCTACCAGTAAAAAGTTATGATGGTTTTTTCATCAAAAACTAGTCAACCTTCAAATATCAAAATTCATTAGATGCCAGATCGATAAAAATGTATCCTGTGCGGCTACTGAAAGTTCATAATATAAGTAAACATTTAAGAGAAAATTGGGAGGGTGTTTTTCTTTTAACTCATTTAAATTAGTCTTAAAAATACCTTGAAAAAACTCAAAAACATTGCATAACTCTTAAACGCCTTAACGTATCAACATACTTCCTTCAGCAAAATAATAGAATCAAGTCAGCCCTACAAGTGTTCCATACATTGTCCATTCGAGAAATGAGACACACCAAAACTACAGCCGAAAATAGATTTTTTGCTGAGCAATTTTAATTAATTTATTACCAAAATAACTGATTCAGTTGAGCTTAAGCAACAGAGACACTGTGTAATATGGTTATTCCGAAGTAGAGGCCATGATAAATATATCAACAGAAATTTTCATTATCTTGACAACCAAAGCTCAAACAAGGTGGTGCAAGTTAGTGAAACGCAAATATTTTTATCCAAATCGTACCGAGACGCCTTTTTTCTCATCCACTTGTGTACCGAATAGCCTGTGACAACCGGAAAACGACGTACAATGAGTATCAAGAATCGCGTATGAAAACCCCCACCTGGCGTGTTAGCAAACTGAACAAGACCGTGAAGGGAAGGGATACAAATATAAAAACTGCGTTTAGAGAACATTTGGGCCTACGTATCGGTGAGCCATTGCCATCAGGAGGTAATTTCAACGACGGAAACACGGCCCGGAAATTTTTCAAGAAGTGGAAAGAAACAGCAGATATAACAGGCCTTGATGAAACACTATTGGAAGGATTTCACGTTGTTCTCAGTGTAATCAATAGCCGATAAGATAAACGTCGACGAATTCCAAAGTTACACTGAGAAAATACGAGCGTTGTATGTATCGTTGTATGGCTGGTATCCACTATAACCAACTGCTCATAAATTGTTGATACATGGAGCCATGATAATTAGACACCCAATTTTACCTATTGGTATGCTTAGTGAAGAAGCTCAGGAGACTCGAAATAAAAGTATCCGGAACTTCAAAGAGCACCATGCTAAAAAAATCAGCAGAATCGTGAACATTGAAGATGTTTTTAAAAGGCTGCTGTCAGACCCTATCTTGGCATTGTCGAACAAACAAAATAAGAGAAGTTCAGAAGACTTACCCGAACAAGCAAAATGTTTAGTTTTAGATAATAATTAGTATAATTCATTGCTTAATTTATTCAATACATACCAAACCGTAATCAACTGTTGTCTTATGTTTTATTTTGAATGTTAGCGATACGATCATTACGATAACGGAATCGAAATCAATTGATCCGTTATTTTGGTAATAAATTAATTAAAATTGTTCAGCAAAAAATCTATTTTCGGCTGTAGTTTTTGTGTGTCTCATTTCTCGAATGGACAATGTATGGAACACTTGTAGGGCTAACTTGATACTATTATTTTGCTGAAGGAAGTATGTTGATACGTTAAGGCGTTTAAGAGTTATGTAATGTTTTTGAGTTTTTTCAAGGTATTTTTAAGACTAATTTAAATGAGTTAAAAGAAAAACACCCTCCCAATTTTCTCTTAAATGTTTACTTATATTATGAACTTTCAGTTGCCGCATAGGATACATTTTTATCTATCTGTCATCTAATGAATTTTGATATTTGAAGGTTGGCTAGTTTTTGATGAAAAAACAATCATAACTTTTTACTGGTAGCTCATATGAAAAAGCTTTTCTCAACAAAATTATGCGCAATATTTATTTCAACAACTCTTCTGAAGACAACTTTTCCATAGAACGTTTCACAAAAAAGTTAGAACAAAAAAATCGATTTTACTGGAGCCACCCTACTCTTACCCGGGACAATTGATGTAACTCGGTCAAATGAAAAGCTAGAGAGGTGCTTTTTTCAGCAAAGTTGCTCAAAATAAAATTTCCTACAACTTTATTGTACAATAAAATCATTTTTGAGCTCAATTAAGAAAGTTAGGTTTCATATTTCAATCTAAATAAGGACCACCCTAGTAATATTTTATATCAAAAGGAGCGCCATTTGATAACAAACAACTTTTGTGAAGACACCAACAAAAAAAAACTAATATTTAATAGTGAAAATATTTTTGTCACGCTAATTTCCCGTTTCAAACCATAGTGCATTGTAGACTAGCTGGCGCACCTTCTTGCGAACGTTCCTCATTAAATTCCGTACAGACTTCTTGGCGACAAGTTTTGACACTTTTTTCCAATCTTTTTCGAACTGTTGAATGGTTTCGGCTGCCGAGACATGTTTCCTAAGATGTGCCTTCGTTAATGCCCAAAATTCCTCAATTGGTCGAAGTTGTGGGCAATTTGGTGGATTCATGTCTTTTAGGACGAAAGTGACATTTTTGGTAGTATACCATTCTACCGTTGATTTCGAGTAGTGGCAAGAAGCAATATCTGGCCAGAAGACAACAGGATCCTTGTGGCTTCGCATCATGGGTAGAAGTCGTTTATGTAAACATTCCTTGACGTATATTTCGCTTTGAAGCAGTGGTGATGAAGGGTTTCGAAATCTTACCGCAGCTACAAATTGCTTGCCAGACCATAGCTTTCTTATCAAATTTTTCTACTGCAATCGATGTCTCGGGCTGGTTTAACACTTGCCCTTTTCGCACCGTATAATATTATGGTCCCGGCAAGGATTTTTAATCGAGTTTCACGTAGGTTTCGTCGTCCATGATTATGCAGATCAAATTTCCAACTAAAGTGGTATTGTACAGCTTTCGAACCCTCGGCCTGATCGATGCTCGGACTTCGTTTTGGTTGTTTTTGCTTCTTATAGGTTCGAAGATTCAAACGTTCTTTAACACGAAGAACATTTGACTTCAAAGTGCCCACTTTTTTGGCCACATCCCGAACTGAAACCTCCTTCTTTTGCTCGAACGCCTTCAGTATACGTTTATCCAAGTGAGGGTTAGCAGGACCTTTTTTTTCAACCTGTTTTCGGTTTATCCTCAAAGGTGTTATTCTCACCGAGCTTCCTGATTGCATTTCGCACGTCTTTTTCACTTACTCCTTCCATTTTTGATATCTTTCTCAGTGGTAGTCCGCGTTCTGTACACAATTTTTCGACGTTGTTCTGCTGAAAGTCCACGCATTTCGAAACAAACTAATGAAAACGAATAAACAACTGCACAAGTGGTTAGAGAAGAGTGTAAACAACAGATTGACAGATTCTGAACCATTGCGAAATGGCAGCGGTTTTTGGTTGCGTCCATACTTTCTGGTACAATCTTTACTTAGCTACAGCTGATTGATATTGCTCGGTGTTCTTTGGTTTTTTGATAACTCAACAAATTCACGGAACAGTATTCCATCCGGCCAAATGGAAGCATCAAGAGCGAGTTCTCTCATCGATGGATCAAGTCCAACATTGTAGGATACAAACGTCAGATTGATCACATCTATGTCCTTCGACCCTAAACGAATGATATCGACCGGCAACGTTATCTTCAAGCAGCGAGAAACTTTTTTTGCATATCCTTCGAAGTCACAAGAGGTTGCAAACCGGATAGATAGAGCCAAAATTTTGGTTGGCTAGTCGTGGGTGTCAAGGATGGTACGGATAAATCATTTATGTCTATGGTATTGGTGCCGCGATCAGATGAAATACGAATAGGTTGACCTTCATTACCACGGCGACGTTTAACACCAAACCTCGGCCAGTCATTCTTGATGCGAATCGAAGGTTTGTCCAAGAGAGAGTCAGATGGTATGCAACGATCGACTTTATCGTTCAGTTTTTCGACTAAGTTGAACAACTGATGAACTTGTGCTGGTAAGCCATCTTCAGATAATTCACCAACGGATGATGAGGTAGCTCCGGATGAAACCGTGGCGGAGATATACTGTTTAATACTTTTGTCGTTTTGTTTATTTCTGCAGGTTGTACATACAAATAATGCCTTTCCTTGGGTAAAGAGCTCACGGTTGGCACGACTAAAACTAAATCCACAGCACTGCTGGCTGATATGAAAATAATATTCACAGAAATCACAGCACAATGGCTCGATTTCGTTTATTTCCAACTGACATTCGCTGCATTGTTTTTTCATCTCCATGATAAAACAAAGGCAGGAATAGCACCAAACAGTAACTGAGATAAATCAAGATCAATTTTGCACTAAAACCGAACAAATATGAAATGAATTTACAGATCAGAGACGACGGGTAATACGTAAACTTCGGTAATGATTTAGTAGTAATTTAGTAGGAACAAAATAAGCGTTGTCCATACACCTATACGATAAACATAAAATGATTTGATCATCGGTGCCTTCCGGTGAGGCTCTCAACGAGTGAGCTTGTCATTTCGTGTTTCATACGATGAAGTTTTTCTGAAAAGACACGCATCGGAGTTCCATGCTTCCTGATGTATTTGAAATTATTTCAACAATACCGTGATGGTGGAGTGTGTGTTCGAGATATGCAAAATCCTGCGCTCCTATTACTTCTTTAAATCAAATTCATGTTGAAAATAATGGGTATAATTTAAATAGTGCATGAGTTAAATCAATCAGCTGGAATTATGAGTCGGTTGGGCAATGCGCAATTCAGGCCCCAATGTAGTTCTTAGCCTCTTGTCTAGTAACTCCTATCCCTACCTCCCCGCGGTACCGGCTGGGGTACGAGTAACCATAGGAAAGATCGGGTAACCAACCCCGGTGGAACCTTGATCGTATGCTGACAGGGGCTTGCCTTCTCTTTACAGAGAGCGAGCCTACCCGAGCGTCTGTTCCCCATGTTGGGGCGGCTCGAAACAGCGTCTGTTCTCCATGTTAGGACACCGTCCTTGTGTCAGTGTGGGACTCTAAACAGTTCTGACACGATGGCCCTCCGGCGAGACAGGAGGTTGGTGCAGGCCTAACAAGCCGCCCGGAAAAAGGTAGTTACGAACAATCAAGTAAGAAATACGACTAGGAATAATCGGCAATTTCTTCAATTACAGCATCATCAACGTGCACTGACCACATGAGACGAGACCCGATGACGAGAAGTTCCACTGCGCGCAGCTGGAACAAACCTTCTACAGCTTGCCGCAGTGACTCTTGAAGACGGCTGGAGGAACATATGGTCCGCCGTGAGTAGCACTGCTGCAACCGTTCTAGGTACGAGGTTATCGAATCGAGAAAATGACTGGTTTGACGGCGAATGTCAGCAGTTGGTCGAAGAGAAGAATGCAGCAAGGGTGAGGATGCTGCAACACCGCACTAGAGCGAACGAGGAACGATACAGACAGGCGCGGAACAGACAGAACACGGTTTTCCGGAAGAAAAAGCGCCACCAGGAAGACCAAGATTGCGAAGCGATGGAACAGCTGTATCGTGCAAATGACACACGGAAGTTCTATGAGAAGGTGAACCGCTCACGTAGAGGCTGCACGCCACAGGCCGAAATGTGCAGAGATACCAGTGGTAACCTTCTCACGAACGAACGTGAGGTGATCGACAGGTGGAAGCAGTACTATGACGAACATCTGAATGGCGAAGCACAAGATACAGAGAACGGTACAGGAATCAATCTGGGTGCACGCTCAGCCGACGACAGATTCCCAGTCCCTGATCTGTCGGAGATAAATGAGGAGATCGGCAAGCTGAGGAACAACAAAGCCGCGGGCACTGCTGCACTGGATGATTTCTAGGATTTGGGAGGAGGAGATTCAACCGCAGGAATGGATGGATGGAGTGGTATGTCCCGTCTACAAAAAGGGCGATAAGCTCGACTGTTGCAATTACCGCGCAAACACATTGCTGAACTCCGCCTACAAGGTACTCTCCAAATCCTTTGCCGTCGTCTGTCACCAATAGCTAAGGAATTTGTAGGGTCGTACCAAGCGAGATTTACTGGAGCCGCGCCACTGCGGATCACATATTCGCGATAAGACATATTGATATTGTGACACGTAACCTCGTTGACGTTATTGATATTGTGACACGTAACCTTGAAAAGATGACGGAAACCTACATCGGACTGAAAGCTGAAGCTAGCCGTATCGGACTGGCCATAAATGCGTCGAAAACAAAATACATGAGAGGAAGAGGCTCTAGAGAAGAAACACGACGCCACCCACCATGAATATTGATAGACGGTGACGATATCGAGGTGGTTGATGAGTTCGTTTATTTGTGCTCATTGGTGACCGCCGATAATGACACTAGCAGAGAAATTCATAGTCGTATTTTGGCAGGGAATCGTGCGTACTTTGGACTCAGAAAAACCCTCCGATCGAGAAAAGTACGCCATCGCACGAAAGTGACCATCTACGAAACGCTCATTAGACCGGTTGTTCTTTATGGCCACGAGACCTAGATTAGGTTGGCAGAGGACCAACTCGCCCTCAGTGTTTTCGAAAGAAAGGTACTGAGGACCATCTATGGCGGAGTGCAGATGGAAGACGGAACGTGGAGACGGCGTATGAATCACGAATTGCAACAGCTGCTAGGAGAACCACCTATAGTACGGACAGCTAAAATCGGACGTCTACGATGGGCTGGGCATGTCATAAGGACGACAGCCCAGAGAAAATGGTTCTTGAATCTAATCCGACTGGTACAAGAAGAAGAGGTGCGCAGCGAGCAAGGTGGATCGATAAAATGGATCTCAGAAGCATCCGTGCCTTGAGTGGCTGGCGACGAGCAGCCATGGACCGAGTTATGTTGAGACGTATGCTTGATACAGCAAAGGACACTCCAGGCATATAGCTGTTAGGTAAGGTAAGTGGAATTATGAGTCACTATAATCACTTTTGACACTATTATCACGATTTGGTGTGGATTATTTTTTACGGTGTATTGTAGTGAAAGCTGTAATATTACCATAATCAATGTGATTACAATTCTGTTTGATTATTTTCATTATATCTTCATTTAGCATTAATTTCCCTTCAACTAGTGCTAATTTTATTGCAAATTAAACAAACGGTAGGGAAATTGAACACTGTTTGCATTGAACGAGAACATGTGTTGAAACTACGTAAATCAGACCGTACTGGAACTGATATTTTTCAACTCTGACGGTAAAGAGTGCTGAGCATTCCTAATAGTTACAAATTGACAATATCCACCAATTTGAGCGGATTCGCGCATGAAAATTGACAAAAATCATTTTACATGATCCTTTAATATTCCTTGTCAATCGTCACTAGATTCCCTAAAGATACTAAATTGGCAATTTTCTATGATCTAAAAGTCTCATTGACACACCTCATCCATAGTTATGAATTCCTCACAGGGTTGAATCATGTCTAATCTTGCTCATATATGAATTACGTCTTAATGCCTTATCTTTCGAACTTGAAAACAAGTAGAAAATAACTCGCGATAACTCACACTCAGCAGAAAGAATGCAGTTAGAACTAATACTTATATTTTTAACTAGAATATAACAACTGCTGAAATTCTATTAAGTTCACCTTCGAAGTCTTGTGAAATGAAAATTTTTCTCTTCCTTCCACGACAACGATTATCGTGATTTAGCTTCCGGCAATTTTGATGAGATTCATATTCAAGCTAAAGTTTTGCTTGAAAAATGAAACTTAGTTTTGTAGAACATAATTAATAGCTACCTTTTCTGGCCATATTTCATGAGCAGAATCGCGTTCTCAAGCTCCACAAGACTTTGCAACCTTTTCGCGTGCTTTTGCATTTTTTTATGACGATAAGAACAACGAGTCAGACCATTCTGAGACTTCGTCAGATGTCTCGAGAGTGAACAAAAGAAAAATCTTGAGCAATTGAATTCTTAATGAGGAAGAATTTGTTTTCACCCGAAAATTTTCTTCATTAATGCACCTTCCGTGAATTTCTCTAGATTGGTCGTACTTTTTTCTTCGTTTCCCTTTTCACACCACCCTAGCTATGGGAAATGCTGCCTGTGCTACTGGTCGGTAGCAGTTTAATTCAATATTCCGGAATTTTTCGCACAGAACACCTGCTCATTCTTTTTTTCGCTGCAGAAAACATGAACAAAAGCTCGGCTCCGTCTCGGTTCGACCCGGAGATATCCCACGAAACTGCTCGCTGCTATGAAATTGAATGCGACCGGAAAATGACAACGCGAAAAATGAGTTTCTTTCCGCTAACGAATGACCCAACATATAATTTTTTTTTATTCTTTCACGTTTTCGGGTTGAAAATTATAATTATATGAAAACATTGCCTTATTTCAATGAAAACTTTAGGCGCTGACGAATTACGCAAATTGTCTCTATCAATCTGGATTATTATGGTTAAATGGGAAAATGTGAATTCTATTCTTATTGATAATCGCGTCGACGAATTTAGAATGTACAGTAAACTATTGAACCTGCCCTCGTTTTGTTACAAGTTTCCAACATATTCAAATGAAACCGCAAATCCGCCAACGTCAATGACTATGGTTTGAGCTGAGCTGGTGTCGCGCTGTTCCAACGTCGTTCGTATCCTTTTAATCCTTTCCGTTTGGCTGCGTTTGGTAGAGCGCGGATTTAAACTATCTACTTGCTTTGAAACAAAACGAATTAATTCGGTCGAAATATCGTTTTCCATAAGAGGTGTGCAGTTAGCGTTTTATGATGGCAAGCGGTATATAAACAATAGCGGAATTTAAAGCTAAATCCCAAGGAATTGAACCGAATATAATGAATGCTGGTCATCACTGTCAGTTTCAGGCGCTCGCTCGAAAATTGGCCTGCAACGCACTTATTTAGATTTGTTGCCAATTAAGGTCTATGTTTGTGCATATACGAAAAGAAATTTCTTTGCAACATAAAATAGCACAACAAAAATATCAAAATGTTATGCCATAATCATAGAATGTTTTTATAGAAATTTTCAGGTAACTAGACAAACAGACGCAACATTTGGCGTAGTGTTCAAAATATGTGTATTTTTTGTTTAATAAATTTATTTCTCCTGACATCATCTGCGATTTCAGCAACTTCAATGATAGTCATTTTCAGTTTCGACAGGTGCCTTAGAATTTTAATACATTCAAACTTTGAGCTTTTAATTACTACTTCTGGAGTTTCCGAAACTGGAATCCGGGACCGGTGCAGGAAAAGTAAATTTGTCCGTGTGAGTATTAATATGACGGTTTGAATTTTTCAATACTCGTCATCCTGTAGTTACGGAACCGGATGTTTTATCCGCTCAAAATTCAATTGTAATCAATTGAAATAAAAGATATTTCATTAGAATCAAAACCATCGGTCCTGCCATATATGATAAATTGATGAAAGTTGGTATGGTCGGGAGCAAGTGAGAGAAATTTCAAGGAATTTATTTCGTTTGGCATTCTGATTAATAAGACTGCAAGGATCAGCCCCTTGGGGTTGATCGAGCCATTGATGTGGAACAAGGCAACCAATTTCTAATGATCTACAATCAAATAGTTCAATCAATCGTCACACTTTTGAATCCGCAATTGCACGAGAGTCTGCTTATATTGATCTTGATAATGAACCAACACCGAACATTGTTTGTATTGATTTTATTTGTTTTATAGCCGACGAAATTACACCAATATTCCAAATGTATGCAATTATATCTTTGTACATACTTGCGATACGGATTTCGATATTCAAGCTTCTCTTCACCAAGCTTGTGTTCAAGTTTTGTATGCAAGCAGTTATTTTTATAGCGTTAAGTTTCTCTACCATTACTACCATTCTGCGATTTCGGTTGAAGCGATAAACTTTTTCTCATTATCAATCGAGTTCATCTTATATAAATCAGAAATTAATCTTAAGCACTCAAACTTCACCCTGGGGTAGTTGTCAGTAGCTTGAATGATACAAGATCCGAGCATACCAATTAAACCTTCAAATCGTTTCATGGCACTTTTTGTCTTGCTGTCTAGCAAAAACATACCTCTAGCATGCTACGCGTAGGACTGAAGCGTTGGCTATAATTTCGCTTCTATTTATAGGTTCGCATGCTTCCAACAGCTTCGCTTTTGCATCAATTGACCAATCAGAGCGATGTTTTCCCTTTGATATACCACTTACACCGTCGTCTATGACAGGGAAATCCGGTATGCCGGAGAGTTTTAGCAGACAAAATGGGACACTGCTCGCTACTAATCAAAATTTCAATCATATATAATTGAAAATACGTGGCTTGATACATTCAAATGGAAACTTAGAAATATTTCCAATCAAATGATGAAATAATATAAATAATTGATACAAAATAGACTGAGCTGTAAGTGTTTAAAACCTGACCACATTTCTACTTGTAGTTTTTCTTGAGTTTCTGATTTCCACCCCTGTATTGAAAATACATATGTGTTCCACATCAGAAACACGTTTCTGGGTTTGGAATTTTCCCTAATTATCATCTTGTAATTCTGAGCCCTGGAGTCGGATCCAAATAAAATTCAATAGCATGCTATGGGAGCATAAAGCCTCTCATATCCTTTGTGGAAATCGGTTTAGCCAATCCAGTGCATATTTACTGATTTGAATAGTTACTCATGGCGAAACAGTTTGCAATACTCTGACTTATTTTAGCGAAAATTTCCATCTGTAGGAAATAAGACACAAAAATCCTTCGCATAAAACTGTTAGTAGGTAATGTTAGAGACACAATCGGGAGATTGACGTAGGACTGCTACCAATAAAGGGCAGATGACTTTAAAAATTTATTTTGGTACATTGTTTTGAAAATAAATTATCCATTTCAAGTAAAATATCATTACATCCTTGTGAAATGCTTTGGATTCTGAAAAAATAAACCGAAGGTTACCATTTCTCCAACGTTCAACTCAGTTGACAATTATTTCCAAGAGCAAATTTCGAGCAAATTTGTTGCCTGGGCGAACGGCGCACAAAGTAAATCTGCAACATACTTGTGTGCCCTTTCCTACAGCGCTAACGTTTCGCACCAAGTTGTGGCACCCATGAAGTTGAACGTCGTATGGATTAGTAACGACACTTATTCTGAATGAAAATCGATTTTATAATATCAAATTAATGTATATGAGAAAGTCCAGTTAACTCTTTGCTTGATGCTATGTAGAGATACTGAAAATGGTTTGGAACTAAATGATTTGACCGTAATTGCGGATTATAACACTTTCATTTATGGTCCTTAGAACCAATCCGTGGACAACTTGACAGCTTCCATAAATCAAGAATATAAGTAAAAGTTTTGGTTCTCTGGTTCCACAATGACGTCGTAAATAGAATAACATTTGGAAATAACGTATCAGTTTTTCGAAAATCTGCGGTTTAAATTTTTATATTTAAATAAGTAAAATAAATTTTGCTACCATTTCTTGCCATGTATAAAATAATTATGATAATAAGTTACTATAGTTTAGTTAAGTATAATTTTTCTCTATTCATCAGGTTTAAAAGTAGTTGATCACATTTTAATAAACAATGAACGTGAAGTAAGGTATTCTACTGAATCTTGAAGAATACTACTAATTTGCAAAGCAAGATTGAATCTATGGTTTCCTTATCTTTATCCGAGTCGTTAGAAGATCATCCAATGATAACGATTACTCCTACAAATGGCTACTGATATTGTTACGACTAAACACGTTAGGTACTCTTTAGTCACACACTACATTTCATTTCTAACTCTATCAATTACTATACTATACTATTTTTTGAAGTTTCGCGTTTACAAAAAAGAGCTTTTTTCAACAGCCTATACTGTAAAATTTAATAAAGATACAAAAAATCGTCCAAAACATGAAATGTGCGTCTTTCCCTTGGCTTTCAAATTAGCTATTTCATACAACAACCTGTATAGTTTATTTAATAAAAAAAATTAAAAATTATAATCAAAGAAAAACATTTCAATCTTGGGTTTATTATTTTTCTTTTTTATGTTGAAAAAAGAAACCTTAGGGGTTTAACTCAATCTTTGTAAAGTTTTAGAGTGGAAAGAATAATTTTTTTCGAAGCAGTGAATTTTTCATCCACGACACACACGCGCGGAGTGTACCGCAGCGTAACTCGCTCGAATACGGTATTCGAATACGCTCGAATACGATCTTAACAAAAATGTTGCTAAAAATAAACTGTCAAAGTAAGGATTCGATCAGTGGCGCGACATGTGTCGACAAGTTAAGCCCGTATTCGAGCGAGTTACGCTGCGGTACACTCCGCGCGTGCGGGTCGTGGTTGAAAAATTCACTGCTCCGAAAGTATTAATCTTTCCACTCTGAAACTTTGCCAAGATTGAGTTAAACCTCTATGGCTTCTTTTTTCAACTAAACATAGAAAAAAAAATTAGGCTCAAGTTTTAATTTTTTATAATTGTTCATTATTTTTAACTTTTTTTATTAAATAAACTATAAAGGTTGTTTTATGGAATAGCTAATTTGAAGGCTAAGGAAATAACACCCATTTCATGTCTTGGACGAACTTTTGTATGTTTATTAGATTTTACTGTATAGGTTGTTGAAAAAAGGCTCTTTTTTGTAAACGCGAAACTTAAAAAAATCATATCTCGAAAATTCCACGTATCACATTGGAATAAAAAAATACGTGTCGTATATTTTCGAGCTCTTTACCGAAAAAAATAGATGAAAAAAAAATTTGGGTGGCTGATTTTGCGTGGAATGCCCTCATATGTTTTCTCTCCGTTGTATTTATACTGCACTTGTTTGAAGCAAAAGCCACACTGCGAACGGGGCGAACAATGAACAAAATAGATCAAAAGTTCAAAAGAGTGGTTCTAACGGCTACAAGAATACCAACGTATAGAATTGTATGGCTGAATTCTTCATTTCGGATTATAATTTTTCAATTTTTTGACCGATTTACTGTATTTGTTTCTGTTACTCGCGCAAACGACCAGCAGCTGAATGATGTTATCGCGAGATTTATTTCAAGCTTTCAGAAACTGGTATTTTCTGCGATATTGATATACCGTATGCTGGCTTTATTTGCATTCGTTTGGTGCGAATTTCGGACAGCAAATAGTGCATAACCTATCAAATTATTCTAGATATGTACTAAACGGATGATTTTTACCTTTGATTTGCTAGGAAAGAAACTTTAGTAGTTCTTAAGATAACATTAAGCCATTAAAACGGATGATTTCGCATTTTTTTCGTTTTCTTTTCCTCCAATGAAACGACCAGAAGCTGTGTGACGCAATCGCTTTTGTTTGAAGCGAATCTGGCTTTGTGAAAGAACCGGAACCTGATCAATTTCAAACTAAACCGATTTTGGTTAGGAGCTTTCAATTTTGGTTAAGTGATTTCGTTTGTAGCTTTTTACAAATGGGCGGTCCCAACTGTCACAAAAATAGCAACAAATAGAATTTTGATGTCGATTATGTTGTTTCGTATTTGAATATTTCAGTGAAAAAAAACTATCAAAATGCTGTCCGGGTTTCATTTATGGCATTCAGTAGGACCAAATTGCAGAATTCTCTCTAATATTAAACACTGTTCGGAACATTTTTCTCGAACGCTATGCAGCAAAATGATAGTTAACGTTCGCTTGGTGCAAATTTTGCACAACGAAAAATACTCAAATCTAATCAATTATTCAAGATTTGCACCAAAACTGATAATTTTTACCTTCGATTAGCAAAGAATCAATCTCAATAGTTCTTTAGATAACATTTAGATCTATTAGATTCTGATTTGTATAATGTTCCCCATCGTTGTCCACTTTTCGTTTTCTTTTTCACCAATGCCAACGACCAGAAGCTGGATAATGCCATCACTCCACTTTGAAGCGAAACTCACACTGCGAATGTTCAACAGCAGAAATGTGTTCACAGAAGAACTAGGTGCTGTTTTTCTGCGTTGGGGCTTGAGGAGCGGAACCTCATATTTGCCATTGACTAAAGCACCAGCTGAATAATGGCGGTTCACGGGTGTAGTTCCACTGTTTTGGCGTAGATGGAAACCTACGCACTCGATGTGTCTCCGTTCATGGATTTTCATAGACTGTAGTTAGCAAACGTGTAACAGGGTGTATTTATAGATTAGGTTGATTTATTGATTGTTTTTTTTTCACCGCACAATTTTTTGTCGTGAATACCACTTACTTTACTATGGGGCGCCTTTTCAAAATTTACCCTCTGAGAGAGTGATAAGTTTTTAATCGTGAATATCTCCTGTTATATCTAATGAATCAACATAATTCTTGCAAAATACCATCGGAAATATGATCACAATTTTACGATAAAATTTTCAGTTGTGTGACATAATGTCAAAGAGTTCAAAATTAAACTTTTCTGAAATGTTTGGTATAAACGAGTATCAAAGAGGATAATTCATAAGGCGCGTTTGCTTTTCTCGTATTTTGAAAGCTCATAGCTCAGTGATCTGTAGAAAGAACAACATTGAAGTGTTTCAATAGTACACCAGCCAATCAGAACGCGAGATGTCTGCATCTATACAAGAGCATCCATATAAAAGTTGAGGGGTTCATTTTTCCTACCATTTGCTGAGCAACTGTTCCCGAAACAAGACACACGAGAGCAACATCGAGGACCTGTCGTGTCACAGTTTCCCCTTCTGCGAACAGGAAAAAGAATTTTGTCAAAGGGGCTGTCCGTACACCGCTGCCAGTAGCAGGTACGAGACACCGTCAGCACGATGGCACCGAAAACCGGTAGAAAGGTACCCAAAAAGTCCAGTAAGGCCCATTCAAAGCACTTTTCAGTGCTAAAGATAATCATAAAGAAACTAGTTGAATTTTGTCGCTTTCCTACCATTTTCTGAGCAACTGTTGCCGAAACAAGACACACACGAGAACCATCTCAGATCTTGTTGATTGTGACAATTCAAGGCACTTTTCAGTGCCACAGATAATCATTAAGAGTTAATTAAACTTTCAATATTTCATACCGAAAGATTCATCAAGATGGAAGTTAAAATAATTTGCACCGTCACCAACACATCCAATTACGAACGGCAATTCGAAATGGAAGTGATGATGTTGAACACTTTTTTATACTAGTATGGGGTCGTGTGAAAATATGACATGCGAAACAGGGTTGCCATATATACAGATTAATCTGTATTATTATTATAATTATTATTATTATTATTATCATTATTAGTATTAAATTTACTCTTGCATACCGAAGATCGTCGATACATTTCAGACCAGGAAATTGCAATTGTCTCGTACTGAAATTTGGGGAAAAATCAGATATCTTCGAACTTCATAGCTTCAAAAAAAAATAAACTTCAAATTTGTCGTACCTAGCCTCCTATATTAGCAAATTAAGAAGGAATTGTTTCAAGTTTGGAATATATAGTTGTAGTGTGGCTGACAGTTTCACCAGCGTGCCTAGATTTAAATCCCATACTAGGATTCTAAATTTAAGCTAGCGAGAAATGAAATCTCCCGCATCGTCGAGCTCCCGGGTTACGACATCGAATCATAAAATCCGTTAGAAATAAGAGCAACGACCGATGTCGTCGTTTAAAGGGCTAAAATAAAATAATGTAAGCACTTATCTCGAGCAGGGCTATGACCTCCTCGAAGAAGGAAGGAATAGCATAAAACACATGCCTCGAGACAAGTGAATGACCTCCTTGAAGGGAGGAGAAACAGCTGGATTTAACTTGTCATAGTTGGGATCGCAAGCTGGGCAATGTAAGGAAAAGAAGGAAATAAGGGGTCGTTGAATGCCTGTGTTCTCTCTCTTCCTTATAGCATAACCACGCATGCGCACAAGCCTAGGGAGGTAAGAAACACGAAATTCAGGCTTATGCGCAAGCGCGGAATAAATTAAGAATTAACATTAGACGTAAGTCTGTTCTAACTTGTAGTATATAAGCAAAATTTGTTAATTAAAATGGTAGTAGCAACTCAAAGGTTAAACTGTATTTTTTAAAGAAAGAACGAGCCCCATATTGTTTGGTGGCTTCATCCAGAGAGGACAAGCCAAAAAAGAGTTTACCAGTAAAAGTGCTACCCAGGTCTTCTAAGACCTGAAAAGTGAACGAACATTCGATTCTAAGTGATACGCAAGTTAGCGTATAAAGTGTAGTGCGGCCTAAGTCAGGCGCACTAAAAAGCGAACATTTGTTCCAAGTGAATACGCAAGTTAGCGTATAAAGTGTAGTGCGGCCTAAGTCAGGCGCACTAAAAAGCGAACATTTGTTCTAAGTGATACGCAAGTTAGCGTATAAAGTGTAGTGCGGCCTAAGTCAGGCGCACTAAAAATCGAACATTCGTTCTAAGTGATACGCAAGTTAGCGTATAAAGTGTAGTGCGGCCTAAGTCAGGCGCACTAAAAAGCGAACATTTGTTCCAAGTGAATACGCAAGTTAGCGTATAAAGTGTAGTGCGGCCTAAGTCAGGCGCACTAAAAAGCTAACATTTGTTCCAAGTCAATACGCAAGTTAGCGTATAAAGTGTAGTGCGGCCTAAGCCAGGCGCACTAAAAAGCGAACATTTGTTCCAAGTGAATACGCAAGTTAGCGTATAAAGTGTAGTGCGGCCTAAGTCAGGCGCACTAAAAGGCGAACATTTGTTCCAAGTCAATACGCAAGTTAGCGTATAAAGTGTAGTGCGGCCTAAGTCAGGCGCACAAAAATCGAACATTTGTTCCAAGTCAATACGCAAGTTAGCGTATAAAGTGTAGTGCGGCCTAAGTCAGGCGCACTAAAATCGAACATTTGTTCCAAGTCAATACGCAAGTTAGCGTATAAAGTGTAGTGCGGCCTAAGACAGGCGCACTAAAATCGCACACCCGGATTCAGAAGCAGTCGCCGAGCAGCCGGAAAACGGAAGCCATCGCACTACTAGATCATCTTAATTGTTAAAAGAAAACAAGGTAAGAGAGAGAACATGGCGTCGGGAGGGATTAAATACAAACAGAATAAAAAGGGACATTGCCAGCTGTGCGATAACCCCGACTCAGCAGACAATATGGTCTGTTGTGACGACTGCGACAGATGGTTTCATATCGTCTGTGTGCGGTTGGATCATATTCCAACTAAGGCTGAGTTTTGGGCTTGCCCAAAATGTACGATAATAAAGGCGCAAATAAAAGCGCTTGAAGGTGAGGTCGCCAATTTAAGACGATCATCAGAAGAATCGAGCAAGGGTCTCCTGAGACAGTCAGAAGAGATGTTTCGATGCCAAAGAGAGTTTTTTGCCGATCTAGCAAATAACATGAAAGGTGCATCATCATCCAAGCCAGGTGTGTCCAAGGGCGGTTCCGAAGACGCGACCGCAAAAATGGTAAGGATGTTTGCAAGGCAATCTCTGATGGAGTTGCCCTATTTCGATGGATCATTTAAAGTTTGGTCCAAATTCGAGAACACGTTTAAGGAGACAACAAAAGAAGGCGAGTTTTCTAACTTAGAAAATTTGACTCGTCTCCAGAAGCATCTTAAGGGTGATGCATTAAAAATTGTGGAACCTCTATTGCTAGATAGCAAAAATGTTCCAAAGATAATGGCTACCTTAAAGGAAAACTTTGGTAACCAACAGAAAATATATAAACTTTTCAGAAACGAAGTAAAGGAACTGAAGAATCCTAGAATGGAAGTTCCAAAAAGTGTCATAGAGTTTGTAACGACGATTGATAATCTCGTTACAAACATAAAGATAACGAACTCTTTAGGATATATGCAAGATCAAGCCCTGATAGATGAAATCTTAGACAAATTGCCATTTAATCTAAGACAAGACTGGGCTCGAAAGGAAATTGATCGTAAGGATACTGCATCAGAAGCACATCCTTATGAAATTCCAACACTAGAGGATCTTCTCCAATGGTTGAGGCCTCAACAAAGAATTGCACAGGAACTAACAGAGTCGAAATTGAGAACTGATAAACAAATGAAACCTAAAGATAAGGTTTATACGCATCAAAGTTTCGATACTAACAAAAGAAAGGTATCTTGTTTTGCCTGTAATAAACAACACAAAACAACAGAATGCCCTACGTTCTTGAAGTCAAATGTAGAAGAAAGAAAAGCCATACTCATAAAGCATAAAGCATGCTTCAATTGCTGCAACTATGCCAATCATCGATTGAAAACGTGCCTTTTCAAGAAAAGGTGTGAGGTAAAAGGATGTACAGGTAAACATCATACACTGATACATCAAAATTCAGAGAACTCAATCCTGGTCTCTGAGAAAAAAGAGAAGGAGGCCGTAAAAGTTCATTATCATGAGGAGAAGGGAAAGGTTTTGTATCAGATTATACCAGTAACATTGAAAAATAATGATAAACAGGTTGACGTACTAGCGTTTTTAGACCCAGGTTCGTCAACAACATTAATTTTAGAGGAAGTTGCCAGACAGCTTGGAATAAGCGGAAAACAGAAACCGTTAACGTTGTCTTGGACAAATGGCGAAGAGCAAGTAGACAAAGGTAGCGAGGAAATATCAGTTCGAATTAAGGGCTACAAGGGGAAGACGTATCTGTTAGAAAAGGTACGAACATTAAAGGAAATGTCTCTGCCTACGCAATCCATTCGGAAGAAGCAACTGGTAAAAAGTTATCCTTACCTCTCAGATGTTGAATTTAGTGATTACGGAAACGAGAAACCAAAACTTCTGATAGGATTACCGCATTCTAATATCATGCGTGCTATCGATACTCGTTCAGGAAGATTTAATGAGCCGATAGCTCAGAAAACTAAAATTGGATGGGTAATATACGGGACACAAATGGACGATCGAAAACAAAATAACTTTTTAATGATGATTAATAATGACGAGACTTCCGAAGAAAAATCCATGAAGGAAATGATGCGTAGTTATTTCTCGACTGAAGAATTTGGCGTTATGGTACCGAGTAAGCCTCTCATGTCTAAGCAAGACGAAAGAGCTTTACAAATTATGAAAGACACGATTAATTATACAAATGGTCAATATGAAATAGGACTATTATGGAAAGAAGATAACGTGTCGCTCCCAGATAGTTATCAAGTTGCCTTAAGCAGACTAAAGGGACAAGAGAAAAGGATGCGTGAAAATCCTGAGTTGCGAAGGTGGTATAATGATAAAATATTGGAGTATGAATCAAAGGCATACGTAAGAAAATTAAACCGAGAAGAGTTAATGCAAGATTCAAGACGAACATTCTACATACCGCATTTTTCAGTTACAAATCCAAATAAAATTCCTCGAAAACCGAGGCTAGTGTTTGACGCAGCCGCAATTATAAAAGGACAATCCTTGAATTCCAAACTACTTTCAGGGCCTGACGCAACTACGTCTTTATTAAGTATTTTAATTAGATTCAGGGAAGGGAAACTTGCGGTCACTGGTGATATTCAGGAAATGTTTCACCAAGTTAAAATTAAAAAGGACGATCAAAACTCTCAACGTTTTCTGTATAGATTTGCAGAAGAAGAGGATATGTGTGTGTACGTCGTGCAAGTAATGACTTTTGGTGCAACGTGCTCACCGTCGTGTGCACAATACGTTAAAAACCAAAATGCCATTAAATTCCAAATCGATTATCCAAAGGCGGTAACTGCGATAATTGAAAACCACTATGTGGATGATTATCTCGACAGTTTCGATTCAATAGATGAGGCTAAGGAAACTGTGGGAAATGTAATAAAGATTCACGCACACGGACATTTTAATATAAGGAATTTTGTAACAAATTCCAAAGATTTGAAAAACTCATTGTCTGAGGACAAAATTATGCATAAGGAAGAAATCGTGCTAGGCGATGACGAGCAATCTTATGAAAAGGTTTTAGGTGTCTATTGGAACGTCGTCGATGACACCATAAGATATCGAGTAAAGATGTCAGACTTACCTGAATGGCCTACTAAGAGACAATTACTATCCGCCAGCATGAGCGTTTATGACCCATTAGGTTTGATATCTAATGGCGTTTTCGTTTTTAATTTGCACTACACCGGTGCAGTGCTACACTGAGGCATGAATAAACGAACAAAAATGACGAAAACATAAACAGTAACCATTGACTACAATGAACGATTCCATTGCACAGAGCTACACCAAACTTTTGATGAGTGCTACACCAGTGGTATCGGTGCAGAAAAAGTGTAGCACTGGTGTAGTGCAATTGGTAAAAACGAACGGTTTAGGTGCAGCTTTCGCTACACCGGTGTAGTGCAATTTAAAAACGAAAACGACATAATGTAACAATTAAAAGCCGAATATTGATCCAAGACTTATGGAAATTAGGGATCGGCTGGGACGATAAAATCCCCGAACCAATGTATATGGAATGGAGCAAATGGGAAAAGCGAATTGACAGTCTAAAAGGAATCAAATTTCCAAGATGTTATTCTTATCTCTCAGAAGGAGTAAAAAGAGAGATACATACGTTTGTTGACGCTTCGGATAGAGCATTTGCAGCGGTTGTTTATATGCGAACAATATTTGATGACCGAGTCGACGTAACCATAATAGCTGCGAAGGCCAGAGTCGCGCCAACTAAACTCTTATCAATTCCCAGACTGGAACTACAGGCCGCGGTCTTAGGAACTAGGTTAACTGAAACCGTTTTAAAGAGTCTGCGACTTAAGGTAGAAAAGGTAATATATTGGACAGACTCGACGGTAGTCTTGTCCTGGATTCAATCTGATCCCAGAGAATACAAGCAGTTTGTCGGCCTAAGAATTAGCGAGATTCTAGAATGCACATCGATGACGCAATGGAGATGGGTGAACTCGAAGAATAATCCAGCCGATGAAGCTACAAAATCAACAGAAAGAGAATCCATATGGAAGAATGGTCCAACATTTTTGAAAGAAGATGAAAAATTGTGGCCTCTTAGACCGATCAAGTTGAATACCAAGGAAGATATAAAAGTAGTGAACTTAGTCAAAGAAACTAATTTCACGAAATTTGAATTTATAAACATCGATTGGTGTTCGAACTGGAAACGTGCTAAACGAGCCGTAGGAAGAATCCTGATTTATGTCGACATATTGAGATCAAAAATTAAAAATGAATCTTACGAACGGATCGTTACAAAAGAAGTTTTAGATCGAGCAGAAAATATTATACTACGAAAGGCACAGTGGGAAGCGTATCCGGATGAAATGAGAAAATTACACTCGGACTTTCCGATAGATAAATCAAGTAAAATAATAAACTTAACGCCATTCTTAGATACAGATGGATTAATGAAGTCGAAAAGCAGGATCGAAAATGCAACTATGCTTCCGTACGGTACTAGATATCCTATTATATTACCGAAGAAGCATCATGCAACTTATTTGATATTACAATTTTATCGCGAGAAATTTTTTCACAAAAAAATGGACGCAGCAATTGCTGCAGTTAGACAAAGGTACTGGGTAGTTGACATTCGAGCCTCGATGAAAAGGACAAAAGGTGCATGTCAAAGGTGCAGGAACGAAAGAGCTCGACCTAATCTACCCAGAATGGCATCATTACCAATATGTCGGCTGAATGCGAACGTAAAACCGTTTACCTTCACCGGAGTTGACTACTTCGGTCCAATGACAGTTTCGATTGGAAGAAGAACGGAAAAAAGATGGGGTGCGTTGTTTACTTGTTTATCAACACGTGCTGTTCATATTGAAGTAGCGAATAACTTAAGCACTGACGCCTTTTTTGTGTGTCTGAAAAATGTAATACACAGATAAGGAAAAATTTCACAACTTTACAGCGACAATGGTACCAATTTCATAGGTGCAAATAACGAATTAAAAAAGATTCAAGAAAGGCTGGCAGGTGATGGAATAGAATGGTTTTTCAACCCGCCATCCGCTCCGCATTTTGGTGGAGTATGGGAAAGAATGATAAAAGAAGTTAAAAGTATAATGCCTTCACTTCAAACAACTATGCCTGAAGATATATTACGAAGTGTGTTAATAGAAATTGAGTTTATCATCAACAGCCGACCGTTAACGCATATTCCTATCGAATCAGAAGATGATGAAGCGTTGACGCCAAATCATTTTTTATTGGGATGCTCAGGGGAGGCCGAACCAAATTTAAACGACGTCTCAAAGGCAGAAGCTACTCGACAGCAATGGAAAAGAGTGCAGCAAATTACGAAAGAATATTGGTACCGATGGGTAAGAGAATATTTACCAAACCTCGCTAGGAGACCAAAATGGCAAGAGTCATCGACCTCTCTAAAGCTAGGAGACATAGTAATTTTTCCGGATGAAGAGAGAAAAGGAAAATGGATAAAGGGTCTCGTGGTTGAAGTACGACGCGCTAAAGACGGTATAATTAGGTCCGCCGTCATAAAAACACAAAAAGGAACAGTAGTAAAACCTACAGTTAAATTATCGGTGCTAGACGTAAAGTCTAGTGAACCAAAAATAAGTACCGACACTCAAGATGAAGTGGAGGTCTCACAAATGGAAGGAAACAACCAACAGAAAATTGCCATCGAGTCTAGTAACAAAAGACCAACCCGAAGACAGAATACAAAATTGAAAAATATTTGTTTGGCAGCCTTAGCTTTGATGATGATAATATGTCAAGCATTTGGAACCATTGCTCCTGGATTGATTGCATACGATTGTGCGAATCCGGAGATAAATATAACTACATATTCGTTGCTGGACGTAGCACCATGTTTTCCACCGACAAATAATTTAACGACAATAGAAGTTCCAATACAAGTTTTACAAAAAAATGCAAAAGGATCTGCTCATGCGTATCAATGTAAAGTCATCTTGAAAAGATCTATACGACATTGTGGGATGCATTCTCACACGTCGGACTATCAATATGGCTATTCTCATTCGGTTAAGGAATTCACGAATGAAGAGTGCAGAATAACTCACTTATTGAACTCAGTACGTTTGACTCAAGAGACTAGAATTAACGAGGTCAAGAGAAACGGAACGACTCATGGAGAAGTACTAATAATCGGTCATGTACAAGGAAGCTCGTGTAAGGGTGGAATTTACCGAACACCATTTTACACCTGGGTAGACGCATTGGTTTACTATGAGTATGCAATTTCATTGTACGACTATAGAAGTTCTGTGGATTATGAAAATGATCAGATAACACTACGCAACGGAATAGTTTGTACATACTCCCAAGGGAAATGTTTAGACGGGGAACAAGGATATATGACATGGGATATAAACGGCGATAAACGTTGCGAAGACGATGAATTCGAAGTAATTTATCAAGGAATGGTAAATAAAACTGTGGATGCTGGTAAGAAAAGAAATACGCAAGCCGTGTATAGCGCTATTTCAGACTCACATGTATTTTCCGTCAGAACCAGAGATCCAACTCGTATATGTGGATACAATGGTTACAAAACCGATCATCCGAGAATATTGATCCTAGAAGAAACAGAATTCAAATCGCCATTCAAAAGACGTCCGAATGGAAAAAATTATGACTTGTTTACTTACTTTAACTCAAAAATCACGCTAGTAGAGAGCTACATTGGGCAAAAGTTTGAGGAAATCTATAATACAATTATGACAGAAATGTGCAAGGTTGACAAGACAATAATGGAGACAAAACTGACTCTAGCTCGGCTCAATCCAACGGAGTTCGTTTCAGGGATAGTGAAGCGATCTGGATACACAGCTGTTGTAGCAGGAGAGGTTTTACACATTCTGGAATGCAAACCTGTCTATGTCACGCATAGAACAGCGGAGCGATGTTATCAGGAAATCCCAGTAAAGTATAACGGGACTGAAATGTATTTAGCTCCAGTTTCAAGAATCCTTCAAATGAGGGGAACCGAAATAGATTGTACACCAATCCTTCCTGCGAAGTATATGTTTGGCGGAAGATGGTATACTACAGATGGTCGTTTGAGAGAAACGACGTCGCCAAATAAATTAACTACTGACATAGTCACGACGTGGACGTATACGCCGCTACCAAGCCTAATGCAAAGCGGAGTTTATGATGCCGATAGCATTGAAAAGATGCGTAATATGATTTATGATCAAGGAGAAAAAAGAATCGCTTCAAATGTACTTCATAAAATTTTAGCGAGTCAACAACCAAACCTACAAGGATATAATTTTGACGCCTTAGTATCGGAAAGAGTGATAGAGAACGCTCTGAATAGATATTGGGAAAAAATAATATCTTGGACGACATGGCTGGGAAATTTAACTTCTACATTCTTAGGAATTTACATGATAGGGAGAATATTGAAGTTTGTGGTAGACACAATAATGCATGGGCGTATATTGTACGATATTTATGGATTAGGGTGGCAGTTAATTGCTTCATTTTGGGATTCACTGACTACTTTCTTGTCTCATAGAAACTCGTTGCGAAGGTCTCAACAAGAGGCAGATAGGAACGAAATAAATAACTCAGGCGAATGTGAAAGCGTTCAAATAGAGGAAAGAAGAACTGCACCATTATATCCTACATTAACGAGAAACGATTAATATCAGCCACGGTATTTTGTAAATCGATGTGGTGGATTTACGGGGGTTGGAAATGTGGCTGACAGTTTCACCAGCGTGCCTAGATTTAAATCCCATACTAGGATTCTAAATTTAAGCTAGCGAGAAATGAAATCTCCCGCATCGTCGAGCTCCCGGGTTACGACATCGAATCATAAAATCCGTTAGAAATAAGAGCAACGACCGATGTCGTCGTTTAAAGGGCTAAAATAAAATAATGTAAGCACTTATCTCGAGCAGGGCTATGACCTCCTCGAAGAAGGAAGGAATAGCATAAAACACATGCCTCGAGACAAGTGAATGACCTCCTTGAAGGGAGGAGAAACAGCTGGATTTAACTTGTCATAGTTGGGATCGCAAGCTGGGCAATGTAAGGAAAAGAAGGAAATAAGGGGTCGTTGAATGCCTGTGTTCTCTCTCTTCCTTATAGCATAACCACGCATGCGCACAAGCCTAGGGAGGTAAGAAACACGAAATTCAGGCTTATGCGCAAGCGCGGAATAAATTAAGAATTAACATTAGACGTAAGTCTGTTCTAACTTGTAGTATATAAGCAAAATTTGTTAATTAAAATGGTAGTAGCAACTCAAAGGTTAAACTGTATTTTTTAAAGAAAGAACGAGCCCCATATGTAGAATAGTAGCTGTTTAATGTAACTAATCTGTACTGTAATGGAGGTGCATCGCTTCAAACTGTATTAGTTAAAAAGGGGAAAGCTTGCACAATTCTTACAATTAATCAACTAACTGATATTCGGAAAAGTGATGGGAGTGTGCCAGTTTTTTCGTATTCACGACATCCAGTTATGTCTCTGACATTACCCACCCGCCTTTTTTAGATTATCATCACTCTTCTCATCCAAATAGGAGACACTTGGTTTGAGAAATTGGTGTCAAAAATGAGCCCAAATTAGTGTCAGAAATTATTTAATAAAAAGATAAGAAATGTTTTCATGACGC
Source organism: Malaya genurostris (assembly GCF_030247185.1). Classification (NCBI taxonomy): domain Eukaryota; kingdom Metazoa; phylum Arthropoda; class Insecta; order Diptera; family Culicidae; genus Malaya; species Malaya genurostris. The sequence goes on along the minus strand of NC_080571.1, from coordinate 123,729,454 downwards.
TGTTTCGACGAAAGAGAAAGGCATTGTCACGGCAATGTTTTTTGTTTGTTTTCTTTCTGGAATCATATTACGATTGTGATATTACGAAGAATATCACAATCTGATTTATGATAATATGAGTGAGCCGCATCATTTAACCACTATGTGGATTAAAATCAGATTTTTGCATAACCGCTTATGTGACTGGTCGATTTTTTTAATAATCATCTTGTAATTTCAAAGCCGAAAGTTGCATTCAGTTAAATTTTGATAACAGTAAGTCAGTTTTTTGAAATTCGGTCCAGGTATCTTTGAGAAATTAATGTAAGCTCTAATCCAGTTTTTTTTTCATGAATGCCAAAACCAGAAATCAAATTTGGAGAGAAAAAAGTTTTTGTGGTCATTATGCTTTCATTAGATAATCAGTGTTAAAAAAATCTTATCATTTATTAAAAAAATAAAAAATTACTTAAAAAGACAGAAACCTACCAACAAACAAAAATGTAATATGATCATTTGAACGAGCTTACCGATGTGTTTGCATCACAGTAATAAATTGGGTAGCTTGAAAAGCAAATTCCTCAAATCCGAATCATATTTAACGGGAGATTTTTCCTCGGCTAATGCTTGAGGAATTGAGTTTATTCACCATTTTAACACAAACCAATCTTTAAATTTGGAAGCTGTTCGATTGAGTTTCGACTATTTAAATCGATTCACCAGTTATCGATGATGATTTTATTAACTATGTATGTAAAATATCAGCTACTTTTCATCTGTTGTGCTTTGTAATGGGTCACACTTTAGAGTAAATTTGGACAACTTACGGAAAATACTTAAAATAATAATAACAAAAAAGCTCATTTTACTATTTTAAGTGTTACTCTATTGACGCGGTGCACTTTTTCTATCACATAATCGATGATGTTGCGAAACTTTCATCCGAGCACTCTTTTATTCTCGTTTACTATGTAAATCTTTGGGCTTCATCCGGATATAATTCTTTTGAAACCACATAACAGACCTCTTGGGCTAAGTCCATTTGTCGATGGTGGAAGTGCAGGACATGACCTACATGTGGCAACATGAGACCAATGCTATCGGATGAAACGTTAGCCAAAGTTCAAACTTTGGTCAGTAAACTTGTTCATTGAAACCGTTCTTACAGTTTACCATTGGGCGTCTTGAATGCATGTGAGAATGAAAAAGTTGCATGTTCCGTTCTTCTATACCTACTTCTCGATAGTGATGACAACGAACGTCACCGCCCCTTCGTGGAAAGTCGACTTTCTCAACAACGTGAAAAGATCCAACTGGCGGTATAACTTCCAGCGTGATGGGACCTGGGTTGGGTAGTTCTTGCCGCAAAAGCGCTGATCGTCGAACAAAGTTCTTGCTGATTTGTTTGCTCGGACAGCTAGCAAACTTAAACAATTACCGTTGAAATATCACCAGATATAACAATGCTTTTCATGTTCTACATAGCAAACTACTCAGTCAGTTCGTTACTAGCCCAACTGTGAAAGTTAAACTCAATTGGCACGAGCTTGGCTGTTGTTGAACATGTTCATTGGCTCGAAATGTGCTGCTGTTTTTTCCCCTAAATTTGTCGTCATGCAACTACTCGCGCCCAATTCAGGGTTATCTAAAAATTTTCGGTACTACATGTGGAGCATTCATGAAACATTGGGATAAAGATTTCGTGCTATACATTCTGTGACTGTCTGAAAAAATCGGAATTCGAACAAAATTAATTAATTCTATGGAAAGCAATCCAATACTCGTTTTTGTTTTGAAAATTCCTTGAATCCAATAGATAAACACTGTCTATTCAATTGATTTTGGGATCTTCCTCAATCATGCAGAAAATTCGAAAAATAAACAACAACTTCTCAATCCAAAAGGCAATTAACAATTTCGATCGATTGAGTGAATCAATACAATGTTTTTCTTGTTCCATCGGATATAATAGAATCGTAGTGTAACATAGCAAAGTTGTTTATGCTTTATTTCTAGGTGAAAGTAAATACTCGATTGAGATTTTAAAATAATATAAATTAGGGTTGTTCTGAAAACTCACTGATCCACTTGTCGTTATATTATCTCCGGAAAAAATAGTTTTAAACTTTGGAATTTACATATGTATAAATATGTTTTTAACTTGCTAGAATCAGGAATAATCACACGGTCATATACCATTCCAATTAATTTTACGGAGACATCTGAACCGATTTTCACAAACATAAGGAAGATACAAAGTCCGGTTACATAATTATAGGGTCGTTCGCGTATTTTGGCTCGCCGATGACTGTCGATATTGATACCGGCAGAGAAATTCAGGGGCATATTTCGGCAGGAAATTGATTTTACCGGTAGGCAGTCGTAAAATTAATGCGGATTATGTTGAGCTATCAGGGCGCGCCAGCAGTTCAACATAAACTGCTACGTACTGATGAGTCAAAGACGAAACGTAAAATAAATAGAAAAAAATATATTTAACTGTTTTCGGGATTAACAATAAAAATCCCCGAAACAAGGGCTTTTGTGATGAAAATATTTTATTGCTGGAGCAACCGACTTCCGAATGGAGATTCGGAGACCCATAGTGTTATACACCATTCGACTCAATTCGACGAGATCGGAAGATGTCTGTGTGTATGTGTGTGTGCACGATTCGAAGATATTATTACCGCTCAATTTTCTCAGAGATGGTTAAACGAATTTTAACAAACTTAGGCTCGTTCTAAAACTACTAATAGACTATTGATCAAATACGAAGATCAAATGGCTATGACTTCTGGTTCCGGAGATATGATGGTATAAGTGACGTAACCGACGAAACGAGGTGTTTTTTTTTTGCACATTTTTTCGGAAATGGGATCACCATTTTCAATCTTGAAAAATCACCATAGGGGGAAGTACATTAGATTTCCGAAACCGAAAATTTTGTTTTGATGCCAAAAGTCTTAGAATTGCATGAAGCGTTTCATATAGAAAAAAGGCGGGTGGGTAATGTCAGAGACATAACTGGATGTCGTGAATACGAAAACAACTGACATGTTCCTTAACACTGCTGAATTTCAATCAGTTGATCAATTGTATGAATTATGCAAGCATTCCCCTTTTCCACATTTTTCGCAAAAACAAAGAAGGCTTCACTTGCTCTAGATTACTGTGAATTTTACACAGCGAAAAATGCAAAAATCAAATCATACAGTTCTAGATTTGCACTAAACTGAGGATATTTTCCTTCGACTTGCGAGCAAGAAATTCTAATAGTTCTTTAGAAAACTTTTAGAGCCATAAGAACGGCTGATTTCGTGTAATGCTCTCCACCGTTACTTTTTTACCAATGCAAATGACGGGCAGCTGTGACGTAATCGCTCTTGTCGGAAGCGAAACTAGCTTTGCAAACGGCTCAAAATACATCTGCTCGCATTGGCGATAGAATCCAAACTGATTCAATTTTTGTTAGGAGCTTTCTTTTTACGTGATTTCGTTTGTAGCTTTTTCACTAATGGGCGGTCCTAACGGCTATATAAATAGCCGCATACAGAATTTTAATGTCGATTATTTCATTTCGGATTTGCATAATTTATTGAAAGAAACTATCAATATGCTGTAGGGATTCGTTTCTAGCATTCAGAAGGACCAAATTGAGGAACTCACTACGATATTCACCACTTATCGGAACATTTTTCTCGAACAATTTGTAGTACAGCAGCAGATATTTTGTTCTCTTCCTCAGAACGCGTTCGGATTGGCTTGTGTTGTCATGGGTCAAATGAGACAGGTTTTTTAATAGTGTACTATTGAAATACTTCAATGCTTTTGCTATACACGTTTAAGTTGGAAAATTTCGATTCTATTGGTAGTTAGATTATATGAATCCTTCCACAGATCACTGAGCTATGAGCTTTCAAAATACGAGAAAGGCAAACGCGCCTTATGAATTATCCTCTTTGATACTCGGTAATACCAAACATTTCAGAAATGTTTAATTTTGAACTATTTGAGATTATGTCACACAACTGAAAATTTTATCATAAAATTGTGATCATATTTCCGATGGTATGTAGCAAAAATTATGTTGATTCGTTAGATACAACAAGAGATATTCACGATCAAAAACTTATCACTCTCTCAGAGGGTAAATTTTGAAAAGGCACCTAATAGTAAAGTAAGTCGTATTCACGACAAAACGTGCTTAATCCACCTAGCAGTGAGATGATACCATTTTTTATCAATCCGCATGTGTTTTTGCATGAATATTCTTCGGTGTTTCAGTTTTCATGACATTGTTCTAATGTCCGTCGTTTTAAGTGACAATTAGAGATTTTAATCACTCATTACTCTGTAATGTCGAAAATGCAAATCGGATCGAATTTGAATCTAAAAGCGTAACAATCGATTAAACATTCCATGATATGTCCAAGGAATTTCCACTTTAGAGTTTACGGTAATTTAAGGTACTTCCAGAGCCGGTATTCAGGAACCAGCATAATCCAAACCGATTCGTATGGCCATATGACGAATAAATTGCAATGGATTGAGCTTTGAGAAACGATTCGATACTGGAACCGGAATTCGAAATTCGGTGTAGCCAGACAAACTCTCCTGAGCAGCTGTATAGTTTACATTTGTTTCAAAATGTTTGAAAATCAATGTAGACATCTTTGAGAAATCGTAGTGCGAATTAAATTTTTAGGTGCCTTCCGAAACGAAAACTGAATACATCCAAAAATGAAATAAGTTTATTTGGTTATCGATTATCCAAATCTGCAATCCCAATAAACCTGATTAATTTATGTGAAATAGACATTTTTATACTAATCACCCTGTATCTCCGAAACCGGAAAATGGATCTGACTGAAAAACAAGATGTTTTTTTAGAATCTTAAAACTTTTCATTTGAATCTTAGATCGGTTCAGCCATCCACGAGGCAAATGAGTTACACAGTTTTAATTTCGTTTCAAATATCATCCTATAGTTCCGGAACCAGAGGTCGGAACCAAACGTAATTCAGGAACCTTGTTTGCGAGTATACGTCTTTTCATATGAATTTGAGTTTGTAGAAAACGGTTGAGTCATCTCCGAAAAAATGGAGTAAAATTATTTGTCACACGCATTTGCTGATCTCGACGAAATGATTCGAATGGTATATGGCTGTTATAATCTTCCAGAATTTATTGCTATATGTAGTTTAAATCAATATAATTATGGAATTGCTTTCAACTCGAAAATTCTGCCATCATCTGGTTTACATATGACCTTTCATTTGCGACTAGTTTGATCAAAATCGGTCCAGCCATCTCTGAGATCTCGACCTCTTAGTTGACAACACACATACAGACACACACACACACACGGACATTTGCTCAGTTCGTCGAGCTGAATTGTTTGGTATATGACATTCGGCCCTCCGGGCCTCGGAAAGTTTTTCTAAAGTTTGAGCGAATTCTATACTTATTTTTTATATTCATAAAAAAAGGTAAAAACAGTTTTTCTCAAGGTGACACTAAATATCGACGTTTCATGAAATTTTCATATTTTCATAAGATTGTTTTGAAAAAAGAAAAAAATATTATCACTCCACTAGGTGGAATAAGAAGGGTTTTTGCCTTTCTCATATAGAAAGACTATGCAATCACTGTGAAAATAGACTTTTTAACCGAGGCCCGGAGGGCCGAATGTTATATACCATTCGATTCAGCTCGACGAACTGAGCAAATGTCTGTGTGAGTCCGTGTGTGTGTATATGTGTCCGTGTGTGTGTATGTGTGTGTATGTAACAAAAATATGCATTCACTTTTCTCAGAGATGGCTAAACCGGTTTTCACAAACAAAGATCCAAATGAAAGGTCTCATAGTCCCATAGCCTGCTATTGAATTTCATTCCGATCCGACTTCCGGAGATATAGGATGATATGTACCAAAAAAGTGAAGAAAATATGCACACACTTTTTTCAGAGATGGCTGAACCGATTGTCACAAATTATGATTCAAATAAAGGGTATTATGGTCCCATAGCTTGCTATTTAATTTCATTTGAATGTGACTTCCGGTTCCGGAGTTATATGGTAATATGCGAAAATTTGAGAAAAAGTTTACACTCAATTATCTCTGGAACAACTATACCGATTTTCGCAAACTAAGATTCAAATGAAAGAACTTATAATATCCTGAAAATTTGTGGAACATTTTATCTGGATCCGACTTTCGGTTTCGGAACTGCGTGATAAGTGGAAAATTGCCAATTTTATTAGTATTTTTCCAAGAACGATGGGTAAAAACAGGTACAAATCCCATAAAACTGTTTGATAAATTCTTCTAGTTTGCAGAGCTTGTTAGTTTGTGGGCATAAAAACTTAATTTGGCACTACTGGTCCCCTCTTTTCCTGTTCCGAGAGCACCGAAAGTGGAGAAGAAAACCTCCTAAAACTAAATTCACTTCGATTTCTCTGCTTGAACCAATTTTTGCAAATCTTGATTTGAATTAAAGTTCATACTGTCTTTAAACCTACTGTGAAATTTCATCCGGATCCGACTTCTGGTTCCGCAGTTGCAGGGCGATGAGTGTCAAAGTTTTCAAATCGCCATATAGAGTGACAATATGTACAACACCGAAAGAAGATGAAAACACAAAATGCACAAGGCGTGCCTTGTTCTATTTCGTACACGTTGTGTAGTGATGTCAATAATAATAATAATAATAATAATAATAATAATATTAATAATAATAATAATAATAATAATAATAATAATAATAATAATAATAATAATAATAATAATAATAATAATAATAATAAAAACAATAAATATAATAATAATAATAATAATAATAATAATAATAATCCTATTACATGTTTCACGCTGTTTAGCTTGACTTGCATATGCAGAAGTAACAGAAACGCAGGTTCGTTTCGTTTGTTATATTTCGTTTAATTGGTTTAATCGAAATAGAGCATGAGATAGTAAGTATAGGTTTAACTAAGTTCAAAACTGTTCCAATTTGTAGGTCATATTTGTTGATCGTAAACGAACCAAATTCGGCTATTCCGTTTATCTGAATCCGGTTTCGGAAGAATTGGAAATAGTGATCAAAAACTGCAAAAAGGATCTCACTCACTTTTCTTGGAGATGGCCAAATCGATTTTCACAAACTTATAGGTTCAAAAGTCTTACAGTTTCATACGGAATTCCTTAATTTGTTGTGGATACTACTTTCGGTTCCGGAACTACAGGGCAAACAGGTTTTATAGAGTTTGTGAGATTAGATTCGAACAAATTATACTATTTCTATTCAATAAATAGTTGTTTTTGCGAAATTCACGATTATATTTGTGATGTAATGAGTAATATGAGAAAGGCATCATTACACCGCTAGGTGGATTAAAATAGGTTTTTATTTTTATTCCATTATTTTAATGGTTAAAACGTTTTATCAATCAAACTTCATTTGGAAAAGCAGTTTGCATTGATTTAAGCCGTTTGTTAAACAAAGTTTTATCTAGAATGTAGAGGAACGTGTTAGGTTGCGGGCACTCACCGTAATTTTTGACAGAAAGCAGATAGCGTCATTCCAACAAATATTATGTGTGAGTGTAACAGCAGCACGTTTTTTTTTGTGTCGAATACCAAAGCAAACTGACGCTTGTTCTTTTTGCTGCACTCAAAACCTATTTTAATTACGTGAAAATCAACACAAAAGTTTTTTTCTGACTTTTTTTATAGTATCATAAATTGAAGAGCATGAGTCGAAAAGGTGAGTGGATTGAATATTTATGAAGTGAAATTGATCTATTTCGTGATTCAATACCGGATGCTATAAAAATTTTCGCAACCAAAGTTTCGTATGCAGTTACCGACACCTCATTTTTCGACAAATCGTGAAAAATTGTCAGTAATATTCAGAGATGCCAAATCTGCAAATTTGTCTGTAAATTATCAAATTTCGTAGTTAAGCTGCAAACCTTTTTTCATCTGAAGACTTTACTTACTTTAGAAATTTCGATTGACAGAATTTACAGACTTTTTAAAATTGGCACGATCTTTTTGTTATTGCTAGCTAAAATTATAGTACTAACTGGCATCTCTGGTGATATGCAACAGCTGAGTAATTTCTTCTCTTCTAAAAACTATGCAGTAACTCATGTGCACGGAAAAGACACTCATGAGATGTGTGTAAATACACGCACTTTTGGTGTACAAGAAAAACGAGCGCCACCTATTGGCTACGGTAATGTGATATGAAAAGATCGTTTGGGTGTCATTAACCAGCCAGCACTAACATCTTAGGTTTATGTTAGAGTGAGCGCGGAACGCGGAACGAAGCGAAGCGATTCAATGCGATGTACTGTTTTCGCATTGTATCCACTCTGACAGAGTTTGCTTTGATCAAATGTAATTACTATCTATCCGATCTGGTTAAGCTGAGATTGGTATACAACACTGGGGGTCCGAGGCTCCATTTGAAAGTCGTTTTTCCAGCAATTCTAGTACCTTTCTATACAGAAGTGCAAAAAATATACTAAACATTCGTATATGTGCTATAGTTCGAATGGCACGAGTCGACAAATACTGTTTGCCATAAAGATCTCATAACACAATCGAACACTAAATTTCCATATTTTATCTTCGAATTCTATCCAGATAACGATTTGTATAAGTTAAATTTGTAAAAATTGACCTACAACTGTTTTGCAATTTCTGATTTATAGACTTTTGCATGAGGTCGTGTCACGAAAATTGAGCAAAAACTTTTTTTTCGACACAAGTCTCTCGAGTGCAAACGAACGTTGTTTATTGTTTGTCATTTATATACGCATCATATTAATTATTACATGCGAACTATTCGAAAAGCTGTGATGAGCCTTTTCCTTTGTACTCGATTTTTACATTTGGAAATTGCCTGCTCATGCAAATGACAGTTTATCTACGCGCCTCGAGGTACTTACAATAGGCATTTGAAGCATAAAAATGTGTTGATGTTTAATATATTTGCACTTCGCAGTGTATACGAGAGGGACTGTAGGGTGCCTCTAACTGAATATTTTACGACATTTCATGACGATGAACTATCATGTCATGAGTTTAAGCTATAACAATACAAAATCTCCCATACATCCCATAAAAAGCTGTGCCAAATCGTTTGCTCTAGTGAGCCTGCAAAGCAACATGGCAATGTGAATGGCGTTTTAAATCATTTCTTGTGTCATATAAAATTTAATGTACTCATACATCAACCCTGCACCGCCCATGAGACCATTTGGTGCACGTTCCATAATCGCGATTCCATTTGTTCGCACTTCCTTGATGTAATCGGTGGACAGTAAAAGTGCACATAAAGAATCATGGAGCCTTTTGCGGGCATAATTCCCGGTCATGTCGAGCCTGTCCGACTCTATTGTATGCAGAAAAGCTTTAACTCTTTTAGTTTTGTCATCAAAAGAAAGTTATGCAATCACATCTCAATATTTCATTTCATATAGTTTTCTTCTAATTACTGGTAGCATGTACTGTCCCAAGTTGGCGGTTCAATGCATAGGACGCTGGTCTTACAAGCCAGTTGTCGTATGTTCGAGCTCCGACCTGGAAGGATTCTGTCAGTAGGATCCATAGTACTAGCCATGCAATGATTTTCTGTACACTAAGAATCGGCTGCGAAGTCTGTTGAAACAGAAAGGCCAAATTCCACAAAAGGAATGTAATACCAGAACTTCTTTTATGTACTTGTCGAGTTCACGAGTGACTGCCAACATATTAATACATGGATCAATAAGTCCCGATACTAACAATGGAAACAACATTTTTTTTTGCAAAATTTTTTTTATTCATTAACATAATCACCTTTTTGGGTGATACAATGGTTCCAACGTTTTTCCAACTTTTCAATACCATGTTTATAAAAAAAATTATCTTTCGCTTCAAAATAAGCTACAGTTTCAGCGATGACCTCCTCATTTGAGCCAAATATTTTTCCCTGGAGCATTTTTTCAAGATCAGCAAAGAGCTACTGGGGGCTAAATCTGGCCAGTATGGGGGGTGGGGAAGCAGATCAAAGCCCAATTCGTTCAGTTTCGCCATTGTTTTCATTGTTTTGTTCATTGCTGTTTTTGTTCCATCGAAAGCAATCGCGGCACCCACTTGGAAAAAAACCTTTTTCATGCTCAATTTTTCATGAAGGATAGTAACTTCCATATGATATCTGTGTCATCTCAGCAATCTCACGGAGCTTCACTTTACGATCTTTCATTATAATTTTTGTCACTTCACTCACATTTTCCGGTGTAACGGCTTCCACAGGTCTACCCGAGCGTTCCGCGTCATTTGTGTCGGTACGACCACGTTTAAACTCGGCGAACCACCGACAAATCGTTGCTTTTGATGGACAAGAGTCCGGATAACATTTTTCAATCCATTGTTTTGCTTGCACGGTGTTTTTACCCATTAAAAAACAATGTTTTATCAAAACACAAAACTCGGGTTTTTCCATTTTTTAAACAAACTACAAAACGACTTTACTCCAACCTCGATAACTCAGCTGTTTCTGGTCGGATCGACTTAAAATTTTGACCCGTTTCAAGCAAAGGTTAGTACTCTAGAAAGACGTGGTTACTGGTTTACTGCGAGCGCCATCTCTGCTTTAGTCTCGGGACTTATTGATCCATGTGTTAGCTTCGTTATCACAAGTTACTTGTTATGAACATTTGTTCGAGTCCGATTCCATAATCATTTAAATTTTCGACTTTTTCCAGCCCGGCGTCAACTCTGCATCGAAATCCAGGGACCAAATATTTTTGATGTCCGGAGCTTATCGATTGTAGCGTCATCTGCGTTCTCATTTTGAAACCGTTAAGCTAGGCAAGGTCAGAATGTATTTTTTGCATATTTCGTACTATTTTCAGTAAAATCAATATGGTTTCTTAATATTCTTTCATAATTCAGCGTTCAGCCGCAAGAGAAGTGTTTTATCAATCTTATATATATATATATATATATATATATATATATATATATATATATATATATATATATATATATATATATATATATAATGGATGTAAGTTTGTATGTTTGTAACGCGATAACTTCGGAACTACTGAACGGATTGCCACCAAACTTGGCACAGGTACTTCTTGTATTTCTGAGATGGTTTAGGGAGTAAATTTATATGGGAGGGAGCGTAGCAAGTGTCATGAACAAGAAGGGGTCATGGAAAAATTCATATAATTTAACAAGAATCGATACATTTTGAAGACCGTAGAACCATTTTGCATACCTTAGATATGACTATATGGGGGGTGGATGTAGCAATTGTTTTTAAATGCTTAAACGGTGTAATGCTTAAAACGGTATAATTCCGGAACTACTGAACGGATTGCCACCAAACTTGGACAGATACTTCTTGCTTTTTAGAGATGGTCATAAGCGTGTTTTTATTAGGGGAGAGAGCGTAGCAAGTGTCATAACCAAGGAGGGATCATGAAAAAAATCATATAACTTGATGAAAACCGATATTTGTTGAAAATCTTTAGAAACATTTTGCATACTGTAGATATAATTTAATGGGGGATGGATGCAACAAATGCTTTTAAAAAGGAGGGTGTAATGTTTGTAATGGCATAACTTCCAAACTACTTAACGGATTGCTATCAAACCTGGTACATGTACTTCTTGCTCTTCAGAGATGGTTATAAGAATATTTCCATGGGGGAGGGAGCACCGACACTACGGAATTGCTAACACACTTGGCATAGCTGCTTTTCGCTCTTCAGAGATAGTTGTAAGAGTATTTTTATGGGGGAGAGAGCGTAGCAACTATCTTTACCAGGAGTCATGAAAACATTAATTTAATTAGATGAGCATCGATACTTTTTGAAGACCATAGATACTTTTGGTGCAACTTAGGGTATTTGTGTGCGGTGGATGTAGTACGTCCCTCTAAAAAGGAGATGTAAAGTTTGTAACGAATACCTATGAAACTCGGAGGTTACTAAGAAGGTATTAATAGAGAGAAAGGTGTTTTAAATGTTTCTAACAAAAGGGTTCAAATATAATACTGACCCAGTTTGTCGAGAATACCACGAAAATTATGATTATTGTGAGATCTGAGATGGGGCACTGATCATTCGCAATCTGAACATGAACGGAGTGTTATTCAATCGAGTTGCCGTCTAAGTTATGTTTCAATACAAGAGTATTTTACTAAACAAAACAAGTTGATATTTTTTTTCGGCCTTCCCTTCACGAAACATTTCCGAGCAACGCCGTAATTCAGCTAGTTACAAATAAAAGCCCTTATAAGCACTGATTTGCAGAATTTTCATCCTTATTGTTCACATTTCGATGTATTTTGTTCTAATGCAAACGACCAGTAGCTGATTGCTGATGTAATTGCCCTTGTTTTAAGCGACAGTTACACTGCGAACGGTGCGACTGTAATATGAAGTGATTAATTAAGTCACTTCGATGCTCCACAATATTGATGTCATTTCGCACGGATGTACAGCGCAGCAGAATATTTCTTTTCCTTTCGAGACTCAATTCAGGAATCGAATGCTTGATTCCGCACCTGAAACTGTAACCATATTCGGCAACTGAATTTTTAATACTGGAATTGGAACAGAGATCTATCTGAACCAATTGAAATGAGTTGCTTAAGATGCACTTGCTTCACTTTCTGCTCAGCCGACTGCACAGGCTATTTATTTATTTATATCGTTTATTCATACCCAGAATGCTAACTTTGATTATTCGCTCATACTCTTCAGTCACACCATTATTAGTTTCATTTTTAATTTTTTTCTGTAAGCATCATAAAATTATAATCTTTCGCGACAAAAACTAGAGTCCTAACAATGAAAATGCGCAACACACTTTCTTAGATTAACAGTAATGAAGTTTTTCATAACATTATCATATGTAAATTTAACATTGCCTTCTTCGTTCTTTCTGATAAAACGACGAACTTGATGCATAATATGGTTCAGTGCTGTTTGTACTATATTTCTGAAAAAAGTTTTACTATTACATTTTGCTACCTACTTTACTATGTGAGGCCTTTTCAAAATTTACACTGTACAAGAATTAGTAGAACTTAATCGCGAATATCTGTTGTTGTATTTAACGATTTACATTAGTATGAGATAACCACAAATAACTCAAAATTTGGGTGTTCTTCAATGTTTGGTATGCACGAAGATTGGGTTAAAGTTTAGTACTAGTAAGGTGCGCAAAATTTCAACCGCATGAATTGAACGAGTCATCGAATATAGCGTATCGTGAAAAACCGACACATAGAGATACGGAATACTTTCAGTGATTGAGTGCAAATAATTACAGGGTTGTGTTCCAAAAACGATCGATTGCCATTACAATAAAAATGCAGTGATTGAAACATTAATGAAACTATATTAATTCACGATAAAAGGTCATGATTCTAGGTTCTGGATACAAGGAATAATACTCTTCACAGAATATTTACACTGCTTTGTAAAAGAACTCTAGTTGAAATGTTTATTATTTTAGATAACGCCTACGTTATAGTAAGGTTCTATTTCTATTTTTTTCCTATAATTTCGTATTTGGTATTGAACTTATTATTATTATTATTATATATTTTTCATATAACCCACTTTTGAGCTTTTGATATCGTGCTCTACAAGGACACAGTTTGAGTTCCAGCGAGCTATTATTATTCAAAATTTCGATTATCGATATTTGGAAGTATGTCAGTTTTATTCGTATTCACGTCATCCAGTTATGTCACTGGCGTTACTCTCCTGCCTTTCACATAATTATCTCAGAGAGCGACCTGTGATCACGCTCAAATGTATTATTGCTGATACACTTGGTTTGAGAAATGTTGCCGAATATGTGACGTAAGCGTTGAAGCATGCGTTTGTGAAATGCCCGAATCAATCGTGTCGATGACAAGAGAAAGGCATTATCACATCACTAGGTGGGTTAAGAATAGGGTTCTGTTGTGCGTATCAACGATCAAATAATGGAATAATAATTCTCATAATTGGTCGATAACGTTTATTTCTTTAACACTGACGAATTAAGACGAATGCAGTTCTGCAAATTCGATTGGTTGGATTCTCTTCCCCAATATATTTATCAACATCCTTATATTTAAGCTTAGTTATTTGTAAACTACACATACAATAACATTTCTTACTGGTTTACTATGCTCAGTATCGCTGATTCAATGTCCACAATTTCAGATGTATTCCGTTAAAGTCATCATATTAAAAGACTGTACAAAAGCATTGATTTCAGCAGGTCAGAAATCAATTTTAATCGCTCTAATGAATAATGAAAATTTCCTGTTCGAATTATTTGAAAAGAGTTTTACAATAGTTCTCAGATTTTGTTATTTATTTGCTGTATGCGGTATTCAGTAAAAAAAAGTACGGGTGTGTGATGTCAGGGATGTCGTTAATACAAATAAAACTAACACCCTTTCTTTATACTTCCGAATATCAATTAGTTGATCAATTGTGTGAATTGTGCAAGCTTTCCCCATTTCCACTACGAGATTTTGAAACGATACACCTAAACTAAAGTACAGATAAGCAACATTAAATATTCTGACATACAGCTAAATATTACGAAATAACCAGTATAGTTCTTTATGATAAAATAATGGTGGTTCTGAAAAGAACTTGCAAATTAGAAACTGCAACTTGCAAAGAACTGCAAATTATTCTAGATTTGCACTACATAGATGGTTTTAATTTCCGATATGCAAAGAAGCTATCTTTATAGATCTTTAGATAATATTTGGAGCCATAAGAAAGGCTGATTTTACATAATGTTCCCCACTGTTCATTTTTCGTTGTATTTTGCTCCAATGCAAACGACCAGCAGCAGGATGATGCGATCGATTTTCTATGAAGGAAAACTGGCTCTGTGACCTGAGCGTTTGAGGCAGTATACCACGCAGAAGGTGTCCTTACATTGCCAACTACTCCTTCTGACGACCTGAGCGTTTATACTTGGTTTGTTGTTACTGATGTTGGTGGGAGAATCTCACCTCGAAATCCAGTTCCGTCTGTAGCAATATAATAAATGAACGATTTTCAATCAAAGTTTTCATTTTAAAATGACCATAGAAAACGGTTTGTCTATTTGGTCTGTTTCCACTATTTTATATATGTATGCCACCATGTGGTTTGAGAGTCGGCAGACTTGGGCCATTTTTCATTTGACATTTGTTTATAGCTGTTAACAAAAGGTAATTTAAAATTCCGCACTCTGGTATTTTAGTATGCCTCCTAACCATCATTGCGAATTGTTTGAAAACAAATTATTTTGTAAACTATAGATAAAAATTGAACTTGAAAATTAGTTGACATTTGACCCAAGGCACCCTCCATGGCTGATGTCTTGGGTAACAACAATCATCAACTATAATAATTTAATTTATAATTGTTTTAATTGATAAAACATTGAATAATACTGTTTCTACGATTAAGATGGTATTAGCCCACAAACTCATATCTTAACTAGAAGTTATGTCGTAAATTGTTATGTATAATATTCTGCAAAAAAAATTAGAAAAGTCATTTATTTGAAGCGAAATTTTTTTCTTCATATTCACTAAGCATTACTTCATTTTATTTCTCTGATCATGAGTGGTGTCCCAAGGCTGCCTACTGCTCTGTGGCCTATGGTACCTGATTGTGCATTCTAAGATTTATTTGAGATATATTTCTCTGTTATTCAATTCAATTATTCGCTGAATTGTAGAAAAAATTGCACATTCTGTTAATTTAATGATAAAAAAATCTTGAGTTATCATCGCAAAAATTTACATTATCATCGCAAAAATAAGATTATTTTGTTTTTTTTAAGCAATCAAATATTTTTGTTGAAATTTGGATTGAGGTCACAGAATTTACTAACCTTACTTACAATAAAAAATTCAAATAAATTCTTTTAATACTTTTCGATAAAACAAGGCTGTCGACTCTCCCCTATCATCTAGTAACAGTTGAATCTGGATGATACTGCAGAGGCCCATCTTAAGAAGCTACTGCCAGAATTAAATTCTATTGTTCCTTTCTCATGAATATGACGTTGCAGAATCGATATTGTAAACCTGATACAAAGCAAACACCTTCGTCGACCATTTTCAACAACGAAGATGTTCGTAGAGATAAGCAAATTTGTGTGTGTAAAATAATTTCATTAATTTTTCTCGGAGATGGCTTAACAGATTTCTACAAACTTTGACTCATATGAACAGTCCTATGCTCCCGTATGAGGTTTCATTTGCATCCGACTTCTGGTTCCGGAATAATGTCACTCATTTTGCTTTTGAAAGGTCTTAAGGTCTCGTAAAAATTGCTTGTTTTATAATCAGATCCGACTTCCGGTTCAGGAGATACAGGGTAATTAGTATGAAAATTTCTCATAACTTTATCGGGTTCTCCGATTTTGAGAGTCGATGACCAAATAAACTTATTTCTGTTTTACCGGTATTCGATTTTCGATCCCGGAAGGTACCCAAAAGTTTTATTTGGAACCCACTACGATTTATTTAAGATG
Source organism: Malaya genurostris (assembly GCF_030247185.1). Lineage (NCBI taxonomy): Eukaryota > Metazoa > Arthropoda > Insecta > Diptera > Culicidae > Malaya > Malaya genurostris. The sequence goes on along the minus strand of NC_080571.1, from coordinate 123,712,914 downwards.
GCTACACCGTTTTTAAAAATTCGAATCTGATGAAATGGTTTACAATCCCATAAGCGAATTTAACTGACTTCGGGTACTGACAAAATTGAAATTGAAATAAACTTAGGGTCCCATACAAAAATGGTTAATTTTATGCGATTTCGACTTCCAAATTTGAAATTACAGTGTGATGAGTTTTTAAAGTTCAAACCGTAATAGAAGAAGGCGATACCAAAAAATCTTCAAAGTTGGACTCAAAACTATTTTAATTTATTCGTCATACTAATTCATGAACATACGAACTATATTCGGTTATCTTGGTATCTGAATACCGTTTCTGGAGGTACCATAAATAATGACAAAAACTGTAAAGACGAACTCACTTCTACATCTCATGGCATGCTTAATTGATTGTCACACGTTTAGATTGGAAGGAATAATTTCAAGGCTTCATAAAATTTCTATCTTCGATTCGTGTTGCAGTTCCAAAATTACAAGGTAATGAGTGATTGAAATTTCAAACTGTCATTTAAAACGACGGTAATTAAAATAATTTCACGAAAACTAAAAACATCGAGGAACGCGGATGATAAAAAAAGGTATCATCTCACTGTTAGGTGTATTAAGCACGTTTTTAAGAATCAACTTGCAATTCCTCAGATTTCACTTAATCTCGTGCTGACTCATGAATATATAAGCGGGGAATAATTCTACGCATATATCTTTTAACGATAACCCTTTCCTCGCCACGCATTTGGGACACCATAATTTTAGTATGATAGAAAACAACCATGTTGGTGTTGCTCTTAGTTTCAAAAATAGCATATAAAGCGTGTACATGTATAGAACATGCAACAAGCAAAGATTTTAATGCTTCTTACAGTCTCGTGAAGACGTCTTACTTTACTGTGGGGCTCTTTTTCAAAAGACGCCCCACCTAATAGTGAATATCTTGAGTTGGACTAAACGCAATAACATATTTTTTTCTCTATGCCATCAGAAATGTGATAAGAAATTTATAATTAAATTTACAACAGTGTGAGATAACCATAAATAACGAGAAAAAAAACTTGACCAGTACAAAATGTAAACCGTTGTCGAAAATCAATTATTGCTTTTTGTGCGTTATACGGGACGGGACCTCGTGGTGAAAATTGTCTATTCTTCTTTCTGATAGCTGAATTTATTTCAGTTTCAGTATTTAGTTTCAACTTTCGAATACAGGTTTGGAACTCAAGTTTAGAAATCAATTCTAGAAGCATTTCAGTTTGATTCGTATTCATGTCTTCCAATTATGACATTACTCACCCGTCTTTTTCATTAGGACATAATTTTGCATGGCTTTAATGTATGCTCTACGTGTCGAATTCGGATGGGGTATTAAATCGTTATACGTGCTATATGCAATTTGCTCTGCAGGGGTCATGAACTTTATTTTTTGAGCATGTCCTTGGTTATATCGAAACAGTTTTAATAATTTATTGATAACCTTTTTCAATTCATCTCTAGCCCTGCACCGTCTTTCTCTAGAATTGTGACAGTCGCTCATATGGAATGGAAATTCTCGATTGTCTATAAGCCATTCTTACATTTTTTTCATTATCATTGCAATGGTTATGCATTGTTATCCAAAACAGTGAATGATATATTGTCTTTATATTATCATCACGCTCGGGTTCGTTTTTAAGTGTTGTTACAATTTCCTGTTGAATGGGTCTTTAAAATCACTAATGATCGTTGAGATTATATCGCTTCGCTTTGTAGCAGCGTCGATATCAACCATAATTATGCCATCAAAATCTTTAGGATATATAATTTCATTTTCAATTAAGTTTTTTCTTGAAAATGAAAATTCTCAAAGAATATTTCAAGAACCCTAGCCAACGTAATCGCATCTATGGAAATGGAATCAATTTCAGTTGTTTTGTTTGGGAGGGAAAACGGTATCTCATCAGAATCGTTAAGATCTTGATTTCCAAGCTCTGTCTCAATTTCTTTGAGTTATCTCATTCACGAAAATGTTATTAGTGCCTGCTGGCTTCTCAGCAATTTAAGGGATTTTTATATTTTTTTGATCTTATTTCAATCTACATCCCAAGTTTGAAATCTAACAACGATTTTTCTTTTTTTCTTTGCTTAGAAAGGTTATGCAATCACTGTGAAAACCAAATTTTGAATCGAAGCTTGGAGCTCTGAGTGTCATATACCATTTGACTCAGTTCGTTGAGTACTGAGTCTCAGAGATGGCTGAAACTATATACACAAACTACCGGTTCGGGAGTAACGGGGTAAAATGTGCAAGAAATATGAAGAAAAAATGTGCAAGAAATATGAAGATAAAGAGCATTCGATTTTCTCTCAGAGACCGCTTTATCGATTTTCTTCAATTAAAGACTGTCCCAGAAAGTATGGATGCATTTTGATTTCGCTGTAAATAATTCACAAGTGATAGATATTCAAATTTTATTCGATATACTGATAATATTAGACTACAACAACAGAATATTATTCTCAACATTTGCTACTTAGCCATTGTAGACTAGCTGGCGCACCTTCTTGAAAACGTTCCTCAATAAATTCCGTACAGACTTCTTAGCAACAAGTTTTGACACTTTTTTTTCAATCCTTTTCGAACTGTTGAATGGTTTCGGCTGCCGAGACATGTTTCTTAAGATGTGCCTTCGTTAATGCCCGAAATTCCTCAATTGATCGAAGTTGTGGGCAATTTGGTGGATTCATGTCTTTTGGGACTAAAGTGACATTTTTGATAGTATACCATTCTACCGTTGATTTCGAGCAGTGGCAAGAAGCAAGATCTGGCCAGAAGACGACAGGATCGTTGTGTCTTCGAAACATGGGTAGAAGTCGTTTTTGTATACATTCCTTGATGTATATTTCGCTGTTCATTGAAGCAGTGGTGATGAAGGGTTTCGAAATCTTACCGCAGCTACAAATTACTTGCCAGACCATAGCTTTCTTACCAAATTTTCGATGTCTCGGACTGGTTTAACACTTGCTCTTCTCGCACCGTATAATATTGTGGTCCCGGCAAGGATTTGTAATCGATTTTCACGTAGGTTTCGTCGTTTTGGTTGTTTCTGCTTCTTATAGGTTCGAAGACTCAAACGTTCTTTAGCACGAAGAACATTTGACTTCGAAGTGCCCACTTTTTTTGCCACATCCCGAACTGAAACCTCCTTCTTTTGCTCGAACGCCTTCAGTATACGTTTATCCAACTAAGGGTTAGCAGGACCTTTTTTAGACCCGTTTTCGGTTTATCCTCAAAGGTGTTATCCTCACCGAACTTCCGGATTGCATTCCGCACGGCTTTTTCACTTACTCCTTCCATTTTTGTTATCTTTCTCAGTGACAGTCCGCGTTCTGTACACAATTTTTCGACGTTGTTCTGCATTCCGAAACAACCTAATGAAAACGAATAAACAACGGCACAAGTGGTTAGAGAAGAGTGTAAACAACAGGACGCAGCCATAAAAATTGACAGATTCTGAACCATTGCGAAATGGCAGCGGTTTTTGGTTGCGTCCATACTTTCTGGGACAGTCTTTAAGATTCAAATTGAAGACCATATAGTTTCATAGTATGCTATTAAATTTCATCTGGTTCCGGCTTCTGGTTCCGGAGTGACGGGGAAAATGTCCAAAATAAACAAAAAAGCACCACTAGCTTTTTCAGAGATCGCTCATCCAATTATCACAAGCTTAGGCTCAAATGAAAGGTCTCACGACTCCATATAACTACCGAATTTCATTCAAATATGACTTCCGGTTCCGGAATTCCAGACTGATAAGTGTAAACATTTAAACTTCAGGCAATTTCGGCAGGTATGGTTAGTTGATCAAACACGTTGACTTTGGGTATAGCGGATCATATTGCCTGGTTCCGGAAGTACCGGGAAAGTGCACGTGCGCTCAAAACCGGATTACTCCAATTCCTTGGAAACGGCTAGACCAATCTACGCAAAGTTAGATTCAAATGAAAAGTATTATGTTTTCATAAGTTGATGAAGATGGCTTACGGTTCCGGAAATACAGGGTAGTGTGTATGAAATTGCAAGCTGTCATGTAGAGCGATAGTCCGAAAAACCTGTTTTGATCCACCTAGTTATGTAGAGTTTTGCCGCCCCCATCGTTGGATTAGTGAGCAAAAAACAAAACTCCGGAAATCCGTAAAGATCATCGGAGAGCGAAAAAAAAAGGTGAGCCAAAATCCGGAAATCCGCGAAGATCTTCGACGAGCAAAAAAAAGGTCCCAAAGATGACTTTGCCGCCCCCTTCAAATGTTGCGCCCGGGTTTTTATTTAGAACTACGTAAAAAAAGTACGGGTGTGTAATGTCAGAGACATAACTGGATGTCGTGAATACGAATAAAACTGACACACTTTCATTATACTTCCGAATTCGAACTGGTAGTTGATCGATTGTGTGAATTGTGCAACTTTCTCCTTTTTCACTACTAGAATTTTAAACGATGTCTAGGTAAATTACAGATTAGTTACATTAAACATTCGAAACGCAATTAAATGTAATGAAATAACTAGATAGTGTTCTTTATAATAAAAATTGGCCGTATAGAGAACAGTGAAGTAAAATTTCGCATAATTCTTTAGGAGTATTATTATGGTTCTAAAGAGAACCGATTTGACGAATTCTGGAATTAGGAACTGGACCTGAGCTCAAGAACTAAATTCAGAACTTAGAACAAACTCAGAATTCAGTTGGATTTTAGTTCTAGAACTACAATTTTGAAACTGAAATCAGTTCCGAAATCTTTTTCCAGAATCCAGTTCAGCACACAGGCTCTGAATTCTAAACCCGGAACTAAGCTCTGAAACTTGAAGACGATTTTTCGCGTCGACCATCTAAATGGTACGTCGACCATCAGATAAGGTACAGTAAAGCAAAATTTTGCATAATTCTTTGAGAGTATTATTATGGTTCTAAAAAGAACCGAATAGAATTCTAGAATAAGGAACTGGACCTGAGTTCAAGAACTAAATTTAGAACCAAGAAGTTCTGCTTTCATTGACGACTGCTCCACCTGACGATTGAAGTCCAAATGAGAGCATGACCTGAGCGTTTGAGGTTTGGCACCACGCAAAAGGTCTGCTTTCATTGCCGACTGCTCCACCTGACGACTGAAGTCCAAATGAAAGATGCGACCTGAGCGTTTGAGTTTTAATGTGGAACACATTTTTGTTTTCTATATAGAGGTGCAAATTAAAAACTCAAGAAAAATATACGTAGAAATGTGGTCAGGTTTTGAACAATTACAACTCAGTCAATTTTGTATCAATTATTAATATTATGTCATCATTTGATTGGAAATATTTCAACGTATTGATTTGAATGTTCATAGCCATGTATTTTTAATTTTATATCATTGAAATGTTGATTAATAGCTAGCAGTGTCCTATTTTGTCTGCAAAAAATCTCCGGCATACCGGATTTCCCTGCCATAGTCGACGGTTTTGAAGGAGTAAGCGATATATCAAAGGGAAAGCATCGTTCTGATTGGTCAATCGATGCAAAAGCGAAGCTGTTGGAAGCACGCGAATCTATAAATATAAGCAAAATTATAGCTAACGTTTCAGTCCTGCATGAAGCATGCTAGAGCTAGGTTGCTGCTAGACAGTAAGACAGAAAGTGCCATAAAACGATTTGAAGCTTTAATTGGTATGCTGTGATCTTGTGTCATGCAAGATTGGATGAAATCCCATGTTTTGTCGTTTCGCCTGAGAAATTAAGGTGAAATGTAGCGTCTTAAAATGCGCGCGAAATTTTATCCGCTTCAGTTGAACGAACCGTCGCACAAAGCATACCAAGAAAAACGAACACATAGAAACAAGAACTTTTTTCAATGATTGAGCGCAGTGGGCTTACCTCTCGTTATATTGGCTTGTAAAAAAGATCGTTATTGTTAGTGATTACTCTTACACTAGAGCTATAAATCATGAGTAATTATGAATGACTAACATGAGGTTATATGTATATGTATTGACCAACTTGCTAACCATGTATATGCCTGTTGTTTATCAATGTTTATCACATTGTTTGTATCACGATAATACTTGGTTTGTATTTCATTCAGTAGCTTGTCAATGATGAAGTTATAGTTAAAAATTGCTACAGTCTAAAATAATACCAGTTATACGATATCACACAGCCAGGCTTTATTGCTTCAGCAACATCAATGCATTGAACTCAACAGAGTTGGACATTATTAGCATTATAAATGACAGTTACTTAGAAAATAAACAATTTTTTTACAATACCCATTTGATTGTATTCAACTCGTTTTTATTTCAACACAAAACCCAATGCTGCATAAATTCGCGTCATAATTTTATATGTAATTTTTGCTCACGATATAATGCCACCGTGCCCACCGTGCATTTCTCACACCACCTCAATACGAAACAGCAGCGCGCAAGCAATAACAAAAATGCGGAAAAGTTTATGTAAACTTTTTTAAATTTCAGTTGTTTCAGCTAATATTTTATTATTTTGAGTTGCATTTTCAGATTCTTTGTGAAATCCAGCTACAAATACTACTTTTCAGTTCTAAAATCATCCCCGTGGAACGGAACAGTAACCGTTTTAACATTTCAAAAACCAATTACGGCTCGGCAAAGCAAAATTTCAAAATTCTAAGAATTCTTAGTTATGATAAATTTGATTTCGAAAACTTAAGTGTTTTTGGTTTTTCGAAAATCGGTCTAGTTTTTGAATAATTGATCAAAAACGCGATTTTCGCATTCCGCTACATTTCACCTTAACAACTACCACAGGGTAAATTTTGAGTGCATAAGATAAATTTCTAATTTATATAAGATGAACTCGATTGGTAATGAGAAATAAAATATCGCTTCAACCGAAATGGCAGAATGGTAGTAACGGTACAGAAACGCTATAAAAATAGCTACTTGCATACAAAACTTGAACACAAGCTTGGCGAAGAGAAGCTTAAATAACGATATCCGTATCGCAAGCGTATACAAACATATAATTGCATACATTTGGGCTATTGATGTAATTTCGTTGGCTACAAAACAAATACAAATCGCGACAAATTCGGTTTTCGGTGTTGGTTCCTAATAAAGATCAACCCAAGCAGATTATCGTTCATTTGCGGATTCAAAAGTGGGACGATTAATTGAAAATGTCGATCATTAGAAATTTTGGTTGCCTTGTTCCACATCAATGGCTCGAACAACCCCATGGGGCTGATCCTTGTAGTTTTTTAACCACGCAGAAGGTGCACTCTTCGAAGCTGCTGGTCCCACGACTACTGCTTGTTCCAACGCACAAGAAAAAATGATCGAATTTCAACCACGGTTCCCCTTTTATAAGCAGTCAGTTGAAGATATGTGCCTGACTACCTCAAAATCGTCGTCCTTGCGCGAAAAAGCCAAGCAAAAGTAAAGAGTTTTCCGTGTTGTTTACAAAATTTGAGAAAACTTAATATTTGAGTTGTTTGTGGTTATCTCACACTGTTCAAAATATTATCCTAAATTCCTGATCATGTTTTTGATGAAATGGTGAAAGAATTATGTTGCTGCCTTTAATATAAGTCGAGATATTCAGGATTAAGTTCTGCCCATTCTTCCATATGGCTAATTTTGAAAAGGCACCCCATAGTAAAGTAAGACGTATTCACGACAAAATCATCAGATCAACATAGTATAAAGTACAGCAAGAGCTAAAGATAAATCGATAAGAATTTTTTTAGGATTTTTTTCTCTATTTCCAGTAAATCCAGGGCCCGGTAAAACTAAAGACGCTATAAATCGAAAAAGTATTGAGCTTAGTTTAGATTTTGGTTTTCGTTTTTTGCAGTGTCACTTTTGAAGACATTTTGAAATTTTTAACACTTATCACTCTGTGTTTTCGGAAACAAAAATCGGTCACCGATAAAATTGAAAAATTCAATCATTCATTTGACTCCTAGCTTGTGAAAATCATATCTGAGGAAACATTGCAGAATTCAATGAACTGAGTCGAATGCTATATCACTTTTTCCAATATTTATTCGTCGAGTTTTAAAACTTTTGCCTTACCTTTCTTTGTTCGTAAGAGAAAAATTCAAAATCATATTGAAAAATATTTATTTTCAATTTAAAATCTATATTTGAACAAAAATTTTGCACAATTTAAGTAGTAATAACTTAGGAACGTTCTCTAATTTAATCAACTATCAAATTATTGTTTTCAAAAGCATCTTCAGGTATATGAAATTGGAAAAAATCTTTGTAACTGCTTTTTATTGGAGCATAGCATTTTTCGGGTTGAAAGTCAAAAACATGATCGACAAAAGTTTTTGAACTCTTTTTTTCTCAAATCTCTAGCACAGTTTTACCTCAAATATAACGGCCCTTAATGTAATATTTTGACTTGCTATAATCCTAATAAAATCTGAATGTTTGCTTTTGATTTGGAATCTTATTTATAACATAAGGAGATATAAACATTAAGATCATATATAATTTTGATAGATAATTTTGATCCTATTATGCTCTGTTGATCGGGATTCTATTCGATTTATGAAAGAATCCTAGGGATTGTTTGTGCATCAGTCTTGGCATTACATTCCTTTGATGGAATTTGGCCTTTCTGTTTCAACAGACTTCGCAGCCGATTTTTAGCGTACAGAATCATTGCAAGGCTAGTACTATGGATCCTACTGACACTAAGAATCCTTCCAGGTCGGGGCTCGAACATACGACAGCTGGCTTGTAAGACCAGCGTCCTATGCATTGAACCGCCAACCCGGGACATCAACTAGTATAAAATACAGAATGAAACAGTGCTTTGCTCGCGTAGATCATCCTTAAGAAAATGAAGTGGGCTAACTATTATATATACTTCCAGCACCGGAACCCGAAAACTCAACTAGTTTTTATTTCTATTTTAAAGATTTTTTTTTGGTGACCTTTCATTTAACCCTAAGATTGGGAATATAGGTTCTGCAATCTCTGAGAAAAATGAATAAGATCCTACCCGGCGAACGACCAAAATTAGGTTAAGGCCGGGTATAAATTAACGATATATGAAAAAAAAGATCCATTTTTGAGTATATGAATATTATATCCCGTCGTTAATCGCAACCCGGAAACCAGGATAGCCGGAATCGGTTTGTTTAGTTGCCTACTGATAATGGCTATCGATTTGTGTAGTTTTGAGTCCAGTTTAGAAATTTTTTTACGGTGACGGTCAATTATCATTATTATTATTTCATCATTTGATTGGAAATATTTCTAAGTTTCGATTTGAATGTATCAAGCCACGAATTTTTAATTATAACCACTGAAAGAATAAAATAAAAACATTCGCGAATGGGTCCGCTGCAGATCGACCCTAGACCTTCAGTCTGAATGACACGATCGACTTGTAAACTTTCGCACATTCCATAGAAATCCGTAACACCGACAACGACATGCAGACGGCGCATCGATCGGTTAACAGGTTAACATCGTTGAATTTTGGGGCGGCAAATTCACAGTATACGCCGCTTGAGCATCTTTAGTTTCTCGGATCAATATTATTCAATAAATTGCACTCTCACTACTAAACACACACTTGCCACACCTGCACTGTCACTCAAAATAACTATTTCAACCAATTTTTTAACTATACGTATCAAACAACACATTATAATTATACTTTTTTGAGAGCAGCACCAGGGCACCGCATCACATTCCGAGTGATGCCAACCTTCTCACTTCAACCGAAATCGCAGAATGGTAGAGAAATTCAACGCTATAAAAATAACTGCTTGCATACAAAACTTAAACGCAAGCTTGGCGAAGAGAAGCAAAGATATAATTGCATACATTTGTGATATTGATGTATTTTCTTCGGCTATAAAACAAATACAAATATAAACAAACAGAGTCTGTGTTCTGAGTTCACGTGTTCGGTTTTGGTTCCTAATAAAGATCAATTTAAGCAGACTCTTGTGCAATTGCGGATTCAAAAGGGTGACGATTGATTAAAAATGTCGACTACTAGAAATTTTGGTTGGCTTGTTCCACATCAATGGCTCGAAAACCTTATGGGACTGATCCTTGTAGTTTTCAAGTTTTGTTTTCAACATCCTGCAGGTGTATTTACGTAACAAATCCAAACATACCCTATTTTGAAAGCTTATAGCTCAATGATCTGTAGATTTATATAATCTTACTTCCGATAAATTCGAACTTAAACATGTATTGCAAAAACATTAAAATGCTTCAATAGTACACTATTGAAAAACCTGTTTGATTTGAACAATGCAGAACCAGCCAATCAGAATGCGTGCTGAGGAAGAGAACAAAATATCAGTGCTGCTTTAAAACTGTATTGCTATAAAAGAAGCATTTAGACTTTTTCCCGTTATTTTCTGCTCAATTGGTTATCGAAGCAATACGTATGGGAGAGTAATATCGAAGGCCACTTGTTTTTAGGATGAAGCAAACAGCAGAATTGTGCCGAGGACCTGTGGCCGTAGGACAAATCACATCAAAGGCCTTCCAAGCTAGGGTTCGGATGAATTTACTGAGTATCCACGCCAAGACCCATCTCAGTTTTGAATAAATGCAAACTTCATAGACCATTGCAATCCAAGGCCCTTTTCAGCACCACAAATCAACAAAAACAATTATTTGAATTTCTCGCCAAAAGTATTGGGCTCTTCAAAATGGAAATTTCTAAAAAAGTTTGCGTCATCATCAACACATTCAATTACGACAGGCAACGCTCACTCACAACGCTGGAAGAAAAGTACTGATCTAACACATCTTTATTCTTATGAATACAATCGGTTCAGTCACTTTGAATCATGTCTGATAGTTTATAAGTATTTTTTTTTTTGGAAAATTTTGTTATCAATTTACGATTAAATAGTTGAAAACGTCTTTGTATGGGCCGGAATAATTACAAAACAAATAAATATTTATATTCAGAGAATTAAGACTGATGAAAGCTGGTGCCATTTATAGAGGTCAAATTTCAAATCACCTAATTGCACCCTGACGCTATATCTTCATTCAGATGAAAACTCGAAACTACCCTGCGTTATTCGAATTTTGTTTTATTAACATTCACCAAAAGATCATCTTAATTATTTGAGACTATTAAAAACTTACAGAGTTGTGTACACGACCCGACCGAATGAGATGACATTACGATGCAGCAATTCAAACTTAAACGAAATCATATTAATAGTAGAAGTCACGTTTCTAGGTTCTAAATACAAGGAATAATATTCATCACAGTATATTTATATTTTATTATCATTTTTATTATATGTCTTTTATTTTACCCCTTTTTAACCTGTATTTGTCGTTTGCTGGAGTTGATCTCGTGCGCAGTTTCAGCTCAGCGAGTCAATAATTTTCGTATCCGGTTATCAAATCCGAAATCCGAGGATTTCATATTTATGAAAAGTAATGCATTGCAAAACGCAAATGACACAACTACGTAAATTGGCAAGCTTTGCTGTCGACTGTTGGTGTAAGATCGCATTATTTATTCGGACTGTCCGAAACTTCTCTTTGCTTCATATTCTGACTCGTGGAATGGACTATTGAAAGCCATAATTTATCTTCCTGCACAAGGTAAAAAGTGGTACATCCCAATACTAGTCCTCTTATATGTTATTTTCCCACAAATTGTCATCGTGCTCTAGATTGGACCCTAGTTAGTTCAAATAGTCCCTGGGAATCTGTTTGCACAATTGTATGAACATCGGTAATTACATCTTTGATGACAACTCTAAAGGCCATTATTTTTCACATAACTTCGTCACTAGTGTTGCACATCTATGTTATCTGACTGTGGTAAATGCTCTGATGGACGCAGTTATCGGTTCAATGAATCCGAACGACATTCGATTGAAGCAACTTTGTAGCTCGTAGAAAGCAATGCGATGCACTTAAATGTTCCACAAATATTACTGGTTGAATTTTCCCGTGACACTTCAGAAAATCGAAATTAATCTGTCGATAGCAATAACAATATGCCAAAAAATATTTTTTTCGGACAGCGGATGATTGACACATACTTAGAAAAGAGGACGCTTAAAATCATTTCCTATTTATGCGATGAAAACGAGTTGTATATAGATATATGCTACTAGCACGATGATAGTTATCTCGTTAGTCAAGGTACTACATTATTTTTCGGAATACTCGGTCTTTATTCAAATTATTGGAGTGATATCAATGCCGTTTTGTTTGATTGATCTTTAATTACTAATCTTAGAATTTTTGACTACTAAAACTATTATGAAAACGAATCTATGTTACTGAAAAAAAAATTCATAAATAAACCGTCGTCAACTAAGCAGGGCTTGCAAATTTGAGCAACTGAAATTTACAAAAGAGTTTTACCCTCTGTGTTATTCACACACATTCCTATGTCGGGTAAAATTCACAGTGCAACCCAAGAAGCAAAGAGAGCTGCTTCGTTCGTTCATGAGTTCATGAATATGTGCGCTAGTTGATGACTACGCTTCATGAGGTTAGCATTTGATGAATGGTTCTCAAATTTAAGATGCATGAGAAAACTAGATTCTTAACTTTTAGTTCTGATGAATATTAATTCAAAGAACATTGCTTTTAGTGTTTCTAGAATATCCCAAGAGACAAATTGATCGTTTCAGTTCGGGTTTACATCTCATCCAAGTCAGTCGACAAACAAAACCGCTTACGTTGGGGACAGAAGAAACCAAGTACAGTATTGTGTAGTGAACAATAGACCTCGAAAATGAGTGAACCAAACGAACAAAAGCTACCGTCGGTACTAAAGAATACAATTATTGTTGACTTCAGGCAGTGCAAAATTCGACCTTCGATACGAGAACTTAAAGGTTTGCTTAAGGAGCAAATGCAGCTGGACATTAAACGTGTGCATTTACTTCAATGCAATAAGACCAATAATGTTGTTAATATCCAGTTCTATAAAGAGTTGGATGCAATTCAATTCGCTAAAGACAATAATAATGTGCACTATGTGGAGCATGAAAACATCCAGTACAACATTCCAGTATATATGGAAGATAGTGCTATAGAAGTGCGTGTGCAGGATCTTCCCTCAAGCGTCATCGATCCTTATATTCGCAAAACCATGTCCCAATACGGAGAGATTCTCTCTATCGAAAAAGAAAAGTGGAAGAATTTTTCCCCGGTATTCTAAATGGCGTACGTTTGTTACGCATGCGCTTGAGGAGGCCTATACCTTCTTATGTGACATTCGGTCAGGATACAAGAATACCGTGCAAATCACTTGTTACCTATGACAATCAGATGGCCACATGTCAATATTGCCAAAAAGCTGTTCACTACGTTAAGCCATGTGATAAACCGGACAAGGAGACAACTATACCAAAGGACAACGGTGCTTCCTTCACATCAATCCCAAGCAACCCCTGTGACAGTCACCAACAACAGTGAAGCATCCTCTTTAACGAAACCATCCAACGTATCCCCTATAGAACAAAGTACACCAGCTGCAGATAACAGCTTACCATCCAACCAACCAGCAACTGCAAACAATGTACAACAAAGCGCATCTATAGCAACTAGCAACGAAATCAACAAAAATGCCACCGATGCGGCGATGGATGACGAGACGAACCACGAACGAAGTGCCCCTCAATCCTCGCAGGAGGAAAATGGAAGCTCCTCTCCCCCTAGAAAAAGGGTAACAACGAGATCCAATACAAAAAAAAATCTTTTATTTCAAAACTCAGCTAAATCGGCCACGTAAAGCTTGTACGCAAATAGGCCAGATAGCCGCAAATCTTTTAAATAAAAAAAAAATTGATCGTTTTGAAAATGGGCTCAAATGCAAAATTTATGCTAAACAATGTTTGAAATATTAACTATTGTATATTCTAGCACTCAGAATGACGATGCAGTTCATTCAATAGTATTTCTTTTGAAGACAGAACCTCTGAATCCATTGTACTTGATGCAATTAGGACTCATCAATAGCGAAATAAAATATAATAATAAATTTTTAATCTGTTAATATCTGTTTATTGTACAATTTCTTAATTCCTTAGATTAGAAGAGACCTCGCAATACTTGTTCTGATAATTCATTCTTGTCATCTTTTTCCGGATCTTAGCTAGTCAACTTTCAATACATCAGCTTCTCAGTTGTTGGGTGATTATAGTCCTTTAGTACAGTCCATAATGGCAACGATCGAAATCGAGTCATGTTTTGCTCAACGGAAATGATCATTTTGTACCGAAGTTAAAACATTTTCACAACGCTCAACCCAAATGGTCCTACGAGCGACTCAAATCTCTGAAAACTCAAAAAAAAAAAACATTTCTGGGTACGTGCCTAACCACAGTACTTGTCACAATGCGTACAAACGACTTAACAAACAACTATTCGTAGAGTATCTGCCAAAAACCCAAAATATCATAAGGAGCAAACTTTTGGAAATACGTCAACGAGAAAAGAAATGCTAAACTGCATACAAAATGCTGCTAAAAAGGCTTCATGTTTCATGTCAATTGTCTATCCAACCAATGTTTTGTTTGATGATATTGTCAAAGCTTGCACGTGTCTCAAATAATCCTAGAGCCCTGGTCCTGACGGCATTGCTTCTATTGAACAAAAAAATTGCTTAGTTCACCTCATATCCCCGTTGACTTATGTGTTAAATTATTCACTATCGTCAGGGGTATACGAAAATATTTGGAAAATGAGCGAGTAGGTAATGTCTCAGACATAAGTGGAGGTCGTGAAAACGAATAAAATTATTAGTTGTTTGTTTGGGTAAATTTTGTAACATTTACTACTTTGCTTCCAGAATTGTAATGAAGTAGTAGTTTCAATCTAAAGTTTGACTTATTGACGACTAACATAACAAGGCGGATAAAAGGAGAGTAAAAGTAAAACAATGTTTTCCTGGAGATTTACAGGATAACTTCGTATAGTTCCCTGGGAATATTTTTATGGTCTTAAATAGAACTGATTTGTGGATTTTATTTGATGTTTACAACTATTGAACCTAAATTCAGGACCATGATTTTGGAGCTGGAACTGACTGATGACTTTTCAGTTAAATTATCTATTGGATTAAGTTATGACCATTAAGGAATTATTTGCTTCCCCGATACTGTGATTTTTGTTGTAGAAAATATTGTAAATCTACTTGTCTTTTGGTCGGGAACAAGAGAACGTACAAACCTATTTATTTTGTAAATACTAAATCGATTCACTAGAAGGTTGCGCATATTTCGATGGAATTCCACTTATGAACATATGTGAAATTAAATCTAATGATTCTGTATACGTGAGTCTGTGCAACTCATTTGTATTAAAACTGAGAGGCCGCATTAAGATAACTTTAACAATTTTATTCTGAATCTTTTGAAGCGTTTTGTTTCTGACAGTCAGAATTCCTTGTATGTAATCCTTGAAAGCAAGATTTTTATCAAACATTAAACCAAAATATTTTGCTTGATCACATTATGTCTACTTGGTTACATGATTATGGTTTAGTTAATTAATAGTAGTTATTTGCTTATGCTGGAAGCTAATTTATTTTGTATTATTTCTAACTACAATTTCGTTCGTGAACGGAGACTTCAGTGTGCATCACCCCGTCGAGTCTACAAACGCTTCAAATTTGGTTCGAAAAATCTATCGCCGATAGTTCTAAATTGGCCGGCTAGTTACCAACAGCTAATTGGTATTCAATATACTCAAGCGAACACGATGTGCAGCAAACGAAGAATGGCATACACACACCGCAAACAGTGCATTTTCAATTTTGTCTTTTTCTCACGAAACAAGATACCTGTTTCGTTTGCGAACAGCCACCGACTAAACTGGAAGCATATATTTAAAATTCCGTTTTGTGCGAAGTTTCATATTATGCAGAACGAAGCGATACTTTTTCATGCATGACGCAAAATCTGCCTTCACCGATCGAAGCAGAACTGCTACTGAATGAAATGCAATGTCTGAAGTAACGTTTAAAACCGTCGGCCGTACTAGAGAAATCAGGTGGATGAACCTGATACGTACGTATTCACGTCGATTCGGTTATGTCTCTGACATTACCCATCCATATTAAGTTGAAAAGCGTACATTTTTATTCTTAAAATACCTACTCACTTATTGCAGAATATTGTAATAATAGTAGATTTAAGTAGTTTAAGAATATGGCGAATGGAATTTTAATGTTAACAAATAATAAATGAAAAATAATTATTCAATTACTTAATTTTTGCCTTTGCCTTTGCCAAATTTTCAGCCGAGTTACATAGAGCATGTGCAAAGAAATTATACTCACTTTTCTTGGCGATGGCACAACCGATTTTCAGAAGCTGAGGTTATACTTTCCTAAATAACCTTATTAAATTTTATCCGGATAAGAGTTCCAGTTCCGCAATTACAGGGTGATTTGAGCAAAAAATGTGCACTAAATCATCTCAATATAAATGAACTTAAAACGAAATGAAAAGTCCCTCAAAACAACCGAAAGCTGTTAGGTTTTATTCGGACTTCCGGATCCGTAGTTACAGGTTGACACGCAAAAAAATTTTTTTGATGGCGTGTTTCTGTACATGGTGATTAAAAATAGGTTATAAGTAATTTGAATAAGCCCAATAATTCCTACAACGTGCACGTATTATCGAAGACCAACAAGGTAATCGGAAACAGTTCTAATAAATTAAAAAAAATCTCAGAGATGACTCAAATGATTTTCACAAATTTAGATTAAGAAAAAACCTATTTTAATCCACCTAGTGGTGTAATGATGCCTTTCTCATATTACTCATTACATCATAAATATAACTGTGAAATTCGCAAAAACAACTGTTTATTGAATAGAAATAGGAGAATTTGCTCGGACCTAATCTCACAAACTGTATAAATCCTGTTTACCCTGTAGTTCCGGAACTGAAAGTAGTATCCACAACAAATTAAGGAATTCCGTATGAAACTGTAAGACTTTTCTTTTGAACCTATAAATTTGTGAAAATCGATTAAGCCATCTATAAGAAGAGTGAGTGAGATCCTTTTTGCAGTTTTTAATCACTATTTCCAATTCTTCCGAAACCGGATTCAGATAAACGGGATAGCTAAAGTTGGTTCGCTTGCTACCAACAAATATGACCTACAAATAGGAACAGTTTTGAACGTAGTTAAACCTATACTAACTATCTCATGCTCTTTTTCGATAAAACCAATTAAACGAAATCTAACAAACGAAGCGAACCTGCGTATTTTCATGCCCACAAACTAACAAGCTCTGCAAATTAGAATAATTTATCCGACAGTTTTATGGGATTTGTACCTGTTTTTAATCATCGTTCGTGGAAAAATACTAATAAAATTGGTAATTTTCCACTTGTAACGCTTTAGTTCCGGAACCGGAAGTCGGATCCAGATAAAATGTTCTACAAATATTGTACGACCTTTCATTTGAATCTTAGTTTGCGAAAATCGGTTAAGTTGTTCCAGAGATAATTGAGTGTAAACTTTTTCTCAAATTTTCACATATTACCATATAACTCCGGAACCGGAAGTCATATTCAAACGTAATTCAATAGCAAACTATGGGACCATAATACCATTTATTTGAATCTTAGTTTGTGAAAATCGGTTCAACCATCTCTGGAAAAAGTGAGTGCTATAGCCTGCTATTGAATTTCATTCCGGAACCGGAAGTCGGATCGGAATGAAATTCAATAGCAGGCTATGGGACTATGAGACCTTTCATTTGAATCTTTGTTTGTGAAAATCGGTTAAGCCATCTCTGAGAAAAGTGAGTGCATATTTTTGTTACATACACACACACACACGCACACACACACACACACACACACACACACACACACACACACACACACACACACACACACACACACACACACACACATACATACACATACACACACATTTGCTCAGTTCATCGAGCTGAGTCGAATGGTATATGACATTCCTCGATTAAAAAGTCGATTTTCACAGTGATTGCATAGCCTTTCTATATGAGAAAGGCAAAAAGGTCTTATGGTTACAGAGACTGCTAGTGAATTTTATCCAGATCCAATAATACAGGGTGAAGTGTGCTTAAAATTTTAAATTATCATTTAGAGCGACGATGCAAAATAAAGAAAAATTCCACTAAATTTCGATTATAACTGTCTCAATTAATAGTTTATGCTAGTTTACGTCCTAACAAGGTTCAATGAAATAAAAATACCCCAGTAATATTGATGAGAATTTGAACAATATAATTACCACACTAGGTGGATTAAAACAGATCCAAACACAAGGATAATTAAAGCAGATTAGGAGGATTAAAGCAGACTAGGAGGATTAAAACCGATAAGAGGATACGGGTATTCATTGCAAGTCTAGGGTGTGTGCGATGTTTTGGAATATCTATTATACAGAAACAGTGATGTTATAGTCATACTGTACTGTGCATTTGGCGGGATCAAAAAGATGTCTTGTACTATGAGCTTTTTAAACCAGAGGAAATTGGAAAACTCATCGCTACCGAAATGATGAAAAGGAATCAATCATTGCTAGTAAAACGACCAGAATGCTCCTCAGCATATGAGAATGTCATTTTACAGTACAAAAACGACACCGCATATACAGTAAGACATAATTTCTGAACTCGGTTGGGAACTTTTGCCACGATAACCATGCTCCACAGACTTGTTGCCTTCGAACTATAATTTCACTTCATCAATTTAGTTTGCTTAGATCGAATCTTTAACCTTAAATCACGTCCAAATTACCTACTCCGCGGTACCTATGGAAGAGTTTGATGAGTCATTGTCTTTCCGTAAAGTAGACGAAGCTTAAAGATTTCTTTTCTTTTACACACTAAGATTCAATTCCGTTGTTCGGTAATTTTTTTAACGGAAGCTTTCGGTAGTTAAACGAAATTACCGATATTTCGGTACATGAACGTCATTTTACAAAAATTATGAAAATTTTTACCGGACGATCAGTGTTACGCAAGTTTTCATTACAGAATTCTGTAAATATATATACATTTCATACGGTAAATCTGAATAGTCTCCGAGTACGGTAAAACCCTACCGTCCGAACGGTAAAATAATCTTCCAATAACCGAACTTCTGTAAATACTGATTGTCGTGAAAACTAACTGTCAAACAGTTGATAAATGGTCAATAAGTGTCTTTTTATTAACCAAACGAAAAAAATCTTGAAGAATTCATCGAATGGATTGAGGTACAGGTGCTAAAGTTTTTGAAACATTAGAACCACTAAAAGCTTTTTGTTTACTTATAGGCAGAGAATAATTTTGTATCACTTGTCCACTTGCTGCCTACACAAATCGTTCGAGGGTAATTTCTGGTGGATTCGACGGATTGTGCAGTGTTTTGGAAGGTGGAATAAAATCACAACAGGTTGGAATTTTTTATCATTCGTTTTTGTGAACATGTGTTGTTTTATGAAATCCGAAAATAAAAGAATTTTAACCAAAGGAAAACAAACAAACAACAAATTACCGAACTATCAGTTAGATCCATTTGGTTTACAGTTTACGGTAGTTGTTTGACAGCTCACCAATTACCGAACGATCGGTAATCAATTTGATTACCGAACTGATTACCGAACGTTCAGCTGTTCAAAATTCGGTAAAAAATTACCGAGTTCTGCGAAATTTTCTAAGTGTGTATATCCTACTTCTTTCTTTGTAAGCAATGGAAATGAGGGCGGCCGTCAATGGTGGCTATTATACTGTTAAAATGTTCAGTATGATTTTAAATGATGTAAATTCATTTTCTATGTAATTTGTATTAGACAACCAGCAGGAATCATGATGATGAAAAAATAAAGTATTCTGGCATTTATATGTTGATATCTATTATTATGGGACCGATCGATGAAGACGCACTTCTCTATCGTACTGAATATATTCTAACTATTCTCTAATAACTTAGATACAACTTATGAATTAAATGAAATTGACAGTAGTTTATTCTTATGTGGCTTACATAATAACATTGGTTGTTAAAATCGATTCATTTATTCTAGATAAATCGATGGATAATTCAAACGGTTCATTACACTCGGCCCTCTGGGCTTGATCTGGTAGGTAGAATTTCACTGAGGTTTCATATCCTTCGTATATTTATCAGATAGGTTAGTAGTCCGTAATCACATTCCAAGCGTTTTACCTTTCCCACGTAGAGAGAGAGAGAGAGAGAGAGAGAGAGTGAGAGAGATCATATTTGTGCCTGTTCAATATATACTTTGTACGGTTCTCATCTCTTCGATACAGTGTGGTTAATTTTTCGAGTTTGTTCTACCACTATTCATCCTTGATGATTACTATTTTCAATTAGAGATTATCTGAAAGAGTATGGTCGATATAATTTGTCATTTCGAAAGGTAAGATCCTGGATCGTCATTTGCCGCCTGTAATTAATATGCTCAGCCAACATTTAGAATCAATAAGGTGCATGCAACAGCTGCTGCTTTCACTCTTGGATTATATTACAATGATGCGAAAAAGATACTAAATAAAACACGTTATGTCCAAATTGAATGAGACGAATGAATGAACATTGGATTAATATTCAGTTCCTGTCTTCTCGTACATGTGACAGGATGCGGCAATCAAACAACAAAGGCGACAAGTAATTCATTCCTACATACAACCGTCTGTTTGAGTATCTATCCTGAATATTATTATATTATGTTGAGCGAACGAGGCAGCGGTACCTTGGCAAGCCTTCTATAGCAAGATATTATGAACAGGCGCACCATCAGTTGAGCTTGTGATATACGACTTAAACTGAATATCTAATTTAAATGGATTGCCTGTAGTGTCAATATCACATCGAGTGTATTGCTATAAACAGGGTTTTGAATTGTATTAAATGGCTGTGTTATGGGTTTTTAGCTGAGCTGCTCAAATGGCAGTTGCCTATCTCCATGCCGAGACTGTACGAGTGTTTGCGAACAATCTCCAATTCAATGCCATATACCAGTCACATACGTCAGAATAGAGTGAATGTATTTTATCCTACGTTTTTAACTCTTCCGAGCTAATAAACAACAAACGTGTGACGATTGTATTTCCAATATGATTTTAAAATATACAAATACGAATAATCAAAATGCTAAAAGAAGGTTTAGAACGATATTAACCCAGTCGATACCGCATTCGATGTTTTGCTCAACTTACCTAGAAATCCCATTAACCAAAGCAAACAAAAAAAAGTTATATAAATTCAACAAGAGCGATCACGCTTTTGTTTTGCAGAGCAATTTCACTCCTCATCAACTGAACTAAGTAATTTATACACTCATAAATTAACGATTCAATTTCTAAAACGTATGCCGAAAATATGTAGATATATTTGATATGAGACAGACGTGGAACCCAGCTTCCTTTTATATCCAAGAAATCGTGTCCTGACGTAAATATGTCTTACTTTATTCTGGTTCGCCTTTTTTAAATTTCGCCCTGTGCGAGTATGGGTAGAACTTAATCGTGAATACCTCGAGTTATTCTAGACGTAACAACTCAATTTTTTCTACATGCCATCAAGAATATGATCAACAATTTATAAATTATTTTCAACAGCGTGAGATAATTATTAGTAACTCAAAAATTTAGTTTTCTCAAGCTTTTGGAAACAATGGAGAAAATTCATCTTGCTAGATTGCCTTTTTCGTACTCGGACGACGGTTTTGGGGTGGTCAGGCACATATATTTCCCGGTACTCAATTGGGCGATTATATGTTAAAAGGTCGAAAATCGATAATTATTTTCTGTGCGTTACACGGAACTGGACTGGATTTCGTGACGAGCAGTCGACTTCAAATAGCAGTAGCAAAAACAGATATTCTTCGTGATGAAAAACCTCATTTGGTTTAGACTCTGGAAATGAATTTTAAAAGTAAATTCAAAACCTGGGATCTAGTTCACCTGAATTCTGAGCTTAATTTACGGTTTAGAATTTAGTTTCAGAACTAAGTTTCACAATTTAGATCTTAGAACGTAGGTTCAAAAGTTAAAACTAAGACTTTAGAACTGAGCCCTAATTCTAGATTCTTCAGAATTCTGTAACTAAACTCAGATCTGAATTTTTTAACGGAATTTTGTTCCAGTATTTCGGAACTTTGGTTATGAAACTAGATTTTGGAACTGAATTCAATTCCTTAAATCAGGTTCGTAATTCAGGTGCAGAACTCTGTTTTGCCTTTCTCATATTTACAAATCTTAATTTGAATTAAAGCTAAGTGTCAAAGTTTTCAAATCGCCATAGAGAATGACAATATGTACTATGAGGTATGAGGTACGTGGGGGTATGGTGGAAGAAGAAGAAGAAGACACAAAACGAACGATGCGTGCCTTGTTCTATTTAGTACACGCTATAAAGAAAACGAAAGGGTTACGGATGTCTGCTACTAGTGTGTAATATTGATAAAAGACGGTGCTGTGGTTGATAAAATTTTTAGCTATTTTATGATAAGTGCGACCGAAAGAATAAAAAAATGTAAAGCCGAGGTAAAATAAATTATATGAAAAATAAAATAAAAGAATGTCAATGAATTGAAATATTTTTGAAAACAAAAATGGAATTTACACAGTCGGTAGTGCAGTAATATCGTGACGGTTATTTTTTTGGCGTTGTTTTTGTGTGTGTAGATTCGAGAGAATACTGACGATTAAGGATGTCAATCCTCTACCGCATATCGTGACGGTTATGTAGTGATGTCAATAGCAATAATAATAAAATTAATTCTACTACATGTTTTATGCTGCTGATTCATGCTGTTTAGCTTGCAGAAGTAACAGGAACGCTGGCTGGCTTCTTTTGTTAGATTTCGTTTAATTGGTTCAATCCAAATAGAGCATGAGATGGTAAGTCTAGGTTTAACTATGCTCAAAACTGATCCAATTTGAAGGTCATATTTGTTGCTGCTAAACGAACGAACTTCGGCTATTCCGGTCATCTGAATCCGGTTTCGGAAGAAGAGGAACAAGCGAATCAGTTTTATTCGCACTCACGTCCTCCAGTTATGTCTCAGACATTACCCACTCACCTTTTATCCACCTAGTGGCAGGCCCATACAAAGGATTTTATTTCGGGAGGGCCTAAAGATTAAATATAATGTTACTGAAGATTACTTATGTACCTAATTATCGGTGTGCCTTTTACGGCTGTTTTTAACCTTCACTTTAAACTTTTCCACTGGAATTCATTGCCAAATCAGCTGCTGCTTTTTCAGTACAGTGGAACTCACAGAATGTAAGCTGTTATCAGACAAAAATCCAAAATTCTCTCCAACTGCCGTTGGTTTTTCATACTTTCATTTTGTTTCATACATCAGACTATCAATTGCTTGAATTATAAATATGCGAAGCTCTAGTTATCTGAGATGTTGGGTGCATCATCCTCTATTTCGTACGAATATAATATCTTTTTATTTCATGTTATTTTAGGTGTAATGCCAACACGAAGAAGTGAAGCTTACGTCGAGGCGCGTGAGAAATTGTCTTCTAATCCCCCATGAATTTTTCAATTCTGGAAATAGTCGACTAGCTATATCCAAAGAAAAACTTATTGCTTGCAGAGCTTTTGCCAGGTGATCAACTTGACTCAGATTCTGATCCCAAACATCGGGGAATGAAAAAAAATTCAAATCTATGTTCTTAAGCCAATTTTCGGCAGACAATTTTGTATCGCGATTGTTTGGATTTTCAGTCATATTTTCAACGACTTTGTAGGCTTCTTTTATTTGAGTATTTGTTGGCATAATTGCATTCGTATTCATCGATCATCTTGTATCCGAATACTTATTTAAATTAAACTTTCAGTACCTTTAGTGTCCTTCGAGATGTAAAATGAAAAAGAAACCTTGAAAATACTTTCGACGAGGTTAAATTTTTTTTTCATTTTTACATTGGATAAAGTTGAATGTACTCCTGCCAGATTTAAGCAATGACTAGCTCATGGTATGTAAACAACATGATCGATTATACTTTGGATATGTGCTCGTACATCACGATATTTTCCAGACATATTAGCTCCAGTTTATCTGCCTTATTAGCTGCCAATCCTTCGCCAGTTTCTGCTTCAGTTCATTTCTCATGATCTTCAATCCTATTCACGTTTTTCCAATCAGAAAATCCTTCCTTAAAATTAGCAATAAACGGTACATTGAAGGTACGGTATTCGAATAGACAGCAACAAAATCAGAATATGCTAATTCAACCAATTCCTACCTACGATTTCTCGATTGGATAATTGCTTTTGGAACCAGTAAATCGTAAACCGACGTCCATCTATTGCTTCAAATGACGGAATATTCCACTTGTACACAATTTTGCAGGCTCCGAATGTAAAGTTCACTCGGCTACCAAATACCGTGGTATGGATTTATATGTATCAATTATTCGTCAAGCAGATATGGGCTTCTGCGATGCAGTCGATTAACTAAAGTACTTTTCGATCTAATGTTTCTCTGTTCAAGTCGCGTTGTTGCTATCGATGTTTTGTTTCTCATTTCATTCGATTTTGAGCCATGTAATTTTCAAATCACACAATTGCACATTTTCTTGAATATACATATATGTGAAATACGACGCTCCATTTATGTGCATCTTATAAGATGTAAAACCACAGAATGTTTTCGAACTGTGTTTTACTGTACTGATTCGCATGTCATCGGAAATGTTTGGCCATGATGAGGGGTTGTTATAATTTATACTTGGTTCAGTTTCACTTGGTTGCTTTTAGCTTCGGTTTCAAAAATTTCTTCGGAAGTGTTTTCTGACATCTTGCTGATTTTACATTTTCAAGCACTAACTCGTTTATGAGCTCAAATTCGTCCATGCATTCATTGAACGATACAATATTTGAAGGCACGACAGAAATGGATGAATCAGCAGTATGTTTCAGAAATTACCAGCGTTTTAGTGGCTTTTTCACTGTTAGCGATTGGAGAATCTAATTAAATATGATTAAACGTGACAAGTATGTACTTCCTTCAAATTATGGAATTAGTTCTGGGCAGCAGAATAAGATCTTCTAAATGGAGATCTTATAATATAGTCCCATAGGTTGCTTTTGAATTTCATCATGCTTTCATAGCGCAAAGTGTGTTTAAAATTGCACACCGCCATTTAGAGCGACGATGCAAAAAAGGGGTAAATTTCTCTAGATTTAACTCAAAACTGATTTAATTTGTAGGCTATATAAGTTACTTACTAAACGAACCGACTATACTGGTTCCCAGTTCCTGGTTCCAGAAGTACCAGAAATAGTGGTCAAAAACTCTAAAACGAGACTCACTCAATCTTCTCACGGATGATTTGATCGATTTCCATAAACTTAGGCTCAAATAAAAGTTTCTATAGTGTCATACATTGCTGTTTAATTTCATTCTGGTTCTACTTCCGGGTCCAGAGCTATAGGCTAAAGTGTGTTTAATCATTCAGTGCGACGATGAAAAATTAAGAAAAACTTTTATTAGCTTGACATAACTGTTTAAAAATTAAAAAGGTTATGTTAATTTCTTATACCATTGGTCAAACATCGTGTTAATTTTTTTTAAACGTGGATGCCATCGGATCGTTCTTGGTCTCTTTATAAGTTTCTTTGTCATTCACCAAGGCTAGCACGAAAGCAGACAAAGGCAAATCAACAGTAGTTATGAATAGAGCCGAATGTGATCCGAAAATACTCTACAGTCGTACAGTTATACAGTTTTGGAGAAAATTGAAATGAGCGCTTCGGCACAGTTTCGCCAAGGATGTATTTTACCAGTCTTCTTTAGGATTATTGGGCAAGTGTGCAACGAGAATATGTTGATCAAAAGTTGGAGTCAGAGCTGCTACATGTGACTATCAACTAGCAACTTTTCAAGACGAAGATTGGAAAGCTTATGTCACTGGACTGCTTCCAACCAGGCTCTACCAATCATCATATAATGAGTGTCTGAGAGCCGATCTGTCATAACTTAAATTCTCTTGATATTACACTCATCAGGACGCTCATTGATTGCCGATGCGATTGATATTATCTTCATTTCTCCTGTCACTGCTCGATTACGATGTGACTAAATATTAATCAAGCAGCATAAACATTGAATTAAATTCATTTACACCAATAAACTCCGAAGTCCGATGACTTTTTGCCAAGAACAATGAACTTTATCAATTTATGTTTATGTTAGTACTCTCATGGAATTTTTTTACTTCCAACGGGGAATAGGAGAATGAGAGAGAAAACAAAAAACTCGTCTGTCTTTGACTGAGTATATTTCTACTTGGTCATAGAACTATCAGGTATGTCATTTGACAGACACTTTGACCGTACCGATTACAGTTGACGATGATTTTAGTCAGTCTGTCAAGGTCATTTGATATGACTGACAATTTGCATCTCATGGTTGGAGTCGTTCAACAGTTTTTATCCACGACTGCAATTTACTGTACAACTGGAGAATAATAATCGAATAAAGCTCCTAGATACAGTGTTAGGAAGTGAGAATGAACACATTAGGGGTTGTCCATAAAAGACGTCACGCCACAAGGGGGAAGGGGTGTTTCACAAAACGTGACCTTTTGTGACATGGGGAAGGGTTGTTAGAATGTGACGTCCAACATTTTCAATGGGCGCATTTTTTAAATTCCTTATTATATTACTGGTTTGCCCTATTTCCTGAAAAAATCTCCACAATAAACGTTCACATTCTATAGGAAAAAGGGGAATTGTTGATGTAAAAGCTTCTTCTTGTAAATTCGGAAATGAATGATGCAGGAAATCATTTCTCTTGTGATCGGAGTGCAAAAAGTGTACGGAGGGGCGAGTAAATTAACGAAATTAATAAATTTGCGTAATATGAGTAAAGAAGAGATGCCTTCAAAAGGTTTAACTTAAGTTATGCACTGACAATTTTAGTCAATTTATATGAGTTTGGGTGCATCAATCGCTTGGAATTATAAATTTTTTAACTTTCGGAGATCTAATGATAAGTTGTAAGCAGATGTGGATTATAAACCACACAAAGAATAAAAGAATTTGTTTGTTTGGTCGGTCACATCTAAATTTCATACTTCTTGATGTATTTAAAATTCATTCAGCAATACCAAGTTGGCGGAGTAATATCAATAAAACCAGCAAATAACATTAACATAACATATATGCTGTGATTATCAATAATTATAATGATAAGAAAAACATGTTCATTCATAAATCATGTCATGCAGTTGATTAATTTACCCTGTTTAGCTTGAATATCATACACAGATATAACAGCCCGGGTAGAAGTGATTTGCAAACCAATTATTAAAACATAACATCTCAATGATAGAAATTAACATTATGTAGTGTGAAATAAGAGTTAAAATATCAAAAATCATTGCAAAGTATGCATGAGAAAATAGCAACAAAATATAAAATTCTGCCATTGTACATCAAAGCAAGAGAAAAATATTTATAGAAGACGAATTTTTCAGTAATTTTATTTTTGTAGCATTGAGAATAGTATTTCATAAGAATTTCTCTTATCTGACTCTGATGCAGTTTATTCAATTGTATTCCATTTGAACCACTGGATCAATTGTACTTAACGAAACGATTTCAGACGTAGATCATGTCATGTCTTATCTTGATTTTATGTGATTTTCCTCCACCAAGATCAAAGCTGATCGAATCATCCAATGATAGAACTTACATGAACCAAGAATCATTTTAGCTCATAATCATTACCGATTTTGTGTGACGGAAGATCAGTACCGATTTTGATCGATGTGATTTAAAGATCACTGATCAACTGATCTTCAAAAGATCAGATCAGAATTGATCTTTATTGGGAAAGATCACAAACGTTTTTCTTCAGCAGTGATCTCGATTTGATGAGGTTTTGATCTTTATTTTCTCAGCCCTGTATGCTACACTAAGGGAATATTATTCCATAGCTTAAGAAATAATAAACGCTAGGAGGATTAAAACAGATGATTCAAATGTTTCATCAATTCCTATTAAATACTTTTGTTAAATTATATAATTAATATTTATAAAATAATTTTGATGGTTTTGTAGTTTTAGGGATATTTTTTAATCTAATAACAGCAGGTAATAAATCGATTTTTCCCTCATATTTGTATGGTTGTCATACATATTGAGTATGTATTGAAATGAATTTTATTTATTTTGAACTCGTGACGTGTGACATAGAGTTGGGGTGGGGTCTTTGCTACTGTGACAATTTGTGACAAAGGGGGGGGAGACAAAAATTGCCAAAAAAAGCGTGAGGTCTTTTATGGACAGCCCCTTACGAAAGAATGGACTCTATAGGACCTGGAAAGCAGATACTTATGTCGTTTTCGCTTGATGCCAAACATAACCCAGTGTCCACCCTAACTACTTTCAAACTGTTTGTTTGAAGCCAGTTTTGAATCTACTTTCAACGTTGTTGAACTGAAAATCGAGTCAGTCTCGAACCTAATTTTTACATTAGGTTTGCTCGAAAACCCGATGCTCAGTGCGAATCCAAAACAGTTTTGTGAAAATTGTTTATTTGACGAAACTGTCCTGGGTCAGTTTCAGTTTTCTCAAGCGAAAACGACATTAGACTACAACTAATAGAGTCCATTGATTCACACCACAGTACAAGTAGCACTTAACTTAAATTCTTAACATTTAATTTTGTTTTACTGTACAACGTAAAGAAGAGAAAGAGAGAGAGAGAGAGAGAGAGAGAGAGAGAGAGAGAGAGAGATGATAGAAAAAAGAATGAGAGAGGTGAAAGATATTTTCCGATGGTTTAGTTCAACACAGTATAAATGAGGGTCCTGTTTTTGATTTTGAGAACGTGAAAATTTTAGACGAAACACAAAGAACTGACACACGTTCAACAGTTGAGATGTTTTATATGAAAATAAGAGGTAAATTGAACAAGTTAAATCTCCAACAAGATTCGATGAAGTTTAGATTTAGAAGTTTAGTTTTTCATGTTTAGATTTATCATACAACGAACTAGTTTACAAAATCAAACTAGTTTAGAAACGCAAAGGGGCTGGGGTCCACTAGGAGATTGATAGTGCCTATTAGCTCTCTCCGGACAGTACCAGCCTAGATGCCGTGTGGAATCCGGCGGAAAAAATGAACCAAGAATAGATCCACTGGGTTCCTGATTCCGTGTCGTAAAAGGCGACAATTGCAGGAGTTTCTTTTTCCTTTCAGTTATCAGATATTTTCAATGTTTCACTTCTGATTACTCTATTTTACTTAATTATCTCTACATTCAACTTATCAATTTCCGTCTAGCTTCGGAGAAAAGTTTTATTTGGAATGTTTTCTTCTTCCATGCTTTTGATTGTCTTTCAGGATTATCAATTGAATGATAAAAATCAACCTTTGCTCAAATCAGTTGATATTACAACGTTAATAACAGAGATAACATATATCGGTATTTTGAATTCATAGTAAAAAAAACACTTGATATTAATATTTCAAACAATAAATTTATATTTTTCTCGGTAGCCGGCTGCCCAGATCAACCAATATAACCAATTAATAATTTTAATAAATAATTAAAATAATAAAGCGAAAATAGTATAGAATCAAGACGCGCGTGAAATCTGTTGACCTCTATTTGGTGATTAAAAATGATTTTATAACAACTGTTTAGAATATGTCTATGCAATGTATCAACAATCTTGTCTAAATCCTATTCACTCGTTTATTTTGTATCACGTAATTTCGTTTATAAAAAATAGGGAAGTTTTTATTCCTAACGCGATAGTATTGCAAATTTTTCTTCAGTTTCTCCGAATAAGAATGTGAATCAAGACTGTCCGGGACTTTTATATAGGATATTGTTGAAACGTTTACTCGGGAAGTCAGTGAGTTTAGTGGTGCATCCGAGCATCTTGAAACCGGAACATACTGAGTCGCGCGCGAAACCAATACTGAAATTTTTACTAACAAATATCCTTCTCCCGTGACACTTGTGGAGTGCGCAGTAGTATATACGGCCTCTAGTAACAACAAGTGTTAGACTAACATCCCTTCCCATTCCTTAGACGATCTACGTTCGGGCCTGGCCGGCGCCGGTACTGATCAATGAATTCTTAGATTACCAGAAGATGTACATTGAAGGATGATTTACCAATCCCAGGTCAGATCATCTAGAAATCCCCTGTACAATTTCAGCTAATCCCGATCAGTAACGGAGTAGCAACCAGGGGTGGTCGCTCAAGCTCAAACTAGTTTAGAATTGCAAAAGGCAAGACAGTTAAAACTGTGAAGTGTTGTAGTGTAGACATCATTAGCAAGTTATTTGTTAAAATGTAATGTTTAGAATTAACTTACAATAATATGTTTCTAGATAGCCGCTAAGGATGACCGAACACTTTAGTAGGTCCTTTAAAATGCACCGATTAGTTATTATTTTCATCGAAAAAAATTGATTACCGTCCATATCAGTTTGCTTTCTATGATGATACTTAGGGGTAGACGGGTGAAAATGTAGCTATATCCTAACTATAGAGAATAACAGAGAAGAGTTTCATGCATTACTATCTTCCGTAATCATTATTTTTCAAAATTACGTACAAATACTCGCTGAATGCATTGAAAAATACATGAAATATCTTATTTTCCAAAATCCTTAAAAATTGTCTATTGAAATATATGCGGGGCATGACGCCCGAAAACATGAAAAATATACATTTTGAATTACGCGAAGTGACGATTATCTGAACATGGAGGCAGGATGATCTTAAACAACGGATAAACATCTATCAAAACAACGGATTAAAGCTCATGACAACCACGGGGCAACATGCACCCTCATAAAGCTTCTTCTTAATTAAAGAAAGCTTTAGACTTTTCGTTGACGAAATATTTGCCAGGTGGAAGATTGTTCACCATTATTCATTAAATTGATAACTTATGGATAATTTTTGTAAGCGAATTCTTAAGCATTTTGCCTCAAACAATTCGGGTCATTTTGCCCCCAAAAATATGAGACAATATATTTGACGATTTTTCTATAAAATTGCAAATACATCGTCTTTATTAGAACAAATTTTAGAAATCCGGATGGTTGGCAAAAAAGTTCACTGGTTACGTAATTAAAATCGTCTTCCTCACCCTAGAAAATTACTATGGAACGAACATCAAAAATTACTTATAATAGAGACAAAATCGGTTTTTTTTTATTTCTCCAGATATGATTGAACCATCGCTACCAAAATTTTATCGTAATCTGTTGTTATGGGGGACTTTCAGTTTCATCAAAATTTCAGTGAAAAAATTGGTAACTTTTGAGAAAAGCAAAAGGTGCATTATGCCTCGGAGGTGCGTTTTACCCCATTTCATAGGGGAATATGAGAATAGTACCGCAGTTTTTGATAGAATGATTTCGTTTCTGATTTTAGCATTAAAATAATTCCAATACACACGTAGAAGAAAGTGAGGCCCTTCCTGACAAAAACGCGTTTCTTAATTTTTAGAGCAACTTATGCAACGGGGGTTCTGGCTAAAGTCGCATAATTATTTTTAATATTTTTCAAAAAATTTAACTTAACACATGGATCAATAAGTCCCGAGACTAACGATGGAAACAACATTTTTTTTTGCAAAATTTTTTTTTATTCATCAACATAATCAACTTTTGGGGTGATACAATGGTTCCAACGTTTTTCCAATTTTTCAATACCATGTTTATAAAAAAAATATCTTTCGCTTCAAAATAAGCTTCAGTTTCAGCGATGACCTCCTCATTTGAGCCAAATCTTTTTCCCTGGAGCATTTTTTCAAGATCAGCAAAGAGCCAGTAGTCACTGGGGGCTAAATCTGGCGAGTGCGGGGGGTGGTGAAGCAGATCAAAGCCCAATTCGTTCAATTTCGCCATTGTTTTCATCGACTTGTGGCAGGCTGTTTTTGTTCCATCGAAAGCAATCGCGGCACCCACTTAGAAAAAACCTGTCAAGGATGAATGCTTGTTCCTTTGTGACATAACTATAAAAAATATTAGGTTTTTTATCGTGACGACACAAATGAACAAGTATTAATCCTTGACAGTTCAGCGGTATTGTTTACAAACAAGCTTAAACAAAAATCGAAGAGCACATCTAAAACAATCATCTTTACACTTTGCAACTAGTCTTTTTTATTTAATAAATATCAAAAACGAACCGTATTCAATCGTGAACAAATGTTTTAAAACTTTATTTAGGCGATACGGACCGTAAATGGTCTGATCCAATTTGTCAATAAACAAACAAAAGAAATTTCTGTTTACAAACAGTACTGCTGAACTGTCAAAATGTGTTCATCCGATTGAGGTTAGCAGTGACGGTAAAAAACCTAATAATCCGAGAGCGTTGCTCATGGAATGATAATTTTCCATTCACTGTATTTCTGATTCCTACATCTGGTTGACGTTACACAAATAAAAATATTCATATCAATTTTCATGCACATATTTGGAGCAATCAATTGAATGGAAAGATATTTTACAGTTCTTTATTCTGCAATACATGTTAACACTCCTAATACCAAGCCTAAAAAAGTTACGCGAAGCACCAAGCCTCAAAAAAAGTTGGAACGGTAACTTTGAGCTATCATAGCTCAGTTGTTACTTGACCAATTTCGATAAATTTTTCACCCTCGAATTTTGTGAAGTTTGTAGATTATTTTAGGTATATCATTATTGACGATCTTTTAGGAGAAACTAATGAAAATCAGTTTTTTCCCGTTCCAAGTTTTTTTTTAAGCTCAAAACGTGCCCTATCTGCATTCATGCGGCACCTGCATCGCGAATTGGATATTGAAAACTTTAACTTTACCGAGTCATAACTTTGTTGTTAGTCAACCGATCTTCAAAATATGTTCACCATGGGAAAGGTAATACTTCCAGAAATAAAATGCACTGAAGAAAAAAAACTAAAAATAGGGTTGTCTACCCAAAGTTATGATGAAAATTGTGAATAGATGACCTAAGCAAAGATGAGACTTTTTACAATGATCGTAAATATCTCGAAATTCAAAGCGATGACCTATATATTTTTATACATCATTCGATTGCTAGTGATACCAGCTACAATTTTCGCTCAACTACCATTCCTGCACAATCAAAAGAAAACATTAAACAATCGATAAATTTGTAAATATATATGAATTTTTCATTTTTTTTCACATGTTTGTATATAACTCAAAAATTAAAGCGATGACATGTACATTTTTTTTATTCAGAATATTGGAATTATTACCAGAATCAATGTATTGATGACCAAAATTATATAACCGTTCAAAGAATTTCAAGAAATTTGGTACAAATACAGAGAATTTCTATTATTGGGAAAATTTTGACAAACAACATGAAATCAAAACTTTTCAATTTTATGACATATTTTTTTTATTATTTTAGTTGGAAATTTATTATAAACAAAATTTACAAAAAAAAAACTGAAACTTGGATTTCACTGAAAAATTTAAAAATTTTTGTAAATAACCTAAAACTCTAAAAATAGTTATATTTTTGTATTGGACAAACGATCTAAACAATTTTTATGCACAACCCAAACGCAATTGATATCTACTAAAATTCTGATTTTGTTGTAGGTTTGCCGTAGAATCTCAAAAAATAGGTAAAAGATCGGAAGTTTTAAAATTTCCGAGTTGAATTGCATTGAACAGTGGTCCGGATCTACAATTTAGGGAGACAAAAACATTTGTGGCTTAACCTTATACTTTAGAGCTGTCTTCAAAACAAATGATCAGTGAAGATAAGCCATATGTCGATGTACATGGTATTAGGGTGGCTCTTATTATTAAGGTGATCCAAAACTTATTTTCCGGATGTATTGAGATAGAGGACTGCATTCTTCGGCAAAATTGTAGATAAACTTATATCGAGCAGCTTTGCTGAGGACACCATAGTAGTATCTGCAACGGTTTTAGTGTTACAGCTATTTTTAAAGAGCAACTTAGAATGTTCCTCAAAAAATCAAATTTTTACTCTAGCTTTTATGTTTTTCTCTTTTCGAATAGGTATCTTTGAACATCTTTAGAGTTTGTTAAAACCAATTTTTTAATGACTCGCGTATTCAGGTAGCGTTTTCTGAACCGAAGTTATGAGCAAAACTAGTTCAAAAACAGGTTATTTTGAAACTGCTATATCTAACATTGAGCAAACGAAAAAAATCCGAAAATATTTTCAAGCATGTTTGTAAAATAAGGCGGAGGAGATATTTTTTAAACATTTTTTAAATTATTTTTATACATTGGGTTTTTTCATTGAAAAATATTCGCATTCTTCGGGGAATGCAGAAGGGTGTCGCTTTTGTAAAATCTCTAAGGCCTCTCGGTGGTTGGAGGTTTTATCAACTGCATTTTGGCACCTGCAGATCGTTCAGCGTCCTTTCGAGGATGCAGGACGATTTATTTCTTTATGTTGTGTGCTGTTTTCCCACCTCACCCAATTCCCAATTCCCTTCCATGTTCCTTTTATCCTTCCCTTCCCATCAGGAAGTTGATTAGAAGCTACGGCAAAGCACAAATCTCCAAATAACTAGGGGAATATGCCACTTGAGCCAATTAGTTCTGATAACATAGGTGTAGGGTTTCATTCAGTAAAAAGCATTCAAACGAAGAGGTTGTTTTTCAAGACGAAGACAACTTTAAGCTGCAAATAGATTGGTTGGTTGTTGCTAATCGCAAAGGCTGCTCAAAGCCAATATTCGGGGCGATTCCAGATTCATAAGTGGAACCTGAAATAGTGGAACTCACTTCACTGAGAAAGATGGCCTAACCGGTTTGAGAACTGTTTCATTTTGTAGGTTACACTAGTTCATGTACAAGCTTTCATGTTTTTCAAAGATCAAACAAAACTGTTTGAAGAATACATTTTTTATATGAGAATAAAAGAGATATAAGAAAGACATCATTTCACAACTAGGTGGATAAAATCAAGTTTTACTTAATTTTGTGTGATTTTTTGTGCTAAATTCAGAATTCTACTTTTTCTGAATTGTTTACTAATAGAAAATTCAAAAAAATTTCGAACTCTATACTTCCGAAATAATTCTAAGTTTGTGATATTTAAATTTTAATATTCTATCGATTATAATTGATATTGTTTAGGATAGCGGAAAATTTAAGATACATGTTTTTGTTCTTAATTGTTTGTAAAACAAAAATCAAGCAATAATTTTTTTTTAAATTGTAGTTGGTTTCTTTTGCCATGGGTTAGTATATGAAATTCATATAATTTTACGTTCTATTTCTTATTGTACAAAGCCATTGAAATAATTTAAAATTTTCGTGTTGTCACAAAATTTATTTTATTAATAGAAACAAATTCTACGTCTCTTTGAAACAGATGAAATCAAAACGGATTCCAATATTTTTACTTTGATTTGCAGAAACGTTGGATCGCAATATATATCAGAAATTTTGAAATTTCCGATCTTCTACCGATTTTTTGAGATTTTACGGAAAACCTAATTTGAGTAGTTATCAATTCCATTTGGGTTGTGCATAAAAATTGTCCAATACAAAAGCATAATTATTTTTAGAGTTTAGGTATATTTACCAAAATATTTAAGATTTTCAGTGAAATCCAAGTTTCAGTTTTTTTGTGAAATTTGTTCATAATAAATTTCCAACTAAAATAATAAAAAATATATGTTATAAAATTTCAAAATTTTTGATTTGTTTTTTTTTTTGCAAAATTTTCCCAATAATAGGAATTCTCTGTATTTGTACCAAATTTCTTGAGATTCTTTGAACGGATATATAATTTTGATCATCAGTACATTGTTTCTGGTAATGATTCCAATATTTTGAATCAAAAAAATGTACAAACATGTGAAAAAAAAATGAAAAATTCATATATATTTATAAATTTATCGATTGTTTGATGTTTTCTTTTGATTGTGCAGGAATGGTAGTTGAGCGAAAATTGCATCTGGTATCACTAGCAATCGAATGATGTATAAAAATATATAGGTCACCGCTTTGAATTTCGATATATTTACGATCATTGTAAAAAGTTTCATCTTTTCTTAGGACATCTATCTACAGTTTTCATTATAACTTTGCGTAGACAACCCTATTTTTAGTTTTTTTCAGTGCATTTTATTTTTGGAAGTAGTACCTTTCCAATGGTGAACAAATTTTGAAGATCGGTTGACTAACAACAAAGTTATGACTCGGTAAAGTCGTAGTATTCAATATTTTCTATGCGACGTTTAAGCCAAAGGAACGAAAATTGGGAAGCAGATAGGGCATATTGGGCGCGTGAAAAAAACTTGGAACGGGAAAAATCAAATTTTCATTGGTTTTCCTTTACCAATCGTCTGCTACAAAGTTTGGAATCAATCTACGAACTTCACAAAATTCGAGGGTGTAAAATTGATTGAGATTCGTTGAAAAACAGCTGAGCTATAACAGCTCAAAGTTACCGTTCCAACTTTTTTTGAGGCTTGGTATTTGGAGTGTTAAAAGTAACATTAAGCGTTCACTAATACCTAAGGTGACAGGGGTGTTTTAGCCCGCTTTAGGAAGCAGTTGCGGAATATCACGAAATTAATGTATGTATTAATTCCATGCAGTATAGTAAAATCTCAAATAGAGATTACTAATACAAATCTTTTTGCCTTTCTCATATAGATGCAATCACTGTTGAAATTGACTTTTTAACCGCGGCCCGGAGGGCCGAATGTCATATACCATTCGACTCAGCTCGACGAACTGATCAAATGTCTGTGTGTGTTCGTCCGTGTGTGTGTGTATGTATGTAACAAAAATATGCACTCACTTTTCTCGGAGATGGCTGAACCGATTTTCATGGTCTCATGGTCCCATACCCTGCCATTGAATTTTATCCCGATCCGACTTCCGGTTCCGGAGATACAGGATGATATGCACCAAAAAATGGAAAAAAATATGCACTCACTTATTTCAGAGATGGCTGAACCACTTCTCACAAACTAAGATTCAAATAATAGGTCTTATGGTCGCATATCCTGCTATTGAATTTCATTTGGATCTGACTTTCGGTTCCGGAGTTACAGAGTAATATGTGAAAATTAGAGAAAAAGTGTGCATTCAATTTTCTCACAAACTAAGATTCAAATGAAAGGTCTTATAGTTTCCTGAAAATTTTACCCAGATCCGACTTCCGGTGCCGGAGCTAAAGCGTGATAAATGGAAAATTACCAATTTCATTAGTATCATTTTCACGAACAATTCCCAAAACAGATACAAATCCCATAAAAATGTCTGATAAATTCTTCTAGTTTGCAGAGCTTGTTAGTTTGTGGGTATAAAAGAATAATTCGGCACTGCTGGTACCCCCTTTTCCTGTTCCGGAAGCACCGAAAGTGGTGCAAAAAAACTTAAAAAATAGAACTCACTTCGATTTCTCTGCGACGCTTGAACCGATTTTCACATATCAATAATAATTTGAGGTCTTATTATTAATAAAAAATCATCCAGCTGACGTTTATCGATGTATTTATGGTTTTTGCCAACTTTTGTATGGAGAGGCATCACTGTGCATCGGCACAATATTACTTCACTACCGGATGTGAAAATTTCATATTTTTTTTCAAAAAAATTGAATTCGTTGACACTCGTTTATTCTTTCAGTCGTACTGATCATAAAATAGTTATAATTTAGTTTAGCAAACGGTGCATCATGTGTTTGCTATGAACCGGAAAATGACGATTTTTTTTTTTAATAAACTAACTTGTGTATTTTTATTAATTTCGTGATTGATTTGGAGCTTTAACTAATGTTTCAAATAATGATTAAACCTGTGTGGAAAATGTATACACAGAGAAAAAAAACTTCCTTATATCTTGAAAATATCAAATTTCTCCAGAAGGGCTTATCTTAATATTTTTATTTTGTGATATGCTGTAACATACAACTGATGTACTTTATTGCACTATGATTGAAGATGGGAGAGTAACAATCAAAAAGTGTTTGTTTTTTTGTTTTTAACAAAAATTCTAATTTTTGGAAATCGCTCTGCATTTTGGATTTTTTTAAGTTTTTCGACTTCATGAAAGAACACAAACACAAGTACAAAATAAAATTTGGTTGAATACTACCGCTTTACTGATCATAGGGGATTTTTATTATGTTAAAGTATCGTATTCAATTATGTAAAATAAAAAATGACGAAAAAATAAGTGCATAAAGTGGTTTTCGTGGTTCAAATTTAGGAATTTTTATATGGGAAAAATAACACTACAAACTACAAGAAAGTCCCGGAGAACAGAAAAAGTTCATGTGGTGGGATCAACTGGGCGCTATTTATTAATGAGCTGCGTTCGGACAGAGCATGAAAATGAAAAGCGGACGCAATATGAAGATCTTCTTGCCATAGTATTTTTTCTTCATGACAATGCAAGAAAGTTGTAAAAGCTTTTTTTTATAATCGCTGCAATGAAAAGTTCTGTTCCAGCCGCCATTTTTTATCAGACATTGTTCCATGCGGTTGCCATCCATGGCGCATAGCTTGTCAGGTCAGTGTCAAAAACTACGACACCACCCAAAATTGGATCGATTCGTTTGTCGAATCTGAGGAAAAGGAATTTTCAAACGTGGTATCCGAGTCTTAGTGGTGGTATATAACGATCGACTAAGCTTTGAAAAACGGTACTGCAATGATACTCTCACAAAAAATCATGAAACTTTAATAATTTATTCCAACGTCTAATATATCTATATATATATATATATATATATATATATATATATATATATATATATATATATATATATATATATATATATATATATATATATATATATATATATATATATATATATATATATATATATATATATATATATATATATATATATATATATATATATATATATATATATATATATATAAATGAATGGATCATTCTTTGTAATCGCATCACGTAAGAACGGATGGACGGATTGAGATGCTTTTTTTTTTTGTTTGATCAGTTTTTACCCCCACCGGGTTCGTACATCAAAAAAATTAGGAAAACTTACCGGAAAAGTGGGAAAAACCAGTAAAGTTGTTTTGTATGGACAATGGAGTTTTCCACTGAAATAGTCGCCAATGATTGCTAGATTGATTGATGTTTGGCGCGCAACAAAATGCTCAGTATTTCGCTGTTGAAGAAAAGAATACTAGATCGTTGGGAAATCGTTTGGCGCGCACCGAGCAGTTTTGGGTGGAGACTTGCATGTTTGCCACTTGCTTAATTGGATACCAAAATTATTGTTTGCCAAATGACTTAATCGTGGAACGCATATGACTGTTCTTGCTATACCGTAAGCAGGATAAAAAATTCTGATATCGTTTACCAGTAGATTCATTGTGTGCAATGTAAACAGTTAAATGAATAATGTTGGTCATCGTGGGCTTGAGTTGAACAAATCAAATTATAGAACGATTTATTATACGAATCAATGATAGGATTCTGCTGTTGAAATAATAAGGTAAAATATAGAGATTTTTCATTTAGCATGCTACAGTTCGTTCAGTCGCTTCGGGTACATTTTCAAGGATGGATTACTTAAAAGCGGACTGCTTAGGATGCTATTCATCACATTTGTAAGCTGCTTAAGCCAAATCATTCCATTTTCAGAACATTGCATTACTTGACCAATTACCAAATGTAAATGTGGAGGAGAAACGTTTTATTCATTGGCTTGAACGATAAGAAGAATACTGGTATAATCACTCCTCATGTTCACTCCGCTAGAACAGAAAAATGGCACATTTTTTTATATAATTTTGTCTGATATTGTTCCACAGGACCGAACTCAACCCTTCGTTAATTGTAGATCGAGTACTAAGCAAAATGATGTGGTGACTCGACTAATGAGACAACTATTGATACAATCGTTAAACGAATTCAGAGTTCATGTAAAAGTTAATGGACACAAGAATGGACAGAAGAATGTTTAATTGTATCGGTAAATTGTGAATTGAAAATTAATCCTGTAATTGTCATGCTACGAACATTCATCAAACACGACTAAGTAATATCATCAGACTAGCGGTGAACCAGTTTGTGGAAAATCGCTCCAAACAATTTTATCCGATAATCCCAAGGATTTACTATTAAATTTTTAAACGTCTTCAGTCTACAATTAAGCCTTAACTTGCAATGACAAACAAGTCGCGAAGGCAGCTTTTGGAAATTTGAAGAATCATCAATTTAATGTATTCATCCTGATCAGTTCTGCTCCACGCTTCATGTCGAAACCATTAATTTGAGAGAGATCTACCATCTCTGTTCAATGCACTGACTCAAAGGATGAGATGTCGATCTGTGCATTTGTTTCATTTTTGCGCACCAAAGCTTTCAACATGTTCACAATAATTTTTGATGACCTTCAGGCCGAGGTTAATATGTTAAATGTGAATTTGTCGTAATTCGTTTATTGTAGGCCAAGTAATCAGTAAAAAAATAACGTTTGACAGTTCTGCTGTTCGAAAAGATAGATTCAAAAACATAATTTCAGACGAGACGAAGTTCGACGGGTTAGCTAGTTATAAATAGATTCATATACCGACATTTATATAGGTATTTTATGTTATGTATGTTATAAATAAATTTATGTTATGTATGTTATTATAAATTTTACTGACACCGACTTCAGTTACAAAAGCCCTTGTATCTGTGACTTTTATTGTCGATCCCGCAAACTATAGAAAATAACCTTTAAGGTGCAGAAATGTGCAGAATCGCATAGTGGTTTCTGGAAAGTAGAGAAAAAATGCTGTAAAATCAAATACTATTGATCAGTGGCAGCCCTTTCCTACCTATATAGAACTCTAATCGCAAAATATCGTCATTGCGCCATATATTTCGTATGGAATTATGAAAAGAATGTTTACAATACCCTATCTTTGAGAGTATATGGAGAGATTATCTCGTATTCAAAAATTTTTATACTGTAAACTGTAATCCTTCACTTATATGAGAATTTAAAAGAATAAATACAGTGCAGGAAAAAAATAAATTTTTTTCTTAGATTTCTGCCACCTTGGCATCACTGTGCGATGGTGTAGTGATGTCAATAATAATAAAAAAATAATAATCCTACTACATGTTTTATGGTGTTGATTCATACTGGTTAGTTTGACTTACACATGCAGAAGTAATAGAAACGCAGGTTCGCTTCGTTTGTTAGATTTCGTTTAATTGATTTAATCGAAATAGGTTTAACTAGGTTTAAAACTGTTCCAATTTTAAGGTCATATTTGTTGCTAGAAAACAAACCAACTTCGGCTATACCGGTCATCTGAATCTGGTTCGGAAGAATTGGAAATGGTGATTAAAAACTGCAAACATAATACTATTCATTTTGTAGGTTCCACTAGTTGATACACTAGAAAACTTATTTTTTTTAAAGAATCAAAGAAAATTATTTTGAAGAATTCCAAGTAATTGTGTATAAGAATGTCATACAGAGTAATAGAGAGGGGCATCATTACCTCTTTAGGTGGATTAAAACAAGTTTTCTGTAATACGTACAGTGCAACAAAAATTCTCAAACGGTTAACTTTTATTGTTAAAATGTGACAACATGAAAATCAAAGCACTCATTTGATAACGACAATGGCAGTACGATTCGAGAAATTTCCGTTTACCTCAATATCGAAGCTCGCTCTCATTCGCATTCAGTTACATTTTTATTGTATTTAGAATCGAAAACACGGAAGTCCTTGGCTTTGATTTGTGAAAACAACAGGTTATCTGCTTATCCGTTCACATTGCCATCGGTAAATCGTAAAACATAACGCTATCGTAAGTATCCTGGAGCGATTTTCGCATCTCTTGCGAATGGTTCCAGTCTCGTGTTTCACAAATGACTTTGACCTGCAATGGAAAGTGAAACACGAGTTATCACATTTAGGAAATGGTGTGCAATGGAAAATTTTGCTTCTGAAGCAGTATTGCCTAAGAAGTAACCCATTTCACCACCGTTGTTTTGCTGGTTAGGGCTATTTGTTTTCATTAAAAGGGATGGTCGTATAGGTGAACAGAGCACTCCCCTTTGTGGTTCAGATTAGGTCAGGTCTAACGTGCGTTTTCCGTAGATTTTAGCTTTTAGTGCGTATGGGACGTGATTCCTACCTGTACGCTGTGGACGTCTCGAATAAAGGCTCGCTCGTGCATTATATCCTTAATGGAAACACCTAGTTGGGCCAACTCGCTGCACAGTTTCGACAATCCACCAGGGCCGTCGCTGACCGTAACGGTAAACCTGTACAATAGCACAAAGTGAAGGAAGAAAACAGAAATGATGTAGGATTTCAATGTTTGAATAAAAGCCATTATCAAATTACCTTTGCAAGCGCCCTTCGGCTGCCATTCCCCTCTCGAGACACCGTCCGAACATCGTTGTGTCAATGTTACCACCGCAAATCAATAGAACTACCCTAAATCATAAGAG
The DNA here is from genome assembly GCF_030247185.1 of Malaya genurostris. Taxonomy (NCBI): domain Eukaryota; kingdom Metazoa; phylum Arthropoda; class Insecta; order Diptera; family Culicidae; genus Malaya; species Malaya genurostris. Next base: position 123,670,478 of record NC_080571.1, on the reverse strand, counting down.
GCAAATTGAAATGTGACTGCAACCATCTGCACATTTTCGAACTACCTTTTCCCTTTGAACTCGTCCAAATGACCGGCAAGAATAGCGGCCAATCCGGATGCTCCTGCTCCCTCCACGACGCACTTTTCCAACTCGACTAGTCGCAGGATTGCCAAGGCAATCCACTCCTCTTTCACCACAATCATTTTATCCAATAGTGGAACAGTGGTCGCAAAGGCATTATAACCTACCATTGGCACTGCCAGACCATCGGCCAATGTTGGCTTGTTTGGAACGTGTACGGGAGCTTTGTTTTCTAGTGCCTTGGTGAAACTTGGACATTTTTCAGATTCTACACCCTGCAATGAGGTAAAGTTCAAGCTGTTTCCCGAAATGTAATCTACAACATCAAATACAAGAAAACGGATACGTTGTAGAGCAACTCACAATGATTTTGGTTTGAGGGCTTAAATTTTTGATGGCAGTTGCCACACCGGCAATCAGACCTCCACCCCCAACGGGCACGACTACGGCATCGATGTTGCTAACTTGCTCGGCAATTTCCAGTCCAATTGTGCCCTGACCAGCCATGATGTGCGGATGATCGTATCCGTTGATGTACGTCAAACCAGTTTCGTGTGCCATTTTCAACGCAACCTTTTTTGCCTCGCCCATGTCGGATCCCTGCATGTACAAATGAAACGTATGTAGTTTTGATGTTGAATCAGACGAAAAAAAAATGTAATTTCATTGAACGTGCTGTTTGAAACGCTGACTACCGTTAGGCTCACCTGAACGATTACGGTTGCATGGTAGTCACGGCATTTCTGTATCTTCATAAGGGACGCCTTAAATGGCATTACCACCGTCACCGGGACTCCCAGTTTCCAGCCGTGATAGCTAAGTCCCTAGAGAGCGGAAGGAGTGAAGTAGAAGGAAAAGACATTTAATTTCTAGCCACATTTCACGTAATAAACCCCATCCCCCCAAAGGAAAAGTGCTTAGGAAAAAAATGTGACGCAGAGCCGACGATGGCTGCATTCAGGTCTGAGTAATTTACATAACAATCTCCCCCGTAAGGCAGTGTTCTAAAATGATAGTTACCGTCGATCAACGTTAGCAAATAACAGCAGTAGCAATCAGGGTAAAAGTACTTCGGTTGAAGTAGATTTTTACTGTCTTTACTGTTATTATACATGACATATTTTCGGCGCATTTAGTGTTATGCACTATCGGTTCAATATGAACTGCTTTGCATTGACGAGTTGATGACGAAATGTAAAGGCAAAATAAAAATGACTTTATATTCGTGGACCTCTTTAATCCATCTTTTAGTTTTATGACGCCCATGATAAAATTAGGAAGAAACTAATTATTAATAGTTTGGATATCGTTTGATGATGCGATGATGCTAAGTGAATTGAAATTGAAAGACCAATAGCACGATTTAATAACGTCCGGTAGCCTCCTAAATGATTGTTTGTAATTCTAACACTCAACTCGATGTTATTCCAGAACCAGAAGACGAAAAAATGCCAATACAGTCAGTGAGACGATATAACCTTTTATTCGAACCTAATTTTGTGGAAATCGATCTATTTTATTTCGTGTACTAGATGTTAGTTCATTCAGTTTTTTTGTCCAATACTTGAAAGAACCGGAATACGATAGCCAGCGTAGTCGGAAGCAAGTAGAATTTACTGAACAGCTTCGAGGAATCGACTCCTTTTTAAATCGTCATTGACAAAATCACTCACGAAATTGAAGTTAACATATATCACACTGTAACTTTGGAAGAACTTTAAATTGAATCCCAGTTTGTGAAATTTTGCCTAGTTTAGATTTGTAGAGAGAAGAAAATCCTTAATAATTATGTTTACCTATTTTCGAAGCAAAGGTTGATCGCGATTATATTTCCTTTAATGTGGAACACATTTTTGTTTTCTATATAGGGGTGCAAATTGGAAACTCAATAAAAAAACACGTAGAAATGGGGTCAGGTTTTGAACAATTACAGCTCAGTCAATTTTGCATCAATTATTAATATTATGTCACCATTTGATTGGAAATTTTCCACGTATTGATTTGAATGTTCATAGCCATGTATTTTTAATTGTATATCATTGAAATGTTGATTAATAGCTAGCAGTGTCCTATTTTGTCTGCAAAAAATTTCCGGCGTACCGGATTTCTCTGTCATAGTCGACGGTTTTGAAGGAGTTGACGATATATATATATATATATATATATATATATATATATATATATATATATATATATATATATATATATATATATATATATATATATATATATATATATATATATATATATATATATATATATATATATATATATATATATATATATATACGTTACGGAAAATCCATCCAGTACCCTAACTCGATATCGCGACCACACTACAAAAACAGCTGACCAGCCAATATTCATAACCGACACGCGGACAGAAGATACCACGTACACCACGGACAAATCGATGACCCAACAAACCAATCAAGCTACCAGTAACCAACCGGATGAGGAATGCTGACACAACAGGATCGACAAACAAAACCATTTGGAATGAGCCAGTTTAGTCAGTTCTAGTGAAGAAGTCGTCTTGTGCAATTGTAAATCTTTTTATTGAGTTAAATAAAGTTTATATTTTTTTCATACTCGGACCACCCGAAGTATAACTGGCGCAGTCGACGGCAAAGTGAGTGGAATTAAGTTGAAAACTTAAGTGAAACTAGTGAAGTAATCTTAGTGCAAATAAGAGCTTCATAGAAAAATTTAAGGGCAACGAAAGACCTTCTTTAGTAAAGTTCATAGTGAACACTTGTGTTACCGGTAAAAAAACCGCTGTTGAGTGAATATCATACAGCTTGTGCAACACAGGACGAAGGAAGGACCCAGTCACAACCTACAAACCAACCAGCCAAGACGACACCTATAACTCCAGATGAGGATTAGTACTCTTCTGTAAGTAGTAAAATTTTTTTACTTATTAACAAAAAGTGAACACAGTGATAATACTAACAAGTGTTTTAAAGTGAATATTTGAAACACAAGAAAGTGCTAAAACTTAGTGTAAACTTCGACCTCATACAAAAAAAAATTTCTTTTGATTTCAACTAAGAAAATATTTTATGAACCGTGCTAAAACTTTTGACAAAAACAGAGAAATGGCACAGGAAATTAACGCTGATGAGCTGATGGAGCAAATCCGCAGCCTCACAGAAAATCAAAACGCACTAATACAACAAATTAGTGCAATGCGCGAAAGGGCGGATGATCCGTTTTTAAATTACCGGACACCTGACCCAATAAAAAACTTAGCTACGTTCAGTGGCAATAAAAAAGAAACTCAAGCATGGCTCGAAGATACCGAAAATACGCTAGAGTTATTCGGAAGTTATACGGGAACACCGTATTATAACCAAATTATTAGAGCCGTGAAGAATAAAATAACAGGAGAAGCCAAAGAAGTATTAATTGCAGCCGGAAACCCTAAAGATTGGCAATCGATCAAGGAGGCTCTTTTAAACTCCTATGGCGACAGAAGAGATCTGACATCTCACATTCAATCGCTTTTCTACGTAAGGCAAGGGAAAAAGACTTTGAGTGAGTTCTATAATAAAGTCAAATCCATAGACACAGCGATAAAGAGTACCGCAGCTGTCATGGACGACTATAAAGACTCAACCAGAGCTATAAATAACCTAATAAGCCTAATGTCAGTAACCCGATTCATAGACGGACTAAATGACACCTTGTCCATGCACGTGAGAAGTTACCGACCCGAGTCTCTCGAGGAGGCATACAATATCACGGTGCAATATGCAAACGCGGCTTATAGAATGAAACTCGATAATAAAACACCTTGTTCGAGTTCGAAACCGAACTACCAAAACAAATCTAAGCCACCGCAAATTCACAACGCGACCAATTCACATAATGCACAAAAACCCGGTCCATCAGGGAAATTCAGACATTTAAAACCAGCTACTGACGATGACGTATCCATGAGAACAGTTAGATCAAACCAAGTGAATGCACACGAGGGAGAAGCAGAGATAGATAACGATACTAATCAATTAGATGAAACAGTTTTAGATTCAGATGACGACGACTTTTTCTTAGGAGACGAGTTAAATTTTCACATAATAGAAGGAAAAGGACTGGAAACATAATAAACAATAACTTTATACCATATATTACGATACTTACTAGCAAGGGGGAAATGAAGTTTTTGATCGACACAGGAGCGAACAAAAATTATATTTCACCAGAGCATGTTAACCTTCAAAATTGCAAATCTGAGACTGGGATACAAGTAACAAACATACACGGAACGCATAAAATCGAAAAGTCAACCACCTTCGACATTTTCCAAATTAATAAAAAACTTAAATTTTACATTTTCAAATTTCACGAGTTCTTTGATGGCTTAATTGGTTACGAATCGCTAAGAGACATCAAAGCACAGATTGATATAGCTAAAAATAAGATAAAAATCGGAAGAAAGGAGTTGACAATGCAAAAACGTTTTCCACCTCAGAATAAAATCAACTTGACCGAACAAAAATTTCAATATGTCCCAGTACAGACAGTAAAAGACGGAGACTTCTGGATACAAAACGAAATGAATTTGGGAAAATTTTCTTTATTACCTGGGCTTTACCGGAGCACAAACAGAACAGCAATAGTAGCAATACAAAATCATTCCGACATTCCGTTGGAAATTAATTTAAATGAAATTAAAATTAAAACAGACAAATTTCAGGTAATCCAAGAGCCAAATAAGCAAGAAATTAACCAAAAATATAACTTTCGGGAAGACCATCTAAACGACGAAGAAAAGAAAGCGCTAAAAACCGTCATCAATCAAAATAAAGAAATACTACACTCAGAATCTGAAAAATTGACATTTACACATAAAATTAAACATGAAATTAAGACAGCGGACAATATACCAATTTATACAAAATCCTACAAATATCCTCAGATATTTGAAGGAGAGATACAAAGACAGGTACAGAAGATGCTAAAAGACGGCATTATCAAAGAGTCGATATCACCATACACCTCTCCCGTATGGATAGTACCGAAAAAAGCCGATGCATCTGGACAAAAAAAATTTCGTTTAGTGATCGATTACCGAAAACTCAACGAAAAGACAGTAAATGACAAATATCCGATTCCAGATATAACAGACATACTCGACAAATTGGGTAGAGCTCAATATTTTTCAACAATCGACTTAGTATCAGGATTTCACCAGATACAACTAGCCGAGGCAGATACCGAAAAAACAGCGTTTTCCGTGAATTCTGGAAAATACGAATTTACCAGAATGCCCTTCGGCCTGAAAAACGCACCTGCCACATTTCAGCGAGTAATGGATTGCATTTTGCGAGAACTAATAGGAGTGTGTTGTTTCGTCTATATGGACGACATAATCATTTTCTCTAGCTCACTGCAAGAGCATCAAAAAGACTTGATACGAGTAATGAAAAAGTTGAAAGACGCCGGTCTGAAGATACAGCTGGATAAATGTGAGTTCTTCAGAAAGGAAGTTCAATTTTTAGGACACACGGTGTCAGAAGACGGAGTGAAGCCTAACGCGGATAAAATTAAAATAATTAGAGACTGGCCGATGCCAAAATGTGAAAAAGAAGTCAGACAATTTCTGGGCACGCTAGGTTACTACCGGAGGTTCATAAAAGACTTCGCGAAGGTGGTAAAACCAATGACAAAATTACTAAGAAAAGACATAGAATTCAAAATTACACCTGAAATCGACGACTGTTTTCATAAATGCAAAAAGATACTAACCATGGATCCCGTACTAACATATCCCGACTTTAGTAAGGAATTCATTTTAACAACAGACGCGAGCGACTATGCGATTGGAGCTGTTCTCTCGCAAGGGACAATAGGAAAAGATAGACCAATAGCATACGCCTCACGGACATTAAATAAAACAGAAGAAAATTACTGTACCACCGAAAAAGAATTACTGGCAATCGTGTGGGCGGTAAAGCATTTCCGACCATATCTTTACGGAAGAAAATTTAAGTTAGTTACAGACCATCAACCCCTTACATATTCCTTAACCAACACGAACAGTAAAATCGTTCGATGGAAGCTTAACCTAGGAGAGTTCGACTATGAGATTGTATCCAAACCCGGCAGGCAAAACGTCGTAGCAGACGCTCTCTCGAGAATCAACATAGTTCCAGAAAATCAGACTCTAAACGCTAATTCCCTAAGAAGTATAGAAGTAGAACCATCCTCAAGTGAATGCGATGATCTAGAAACAGTTCACTCAGCAGACACTAGTGATGATTATTTCATACCCTGTACTGAAAAACCAATTAACCTTTTCAGGAATCAAATCATTTTAAAATTAGGTAACAAAGACATAACATCGTATGAACAAGTTTTTCCAAAATACCACCGGCACATAATATCAAAACATGAGTTTACAGAAAACGACATGATCAACATTTTCAAGAATTTTCTTCATGTAAAAGGAACAAACTGCATGAGAATGCCAATTTCACTAATTCAACAGGCCCAGGAAACCTACAAAAAATATTTCTCCACTAACAGAACCTACAAGATTCTCATTTCAGAAATACTCCTAGAAGACGTAAGAATGGAAAATCAACAAGACGAAATCATCAGAGAAGTCCACAACTACGGGCATAGAGGCACAAAGGAGAACAAGCACCAAATATTAGTAAAATATTTTTTTCCACAGATCGAAAGAAAGCTCAAAATTTTCATAAGTGCCTGTGATATTTGCAAAAAAGCAAAATATGACAGGAAACCGCCAAAATTAATTAGAAAAAGCACTTTCGGCGAGACACCGTTCGATAGAGTCCACATTGACGTCTTTTTCCTGAAAGGTCAAAAGTGGCTAACTATAGTAGATTCCTTTTCCAAATTTGCAAATGCAATACACCTTCAATCAAGAACAATAATAGATATGAAAAATGCTATAACGGAGCACATACGTCAGTTTGGAAGACCAAATACTATAGTCAGCGACCAAGAACCATCATTCAGATCAATCGACTTTATCGGATTCTTAAATGATCTAGGAATCGAAATACATTTCGCCAGCAATTCTAACGCGAACGGTACAGTTGAAAGATTCCATTCCACACTTATTGAAATATTTAGATCAACGAAACAACAATTCAACGATCTCTCTCTCAAAGAACACGTTAACGTCGCGATCGATATCTACAATAACACTTTCCATGAAGCTACTAAGGCTAAACCGCGCGATTCAATATTTAACACTTTAAATACAACAAATACTTTAGAAATAACAGAAAATTTTCATAAACTTCAATCAAAGGTTAAAAATGAACTCGATAAACGAAGAACAAAGTACGAGGATAACAACGCACACAAACAACCACCTAAAACATTAGACCCAGGCGAAGAAAGATATATTAAAATAGCACAAAGACTAACAAAAGATAAGAATCTGTATAAAATCGTAAAAGTTAAACAAGACAAAGAACTTACCTTTGAAGACAATAATGACATTAAAATCCACAAAAATCGTCTAAAATGAGTAAACACCTAAAATGTCCTTCTACTTGCAGAATAATCTCACTCAGCATGATAAACGCCACCATATATAAAGAGATAACAAACACTAATGGACCACTAGCAACGAAAATCGAGACAGTCAGAATCAAAATAGGATACAATAGGATAATACACAAAATTGATCTGGAAACACTAGAATACAACATCAATTATATCGAGAAAATAGCGAAAACAGTAAAAATTAGTGACCATTTAGAAAACACACTCGAATCCAAAATACAACTAGCCAAAGATAAACTATACAGCCTTATGCCAAGAAGACAGAAACGAGGTTTAGTCGATGCTTTAGGAACAGCAATAAAATATATTTCAGGAAATCCAGACAATAACGACTTGAATATGATTCAGCAAAATTTAGGTATATTAAACGAGCAGGAAAACAAACTCGCTAATAATCAGATGAAACAGATCACAATCAATGAAATTTTTCAGAACAAAATAAACAATATTACAGCAATTTTGAAAAAGATTAACGCAAAATTATTCAGAGAATTCAATTCATCACAAGGCATTAAAGCAGATTTAGAATTTATAAACCTTATTTGGAAAACAGAAGAGATAATCCAACTGATAAATGATATAGAAGACCAAGTAGAATTCTCCAAACTAAACCTTATTAACAGAAACATACTTTCATTAGAAGAAAAGGATTTTATTTTTAAAAAGCTAAAAGATCAAGATATCAAAATAAATTACACAGATGAAATTTTTCGTTTTTGCACAGCTAGTATAGGAATCAGTAGAAACCAAGTAGCTATACTTATAAAAATCCCTATACTGGACGAGAAATTCTACGATTTGCTGGAACTCCACACACTCAATATCAACGGGACCCGCATCAACACGCACATCCAACTGGTAGCGAAACACAGAAACCAAGTCTACATACAAACAACAAAATGCGATATTTGCAGTAATCACCTTCCACTTGAAGACGAATGCATCCTTAATCTTCTTGTTCATCAAACACCAAAATGTTCAGTTACACGAGCGAAAGAACCCCCGAAAATCATAGAAATCTTAGAAGGCATCATCTTAATAGATACCAATAGCAAAATCGAAGTATCAGACTCATGTGGTAAACCCAAAGCAATAACCGAAGCAACACTAATAGAAATTGAAAACTGTACAGTGAAAATACACAATCTAACCTTCTATGGGAAGCCAGAACTAATACACAAAGACAACTATCTCATACCAATATATAGCAAAAGCTTTCAAACGAAGTCAGAAACAACCAAAGCTGAAGATAACCTTTTGACAAGGATACAAAACTTGGAAGAAGTCAGCGAAATCCAGCTATCATTACACCAAACACAAAAAGAAGCGACACTAGGAGGATTCTGCTTCCTAACACTAACATTTCTTTGTTTATCCATTTATCTCTGTAGAAGGAAGTCATACCGAACGAAACTCCAAATCGATGGGTTGCCGAAATCACCTACAACAACAAAGGCAAGTGATACAGCAACTGAGATAATAATCACAACAACCGGAAATAAAACCGAAAGTAAAAAACCACGAGTCATCCCGATACCGAGATTTGAACTTTTGAAAAATCAACCGAGGACGCTTGATGCTTAAGGAGGGAGACGTTACGGAAAATCCATCCAGTACCCTAACTCGATATCGCGACCACACTACAAAAACAGCTGACCAGCCAATATTCATAACCGACACGCGGACAGAAGATACCACGTACACCACGGACAAATCGATGACCCAACAAACCAATCAAGCTACCAGTAACCAACCGGATGAGGAATGCTGACACAACAGGATCGACAAACAAAACCATTTGGAATGAGCCAGTTTAGTCAGTTCTAGTGAAGAAGTCGTCTTGTGCAATTGTAAATCTTAAATAAAGTTTATAATTTTGCCTTTCTCTATAGAAAGGTATTAGAATTGCTGGAAAAACCGACTTTCGAACGGAGCCTCGGAGACCCATAGTGTTATATACCATTCGACTCAGCTCGACGAGATCGGAAAATGTCTGTGTGTGTGTGTGTGTGTGTGTGTATGTGTGTGTGTGTGTATGTGTGTGTGTGTATGTGTGTGCACTTTTCGAAGATATTTGAACGCGCTCAATTTTCTCAGAGATGGCTCAACCGATTTTAACAAACTTAGGCTCGTTTGAAAGCTACTATCGGGGCATTGATCAAGTTCGAAGATAAAATGGCTGTGACTTTTGGTTCCGGAGATATGATTGTATAAGTGACGTAACCGACAAAAAGCGTTGTATTTGAACGCGCTCAATTTTCTCAGAGATGGCTGAACCGATTTGAACAAACTTGGACTCGTTTGAAAGCTACTGGCGGGCCATTGATCAAGTTCGAAGATCAAATGGCTGTGACTTTTGGTTCCGGAGATATGATTGTATAAGTGACGTAATCGACAAAAAGCGTTGTATTTGAACGCGCTCAATTTTCTCAGAGATGGCTGATCCGATTTTAACAAACTTGGGCTCGTTTGAAAGCTACTGTCGGGCCGTTGATCAAGTTCGAAGATCAAATGGTTGTGACTTTTGGTTCCAGATATATGATGGTATAAGTGACGTAACCGACAAAACACGTTGATTTTTACCGCTCTTGTATATATAAGGGTGCCAAAATTTTGGGATCAACTCTATTTTCGTAAAGTTCTAGTGCTCAAAAGTTTAAGCACCTCGAAAAAAGCCTTCATGCAAAATTTGACCTAAATCGGACATGCTTAAGGGGTGCTGCCCGGTGGTAAAGGTTTGACAATTATCGATCTTGAAAAAGCACCATAGGGGGGAGTACATGAAATTTCCAAAATCGAAAATTTTTTTTGATGCCAAAACTCTTAAAACTGCATAAAACATCGAAATTTAGTGTCATCTCAAAAAAAAAATTTTTTTGAAAAAATCAACTTTCTGGGACTTAGAAAAATTTTCATATTTTTTCTAAGTCCCAAAAAGTCGATTTTTTCCAAAAAATTTTTTTTCGAGATGACACTAAATCTCGACGTTTCATGCAATTCTAAGCCTTTTGGCATCAAAATTTTTTTTTCGATTTTGAAAATTTCATGTACTCCCCCCTATGGTGATTTTTCAAGATATATGAAAATTTCACTAAGTGGACTAAGAAGGCTTTTTGCCTTTCTCTATAGAAAGGTATTAGAATTGCTGGAAAAACCGACTTTCGAACGGAGCCTCGGAGACCCATAGTGTTATATACCATTCGACTCAGCTCGACGAGATCGGAAAATGTCTGTGTGTGTGTGTGTGTGTGTGTGTGTGTGTGTGTGTATGTGTGTGTGTGTGTATGTGTGTGTGTGTGTATGTGTGTGCACTTTTCGAAGATATTTGAACGCGCTCAATTTTCTCAGAGATGGCTCAACCGATTTTAACAAACTTAGGCTCGTTTGAAAGCTACTATCGGGGCATTGATCAAGTTCGAAGATAAAATGGCTGTGACTTTTGGTTCCGGAGATATGATTGTATAAGTGACGTAACCGACAAAAAGCGTTGTATTTGAACGCGCTCAATTTTCTCAGAGATGGCTGAACCGATTTGAACAAACTTGGACTCGTTTGAAAGCTACTGGCGGGCCATTGATCAAGTTCGAAGATCAAATGGCTGTGACTTTTGGTTCCGGAGATATGATTGTATAAGTGACGTAATCGACAAAAAGCGTTGTATTTGAACGCGCTCAATTTTCTCAGAGATGGCTGATCCGATTTTAACAAACTTGGGCTCGTTTGAAAGCTACTGTCGGGCCGTTGATCAAGTTCGAAGATCAAATGGTTGTGACTTTTGGTTCCAGATATATGATGGTATAAGTGACGTAACCGACAAAACACGTTGATTTTTACCGCTCTTGTATATATAAGGGTGCCAAAATTTTGGGATCAACTCTATTTTCGTAAAGTTCTAGTGCTCAAAAGTTTAAGCACCTCGAAAAAAGCCTTCATGCAAAATTTGACCTAAATCGGACATGCTTAAGGGGTGCTGCCCGGTGGTAAAGGTTTGACAATTATCGATCTTGAAAAAGCACCATAGGGGGGAGTACATGAAATTTCCAAAATCGAAAATTTTTTTTGATGCCAAAACTCTTAAAACTGCATAAAACATCGAAATTTAGTGTCATCTCAAAAAAAAATTTTTTTGAAAAAATCAACTTTCTGGGACTTAGAAAAATTTTCATATTTTTTCTAAGTCCCAAAAAGTCGATTTTTTCCAAAAAATTTTTTTTCGAGATGACACTAAATCTCGACGTTTCATGCAATTCTAAGCCTTTTGGCATCAAAATTTTTTTTTCGATTTTGAAAATTTCATGTACTCCCCCCTATGGTGATTTTTCAAGATATATGAAAATTTCACTAAGTGGACTAAGAAGGCTTTTTGCCTTTCTCTATAGAAAGGTATTAGAATTGCTGGAAAAACCGACTTTCGAACGGAGCCTCGGAGACCCATAGTGTTATATACCATTCGACTCAGCTCGACGAGATCGGAAAATGTCTGTGTGTGTGTGTGTGTATGTGTGTGTGTGTGTATGTGTGTGTGTGTGTATGTGTGTGCACTTTTCGAAGATATTTGAACGCGCTCAATTTTCTCAGAGATGGCTCAACCGATTTTAACAAACTTAGGCTCGTTTGAAAGCTACTATCGGGGCATTGATCAAGTTCGAAGATAAAATGGCTGTGACTTTTGGTTCCGGAGATATGATTGTATAAGTGACGTAACCGACAAAAAGCGTTGTATTTGAACGCGCTCAATTTTCTCAGAGATGGCTGAACCGATTTGAACAAACTTGGACTCGTTTGAAAGCTACTGGCGGGCCATTGATCAAGTTCGAAGATCAAATGGCTGTGACTTTTGGTTCCGGAGATATGATTGTATAAGTGACGTAATCGACAAAAAGCGTTGTATTTGAACGCGCTCAATTTTCTCAGAGATGGCTGATCCGATTTTAACAAACTTGGGCTCGTTTGAAAGCTACTGTCGGGCCGTTGATCAAGTTCGAAGATCAAATGGTTGTGACTTTTGGTTCCAGATATATGATGGTATAAGTGACGTAACCGACAAAACACGTTGATTTTTACCGCTCTTGTATATATAAGGGTGCCAAAATTTTGGGATCAACTCTATTTTCGTAAAGTTCTAGTGCTCAAAAGTTTAAGCACCTCGAAAAAAGCCTTCATGCAAAATTTGACCTAAATCGGACATGCTTAAGGGGTGCTGCCCGGTGGTAAAGGTTTGACAATTATCGATCTTGAAAAAGCACCATAGGGGGGAGTACATGAAATTTCCAAAATCGAAAATTTTTTTTGATGCCAAAACTCTTAAAACTGCATAAAACATCGAAATTTAGTGTCATCTCAAAAAAAAATTTTTTTGAAAAAATCAACTTTCTGGGACTTAGAAAAATTTTCATATTTTTTCTAAGTCCCAAAAAGTCGATTTTTTCCAAAAAATTTTTTTTCGAGATGACACTAAATCTCGACGTTTCATGCAATTCTAAGCCTTTTGGCATCAAAATTTTTTTTTCGATTTTGAAAATTTCATGTACTCCCCCCTATGGTGATTTTTCAAGATATATGAAAATTTCACTAAGTGGACTAAGAAGGCTTTTTGCCTTTCTCTATAGAAAGGTATTAGAATTGCTGGAAAAACCGACTTTCGAACGGAGCCTCGGAGACCCATAGTGTTATATACCATTCGACTCAGCTCGACGAGATCGGAAAATGTCTGTGTGTGTGTGTGTGTGTATGTGTGTGTGTGTATGTGTGTGTGTGTGTATGTGTGTGTGTGTGTATGTGTGTGCACTTTTCGAAGATATTTGAACGCGCTCAATTTTCTCAGAGATGGCTCAACCGATTTTAACAAACTTAGGCTCGTTTGAAAGCTACTATCGGGGCATTGATCAAGTTCGAAGATAAAATGGCTGTGACTTTTGGTTCCGGAGATATGATTGTATAAGTGACGTAACCGACAAAAAGCGTTGTATTTGAACGCGCTCAATTTTCTCAGAGATGGCTGAACCGATTTGAACAAACTTGGACTCGTTTGAAAGCTACTGGCGGGCCATTGATCAAGTTCGAAGATCAAATGGCTGTGACTTTTGGTTCCGGAGATATGATTGTATAAGTGACGTAATCGACAAAAAGCGTTGTATTTGAACGCGCTCAATTTTCTCAGAGATGGCTGATCCGATTTTAACAAACTTGGGCTCGTTTGAAAGCTACTGTCGGGCCGTTGATCAAGTTCGAAGATCAAATGGTTGTGACTTTTGGTTCCAGATATATGATGGTATAAGTGACGTAACCGACAAAACACGTTGATTTTTACCGCTCTTGTATATATAAGGGTGCCAAAATTTTGGGATCAACTCTATTTTCGTAAAGTTCTAGTGCTCAAAAGTTTAAGCACCTCGAAAAAAGCCTTCATGCAAAATTTGACCTAAATCGGACATGCTTAAGGGGTGCTGCCCGGTGGTAAAGGTTTGACAATTATCGATCTTGAAAAAGCACCATAGGGGGGAGTACATGAAATTTCCAAAATCGAAAATTTTTTTTGATGCCAAAACTCTTAAAACTGCATAAAACATCGAAATTTAGTGTCATCTCAAAAAAAAATTTTTTTGAAAAAATCAACTTTCTGGGACTTAGAAAAATTTTCATATTTTTTCTAAGTCCCAAAAAGTCGATTTTTTCCAAAAAATTTTTTTTCGAGATGACACTAAATCTCGACGTTTCATGCAATTCTAAGCCTTTTGGCATCAAAATTTTTTTTTCGATTTTGAAAATTTCATGTACTCCCCCCTATGGTGATTTTTCAAGATATATGAAAATTTCACTAAGTGGACTAAGAAGGCTTTTTGCCTTTCTCTATAGAAAGGTATTAGAATTGCTGGAAAAACCGACTTTCGAACGGAGCCTCGGAGACCCATAGTGTTATATACCATTCGACTCAGCTCGACGAGATCGGAAAATGTCTGTGTGTGTGTGTGTGTGTATGTGTGTGTGTGTGTATGTGTGTGTGTGTGTATGTGTGTGCACTTTTCGAAGATATTTGAACGCGCTCAATTTTCTCAGAGATGGCTCAACCGATTTTAACAAACTTAGGCTCGTTTGAAAGCTACTATCGGGGCATTGATCAAGTTCGAAGATAAAATGGCTGTGACTTTTGGTTCCGGAGATATGATTGTATAAGTGACGTAACCGACAAAAAGCGTTGTATTTGAACGCGCTCAATTTTCTCAGAGATGGCTGAACCGATTTGAACAAACTTGGACTCGTTTGAAAGCTACTGGCGGGCCATTGATCAAGTTCGAAGATCAAATGGCTGTGACTTTTGGTTCCGGAGATATGATTGTATAAGTGACGTAATCGACAAAAAGCGTTGTATTTGAACGCGCTCAATTTTCTCAGAGATGGCTGATCCGATTTTAACAAACTTGGGCTCGTTTGAAAGCTACTGTCGGGCCGTTGATCAAGTTCGAAGATCAAATGGTTGTGACTTTTGGTTCCAGATATATGATGGTATAAGTGACGTAACCGACAAAACACGTTGATTTTTACCGCTCTTGTATATATAAGGGTGCCAAAATTTTGGGATCAACTCTATTTTCGTAAAGTTCTAGTGCTCAAAAGTTTAAGCACCTCGAAAAAAGCCTTCATGCAAAATTTGACCTAAATCGGACATGCTTAAGGGGTGCTGCCCGGTGGTAAAGGTTTGACAATTATCGATCTTGAAAAAGCACCATAGGGGGGAGTACATGAAATTTCCAAAATCGAAAATTTTTTTTGATGCCAAAACTCTTAAAACTGCATAAAACATCGAAATTTAGTGTCATCTCAAAAAAAAATTTTTTTGAAAAAATCAACTTTCTGGGACTTAGAAAAATTTTCATATTTTTTCTAAGTCCCAAAAAGTCGATTTTTTCCAAAAAATTTTTTTTCGAGATGACACTAAATCTCGACGTTTCATGCAATTCTAAGCCTTTTGGCATCAAAATTTTTTTTTCGATTTTGAAAATTTCATGTACTCCCCCCTATGGTGATTTTTCAAGATATATGAAAATTTCACTAAGTGGACTAAGAAGGCTTTTTTTAGATTAGCATCATTGTTCTCATACAAATAGGCAACGCAAATGTCAAGCACTAGTTTGGAAAAATGATGCTGACTGTGTGACATAAACACTGAAGCATGCTTTTGTGAACTACTCGAGTCAATCTGAATCAATTGGCGTCTAAAATTATTTAATAAATGTATGAAACATATTTTCATGAGACTGTTATGAAAGAAGAGAAAGGCATTATCACACCACTAGGTGGATTAAGAAGGGTTTTTTCATACTCGGACCACCCGAAGTATAACTTATATATATATATCGCTCTGATTGGTCAATCGATGCAAAAGCGAAACTGTTGGAAGCACGCGAAGCTATAAATTATAGCTAACGTTTCAGTCCTACGCGTAGCGTGCTAGAGGTAGGTTGTTGCTAGACAGCAAGACAAAAAGTCCTCCGACAAAAATCGATGCAATCTTCAATTGAATCGATTCGCTCTCTGTATTAGTTAGTAAGTTAGTATATAAGTTCCTTTTCCCCATTACACAATACAAGTAGGTTTAGAATTTTCCCTACACAAAAATCTCAGAATTGCGGAAGCAAATGATGTCTTCATGGTAATAACCAAATCATATATATATAACAGGGCTGAAAAGTCACCACTTGTGGCTGAACACCCAATTTAAATCTTAATAATTTAATTTTAACTCATATTCCAATAAATAGTTATTTAAAAAAAAAAAAATAAAAAAAAAAAAAAAAAAAGACAAAAAGTCCATTCAGTAATAGCCGTTCAACCGAGAAGGTTGTGTATAAAAGCGTACAGTTTAATAACGCTGGTTGGTTTACACGCGTGAAATACGACAACGGTTGAACTACAGGTAGAGACCTGTTGGCATCAGCCGTTAAAACGTATAGTCGGCTTCATAAGAGAGCCCTAGTGCTGGGCCAAGCTGGTGAAGGAAACAACAAAGGGCGTTTCCCAAGCTCTACCCAGGCCACAATATACAGCCACAAGTGCTGAGCAGAGGAGTGCAAAGGCACATTGAAGAAGAAGAGTGCAAAGGCACACAGAAGCAGGAGAGTGCAAAAGCACACCGGTGCGAAGGCACTTCGGTGCAGAAGCATATCGGTGCGGAGCACAAGGAAGAAGGAGACAAGACAACTCGGTCTTTCCACTGCCATACAACACGCAGGTATACACCGGTGACCTGCGCTGGTTGCAGCTGGCGAAGACAAAAGTAAATCGGAAATCGAGTGGTGCTGGATGTCAGGTAGCAGTAGCATCACATCCAACAATCAGCATCCAACAAGAACATCTAGAGCAACGAGGATCTACACGGCAGTGCAACGGAGATAGACAACAATTTCAAGGTAGAAGTTTTTTCTTTTCCTTTTGATTGAGTACTGTGTAGTGTTGGTTTCATTTTTTATTTTAAAGTTTGATTAAAAATTTTAATGTGATGGATGAATCCATGGACGTAAATCCTAGCATGAATCCTATACCCCCACGAACGAAAAAATATCAGGAGAGCTTTTCTGGGCCTTGGATAGTCTTTTTTAGACGTAAATCAAAGCCATTAAACATTTTACAAATTTCTAAAGGTTTGACATCACGATTCTCCTCAATCAAAGAGATCATAAAAGTAAATAATGATAAAATTCGTGTTGTAGTAAATAATTTGAAACAAACGAATGATATTGTCTCTTCGGAACATTTCACTAGAGAGTATAAAGTTTACATACCCTCCAAAGATGTCGAAATTGACGGTGTTGTTACCGAAGCGAGTCTTTCGGTAGATGATTTACTCAAGCATGGAGTTGGTCGTTTCAAGAACTCTATGCTTGAGAGTGTGAAAACACTGGAGTGCAAACAACTGTACTCAGTAGTTCATGAAGAGGGAAAAAAAGTTTATCGCCCATCAGACTCGTTTCGAGTGACATTTGCCGGGTCTGCGTTGCCGTCCCATGTCTATGTTGATAAAATACGTCTCCCTGTTCGGCTTTTTGTTCCAAATGTAATGAATTGTACGAACTGCAAAAAATTCGGCCACACAGCTACTTACTGTAGTAATAAACCAAAATGTATTAAGTGTGAAGGGCCTCATAAAGATAATGATTGCAACAAGGAAATTGAAAAATGTATTTATTGCGGGGATAGTCCCCATGATGATATTTCAGTATGCACTGCATTTAAAATGCACAAAGACAAAATTAAGCTTTCTTTAAAAGCACGGTCTAAGCGCACATATGCAGACATGCTTAAAACGGTCATTGATGTCCCCCCTTTGGAAACCGAAAACGGGTTTTCAAATCTAGAGGAACCAGAGGACTCTGACTCTGACGAAAATAGTGAAGGTAATTCGTTTATCACTACCCAAGGGTCAGTTAAGAGAAAGAAGTCTTCCTCCAAATTACCAAAAAAGACACCTAAAATTTCATCTTCAAAAAAAGATCCCCGTGTTAAACAAAAAAAGTCAAAACCAAAGACTGTGCCTCCTGGTTTGTAAAATTCACAAACCAATCCAGGATCTAGCACAGAAAAAGATAATAATCCAGTCGGCTCTATTTCACAGCCACCAACAGGATTACTGAAGTTTTCGGAAATTGTTGAATGGATTTTCTCAGCATTCAATATATCTGAACCCTTAAAGACCCTCATAATGGCATTCCTTCCAATAGCTAGAAATTTTTTGAAGCAGTTATCAGCTCAATGGCCAATTGTCTCAGGTTTTGTATCTTTTGATGGATAATTTATCACCCGCCGCAAATGATATAATCACTGTCCTGCAGTGGAATTGTCGAAGCATCATGCCAAAACTTGATTCATTTAAAATTTTATTGCATAGTCAAAAATGTGATGTATTTGCTTTATGCGAAACATGGCTTACTTCAAACATAGCTTTAAATTTTAATGATTTTAACATTATACGTCTCGATAGAGACTCTCCGTATGGTGGAGTGCTTTTGGGAATTAATAAATGCTATTGCTTTTATAGATTAAACATCCCTTCAACTTCTAGTATAGAAGTGGTTGCTTGCCAAATAAACATTAAAGGCAAAGATATTTGCATAGCTTCGGTTTATATTCCTACAAAAGCACAAGTTGGACAGCGACAGCTTAATGAAATGGTTGAAGCCCTTCCTGCTCCACGATTGATTCTGGGGGATTTAAATTCGCACGGAATGATGTGGGGTTCCGTTTACAATGATAGCAGATCATCTTTAATACAAAACATTTGTGACAATTTTAGCATGACGGTATTAAATATGGGTAGCATGACACGGATCCCAAGACCTCCTGCACGCCCAAGTGCATTAGATCTATCTCTTTGCTCAACATCAATTCGACTAGATTGCACCTGGAAAATATTGCCAGATTTACACGGTAGCGATCATTTACCAATCATCATCTCAATTAGCAGTAGTAATTGCATTGCTACTTCAGCTAGTATTCCATATGATTTGACAAAAAATATCGACTGGATTAAATACCAAAGTAGTATCTCTAGTATTTTGAATTCAATGGAAGAGCTCCCTCCACTTGAAGAATATGACTTCCTCATTTGTTCGATTCTGGAGGCAGCAGAACAATCCCAAACTAAACGCTTTCCTGGGCCAACGACTAACAGAAGGCCTCCCAACCCCTGGTGGGACAAAGAGTGCTCAGAGGCTAAACTCGCAAAACAAAATGCTTGCAAGAGGTTTCTAAAACGGGGAGGAGGAACTCCTCAGAATTTTGAAAAACTTATGGTTTTAGAAACCAAGTACAAGAGCATACTTCGAGCCAAAAAATGTAGCTATTGGAGACATTTTGTCGAAGGTTTGTCAAGAGAAACCTCAATGAGCACTCTTTGGAACACGGCCAGACGAATGAGGAATCGTAACGTGGGCAATGAGAGTGATGAATACTCGAATCGACGGATATTTGACTTTGCAAGGAAAGTTTGCCCAGATTCTGTTCCTACGCAGAGCATTATACGGGAATCTCCTCCAAATAATGGTTTTATTAATAACCCATTTTCAATGATGGAATTTTCTTTAGCACTCTTGTCTTGTAACAATAACGCTCCTGGGTTGGACAGAATTAAATTCAATTTGGTAAAGAATCTGCCCGACCTCGCAAAAAGACGTTTGTTGGAATTGTTCAACAAGTTTCTTGAGCAAAATATTGTTCCACCTGACTGGAGACAAGTGAAAGTTATCGCCATTCAAAAGCCGGGGAAACCAGCTTCCAATCACAACTCATATAGACCCATTGCGATGTTGTCCTGCATCAGAAAATTGTTCGAAAAAATTATTCTGCGACCTCTCGACACTTGGGTCGAGACGAACGGTTTGTTGTCAGATACTCAGTTTGGCTTCCGTAGAAATAAAGGGACGAATGATTGCCTTGCATTACTTTCGTCTGACATCCAAATTGCCTTCGCTCAAAAGCAACAAATGGCATCTGTATTTTTAGACATTAAAGGAGCATTTGATTCAGTTTCCATTGATGTTTTTTCAGACAAGCTCCACCAACTCCCAGCGGTTATAAATAATTATTTGCACAACCTTTTGTCAGAGAAACGCATGCATTTTTCACATGGCGATTTGGCAACATTTAGAATTAGTTACATGGGTCTCCCGCAAGGCTCATGCCTCATTTCTTTCTTCTATAATTTTTACGTGAATGACATTGACAGCTGTCTAGTAACCCCATGTACACTAAGACAATTGGCAGATGATGGCGTGGTTTCAGTTACTGGATCCAAAGCTATTGATCTGCAAAAACCATTGCAAGATACCTTAGATAAATTGTCCGTTTGGGCTGTTCATCTTGGTGTCGAATTCTCTTCGTAGAAAACAGAGCTGGTCGTCTTTTCAAGAAAGCATGATCCCGCGCAGCTTCAGCTCCATATGATGGGAAGAATGATCCAACAGGTTTCAACTTTTAAATACCTCGGGGTGTGGTTTGATTCCAAATGCACGTGGGGAGGACACATTAGGTATCTGATAACGAAATGCCAACAAAGAGTAAATTTTCTTCGAACAATAACAGGATCTTGGTGGGGTGCTCATCCGCAAGATCTAATAAAATTGTATCACACAACGATACTTTCAGTGATGGAATATGGATGCGTTTGTTTTCGTTCCGCTGCAAACTCTCATATTATCAAACTTGAGCGAATTCAGTACCGTTGTTTGCGAATTGCCTTAGGCTGCATGCATTCGACACATACAATGAGTCTTGAAGTTCTGGCGGGAGTTCTTCCATTAAAAGATCGATTTTGGGAGCTTTCATCACGCCTGCTAATAAGATGTGAGGTGCTGAATCCCATGGTAATTAATAATTTCGAACGACTAGTCGAGCTTCGATCTCAAACAAAATTCATGACAGTATATTTTAACCATATGTCACAGGAAATCAACCCTTCAAGATATATTCCTATCCGTGTCAGCATCCTAAGTGCCCCTGACTCAACTTTATTTTTCGATACATCCATGCAGCGCGAAGTGCGTGGAATCCCGGATCATCTATGCTCGACGGAAATCCCAAAAATATTTTCAAGTAAGTTCAGGCATATTGACTCTGAGAAAATGTTTTACACGGACGGATCGCGAATTGAAGAAGCGACAGGGTTTGGTATGTTCAACAATAATGTTTCGGCCTCATTTAGGCTTCAAGAACCTGCATCTGTTTATATAGCAGAGCTAGCAGCAGTTCATTATAGTTTGAGAGTAATCGTCACATTATCTCCAAACCATTATTTCCTCTTCACAGATAGTCTGAGTACAATTGAAGCCATTCGCTCAAACATGACTGGCAAGACTGAACCATTTTTCCTGGGCAAAATAAAACAGTGCCTGAACGACATATTGAACAATAATTATCTAATCACTATAGTCTGGGTCCCGGCTCATTGCTCCATTCCTGGCAATGAAAGAGCCGATATTTTAGCCAAACGTAGTGCTATTGAGGGTGAAATTTATGAGAGACCGATTGCTTTCAACGAGTTCTATAGCTCGTCTCGCCAAACAACACTTGCCACCTGGCAAGCTTCTTGGGATAAAGATGATCTGGGTTGGTGGATGCACTCAATTATTCCTAAAATATCGACAAAGGCATGGTTCAAGGGACTGGATGTGAGTAGGGATATCATTCGTGTGATGTCCAGACTCATGTCCAATCACTACACGTTAGATGCACATCTCCTTCGAATTGGGCTCTCCGAGACTAATCATTGTGCTTGCGGAGAAGGTTATCGGGATATTGATCATGTCGTTTGGACATGCGTGGAGTATCGTGATGTCAGATCTCAACTAATAAATTCTTTGCGTACCCAAGGTAGACTATCCAATGTCCCAGTTCGAGATATTCTTGCTTGTCGTGACCTTTCATACATGAAACTTATTTATCATTTCATAAAGAAACAGTTTATGAAATTATCAACAAAATGTCTGAAAATAACAGCTTATTTTATAATTTATAGAAGTTAATCGTTTGGTTCAAATAATATTTCCGAGTAGATTTCATAATTAATGACGAGTAGGTAACTCGTCATTAATTATGAAGATGATATTTAAGTAATAAGAGAATATGTTTCAATAAATTCAAAACGTTGTGACTATGTTAGAATTAAATTAGGATAAGAATATTATGTAAAAGTGATGCTACGGCGAAGAAAAACTTATGTAAACTGCCTTAAGAAATAAACGTATTTATGAAAAAAAAGACAAAAAGTGCTATAAAACGATTTGAAGCTTTAATTGGAATGTTCTGATCTTGTGCCATGCAAGATCGGATGAAATACTATGTTATGTCGTTCCGCCTGAGAAATTGACAACTACCCCAAGGTAAATTTTGAGTGCATAAGATTAATTTCTAATTTATATAAGATGAACTAGATTGATAATGAGAAAAAATTTATCGTTTCTACCGAAATCGCAGAATGGTAGTAATGGTAGAGAAACGCTATGAAAATAAATGCTTACATACAAAACTTGAACACAAGCTTGGCAAAGAGAAGCTTAAATGTCGATATCCGAATCGCAATCATGTACAAAGATATAATTGCATACATTTTTGCTATTGATGTAATTTCGTCGGCTATAAAACAAATACAAATCACGACTAATAGAGTCTATATTCTAGGTTCGCGTTTTCGGTGTTGGTTCCTTATAAAGATCAATCTAAACAGACTCTCTTGCATTTGCGGATTCTAAAGTGTGACGATTAATTGAAAATGTCGATCATTAGAAATTTTGGTTGCATTGTTCCACATCAATGGCTCGAACAACCCCATGGGGCTGATCCTTGTAGTTTTTTCACATATTAAATGTTGTCTTTTTTATAAGAAAAAGTTGAATCACACTAAATTTCAAATTTACAAAAAGGTAAAAAAGCGACTGAAACTTAAACAAAAACTCATTCGACTGTAGTGACTCTTTCTAAGCAACACTCAAAGTTGTCAAAAGGAGCGACGGCAAAAATCACAGTAGCATCCAAAAGTCCCAGGACACAAGTTGTACCAGACCGCCACGCGAAGCAAATACGATGGGGTCTTTTAAAATGATTAAATGTGTACTACAAGGCAGTTGGCGGTCTAATTACTAGACAGAAATTTATACCTCGTTAAGTCGGCCCCCGAGAGACTCCAAAATAGATTAGAGATCAAAGTTTCCGGAAAAGTTTCTCGTTTGGAAGGCATTTGAAAACTAGGAAATTCATGAGGCCGGTGGTTCACAAAAGGTTTCAACCTTTGATTGCCTTTTCGAACTTGACATCAACAATGGCATGGCTCTGTTTTCCAAGGGGTAGAATCAGACCAATATCTAGGAGCAATGATCGATTGCGGAATCAATTAAGGAGGGAAGTGGTTACAAGCGAAATAAATAATATTTTTACGATAAGCAATAAGAAATTAGAATTGTGTGTTACAATACAATAAAGACTAAAACAGAATGGTGACAAGGGTAAAGAGTAAAGAGTAAAGAGTAAAGAGTAAAGAGTAAAGAGTAAAGAGTAAAGAGTAAAGAGTAAAGAGTAAAGAGTAAAGAGTAAAGAGTAAAGAGTAAAGAGTAAAGAGTAAAGAGTAAAGAGTAAAGAGTAAAGAGTAAAGAGTAAAGAGTAAAGAGTAAAGAGTAAAGAGTAAAGAGTAAAGAGTAAAGAGTAAAGAGTAAAGAGTAAAGAGTAAAGAGTAAAGAGTAAAGAGTAAAGAGTAAAGAGTAAAGAGTAAAGAGTAAAGAGTAAAGAGTAAAGAGTAAAGAGTAAAGAGTAAAGAGTAAAGAGTAAAGAGTAAAGAGTAAAGAGTAAAGAGTAAAGAGTAAAGAGTAAAGAGTAAAGAGTAAAGAGTAAAGAGTAAAGAGTAAAGAGTAAAGAGTAAAGAGTAAAGAGTAAAGAGTAAAGAGTAAAGAGTAAAGAGTAAAGAGTAAAGAGTAAAGAGTAAAGAGTAAAGAGTAAAGAGTAAAGAGTAAAGAGTAAAGAGTAAAGAGTAAAGAGTAAAGAGTAAAGAGTAAAGAGTAAAGAGTAAAGAGTAAAGAGTAAAGAGTAAAGAGTAAAGAGTAAAGAGTAAAGAGTAAAGAGTAAAGAGTAAAGAGTAAAGAGTAAAGAGTAAAGAGTAAAGAGTAAAGAGTAAAGAGTAAAGAGTAAAGAGTAAAGAGTAAAGAGTAAAGAGTAAAGAGTAAAGAGTAAAGAGTAAAGAGTAAAGAGTAAAGAGTAAAGAGTAAAGAGTAAAGAGTAAAGAGTAAAGAGTAAAGAGTAAAGAGTAAAGAGTAAAGAGTAAAGAGTAAAGAGTAAAGAGTAAAGAGTAAAGAGTAAAGAGTAAAGAGTAAAGAGTAAAGAGTAAAGAGTAAAGAGTAAAGAGTAAAGAGTAAAGAGTAAAGAGTAAAGAGTAAAGAGTAAAGAGTAAAGAGTAAAGAGTAAAGAGTAAAGAGTAAAGAGTAAAGAGTAAAGAGTAAAGAGTAAAGAGTAAAGAGTAAAGAGTAAAGAGTAAAGAGTAAAGAGTAAAGAGTAAAGAGTAAAGAGTAAAGAGTAAAGAGTAAAGAGTAAAGAGTAAAGAGTAAAGAGTAAAGAGTAAAGAGTAAAGAGTAAAGAGTAAAGAGTAAAGAGTAAAGAGTAAAGAGTAAAGAGTAAAGAGTAAAGAGTAAAGAGTAAAGAGTAAAGAGTAAAGAGTAAAGAGTAAAGAGTAAAGAGTAAAGAGTAAAGAGTAAAGAGTAAAGAGTAAAGAGTAAAGAGTAAAGAGTAAAGAGTAAAGAGTAAAGAGTAAAGAGTCGGAAGTTGATATCATTAGCCTTTTACCTTTCTATGTTAGAATAGCTAACGGTATAAATATTGTAGAGTAAAATATAGTAAAACTGGCATGCGAATACAATGTAAAAATGTCAGTCAATGTAAGTTTATCAATCTATATTCCCCGTCAAAAACTGATCATATTCAAAACTAGTTCAGGGCGGCTCTACGTCTTAAAAAAGACTAAAACACAAATCATTGAAAGTAAAGTAAGTTAACTGGAAGGTGTAAAAAAGATATCACGCTTGAACGAATAATTTTCTGCAAATCTTATCCAATATTAGTGGAAGGGTTACCTGTGCATGATTTCCCAAAGAGGCTGAAATTACTCCGTTTTTCCGCTGCTCTGGTGTCAGCATAACTAGCGCGTATCGGGCCCCACGCTCTTTAAAACTGCCGGTAAACTGAAGAAACTCCTTCTTGAGAAAAATGTCCATGTCGATCATTTCGGAAAGATGAGATTTCTGTCGGCACATTGAGAAAATTAATGAAAAATGTCAGCTGCAGCCCATTCGACTTACCGAGCAAGGTGTGAACTCGATGCCTTTCTTAATTTTGAACGCTGCCGAGGTAACATCCTGGAAGCTAATTATCTGCGGGTTGCCGGCATTGCAGAAGGGGTCTGTGAACTCATCCTGCGAATCCGCACAATCAACCGACTCGTTTTTTATTTCTATTTTCTTCCCATCTTCGAAATTTTTCCGTTCATCTGATATTTTGGTGTGAGACAGCGCTCCAGTTATTTCCGTCAGAGTGTTCATGTTTTAGGCAATCTAAATAAAAATTAAGAAGAAAAGTTGAGCAGAAGTGTTCGCACGCTATCGACAGCAATAGGCAAGGGATGTTAATTTCATTAATTTTGTGACTATAAGGATTAAACTTTGCACTTTCGAGAGTTGTGTTTCAGAATTCATTTAGATTTGGATCATAATTCAAAGCTGCTCGGTAGATATAAATTTATAAACATATTTCACGATCATAATTTTTGTAATATGGACAAATTTAATTCACTGTTAGACATATTTGAAGGAATATTCCTTCTGTGCGATAATATCGGAGGCCAAAATAAACCCTTGATAATTTAGAGTTATTTGTATAGTAGCTGATTGCAAGATTATTCGTAGGTCATGTGTTCGGCTATGCATGGTTTGGAAAATGCAATCGTTATTCAGTATGCATCCGTTCACAGAGCCTCGAACGACAAGCATTATATATCATGGTGTGCGATTACTTTTGCTTGCTGCTTATGGAACGGAAGAAAGCATCGGTATTTTACAGTTGCAACATAGCTGTGCATATGAAATAATGAAAATAAATAAGATTTTTCTCACAATGTTCGTAACCATCTCATTAGTAGAGTCAAATTGTTATTAGCCGGATTATTATGCAAATCAACGAGTTATGATGAAATCCAATACAATATCTTCGCTCCGGCTTTAAGAACATATATGATAGAAAAAAGATCGACATATGGAAAATATTGTGTCGCGGAAAGTCGGACCGAATGCATCAATTTCCATCGTACCCTTTGAATTAAAGCATCGAATAGTGACAGTAGATCTTATTTTAACCAATGCAATGGCTTTGTTCTATGATATAAATGATGGAGCTAAGGTGAATGGAGGTATCGTTACCCTAAGATAATATTAAAATGTTCAGCACCGTCAAGTATATCAATTCTGGCATTTCAAGTGATCTTTCGAATTATAGTTCGCCAAACACCAGCCGCTGCATACATTTCCGCGGAGTAGAATTCTCATTCACCATACGATAGCGTATTGCATCAGCAACTGTAAACATTATCATGAAGATTGAGATAACGTTAAAACATTAAAATTAATTACAACGAATACCTATGTTCAACAGCTGATTCGCGAGTGTGCAGGATAATTGCACAGCCAGTGCCAGTTGCAAACATATATACTAATATGTAACATCCTCATCAAATATACGTCGTGAACAGAGTCAAACGTATAACCCGTAATTACGTATTGTTGATAACTCATTCTGTGTTTAATGTTACGAAACAACTTCGCGGAGTTAACTCAAATGCGATGTTTGAGATGTTGCCAGTAAATTGATTGATATGAATGTATCACATTAAATGGTTCAAATATACCAACAATATCGAATACTTTAGTACAAAAAATGGCAAAATCCTCGTTGTGAAGTTTTCTTAAAAGTAATTCTTATTCTTGAGCATAACGTCTCTTAGTATATTTTTTTTCGATTTCCATCTCTAAAAAAGTCCCGTCTTTTGAGGTGATCAAAGTTTGAAACCAATTTTCGAATTCTGCGAAAGAAATAAAAGAAATAAGATCCGGCAGGTGATCGTGCTGCATCCGCCAGAACAACCAGTAATCAAAAGGAGCACTGTCAGGAGTATACGACGGGTGCGACAAAATGTTTCTCTTGAAATTTTCCAAATATTTTTTCACGACTTTTGCGAAATGAGGCAGAGCGTTTCCATGCATGAGAATTACTTTATCATGTCTTTGCTTGTATTCCGGCCATTGTCCTTGTAATGCACGGCTCAAACGTATCAAACAGTTTCCGATATATTCCTACAAATCAATGTTTACGAGGAAGAGTAATAATACGAGGAAGCTCCGTTGGCAAACAAACAAAAAAAAACCCCGCCCCCCTAAATCCAAAAAATTATATTATGAAAATTATTCTCTTTAAATATTTAAGGTAATAATAAAGTGAATAATTTTGAAGAATGGACTTCGTATTAAGAATAATTATAATTATATACATATTTCCATCCGTATGGAAATTGATCCAAATGTGAGACTTCCTCCGAGTTTTTTTTGGGAACTCGCCTGATTGCGTGCCATGGATTATTCTGAGCAATGACCTCGGTCGCGAAATTTTCCGTTGAAACTGTCAAAAAACAAAGCCAATCTGATAAGTGTCATTTTATTATCTGTAGAAAAGTGCATCCGTCAAGTCTAGATCGAGTTAAATTTGAGTTAAATGAGTTAAGATGATGAAATACTCAATTAGATCGGCCACACGAAACTTTACTGATTGTTCAACTATCCACATGCTCTGTTCCCAAATTTTGAATATATTGCTAAATGCTACATTGCTGAATTTGCAGAAAACAACGAATATACAGGAATCAGCAAATCTGTGAGGCGTGATTTCAAAAGTGTCGATGTTGCAAAAAAACAACATTTCTCGTGGAGTGGGAAAATATATAAATTAGGCGAAGGAAACACATTTCAGGAAAAGATAAGTGAAATAGGAATATTTTTCGTTTATACTTCCCTGAAACTACTTATTTCCATATTAAAAACAAAAACTTTTACCCGTATTCGCTTTTCTTATTTAATTTCTTACTTAACTAAGCAATAATAACACCCCCTTTTCTCTACCTTAGCTTTCGTGACTTTTTTTTTTCTTACAATAATAAAGCAAAATACTTTCTTTGATTTTCTATTCTGAATGCTTTGGTGATTCTATTCTGAATGCTTAAGCCAAGCTATCATTGTGTTTCGGTAATATTTAGCCGAGATTCACTAGTAAATTGTTAATGTGTCTAATTACGCCTACTTTAAGTTTTGCGCGTTAGTAGCTTAGGAATCGCTTAGTTTCGCGGTTGTCAAGTGATATTTACCATAAGTTCCGTCTTCTGTTTAACTTTCGTATCAATCGTTTTTCCGTTAGATTTAGCTCCATCTGCCGATATGATAAAGCATGTCATGAAAATTGATTGAAGATTACGGTTAAGGGGCGAGTAGGGTCTAACACTTTTGAAAAATCATTTATTGTTTTCTTTGTATTTTCTCATAGTAAAACATTTTAAGAATATTCTGTGAAATTTTCAAGCCAATCGAAACAATACTCAGCAAGTAATGAGCCTTTATCTTTGCTTATCTCATACTGCGAAGAAGTAAGAGCTCGGCGCACGCGCTCAAGATTTCTGTTCCGATCGACTTCAAAACTTGACAAAACATTCTTGAAATGTTTCATTATAACAAATTATAAAAGAAAAAAATGATTTTTTGAAAATGTTATACCCTACGGGCTCCCTTGAGCAATAAATTGTTTCCTTTGATTTTATAGACAAAAAACTTTAACCACGTTTTTCTCAAAAGCAGGTTTTGAAAGTCCGTGTCCATCGTCATTCAAAAACTACTGCACCATTTTTTTTAGAATTTTACCCACACTTTTTACACATAAAAATCCCCAACGTTTTCCTTTTCGTGGTTTGTTACTTTGGTGAGGTTTTACAGTTGAAAAATGGCGGATTTTTTCGTGAAAAATCGTAGTTTTCACTTTGAACAACCACCAAATATTTAGAAAATTAAGAAAAAATAAAAAGTAAAGGTCGGGGTCTAGAAAAACTTCTGCTCTAACTATGCTGCTTTGATTTGTTCACTTCTGATTAATCTGCACTGAGATACAGTGGACACCGCAAATCGTTATTTTTAAGAAGTGTCCTCAAAAATACCTCTTCACCGAACTATTTCTCAATACCCACTATTTCGAAGTATTTCTTTATTCTAATAGAAATTATATATATCTCTAAAAAGTGCAGTCGTTTTTTTCAATAGAATATTGATTCTATAAAACTTTTCATGAAACGCGTAAATTAGAAGTTTGAAGAGTTTTCGGTACTAAGTTTTAAAA
This sequence comes from Malaya genurostris, assembly GCF_030247185.1. NCBI lineage: Eukaryota > Metazoa > Arthropoda > Insecta > Diptera > Culicidae > Malaya > Malaya genurostris. The sequence goes on along the minus strand of NC_080571.1, from coordinate 123,640,919 downwards.
CAAAATTTCGCATCTAAGGTTTAACCTGGTTTCAAAATCACTGCCAATATTTGTTTTCAATTCAAAGTACCAACCTCCAAAGAACATTTAATATCAATAGCACCACGAACACTGAATCTAATTCATTTATAAAAAACGTGATTAATCCACCTAGCAGTGAGATGATACCTTTTTTTTATCAATACGCATGTGTTTTTGCATGGATATTCTTAGGTGTTTTAGTTCTCATGACATTATTTTAATTATCGTCGTTTTAAACGGCAAATTGAGATTTTAATCACTCATTACCCTGTAATGCCGAAACTGCAAAACATATCGAATTTCAATCTTAGCGTGCGACAATCGATTGAACATTCCATGAGATGTCGAAGTAAGTTCCACTTTAGAGTTTTTCGTCATTATTTATGGTACTTCCAGAGCCGGTATTCAGGAATTAGCATAGCCCAAAACGATTCGAATGGCCATAAATTATTACGCCAAACAATTTACATGAAATTTATAAACTCATCATCTGTAATTCCATAATCGGATTAAATTCACCAATTTTGTATGGGACCTTAAGTCCTGTAATATTTGTTTTTGAAGTTCGATTTGGTCTTTTTTGAGAAAATGATTGAGCTTTGAGAATCGATTCGATACTGGAACCGGAATTCTAAAATCGGTGTAGCCGAAATCAGTTAAATTCACCTGAGCAGTGTGTAGACATCTTTGAGAAATTGTAGTGCGAATTAAAATTTGGGGGTACATTCCGAATCCAAAAACGAATACCGCTCAAACTGAAATAAATTTATTTGGTAATCGACTATCCAAATCTGCAAACCCGATAAACCTGATTAATTTATGTGAAATGGACATTTTTATACTAATCACCCTGCATTTTCTAAACCGGAAGTCGGATCTGACTAAAAAGTAAGAGGTTTTATAGGATTTTAAGACCTCTCATTTGAATCATAGATGATTCTTGAATTTCATTTGAATCTTAGATCGGTTCAGCCATCTACGAGAAAAATTTATTGCATTATTTTAATTTCGTTTCACATATCATCCTGTGGTTCCGCAATCAGAAGTCGGATCCAAACGTAATTCAGGAACCTTGTTTGAGTATACGACTTTTCATATGAATCTGAGTTTGTAGAAAACGGTTTAACCATCTCCGAGAAAATTGAGTGAAATTATTTGTCACACACGCATTTGCTGATCTCGACGAACTGAGTCGTATGGTATATGGAAGTCATGTTCTTCCAGCATTTATTGCTGTGAGTAGTTTAAATCAATATAATTATGGAATTACTTCCAACTCGATAATGCTGGTATCATCTGGTTTACATATGCCATATTCGAAAGATTATGTTGCCAAAAATGAACCGTGCTAAAATTGGTCCGAGGCAAATTGTCATAAAAATGGATGCTGTACACAGTCTTTTTGGTACTTAGAAACAATTATATGTAACAGTATAAAAAATCGTGTTTCATGTTGCTCCCAAGCATTGCTTTTTCATACAGCGCTCAAAATTCCTTCTACTGGAATAAGGCTTACACAAAAATATCGATATCTCCGTTAAAAATGGACGGATTTTAACAATCTATGGCTTGTTGGATAGGTATTACCGAGCGAAATCTAAGTCTGGAAACATATTCTGTTTTCAAGGTCAAATGTGACAGATACTGTCAAAAAACTGAAAATTTTGACATAAAACTTCGTATAACTCAAAAAGTAAACATCCGATCTCAAAACCATTCAATAGCGTTCTGGGTGACGGGGAGACCTTTCATTTGCGACTAGTTTGATCAAAATCGGTCCAGCCATCTCTGAGATCTCGACCTCTTAGTTGACAACACACATACAGACACACACACATACACACACACACACAGACATTTGCTCAGTTCGTCGAGCTGAATCGATTGGTATATGACATTCGGCCCTCCGGGCCTCGGAAAATTTTTCGAAAGTTTGAGCGAATTCTATACCTATTTTTTATGTATATAAAAAAAGGTAAAAATGGAAAAAACGCGCAAGCTCAGCTATAGCTTGAGAAGCGTTTTCCCTACTAGGATCCATTAAAATTGAAGGTTTGTGGTATTTTGCTTTTGAACGAGGCTAAATGAAGCAGTCAACCGGAAAAAATAAGCAAGTTTTGATAATCGTGATGTATGAACGCAAAATCAAAGTTCGTGAGATTAGATATGCTGAGATCGTTAACACATGAACTGGAAGTTCTTTTACGATCTTATACGAAAATCTGAGCATAAAAAAATCGTCACCAAACGGATCTCGAACACGGCTGCTCATAATCAACAACAGTCAGCCGCAATAAAATGGAATGCGTTGGTATGGAACAGTGGACGAAATATGGATCCACTATTTTTATCCAGAGTCATACCAGCATTCAGACTGGGAAAGCCATCTGAAAACGTAACAGGTAGCTGGAACAATCATGGCATAAGTTTTTTAGATGTTCGAGGTATAATTAACATCGACTATCTTGAACAGGAAAGTACTATCAAAAGTGATTCATCGTTAACCAAGACAATGCACCGTGTCATAAGTCAATGAAAACAATGACAAAATTGAACGAATTGGGCCACGATCTGTTTCCTCATCCACCTTGTTCACAATTACCTAGCCCCAGCGATTGCTTGTCATTTGCGGATTAGAAAAAGACACGCCAGCGAAAAATTTTTGGCTCGAATAAGACAGACAGCGCCGCAAAGGAAGCCGATGTTTAGACCAGTGACAAATCATTCTATAAGGATGGTATTGAAAAGTTATGAAAAGTGCTAGAACGATTGTATGTCATTTGAAGATGATAATGTTGATGAATAAAAAATATGCCTGCACACGAAATTATGTATTTCTGGTTCAGGAATCAGGAATCAGAACAAATTGGCTCAAATGGCACGTTCCCCTTGATATTTGGAGATTTGTGCCTTGCCATCAATTTGTTTTTAGAATCATTTTCCCGATATATAAGAGGGAAGGATTGAAAGGAAATGGTAAGGGTTGGACTAGGAGGATGGGAAAAATTGACGACACAAAAACACCTAAAAGAAAAAGTAAATTCTGCACCCCTAAGGGATACTGAACAATCTGCTGAGGATCACATTTAGTGGAAGCAGAAGGAAATTCTGAACCTCTACGAGGTCCCGAACAGTCTGCTGTTAATAAAACCTCCAACCCCCGAGAGGATTTTGAGATCTTACAAAAGCGACACCATTCTGCACTCCCGGAAGAATGCAGAACGACTCGCAGTATGTACGAGCAGGAGTAAATTCGGTACCCCCCAGAGGATGCCAAACAATCTGCCAAACCCTATTTAAGGTTAATACAGAAGGGATTCATTCACTCCAGGAAGAACGATGAACCCTTCTGACTATAGCTCCTTACCACATTGGGTGAGAAACGAGAGAATATCCTTCAATTTTAGCTCCGCATACACAGACTCAACCATGTATGGAGAACCAAAAACCCGGATACGTAGCTGCCTCAATGCGGGACAGTTACATATCAGATGATATGAAGTACCATAATCGCATTCACACAAATCACACGAATAATACTCAGCACGTTGAATAGTAGCCATGTGATAATTGAGTTTGCAATGTCCAGTCAGAGCTCTGACCAGAACACTTCAATGATACTTGGAGAAATGCAGTAGACACTTTGACATTTTCAGATCTAAATCTGGTAGAAATGCTTTGTCTGAGCGCAAGTTTGCAAGCTGCGCCAGTAGCTGGCATGTTTGGATGCAGCCCAAGAACGTATCTTGTGCTTTATCCAACTAGTTGAAAGTGGTAAAGCTGGTTCAGGACCAACGAAATCATTCGTTGCACCAGCTCTAGCCAACTCATCAGCCCATTCATTTCCAGTAATACCAGAATGGCCGGGTACCCATAAGAAGTAAACAGCATTTGAAATGCTGAGGTCTTCAATTTGAGTTCGACATGCGATCACTAGATTCGACCGTGAGTCATTCGAACTGAGTGCTTTTAAGGCTGCCTGACTGTCGGAACAAAAATAAATACGTTTACCACAGATCCTCTGCTGAAGTGCCGATTGTACTTCACACAGAATTGCGTAGATTTCTGCTTGGAACACAGTACAGTATCTACCAAGTGAATGAGACTGCTCCAGCCTATTTCACGACAGTAGATACCAGCACCAGCACGACCATTCAACAGAGAACCGTCCGTAAAACAAACTATGTGTTCATCAAGTTGTCGTTCCAGACAACCAGACAATCATTCCTAACGAAGAGGATAGCTCACATTGAATGTTTTAAAAGGAAAACTGCATGTGAGCGTTAGGTCACTAGGAGCGAGTAAATACTCATCCCACGGAACCATTTGAGACCACAAGCGAGTGTGACTGGTAGCATATTCTAATGGGTTACTGTTCCAAAGCCCTGTAACCCTAAGACGGTATGCACAAGATAATGCTTCTTGTTTTAGGAACACATGTAGTGGTTTAATGCACAGTAGCGCCTCTAGAGCAGCAGTAGGAGTTGTCGTGAATGCTCCTGTCATCGCCATTAGGACCATCCTTTGGAGATGATTTAGCTTTGACTGAACTGTCGCGACTTCTCCTTTCTGCCACCATACAAGACATCCATATGCTAAAATTGGTCTAACGATAGTTGTGTAGATCCAATGAATATATCTGGGTTTGAGTCCCCATGATTTTCCAAAAGCTCGTCTGCATTGGCCGAAAGCCATGCAAGCTCTTTTAATCCTGAAATCAATGTGAGCAGACCAATTCAGTTTTGAGTCAAGAATAACCCCGACGTATTTAACTTGATCGACCACAGTGACTCCTGAACCAAAGAACTGCAACGGAAGAGCTCCTGTAATTATCCTACGATGAGTGAAAAGCACCATTGATGTTTTGCCCGGATTTACAGATAATCCAAACCTGACAACACCATTGTTCAACAGATCGCAGGGCTTGCTGCATTAAATCAAAGAGAGTGTTAATGCTTATACCACCTTGAGGACACCCACAGACACTCAGCTTTCTAATCTCTGGCCTGCCGAATCGATGATCAAAGAAGTTGATTGCTAAGCATTGCGTGTATCCAGTAAGGGAAAAACCCAAGATATTCCGTTCACGACTGCAATGTTTAACCTCCTGCAGCCATTCAGCCATCGGCACGGAAATACACCTTGACTTAGGAGTTCCTATTTTTGTGGCCTTTTACGACATGGAATAGGAAACCAGTGGATCAATTCTTGGTAAAAAATAATTCCGCCGGATGCCACACGGCTTACCTGTTTGGTGGACTTATACCACCGGTACAGGTGGACCGTAGCGTTATTCTTAGCAGTTGGGAAACCGCTACCGACACTACACGGCTATCTAGGCTGCTCAGAGAGGGAAGTTAACATTGATGGTCAACTTCCATGGATGGCCGAACAGCCGGTCGATTGTATGTCATTTGAAGATGATAATGTTGATGAATAAAAAATATGCCTGCACACGAAATTATGTATTTCTGGTTAGTTCCTGGACTGTTTGAACGATGTGTTAGCAACTTTTACTTCTTTTCTGAACCACACAGAGTTCAAGTTTATTCGATACAGAATCTTGGTTTGTATGAGTGATTTTCTTAGAAGCGGACACACTCATTGAAACGCAGAAATTTAATGGAAACCGTGAACTTGTATTCATTTGTTAGAAGAAACCAAGACAAAGATTTTCGTTACTAACTGAAGTTTCGATCACCAATTATCTGAAATATGATTTTATATATATATAGATTCATCTACTCCAATCGAAGTGTAGAAATATTTTTAATGCAAACGAAGTGTAGAAATATTTTCATTACATAATGATATGGAAAATTAATAAAAAAAGATTGAGATATAGATGTTCAAAACTGAGCACTGTTTGTACGGTTCGCAGTATTTTGAATTTGCACACTGATCACCGTTTGTACGGTTCTCAGTATTTTGAATTTGCACACCGGTATAGAAAGCAAAAACGTAGTCATCCGCCCGATTCTCTCGATCCCCGTCCCTGTCTACTAACAACAAGATCTTTGTTTTTTGTCACTAACTTTTTCGTTCTCCTTTCCCCCGTCTCTTCACCATCTCGATGGAAACTAATTAGATCTCTGTCGTATTGAGACATGCTGTTCCCACATCCCCTTTTTACCTCGTTTTCCACAATATTTACTTCTCTTTCATTCTCTTCAGTAACATCACCATCACCGACAACGGAGAACCGCTCCAGTCGATGACATATCTATGATGCGGCCAACATAGATATTTACCAACGCCATCTGGAGGACTCTCATGCTATATTCAATTCACCGGCCACTGCTGATCGCCAACAGAAAGTTGAATTTTCGAGAATCCGCAACCCCGATACGACATTACTTACTGATACTATTCTAGCTTTAGGTTAGTCGTTAATTAAGATTAGAAAATACCCTTGGTATCTTAGAGCTTGAGCAGTGTGCCTTAAAATTATATTATATTATTGAATAAAAAAACGTAGTACTACGTCAAAATATTTTGAGTGATTTTCTTCATGTAAAGATATAGAAGGTGAGATGTGACAAGGTTCATTTCATCATGCAGAAATCATTTAGTAACTTAACTTTCACTTTTTACAAGAGGAGTCTACCTTAAACATCTGCCGGAAAATTCCGATGAAGGTTCACTACTTCTACTATTCACTATTCCGGCAAAGCTACCAAAAGTTGTTACTTTCTATTTGCTACTGCATTCTTCTTTTACCGGTTCGGAATGTAAAGAGTAAAAGACCTTTATCGGTATTTTCCGGTATCTCAGAGACCCGAGTGATTCGCATTGATGAGATGCTTAAGCTCGGCTTCTTTTCTGGAAGGGAAAAGTTAAGTTACTAAAAGATTTCTGCCTGCTCCAATGACCCTTGTCACGTCTCATCTTTCTGCGGTATATCTTCACATCCTTGCTTTACCTTGAGAACTAATATTTCCATTGTTTTTTGTTCGAAATTTCAGGTGGGTAATTACCCATCTTTGGTTTTTTGTTTGGTAGTGCTACCCACCGTACTCACCTCTTTCACCGGCCCTGCTCATTCTTGTTTACGTCTGTATCGATTAACGGATACTTTCGAACGAATATGAATAAACCATTCTTGTTTTCTCTCGAATAAATTCGAACGCGACTCCTTTGCCACACAATATTTTAATATCAGTAATCTTCTTCAAATAAGTCATGATGAAATTACTTCAATTCTTGTGATTAACCATGTGCGAAACACTATAATGTATGCCAGTTTAGTTTCGAACGTACGTGTATTCTAACATCATTCGTACGAACGCAAAGTCCCAGTCTCATTTACAGAAGAATACACGAAATGTCGTGGTTTGGATTCGTCAGTTTAATATTGCGAATCAACCGTTCGAATACATTAAAAACAGTTTAACCGAATTCCAACAAATTTCTTTTCGAATGTAAAGGTAATTTGAAATCAAATGATGTTTGTTTTTCCGGGTGAGTTTTCGAATACAGTGGGGTCTCGTACAACGCGGATTCGGTTTTACCGGTATTCGTTGTTGCCGGAAAACCGCGATATACGAGATCCAGAGCATATGGGACTTCGAATGATTGGGGCTGTGAACGGTTATCTCGCTTCGCTCGACAGATAGAGCCACACAATCTTTGGCATACTTATTGTAGATACTAAGACCAACAATTTACTGTAGGTTGACAGACAATGTGTTGAGAACTGCTCCGCCAGACGCCAGATTGAAAGTTTGTCAAACAGCAAATGTGTTAATTCGGAATCTCTCCATCCATTTAGTTAGTGTGCTTGAATTCACATTTTAATTATCAGAATTATGCTCTTATCAAAAAACTTAAAGATATAGAGCGGTTTTTTTTTGGAATGTCAGGGTATACATTAGGAAAACCATGTTAGTTGAGAACTTGTCCACCGAATGGCGTTATAAATTTATCGATTTACGATTTTTAACAGTTCGCCCAAATTCCTCTTAGGCCGTTTGCGTAACCGATTTTGTTTCAATCTCGAGCTGATTATCCTAACTTGTGAAAAAAACAAAATTTAGCCATTCACTCTCGTTATATTCGATCTCATCCATTCCTGAAAATTCAATCAGCATTATCTGATTACGGCTTTTTTTAGTATGTATCGTCTATTTATTCATTGTTCCCAATTATTTTTAAACAGCCTTTCTAGTTCTTAAGAGGTAGGTTCAGTTATAAAAGCTATCGTTATTAGTTACACCCAAACCTCCTTTTACGAACCTTATATATGTATGTATGTATGCTTACACACTCACTCGTCTGCATATATGTGTATATATTTATACATATAAATAATCGCTTTTACTTGAACAATATTTATATGTACTAAGAAATACAAATATGTGCACACATGTGCACGTATATTAATACATATATACATATATAAGTTACGTAAATGGAGGTTTGGGTGTATAGCTATCGTAATTCGTAGACATGAAAGATGAAGAGATTTGTTGCCTGATGATGAGCGGCTATGAAATTTTCGCTTCACTGGGCTTTTCCCAGTTTAATAAAACATAAAAATTTAAATAAAATAAAATAAAATAAAATATGCAATACATGTCACGATTTATGTACTTAACATTATGTCCAACTATGTAAATAGTCAAAACCTCAGATTTCAGAAGTCGATATTCATCCTAATACTACAGTAGCTTACTAGCGCCTTCTAGTAAAACAGTTTTCAACTTGTCTATCCTTCACCAATTTATTGAAAAACTGATTGATAACATCACTCTCGTAAACAATTCTGATTTTCAGTTACAGAAGACCACCTTGTAGATATAATAAAAACTCATTCATTTAATGGTTATCGAAACCCTAAAACACCCTCTCGAAAAATTCAATATGATCCTGAGTTGCAGCAATTTCCAACCCTGAATTGCACACTAGGATTACCAATGAGAGAAATTTTGACTACTGTTTACACTATTTGATCTGTTTTGAACTCCGGAACATTCTTTCCGTAAACAGGAATATTCTATCTCATCAAATTGTAAAGATATAACAGAATCAATTTTCTTTGGCAAAATTGTGATACCACTAGCGAAATTGGGTGGGTGAGTTTCTAACTAATATAATTTCATAATGTAGATTGTATTTAAGTATTATTATTATTATTATTATTATTATTATTATTATTATTATTATTATTGTTATTATTATTATTATTATTATTATTATTATTATTATTATTGTTGTTATTATTATTATTATTATTATTATTACTATTGTTACCTGTTACCATTAATATAACCTTTTTCATTATCAGCTACATTTTCATTTCAATACTACACATTTCACTTTACACATATATTATTAAATTGTATCATAAAGGGTGATTTTTTAAGAGCTTGAGAACTTTTTTAAACAATAAAACGCATAAAATTTGCAAAATCTCATCGGTTCTTTATTTTAAACGTTAGATTGGTACATGACATTTACTTTTTGAAGATAATTTCATTTAAATGTTGACCGCGGCTGCGTCTTAGGTGGTCCATTCGGAAAGTCCAATTTTGGGCAACTTTTTCGAGCATTTCGGCCGGAAATGTTGTCTTCCAAAGCTGGAATAGTTACTGGCTTATTTCTGTAGACTTTAGACTTGACGTAGCCCCACAAAAAATAGTCTAAAGGCGTCAAATCGCATGATCTTGGTGGCCAACTTACCGGTCCATTTCTTGAGATGAATTGTTCTCCGAAGTTTTCCCTCAAAATGGCCATAGAATCGCGAGCTGTGTGGCATGTAGCGCCATCTTGTTGAAACCACATGTCAACCAAGTTCAGTTCTTCCATTTTTGGCAACAAAAAGTTTGTTAGCATCGAACGATAGCGATCGCCATTCACTGTAACGTTGCGTCCAACAGCATCTTTGAAAAAATACGGTCCAATGATTCCACCAGCGTACAAACCACACCAAACAGTGCATTTTTCGGGATGCATGGGCAGTTCTTGAACGGCTTCTGGTTGCTCTTCACTCCAAATGCGGCAATTTTGCTTATTTACGTAGCCATTCAACCAGAAATGAGCCTCATCGCTGAACAAAATTTGTCGATAAAAAAGCGGATTTTCCGAATGGACCACCTAAGACGCAGCCGCGGTCAACATTTGGATGAAATTGTCTTCGGAAAGTGGATGTCATGTGCCGGTATAACGTTTAAAGTGGAGAACCGATGAGATTTTGCGAATTTTATGCGTTTTATTGTTTGGGAAAGTTCTCAAGCTCTTAAAAAATCACCCTTTATTATATTACGTCATATTTTGCGGTATTATATTATATTACTTTGTACTATATTATACTATATTATGGTACAATGTTTGGTATTGTTTTATATAGTATTGTAATGCATTTTTTTAATACACAATTATAAGTGTATTATATTGCATTGTGATGTATTACATTTTTATATTTTATGGATAATAATAATTTATTATATTTAGTGTCGTATAGTGACCAAACTTTATTATAATATATTATGGTATATTTTACTATATTATGTCACATAACATTATGATACTAGTATATTCATCAGAAAATATTGTAGTAGACTATAATACACTGTACCATATGATTTAGCACCGTTTTATACTATATTGTGTTTTATTATATTATACTGCCGGAAATTATATTAAAGTTTATTATGTTACATTATATAATACTATGCTCAAGTACATTGTAAGGGAAGAGGGATGGGAGTGCATCAGGGTATCTTACAAGTGAATGACTGGATGAAGGAGTGAAATGTCAACCCGATTCACAGGGGAAAGCTGTGTGTTTTCCCCAGAAGGTCTGAAATGAGTAAGACGCGCCCTTCTAACAAACAAACCATCAGGCAGGTTAAAGCTGGTACAGCGAATTCTTTTATTATATGGCCGGATGTTATTGCTGGAAGGCGCCGGGTCCTCAAGCCCATTTTGGCCTTCTTAACAGCAGTAATATGAAAGTTATCTGATAATCAAATTAGGATCTACTGTAAGTCTACCTGCATCCACTGGTAATGCCTTGAACTGATGGTGGCTTCACACATACATACATACATACATACATACATACAATATAATTTCATAATGTAGACCGCTACATTCCGCTACATTTTTGTACAAGACAAAGTGGCTCTAAATCTTTTAGTTTTCGCATTAGAGCATAATTTTGATATTGAAAGTTGTACCATAGCAAGAACACTAATTCCATCAGATGGAGAGATTCCGAAATATACTTTGAAGTTGTTTATAAACATTGAATCTCTCGAAAGTTGTGTGAAGATTCCAGATGCTGAAATACTCGCGATATTTCATGTTCAAACTGCTTTTTTTCTATTGTAAACATATGAATTATTTCATGCTCTTTTCAAAGCGCCCTTGGTGAAGCAGTTCTCAACTAATTGTCTGTCAAACTACACTGAATTGTTGGTTTGAGTATCTACAACAAGTTTTCCGAGGATCGTCGACCGAAGCGAGATAACCGTTCACAGCCCCGATCAGTTGAAATCCCATATGCTCTGGGTCCCGTTTATCGCGAATTCGCTTTTAACACCCCCGGTGAACCGCGTTGTACGAGACCCCACTGTATATGCGCAGTTATTTTCAATTTTAATCATATCTATTAGGTACTTTATGAAAAATACGCCATGGGTAAACATGCTTTATTTCATACTAAATGCATGATTTTACTAATGTAATGAATATGAAGACTGTTGCATTTATAACTCACCAAATGATAAAGTTATATTATATATACTATGCTCGGTAAAAACTTTGTGAAGTTTGAAACATATTACAGCTAGAAAATTAAAGTGCGACACTTCTAAATGATGAATTTATTGTTTTATCCTTCGAATTTCTCAAATTCTTCAGGTTCTCAACTACTTCATAATCTATCAGCGCATAACGTCTATTAAAAGCTAATTGAAACTGGTATTCAAACATAAACTTTAAGGTACGGAGACTATCAACAAAATGTTTAAATAACCCGAGGTATCATTTCCGCAATTATATTTAACTTTTCCCAATTTTGTTTAAGACAGGATACTGGAAACAGACACTCGAGTAGCAACCGTTCAAAGTTTCACTGATTCCAATGCACAAGAGTTTGACTATCTGTTATTGATCCTAGCACTTTTCACGATACTCACTTAAAATTTCCAATGATCGCTAGCTAAACACTACAGACAGACTGTGTTACAGAGCCAATGCTATTCCCGCCGAAGACTTCTTGCGATTGACGGGAGCTCTGGAAATCTCAGCTAATAGTATTTATTCAATTCAATTATCACTCTGGTTTCATGTTGACGGTGCAGCGCGATTATCATCGTAGCGTCAAAAACGGTTGATTATATTAGTCATTTTCACGCCGGTTCGAAAACAGCGTTCAACTTTTTTGATCACCCACGGCAAGCACACGGTGACGCCTTTTGGAAACACTGAGGCACGTTAATTGAAAACGTTCATCCAATTAAAAGTAGATGCTGAGCTCTAATCTGTTTCGAGCTTGCCGTGAAGTACTAGACTCTTCGATACTATTAAGCATCTGGGAAGATGCAATCCGGTTCGTAATGCTATGGGAACCTTATCAGCAGTTGAGTACGAGTGGACATAAATAAAACACAATTTGTCTCTCTTCTATCACCAATGTGACCAATGACCGTTCCACGTTGACCGAGATCAAACTTAAACAACTGTTATGCAATCTACACTGTCAACAAACAAATGCTAAGTTGAAGTGTTTATTTGGGCAATCAGCACTACAATTAGCAGATACTGTACCTTTTTTTTCTCGCATCAGTCATTTTTTTGCTTTAATTTGTGTTCTAGAAAAACAGCAATATATAACATGCGAAAAGATTTATTTGTAGGGTGAAGCAGTATAAAGCGCCACACCTGACTGAAGAACCCTTCTTTATTTTTTAGATATTCAGTACTTCTCTGAATAAAATTTTCATCACGTATGATCTATCAGCTATGTATTTTTTCAGTTGCCTTCGAATCATCTGAAAGAATTATTAAGCAGCTTTTCGATGTAATATATTTTACCTGTTTAAAACATCTAATCCACGGTAGCTGTTCCGTAACTTTCTTTTATCACTGCTAATGTATCGATTGATAGTTCAAATAAGCACAAACCGAAGCCATATCTATGATATGTTAGTTGTTTCACAACAGTCACTCTAATATCGTTCTCTCGATTTAACGGTATGTCCCGTTTTAAAATATTACTTTGTGTTGATGTTTAACAATAATTAAAATGAAATGCAGCATAGGGAGGATCAAAAATATTTGTTCCCAATTGCAATTAGTTGATAACAAAAAAATGGTTGGAAAAATGTTTCTTTTTATGATTTTTTTCCATTTTGACATTTAAAGAGGTATTGTTGTGGGTCATAATGTCTTTTGATGTGAGGCATACCATCGATTTATTTCGAGAGATTTCATATGGCTGCTGAAGTCAAAGGTAAATGAAGAAAACTGAGAAAGCTGAGGATTAATAAATTCTTTTGACGTAGGACTGCGTGTTTGGTTTGTGTTCCCGAATTCAAAATTCGTATTAACCAGTTCACGGTTATCATAAGAATTTCGTTCTGGTGCATTCGTATTCAACAAAAGTGCTCTCAAAGCAAAAAACAAGAATCAGTATCGAAACGACTTGCACTACGATAATGCCGTAGAACGTAGACTTGCGGTACGATAATGCCGTAGAAAAGGTTGCTGTGCTCATCAGCAAGCGGATCTTCTAGGAATTTATGCTGTTCATCTCACACGAGAGGCAATTATTTTCAATGTGTGTGTTTGAATTTGAGCAACCTGCATGACACAACAAAAATTCCCTAGCAGTTGCATGCGAAAATCTCGCCTTGATACAAAAAAGCCTATATGGAATACAAAAAAACTGTTGATAAATATCAAAACAAATTTTAGAAGTGATTCTTGTATTAGTTATGTAGTCCTACTTCAACAGTTCGAACAACCCCACAGGGCAGTTCCTTGTAGTTATCTTTGCGTTTTCTCGAAATAATAAGGATAACTAGAGGACGACAATACAAATGAATGACGACAAATATGTTCTACCACACATTTAAATAACGCGGAATAAATAAGAGTGAAAAAATAGCAACAAGCAGAATTTTGATATCGACTATTTGATTTCGGTTTTGCACATATCATTAGAAGAAACTATCAAAAAGCCTAATTTCTGCACAGTTCGAAAAAATCTTGTGGTTTTACATCTCATAAGATGCACATAAATGAAGCGTCGTCTTTCACACAAATTTATATTCAAGAACATGTAAAATTGTGTGATTTGAAAATTACATGGCTTGAATTGGAATGAAATAAATAACAAAAGATCGATAGCAGCAGCGCGACTTGAATCGAGAAACATTAGATCACAAGCACATCGGCTACCTGACTGAACCACAGTGCTCATATCTGTTCATAGAATAATTGATACATATCTTATGATCAAAAAAAGAACCGGAATTTTCATGTTAAAATTCCCGCCCTTGTCCAATCGGTAAACTTTTATTCTCTCAACGTTGGCAACACTTTTATACACATTCTGTCAAATTTTGACGCATATCGTACGATAAGTTTTTGTTTGGCGCCTATACAAAAAATTTTCGTGTGGCGATTTTTATAATGGATGCAAATTTAGAACAACGTGCGTGCATCCAATTTTGTGTTGCAAATGGATTTAAGTGTTCCGAAACGTTGAAAATGTTAGAAAAGGCCTTTGATGAATCGTGTCTAGGAAAAACACAGGCATACGAGTGGTATGAACGCTTCAAAGGTGGTCGTACAAGCTTGGATCATGATGAGATCCCTGGCCGCCCAACAACATCTGTTACTGAAGAAAACATTGAATCGGCGAAGCAAATCGTGTTGCAAAATCGTTCTGTACCGATTAGAGAGATTGCTGTGTTGTTGAGCATCTCTTATGGATCAGCCGAACACATTTTAACTGATGTTTTGGGTTTGAAACGCGTCGCTTCTCGGCTGGTGCCAAAAAAGTTGAATTTCATTCAAAAACAGCGTCGTGTTGATGTGGCCAAAGAGATGATTTCCAACGCAGATAGTGACCCTACATTCATTGAATGCATCATAACTGGTGATGAGGTGTGGATCTATGAATATGACGTCGAAACCGCACAACAATCGACCGAATGGCGCTTCGAAGACGAGCCGTTGTTTTAAATTTTCATCCATTATAAAAATCGCCACACGAAAATTTTTCAATTTTTTTGTATAGACGCCAAACAAAAACTAATCGTACGATATGCGTCAAAATTTGACAGAATGTGTATAAAAGTGTTGCCAACGTTGAGAGAATAAAAGTTTACCGATTGGACAAGCGCGGGAATTTTAAAATGAAAATTCCGGTTCTTTTTTTATCATAAGGTATACATCCATGCAGCGGCACTGGCTAGCCGAGTGCAAATTACACTTGGAGCGTGTAAAATTTTGTGCGAGTGGAATATAACGTCATTTAAAAAAATAAGTAGTTGTGAATTGTGTGGTATTCAGGGCCAAAGTGTGAAATTCTTTCCGACAGTAAGCATTGTTCGGAGCATTTTGCTCGAGTGCGAAGCAGTCAATTGCTGGCTTCATTCGCATTCGTCTGGTGCGAATTTTGTTCTGCAAAAATTGCACGAAGCTAATCAAAGTTAAGCTTAACTCAAACTGGGAAACTGGCTCAGCAAACGTCTCACTGAACCAACCGAAATGACAGATTTACATAGTAGGAAAACTTCGTATAGTTCTTTGGAAATATTTAAGTATTTCTAAAAAGAATTCAGAAACTGAACCTGAGTTCACGAACTAAACAGGTTCAAAATTCAAAATTCGATTTAGTTCTAGATTAGCTACGGAATTCAGTTCCAGCATGCAGACTCTGAATTCTGGAACTAAACTCTGAAACAGAACTTTGAAACTAAATTTTTAATCTCAAATTAAGGGAAATGAAGCGAATCGCGTTTTTGATCAATTATTCAAAAACCACACCAATTTTCGAAAAAAAAACACTTAAGTTTTCGGAATTAAATTTATCACAACATCAAGTATTCCTAGATTTTTGACATTTTTCTTTGCTGAACCGTAGATGATTTTTGATCTGGACAATAGCGTTTGTTGAAAAATTTTACAAAGAATCTGAAAATGCAATTCAACATTATAAAACTTTCGCCAAACTAACCGAAATTTGAAAAAGTTTTCATAAACTTTTCAGCATTTTTTGTATTGCTTGCGCACTGCTGTTTCGTATTGTAGTGGTGTGATAAACGTTAAGTGGGCTCGATGGCGTTATATCGTGAGCAAAAATGACATATCAAATAATGACGCGAATTTATGCAGCATTAGGTTTGTGTTAAAATGAAAACGAGTTGAATACAATAAAATTGATATTGTAAGAAATCGTTTATTTTCCAAGCAACTGTCATTTATAATGCTAAAAAATGTCCAACTCTGTTGAGCTCAATGCATTGATGTTGCTGAAGCAATAATGCTTGGCTGTGTAATATCATATAATAGGTATAATTTTACCTTTTTACCATTTTTATAGCAAAACTAAAACTTCAACATTGACAGGCTACTGAATGAAATTAATACAAGCCAAGTATTATCGTTCATGTAGAATATTTTTAAAAATATAACTTTTATATAACCTGTGATACAAACAATGTGGCCTGGTGAGCTACTGGTAAGGTTATCGAAAATACTTGAATGTTCTCTTGTCTTCAATCGTTCTTTTGAAGAAGAATCCATGCTTGCTACTATCCATTACGTTCAGTCTTTTTTACAAGCCAACATATCGAGAGGTAAGCCCACTGCGCTCAATCACTGAAAAAAGTTCACCGTGCATTTCTAACACCACCCCAATACGAAACAGCAGCGCGCAAACAATGAAAAAAAAATGCGAAAAAGTTTATGTAAACTTTTCAAATTTCGGTTGTATTGGCTAAAATTTTATAATTTTGAGTTGCATTTTCAGATTCTATGTGAAGTTCTGCTACAAACACTTTTCAGTTTTAAAATCATCCCCGTGGGACGGAACAGTGACCGTTTATACATTTCAAAAACCAATTACGGCTCGGTAAAGCAAAATTTCAAAATTCTAAGAATACTTAGTTATGATAAATTTGATTTCGAAAATTTAAGTGTTTTTGGTTTTTCGAAAATCGGTCTAGTTCTTGAATAATTGATCACAAACATTTCACCTTAAGTTCAGAATTCAGATGGGCCAGATTCGATTCGGAACTCAGTTTCAAAATACATTCAGCTCCCGAATCCAAATCCAGTATTCAGCGGTTGAATCCGATTTGCGTCCAAATGAAAGCACGACCTTAGCGTTTATCGCTTTATACCAGGTTTGTTGTTACTGATGTATGTGGAGAAACCTCACCACGTCATCCAGTTCCGTCTAACGAACAAGAAGAAATGAACGATTTCCGATAAAATTTCACCTTTAATACTCTTCCAATAGAACGTCAGGACTGATAAGTGTCTGACCACCTCATAACCGTCGAGATGGATGTATTGTATAATCTCTCTTTACGTTATTTTGTTAAGGTTCCAATCCGGTTTTGAACCAAAAATAAAATCCTGAAAACTCCACTAAAGCCTACCAATAAAATAAATCCGAGTTGGAATTGCCCTTCGAGGACCATGCTGCCATAACTCTGGAACTGAATCCTAATGCTGGATTCTGAAACTGGTCTCTTGACTAAATTTTGGAGCTGAGTTTAGTTCTTTAGTTTGTTTTCTACAATTCGGACTTAGGACTTCGACTTCAGAATTTTGAAACGTGCACATATGTATACATATATAAGGTGCGTAAATTGAGGTTTTTGTGTATAAATGCATCGTTACGATTCTGGAAGCGAATCAGTAAAAATTCACACAATCAATTAATACGAACGTTTATCTCTGATATTACTCACCCACCTTTTTTAAGTTGCACTACACAGCTGCCGTGCTACACCAAGACATCAATAAAAGAACGAAAATGGTGAAAATATAAACAATTGAACGCGATTAATGCTTCCATTGCGCAGTGCTACACTGAACTTTTGATGAGCAGTGCATTTGGCAGAAACAAACGGTTTCAGTGCAATTTCCGCCACTCCGTTGTAGTAGAGTTTAAAAATAAAAACGTCATTAGATCTCGTTAATTAGATTTTTTCATTGTATTGTCATGTTCACTTCTCTTGTGCCTGAACGAATATGAACAAAGTATTACCTACTATAGACCACCTAATCTCAGATATCTGTATCCCGAGTAGAGATGGTCGGATTTCGGGTATCTTATCGAACCCTAACACGAAGGGTATTGGTTGGGTTCGGGTTGGATGGATATTGTGATACTAATGCTCCTCTCCTTCAGATTGCACTGTGAAATAGTGGTTTTGTGGTGGTTGAAACTCCCCTCTCGATAAAGGCTACAGCGGAAAACCCTACGATGCGGTTACATGAAACAATATCAAAACTACATAAAATGGTGCTGGATGACTGAAAAGTGAAAGGGTGCAACCTAACACATGCTACAAAAAAGTACTAAAAGCAAACATCATTGTTTGAGCAGGATTCTGCTGATTGGAAAGATATCCTGCTGCTGGGTGCTAAACATGATTAATCGGGACTGAGAAAAATGAAGGCAAGCGCACTTTGGAAGCAGATTCGGTTGAGCTTTTTATGTCGGTTAGTTACTAATCATGAAACCTACGGTTGTAAGTTTTTTATAAACATTGACTGAAATGAAGGTTGTTACGTCTTATGAAATGTTACAGAGTTTGTGTTTTATTTCGGGATTTTTTGCATTAGTCGTTTTAATCTGTTTTTCCGCATAGCCATAACAAACAAGTTTCCTTTTTTTAAACCACCAGGTGTAAATTTTCAGCATTGTGTAGGCGACGTGATCTTTATTTGCTTTTATAATTGATGTGTCATGAAAATCTTCAGCTGGTAATGTGCTAAAATAGCATTCTAATTTAATTATAATGTGTTAATGACACTTATTCCGACAACAATCGTTTATTCGGTCATCTCTGTAGTTTTGTGTCGAACTGATACCCGTTTCGTTTATTCAACTATCGTTAAATGTTTACCGAAGAACTGAAGAGTATTACTATTTTCTAAGGTTATGTTAGTGATTCGAGTGGTTCTGCTTTTGAAATTCTTCTCTCCAGAGTCAGTATGTAATGGTTCTATGAGTTAAGAATTTGAATAACGTGCACTCAAATTTCTCTGAAAAGAGTGTATTTTTAAAATATGTGGAATGTAAGTTTCATATTGGACATTATTTTTCTGGAACCGAAATCGGGAGACTGTCGAAGTTGCATTAAGTTTTTAGGGCCATTAAAAAGTCAGACCTGCAAATTCGAACAGTTTTGCAATCTGATTCGATAATTTCGTTTTATTTTGTGTCGTCAACTATATAAAAGTTGGACAATTTTTTTCTTCCACTATCCTGCTTTTACCTCAGCACCATATTCAACAAAAATCACACATTGGTAACATATATTTGTGCCTTTGCGTTATTCTGTTTCCTTAAAAACGGTTCAACATTCGGTTAAGGCACAAATCTCCAAATAACTAGGGGAACGTGCGACCAGAGCCAATTAGTTCTGATTCCAGTGCCGATGGGTTCGCTTGTGTTTTCACCATTGAGCTTCGGTGCTAGTTTTCGTTTTCTTTACCGCGTGCATGAAATCGAACACCACAAATGTTGTGTTTTCTTCATCCGTAATTCCTTGTAATTCCGGAACCGGAAGTCAGATCCAGGTGAAATTCAGGAGTTATGTATGTGAATGCATAAGACCTTTCGTTTGAAATAAAAATCGACCAAACCATCGATGAGCAATGTGAGCTCGTTGCATTTTAGACTACTACTATTTCCGGTGCTTCCGGAACCGGAAACCGGGGACTGGTACACGGAGAACCCTCCGATCATAAAATTGCGATATCGTAGTTTTTGATTTTTGCGATAGCTGATTCAACTAATTTCTTTTTGATTCAACCAGTATGGTTTTTGATTTGCATACATTCAAGTAGTTGAAAAATATGTTGTTTTGAATGCTGTCAAATGCCGGAGACAGTTAAAAGCAAAACAATAATCGCAATGCAAAATCAACAACTTTTTTAGTTGAAACCTGTTCGCGTCGCTTCAAAATGTCAATGAAAACAACATCGATGATTAAAGCGTTTGGTGAAATTGTGTCCATTCGATTTGAGAAATTTATTATTCTATGACAAGTGTTTTTCGAATAGCGGTGTTGCGATAAAGTTAACCTTGTTTCAGTTGAAAAAGGTTTGGTGACAAATTAGAAAACGTTTACTGATTTGGTGTTACAAAAATCGTACAAAAATCAAAATCATTCATAGATCAGATCAGTTGTGATCTGTGGTTTTCCCAGTCCTGTTAATAACTAATGATATTACTTGTTAATATAAAATACTGTTTATATTGGAACAACGATACTTATTTCAAATAGATCATAACGTATATCAGTAACTATATTTTGATTATTATCGCAAATCAATAACATTGTTCAAGTTGATTCAACTAATTGCAATGTCTAAAACAACTAAAATCGATTTGTTTTTCAACTAACAGAATTTAGTTTTAATAACAACGCCAGTTATTTCAACTAAAATATTTGTTGAATTTGAAAGGTGTGTGTCCTCACTAGTTGACAGCATTATTTTTCAACCAATTAAATTAGTTGTTTCAACCATCGTTTCTGCTAATCGAAAAACAAAAATGACAGTTTAGTTAAAACAACAATCGATTATTTGTACCAAATTTTTACCAATCAAATTCAGAATTAAAAATCAAAACTAATATTCTGGTTGAAATGGGATCGCGGGTGGTTCCGTGTATAGCCGAAATGAATACGTTCGGCCGTCAACTGACAAAGCTTATCGATTGGAAATGATTTTGGGCCCCAGCAACCCAATTTTTCCGTGTTTTGTTTTACATCACTGTTCTGTATAACTGCTTGAAATGCTCAACACTCTTTATCCTGTAATTCCGGGATGGTAAATCGGATCCAGATGAATTTCAGAAAACTTGAATAGAAGTATAAGATCATTCATATGAATCTAAGTATGTTAGAATCAGTCACACCATTTCCGAGGAAAGTAAGCACTCATATTTCCATTTTTTCGATATTTAAATATGAACTATTTACACTTATTCAACTGAGTTTAACAGGCAAAAAGACACCAATCATAAGTTTACATGTTCATAGATGCAACACACTGTTATAGAAAGGTTATTCAAAATTATCAGTGTAAAAACTGACTTTTTAGCCGAGGTTCGAATGTTATATAACATTCAACTAAACAGAGCAAATGTCTGTGTATGTATGTGTGTATGTGACAAATAATGTCACTCGATTTTCTCAGAGATGGCCAAACCGATTTTCACAAACTCAGATTCAAATGAAAGGTCTTACGAACCCATCGATCGCTATTGAATTTTATACCGAACTAACTTCCGGTTTCGGAGTTACAGTGTGATATAAAAAATGAAAAAAAGGTTAATGGTCTCATAGCTCGCTATTGAATTTTATCTTTATACGACTTCCGGTTCCGAAATTACAGGGCAATATGTGCAAATCTATGAGAAAATGAGCACTTAATTTTCTGGGAAATTTTTTAATCAATTTTTACGAACAAAAAAGCAAATGAAAGGTCTTGAAATACTTTTTAAAAAGTCCGCTAAAAGTTGATCGAGATCCGACTTTTAGTTCCGATATTATAGCGCAATAAGTTTAGTTCCTGTATTACAAGAAGATAAGTGAATTTCAATATCATTTTTTCAAAAATGATGGCGAAACGAGGAACAAATTTTTAAAAAATTTACTGCTAAATTCGTATAGTTGACAGAGTGAATATATAAAACTACTTTGAGACTACTAGTCCACGGTTTCCGCTTCCGAAAGCACCGGCAATAGTGAAAAAACTACAAAAACGGAACTCACTTCGATTTCTCAGCAACGGTTAAATCGATTTTTACTAATCATGATTCGAATTAAAGCTCTCACTGTCTTAAAAGATGTTCCGAAATTAGATGACGATAGGTGTCAAAACTTTTAAACTGTCACACAAAATAATTCTAAATCGGTACTTACCGGTACGTGCTGGTGCGGAAGAAGAAAATATCACTGCCTAGCACACAGCGTTCTTTGTTCAATTTTGTATAACGCGCAGGATAGCCACATTTAATTCTATAATAACTTGATATAACTGTTTACCAATTGAAAAGGTGATGGTAGTTTATACCAAAGAAAGGTTTTGATTTTATTCAAGTTTGAAAATAAATCTTGACAGAATCTTCTAGTGATGTTTTTGAAAATATAAGTAATAGGAGAAAGGTGTCATTGCATCACTACGTAAATTAAAATAGGTTTTCCTGAAACTGAATTTCTGAAAACAGATACCGGAAAGCGGTATTTCCGGTTTGTTTTGTATGCTCATTTATTAAAATCCTGTTTCAAGTCATGTAATGGTGTAATTACGCCCTTCTATTGCTATTTATGGTATTTCCGGTACTGAACCGGGAAGGACGTATCCGACGTCTGCTTTTAAGGTATATAACTATAAGGAAACAGTACATAATGGCTCAGATGGCACGTTCTCGATGTTTATAGAAGTCGGATGCGAATAAAATTCCACAAAACCCTATGATATCGTAGAACCTTTTAGTTGAAGCTAAGTTTGTGAAAGTAGGATCAGTCATGTTTGAAAAGTCAAAAGGTGTTCCATGTCGGAATATTTGACCACTATTTCCGGAAACCGGGACCGGTGTTATCGAAATCGGCTCGTTTGACCTCTCATTCACATTCATTACCTGCAAGCTCTGAAACTGGAAGTCAGATTTAAATAAAAAGCACATTAGATGATGATACCGTAAAACCGATACATAATTTAAATCCAAGATTATGAAAATCGATTTAGTATACTAAAGTAAGCTCATGTTACCAACTAATGATATCAATAGACTAGACGAATTGACCAATAAGTTTTAAAGTATTGTTTCCAACGTCACTTGTTATAAAAAACATCCATGAAATTGAACTTACTGATATTTACCGCCGTCAAGCTTCGAAACCGGAAATCGGATCCAAATAAAATTCAAAAATTTTTCGTAGTATTGCAGAGTACCTATAACTTGAATCTTAGTTTGTTAAACCGGTAAAGCCAGCTCTGATAAAACTGAGTGCATATTTTTTACATTTTATTTTCATTGCCCTGTAATTTTGGAACCGGAAACCAAATCGAGATGTGATTCAATAGTAAGCCATAGGACTACGGAACCTGTGATTTGAATCTAAGTTTGTGCAAGTGGGTTCAACCTTCTCCGATAAAATTAGTTGTACCTGAGTCGAAGGGTATATGATACTTGGCCCTACGAATCTCATTTCACAGAATCAATTCTCACATTGATTACATAGCCTTCCTTTATAAGAAAGCTAAAAATAAATACATTCTGGATGACAGACTGAATGTTTTTGATGGGGTAACGAGTGCGCCAGTGATATCATCATATCACAGGCGAGCACTGTTAAAATGATTAAAGAATTTTCCATCCTATCGGTTTGGCTGAGCAGAAACCTGAGCTGCAGCATTTAATAAAATCGGAAGCAATAAAATACAAACCGCTACGCCACCTATCGGTAAGCAATGACAAACGCAACAGGTGCACATTTTTTAAGTTGGGTAAATGTTTATGCGTACTTTGAAAGCGTTCTGAGGTGAACACCGCCAAATCGACTGTATTGTATTTTGAGTACGCCTAACTTCACGATCAGACATATGTGTATCAAATTATTAATGAATAATTGAGCATCGATTATTGTTTGATTGGAGCTCTATTAGACGACTGGTTAATCATATTGACTGTTCATCAGTGATTTAAGATTGTGTTGCTTAGATCTCACAACAACACTTCGAGTAACCCTATAGAACTTAAATTTGATCAGTATCTTACCTTTAAAACAGATTTGAAAAAAGACATACAAATACCACTATGAAATTAAAATTGCGAACAAGTTACCACAGAAACGGGTCTCACACCCGTAGCTTTCTCCTAACTGCAAAAATCGTTTTGCCAATTAGCTCAAGGCGGGTCTACGTCGTAAGACTAAAACAAATCGTCCAATTAAATTGTTTTTTGATATCATATTTCGGGAAACTCTGTTGCTACCTTAAAGTTCAGTTCAGTGTTAATCTTTTAGCGTCATTGTTGTTTCAGCAAGATATTTGGTTTAATGATACATTTCTCTAACCACCTGTAATTCTGTCTTATATTTATGCGCAACATCAAGCTGTTTCTGACACAGTTTTATTATATTCGGAATTTCAAATCTCCAACAACGACGATTAAATGATGCAAAAAATTAGCACATCGCTAGGTTTCGTCATAACCAATACCAAGTTTACTGCTTTTGGGAGCTTATGCAACTATAATTTATCAGTATGTGCAATTGAAATTATGTATGTTGACTGTCGATGCCCAGCAAAATTGTATTTGATTACTCATCTGCTTAAATAGGACTAACCATACACCCAAAACCGACACAACACCAGAATTATGAGAGCCAGAACATTGCTTTATAAAGGTTGAAATCCCGCTCTAATGTTTCCCCAACTATAACATGGAAGCTATTGCAATAAGAAACTGATACTAAGTTTGTTTTGGGTGTACCAACATGTGTGTCCCAAGTAGCACCTGTAACTTGTTCATAAAAAAATAAAATAAAACAGATGCTGCATAATGGTCGCATGACAAACACGGCGAAACATGTCGCATTATGATGGTGACAATGGTGTCAAAACAAGGTTACGAATTGACATCTCATCATACTAAGTTACAATAAGTTCCAACGTAACTTTCCGGTAATCTAACTCTTACGATGTGCTCGCATTGACTGTTTTTAGTCGCCCACTGTTTACCGTAACAAAATGTGACAATGAAAATGTGACACACTACAAGACAAAGTTAAGTAATGATTTCATATCGGTTACCGTATTCGTTGTGATGCAACAAAGAAATACAATTACAGTGTCGGTTGAAAGCTTCCGTACATTATCCCGGACAATAATATTCAATCAATAAGTAGAATAAGTAGAAAATTCCTTCAGTTAAAAAAAATGGCTATAGTTAAATCTTCGCTTATACGCAAATTTTTTACCGGTACATGTGTGAAGCAAACTTGTTTCGTTTTGGGAAGTACATACTCTCTACCAGAGAAAATATTTCTACACTTCGTCACGGCAGTGTATGCATGGAAAAATTTATGCCAATGGCTACCATAATGACCAGGGAATGAAACATTAATTATATTTGAAATGACTGCAATTTTTAACTATTGCGATTGGTCAACTGTTTTAACTTTGGTATTTGAAAAAATAATATTAATCATAAAAAAGTTCTGTGTGAACAAATTTCGACTTTTTAGCTGTAAATTCAATATGACGGGCATAAAAATATGAATATTCAATTGTATATCGATGTTCTGAAACCCAAAATATCGAAGGCGCGCTCGTTTTCAATTGGTACAATGATCAACTTCACCATAAATATAGAATAGCACTTAGATTTTGAGTAGATATAGTGAGTTTAAAGAAGATTGAATTCTATATTTTAACTCTGATTATCGGATGCCAATTTTTGGTCGTAAATGTTGAATGGGAAAACATCAACAAATTGTAGCTTGACAAAGTTTATATTATCTGCTGCATTGCGACTGATGTGCGCGCTGAATCAAATCAAATATTCGTTACTGAGAAGTTGCTTGGCAACCCATGGTAAGTCGCACAAGCTCCGCCTCTTACGCTTTTCAGGTTACAAAGCAGTTATAATGCACGCTGCAAAGTCTTCTACTTGTTCCATGAATTTGTGTCATATAAGTTACTGTCATTGAAGTGTAATAACGTGTGCTGCTTGGGATATTAATACTGAATGAATTATTAGTCTGATGCATTGCTCATTGAATTAATGAATGGAAGAATGCAAGACTTGAATCGAAGTCCTTGGGGAATACATGTACAGATAATGATGGGTCTGCAATATTCCAACTGTTCAGCCAGTGTTAGAGGGAATTCTTAATACGATGCTGGTACTAAAAAATTGTTGATCATTTTTGTCGCGTCCACTTTGCAGGAGAATTCGGCACTCGCTGAAAGTTAGTCATAACAGAAAAAGAAAAGTTTTCTCTTCCGTCTGATGTTAACATTTAACCAGCATTCCATCTGCAAAGTTGACAATGTTGAGAATAAATGTTGACAAACGGTTTATCGGCCGTCGAAGACGAAACATGAAGTTTGTGGAAACGGTTATGTGCCCTATGCAAAAAAGGCTGGTTAACCTCTAAATATTAAGATGTTATTGAGCCTTTCCTTTTTAACTTTCTCATATAGAAAGACCATACAATCACTGTGAAAACTGATTTTTGAACCGAGGATCGGAGGGCCGAATGTCATATACCATTCGACTCCGCTCGACGAACTGAACAAATGTCTATGTGTGTATGAATGTATGTATGTGTGTATGGGACAAATAATGTCACTCGATTTTCTCAGAGATGGCTAAACCGATTTTCACAAACTCAGATTCAAATGAAAGGTCTTGAAATTCTCTAAAATGTGCCCGAAACATTGATCCAGATCCGACCTTTGGCTCTGGTATTACAGCGCGATAAGTGAAAAATTTTCAATTTCGTGAGGATTTTTTCAAAGGTGAAACGGGGTGCAATTTTTATAAAATTTACTGATAAATTCATCTAGTTGGCAGACATTGTTAGTTAGTGAATATATAAATCAACTTTGGGACTACTAGTCCCCGGTTTCCGCTTCCGAACGCACCGTTAATAGTGAAGAAAATCTCCAAAAACGGAACTCACTTCGATTTCTCAGCAACGGTTAAGCCGATTTTCACAAATCATGATTCAAATTAAACTCTCAGTGGCTTAAAAGATACTGTGCATTATCATCCAGATCCGACTTCCGGTTCCGAAATTATAGAGCAATGAGTGTCAAAACTATCAAACAGTCATACAAAATGATGCAAAATCGGTACGCATCGGTACGTGCTGGTACGAAAGAAGAAAACGCCTAACACACAGCGTGCTTTGTTCAATTTTATAAAGCTTGCAGGATTGCCACATTTAAATCTATATTAACTGGACATAACTGTTTACAAATTGAAAAGGTGATTGTAGTTTATACCTAGGACAGAACCTAATAATTGTTAAACGACTTCGAGAGCCAGTTTCGGACCATCTCGTGATTGGTTGAAATTTACATAAGCAAGTACACGTTGTTGAAATTAATCAGTATTGTCGGTAACAATGTGGTTTGGTATTGAATATTTTGTTTTTGTTTTTTGGCAATGTGGAAAGTATACGATTATATTTAACAATCACTGGATGATACAAAGAGAGAGCCTGAAATCACGATGTGTGATATGGACGAGAATATTAATTATATTGGTTGTACTTGAGAATAGCACCATATCTTTGGATACTTCTGTTTGTTAGTATTTTTCTCAAATTGAATATGTAGGATACTTTAGTTCATAAAGCTGCCAAAGTTATTTACCCAAAAATAAGACTTTCAGAAAAAATTTATTAAACTGTTTCAAATAAACGATTTCTTTAAAACAAGCATTTGATCAAAATGAATTCAGAGCAATATTTTGGACTGATATTGTCTAAGTGTTTTCAAATGATAAATAATAGCATGTTATAAGGGGAGAAACTTTTCAGAATGAATAATTATCTCTGCTGGCAACAGTGATCTCGAGGAATGTATTATTTATAACAGGGAACAACCGGAATTAGAAGAGATTTTTTTTTTGAACAATAAGCCAGTTGTCTGGTCCTGTCCTAGGTTTATACCAGAGAAAATTTACGATTTTATTCAAGTTTTTGTTGACAGAATCTTCTAGTGATATTTTTGAAAACATAAGTAATATAAGAAAGGCATCATCACACCATTAGGTGAACTAAAAAAGGTTTTTATGTTAGTCTAGCTATCGTAGGCGCGAGAAAGTTTGCAACATGAAGCAATGTAAAAATTTTAAAATAAATCTCCAGAAAGCTATGTAAATTTTAATTTCTATTGATGTAAATAAAAGGAACGTCGTAGTTTGTTTAAATTTACCTTTCAAAGCCTGTAAAAAATAATCATATCATCAACTTCACAACGAAAATTGACTTCGAAACAGACACAAAATTAATTTTTACGTGTTAATACGTGTAATACTATGTCATCATACAAAATATTACGACATACTTGAATTTACGTCAAGTTCAAGTTACATTTTAATAAGAGTCTATGTTAATCGTCAATCGAGTTTCTACTTGTTTCTGTTACGGCCTCCACGCTCCTTGAACACACGGCATGTCATGATAATGCAGTCTGGATTCATCTCAGTGTTTTTCTAAGGCTTGTTGTACTCGGCTGGCATTCAGAATAAGATTTGGCCTTCATGACGCGCCATGCTGAGTAATTTGGCAGGTTAAAAGTCTATTCGCACTATGCCGGGACGGCCGATCCGAGACTATCCCGGTGCCGACGGTGCGAAAAACTCGGCGAGGAATATCGATCGCAACCAATTGGATCCGGTATTCCAATAAATGCACACGCCGGCAGCTCAGTCATAGCCTATGAGGAAAAAACGTTACGGATCGGCCGTCCCGGCATAGTGCGAATAGAATTTAAGATAGAAGCTAAATGGCGGTCACAGCTCAAAACGGAGGATGTTCCTACAATCACTTTTGAGTGCGATTCGCGCTGTGGTACGGAGTTGAACTTGTTGCTTTCTGGAACGAACACCACGGCCAGTTTTCCAACGAAAGCCACCAATACCAATGTCTAATCTTTTGAATCTAGTTAAGGACTTTTCCCTCTTTCACTTCGTCGCTTTAGGTTGCGCTATAAATTTTCATTACACTTAACCCAGAAGTTCCGAAACTGGAAGTCAGATCCAGATGAAACTCCGGAATTTTATTTGGGATTATAAGACCTTCTACTTAAATCTAAGTTCATGAAAATCGGCCATGAATGAAATAGTCTTAGAAAACACTTGAAGTGACGCTATATATTTTTTAATACTCTCCACCTCGCAATTCCGGAAGTTATTTCGACATTGGTAACCTTAATGTCACTTCTGATTCGACAGAAACTTAGTTTTATTTTTCCGCTGAACGAAAATGGTTGTGTATATGCTTGAGGAACGCGTGAAAATAGTGCCAACTGGGCTTGCGATCAGCTTGAAGAAGACGCCGATTTTTGCCAAAAAATCATCTTCTCGGATGAGGCACATTTTCATCTTGGCGGAAATGTTAATAAGCAAAACTGTCGCATCTGGGGGACGGAAAACCCGCACGTTATCATGGAGAAGCCGATGCATTCTCAGAGAGTGACGGTTTGGAGCGGATTTTGGCCTGGCGGCATCATTGGGCCATTTTTCTTCAAAAATAAGGCAGAAACCGCCGCCACGGTCACCGGCGAGCGCTACCGCGCCATGATTAGCTTCCATGGTTCTTCCCGTTACTTGAAGAGGAAGACTTAGACACCATTTGGTTCCAACAAGACAGCGCTCCGTGCCAAACAACACACGCTACGATCGATCTTCTGCGCACAGTCTTCGAAGATCGAATTATTAGTCGAAATTCGGATGTCGTTTGGCCGCCTCGGAGCTGTGATTTGACGCCGTTATACCGCTGACAGACATGTGATTTCCGTACAATGATTTCTGTACAACGTTGTACGCGTACAACGATGAGGTGACAGACATGTTTTGCGCACAGAATGAATGTAGTGTGAAACGAAAAAACTCAAAATTTAGCTTAATTTCCCAGCTCCGATGATCGATAATATTGAAACCAAAAATTTTTGTGGTTTGAAGATTATTACTAGCAACTAATTTATGACAGATATAATCTTGTCGCTCTGTCTTAGCTATTAAACTATTTGTGTGTAAGTGTTCATTGGATGACAGTATCACTCATATCATTCTTTAAATGTAATTAGTATTAGAGAAAATTAGATGTTCATAATTTTGATGTTCTACCGTAACATTCACTGATAAAAATAAAAAACAAACATAAATATAGAATGGAGGAAATATGAAAGGCTTTTAGAACTAATTTTCGGTACACGAGCACTATTTTTTTGCAACGACGCTGATTTCTACCAAAATGGTGATGAATCACTAAATTTTGTTTGTAAATCTTACCGACTTTTGCCAAATCCGAATGAATTTCAAGGTGTTCAGTCATAATTCCTTTTTCACCCGCATATTCAGGATAAAAATAAGAGCGCATAAACTATTAAGATTGAGTCTCAAAATAGTAAAGAAATCTAAGATATTATGTAACCATCAGAAACGGCATGGCACACACATATTTCAGAAAAATTCTGTCAACGTAACAGTTTATTCATCACCAAATTTTTCATAAAAAGGATTATGTTCATCATAAAACTGAATTTAAAACCTTCTCGAATTTAAATTCATTCCGAAATAGATTTGACATAGGTTTGATGCTATTATATAACAGCAAAGTGCTACAGAAATCTTATGAAAAACGGTCTACTACACTGGAATATAATCTGATAATGGTTTTATTAGGATTTTGAGAAGTTTAAAGTTGTTATGCTATATTTATGAAGTAACACTGAAAACTATTACAAGTATTTCTTAAATTGAATATGTAACTTGGTATGTTTTCTGCTTCAAATTACTCACACTGAAAAACATGATTCGAATGTTCGATGTTCTCTCTATTCATACCCCAAAATAAGACTCTTTCTAAACAATTTAAAAACAAGTTTTCTTTCCATCGAACGGCATTCAACCCGATGACACAAGACGAAGTAATAAGAAGATTTAGAGTTTCCAGAAGTGAATATAGGGGACCAATGTTATAAATGGAATTTCGATAGGTCATCAAGAAACAGGATGATTACACAATTGGTTTATTCATGTATTGGATATTTATCGTTTATTATTACCACATGTGCATTCAACATATGAATCATTATGTTTTTAAGCCCATTTCAACAATAATCTTACTTGTTATTGAATAGAAAACAATTACTCAATAGTGCTGATTTTTTGTACAAATATGAATAAATTGTTTTCTCTATTTGTATTTCAAAACTTCACCTAATTAATGAATATTTCTTGGCTTGACTGCTTTTTGAAAATATGCTACAAAGTATATAAGTTTTATGCTGCTTTTTAGCATTTTACCGAGATTTTTTTTTCAAAATATGACGATGATTGTTTATTATTTGATGCTCAGAAGAAGGAAATACTGTTTCATGAGTTCACCATCGCTCGCCAATGGCGCTGGTAGCAGTAAACAGTGATGTGATTTTGCGCTGTACAACGATGAATGACCGTAGTACGGAAATCACCGTTGTATCATGATGCTCGCGTGATACCACCGTGATTCAGGGTGACAGACATGTGATTTCATGGTGTACAGTGATACAGATAACACATGTCTGTCATAAGCATTAGACTATTATCTTTGGAGGGCTGTCGAAGATAAGTGTTATGTGGACAAGCAAGAGACAATTCAAGCCTTGAAGGACAACAGCCATAGCTGAAATAAAGCTGCATACAATCGGAAATGTACTAAAAAGCTGGACCGACCATATGGCGTACTGCAAGGCCAGCCAAGGCAGCCATTTGAATGAAATTGCACGGAACCCCTCACGATCGTGAAACAACCAAAATATTAATTGTTTTTCTGAATTTGTTTGGTTAAAATTTGGTACAACTAATCGATTGTTGTTTTTTCTAAACTGTCATTTTTGTTTTTCGATCAACAGAAACGATGGTTAAGATAACAAAATTTTTGGTTGAAAGAAGGATGGTGTCAATTAGTCAAGACACACACCTTTCAATTTCAATAAAGATTTTAGTTACAACAACCGACCTTGTTTTTGATTTAACAGTTATGTGAGTTGAAAAACAAATCGGTTTTAGTGGTTTTAGATATAACGATTAGTTATTTCAACTTAAGCAAAATTATTGATTTTGAATGACAATAAAATATTCCTTATTGTTATACGTTCTGATTTTTTTAAATGAAAATTCGGTATGTTAGGATATATAAAAAATATGTAATATTTAATATAAATAATATACTGTCTTTTAGTAGTACTGGTGTCAACGAAACTTTTTAATTGTGACCACCACGAACAAAAAGTCGAACCGAACGCACTGATTTTTATTTTTTGAGCCATTGCAACTCACATGTTTCAACAGATTATATTGACGAATAATAAACATTTTCAATTTAATCACTTTGCTCATACAATTTTATGTACATGCCTTGAAGATAACATGATGCTCATTCATTAACACGTATTTCACGATGGAGAATCAAGTTGATTTTAAGACCAAAATTCAAACGCATACAATTCACTGGGTTCTAGTTTTGGTTAAACACGTTTTGTTAATTGCAATATCTCTAACGGCTATCAGTTCTGTGCATAGCATTACTTTATATCAATCGTTTCTTCTCGTAACACCAGAGTAGTAAAGATGTAGATAATTTATCATCACATTAATATTCTGACACATTAATAGTGCTTTCATTTGAATCTGAGCTTGTAAAAATCGGTCTTGCCGTCTTCGAGAAAACTTATGTGCATATTTTTGTTACATACATACACACATACACACAGTTCGTCGCCTCCGGGCCTCGATTGAAAAGTCAGTTTTCCCAGCGATTGGTCAACTGTATCCTGTATCAAAATCCATTTTTTTTGCACTGTACAATGTGTGCACAGCACTGGTGAAACAGAAACCAAAACTGAACCTTATCAGTTCATTTTCAAAAAGTCTACCAATATTGAACATAATTTTATTATCACTTTCTTTTACGAGGCCGTCACGTCAGTTAGTACTAATTTGTTATACAGTGTCTAGTTTTGATTACTGTTGTGACAAAAAAACTTCAACGATCAGCCGTATGGGGTTGTTCGAGCCATCGATGTGGAACAAGGCAAAAAATTCTAATGATTTACAATCAAACATTTTAATCAATAGTCACACTTTTGAATCCGGAGTTGCACGAGAGTCTGCTTAGATTGATCTTGATTAGGAACCAGCACCGAACATTGTTTGTCTTGATTTGTAGTTGTTTTATAGCCAACGAATTTACACCAATATCCCCAATGTATGCAATTATAGCTTTAAACATACTTGCGATACGGGTTTCGATATTTAAGCTTCTCTTCGCCAAGCTTGTGTTCAAGTTTTGTATGCAAGCAGTTGTTTTTATAGCGTTAAGTTTCTCTACTCTGCGATTTCGGTTGAAGCGATAAACTTTTTCTCATTAATCGAGTTCATCTTATATGAATTAGAAATTAATCTTAAACACTCAAAATTTACCCTAGGGTAGTAGTCAATTTCTCAGGCGAAACGACATAACATGGAATTTCATTCGAGCTTCCATGACACAAAATCAGAGCATACCAATTGGAGCTTCAAATCGTTTTATCCTACTGTCTAGCAACAACCTACCTCTAGCATGCTACGCGTAGGACTGAAACATTAGCTATAAATTTGAATCTCTTTATAGATTCGAGTACTTCCAACAGCTTCGCTTTTGCATCGATTGACCAATCAGAGCGATACTTTTCCTTGGTATATCGCTTACTCCTTCAAAACCGTCGACCGTGGCAGGAAAATCGGGTATGCCGAAGATTTTTAGCAGACAAAACAGGACACTGCTCGCTCGCTACTAATCAAAATTTCAATCATATGTAATTGAAAATACGTGACTTGATACATTCAAATCGAAACTTAGAAAACGAGTTCGTGTATGGCAGCGAAATTTACTGTTGCTATCTCCGAGTGCTTTGCATTCATAGTGCATACTTGCACAACCGCAAAACAAATAACGAAGTTCACACACTCCAACTGTCTGAACGCCGCTGCTGAAAATACGAATGTTTGTGAACCCACTTCAATCAATTTGTAAAATTGAACCCACTCTCAACACCTCACGGCAAATCATACGATTGCAGCAAACTCGCAAATTTTGTTTCCCTGTTTTGCTGATTGAATGTAAACCAGAAAGGATGTATGTACGGGAAATGTGCACTAGTCATCGCTAGTGTTATCAAGTTGTACGCCTAAAATCAAATTTTCCGCAAATCATTCGTACTATCGCATAAGCCACACGTTGTCCGAAAATATGTCACCAATACGCCAATACGAAGAGATAGAAATTAGTCAAACATTTTTCTGCATTTCCGAGTCCCAGAGGTTGTAGTTTTATATATGAAAACCGATTAAACTCGACAAATTGAAAATAAATATGTGTGCGTGCGTGTGTATAGGAATGACAGCTTATAGTTCGAAACGAGCAAACCTTCTGTCAATTACAATGTAAAGCTAACGACTCTGCCAATATTTTGGATTAAATGTTTTTGATTGTTGCCAACAATATGGATGAGAAGTCATCACTCTGGTTATAGGCACTCTACCCAAAATGTAAGGTCGAAATCTCAGAGATTGCTGAGCCAATTTCAAACGAGGTAGTCTCAACCCGAGTAAATTCAAACTTAAAAATGAGAATAAATCAATATCTGATTATGATAGCAACATCAGATTGAAATCTTCATATGATCAATCCTATATTGCGTTTTACAAAAACTCTTCGACATCCTGTTGCAGTTGGTCGGAAACAAAACCCTGATCCATGATAAGATTTTTGTCAACATTTTTGCAGCATTTACACCAATACTGCTCCTTATTCTAGCTGAAGCTAGGCGTATCGGACTGGCCACAAATGATCTCAGGTGATCTCAGAATCATTCGTGTATTGAGTGGCTGGCGACGAGCAGCCATGGACCGAGTTATGTGGAGACGTATTCTTGATTCAGCAAAGGACACCCCAGGACTATAGCTGTCAGGTAGGGTAATTGGTGGTCACGAGATTAATGAGGTAAAACCACACATCTGGAGGATATTGGATTGGCTGGCGATCATCGGTACCATGTTTATCTGAGGCTAGTCCATCTCCTTTAGAAATCTCCTGGCGTAATCAGACTTCGCCAGAATCGACCAAAAGGCCTCATTCTCTTTCGAGGACGAATAGCGGCTTAGGCATTCCCATCTCGCTAATCGTCAGACACAGAAGGACCTTCTTCAGGAACTTGATATGAGAAATACAATTGACGTCAACAATTTCCTTCTGGTGGGGTACGTTAAGCGTCAGGTTCTCTAATACCGTTTTCGTTTTCTGGTCAGAGCAGCCCGAGGGCTGCCCTAGAGTCGCCCCTCTAATAGCCTAGTTTCGCTCTGAATTTATTCACAGTTCGCACTACGACGGTCAAATATCAATCATCAACAAACGAGTTCTGGTATTAAAACATATTGTATCTAAGCTCTTGACTGTCTTAATTGTAAGTATTGTAATTATGATCATTCATAAATAAATATTCTATTTTCTTTAATTTTTCGCTTTGCGATAAAAAAACGTAGCTTGAGCCTACATTTTTTTTTCTCCTACAAAATTGTTTTTCAAGAAAGAGTACTATTTGATATATTATGGATATTCTCATAGACCTGTTAGAGTCAAGTTCAAGCGAGGATGAATCTGATGAAATGCCATTTCCTTTCCTAGTTTCACCAACGATAACAACACAGAACTTTGTACCAAGAGTTAAGAATTTCATTGAAACGGTTGTGGGAAACTATTCAAATGAAGAAGTAAATAAAACCGCTTCGCTTAAAGAATTTTCCGGTGCATATCCGTTAGCTGGGCACTAAAAAATGCATCATATTGTTCTGGTGAGTGTCTTGTCCTATCTCACTGTCGCACGTTCGGGTCAAATTGATGTAAAGTAGGTGAGTAAACAGGATAAACGAGGATGTTAAAAAGGCGGGTGGATAATGTCAGAGACATAACTGGATGTCGTGAATACGAAAAAACTGACACGCTCCCATCACTTTTCCGAATATCAGTTAGTTGATTAATTGTATGAATTGTGCAAGCTTTCCTCTTTTTCACTAATAGAGTTTGAAGCGATGCTACTATTCTACAACTATATATTCCATTAAGTTATTAAACAGCTACTATTCTACAACTATATATGTCAAACTTGAAACAATTTTTTTTTAATTTGCTAATATAGGAGGCTAGGTACGACAAATTTGTAGTTTATTTTTATTGAAGCTATGAAGCTCGAAGATATCTTATTCTTCTCGAAAGTTCAGTACGAGACAATTGCAATAGCCTGGTCTGAAATGTATCGACGATCTTCGGTATGCAAGAGTCATTTTATTAATAATATTGATAGTAATAATAATATTAATGATAATAATAATAATAATATTACAGATTAATCTGTACATATATGTATGTATAAATAAAATACAGATTAATCTGTATATATTGCAACCCTGTTTCGCATGTCATATTTTCACACGACCTCATACTAGTATAAAGATGTGTTCAACATCATCACTTTCGCTTTGGCATTGCCGTTCGTAATTGAATGTGTTAGTGACGGTGCAAATTATTTTAACTTCCATCTTGATGAATCTTTTGGTAGGAAATATTGAAAGTTTAATTAACTCCTAACGATTATCTGTGGCACTAAAAAGTGCCTTGAATTGTCACAATCAACAAGATCTGCATTTAGATCTGAGATGGTTCTCGTGTGTGTCTTGTTTCGGCAACAGTTGCTCAGAAAATGGTAGGAAAGGGACAACATTCAACTAGTTTTTCTATTGGTAGTTAGATTATATAAATCCTTCCACAGATCACTGAGCTATGAGCTTTCAAAATACGAGAAAAGCAAACGCGCCTTATGAATTATCCTCTTTGATACTCGTTTATACCAAACATTTCAGAAAAGTTTAATTTTGAACTATTTGAGATTATGACACACAACTGAAAATTTTATCATAAAATTGTGATCATATTGCCGATGGCATGTAGCAAGAATTATGTTGATTCATTAGATACAACAGGAGATATTCACGATCAAAAACTTATCAGTCTCTTAGAAGGTAAATTTTGGAAAGGCGCCCCATAGTAAAGTAAGTCGTATTCACGACAAAACATTTCGAATGGAATCCAATATTTCGTTCACATGTCCTATTGATGTTGTCAAAAATGATTCAATATTCATTTAGGGGTTAGCCAAATTTTGTGCTAGGGCACATAACCGTTTTTTATTAGTTTTACGTTTCGTCTTTGACTCATCAGTGCACAGCAGTTCAATATTGTTTTCAATTCAAATTGATATCCATGGATCTCATGGAAGTGTAATGAATGTGAAAAGCGCTGTTTTCATTAAATCAAAACTGAAATTGTTCTTATGAAATGATTAAGAAGTTTAATGACTGAAAGGTTACCCGCTGCGCTCCTTTTCTTTTTATACCGGTCGCATTATTGTCGAGGACAATTTTAACCCGGTTGTTCTCCGACATTCTAGCAACATGCCCGGCCCACCGTAACCACCCAAACTTGGTCGTTTGGATGATGCAGTTCACGGTTCATTCGCCTTCTCCACGTACCGTCTTTCACCCGCACTTCGCCATAGATGGTTCGAAACATCTTCCGTTCAAAAACAGAGGTCCGTAGAGGAAAATCGGTCTAATCCGAGTTTTGTAGTTACTCAACTTCGTACAACGGCGAATTCGACTTGATTGAAGTATCCTGCGAAGTCCAAAGTTAGCACAATTTCCTGACAAGATGCGTCTCTGAATTCCTCTGCTGGTGTAATGGGTGAATGACATTATCTCATCTTAAGCTCCTGCGTTTCATGTTCTTTGTCTTTAACACATTCAAATTATTTCCAATTTTCATTACAATTTCAAAGAATTGCGGAAGCAAATGATGTCATAATGGTAATAATCAAATCATGAATATTATAAGGTTGAAAAGTTTGTACTTATGATTGAACACCCAACGGAAATTTTAACAAAATTTTATTCATATTGCAATAAGGAATACTTTTAAAAAATTGGTAAAATTTAAGTTAAAAACCATAAATATTATAATTTTAACAACGTAGATGAATCCGTCATATAAATATAGATAAATTCCAATTTTTATAGTGAATTCTGATAATATAGTAGAAAATTAACATGACACGCGTGAAATTTGTTAACCTTTAGTTAATGACTCTGACTATTTGAATATGATCCCAATATGTCACTATGATGAATAATTTTGCATAAATTCTATTCACTCGTTTTTACTGTAGAAGTCAATTTTATTTAGAAATGTTTAGGAATACTCTATTTGTTCTGCGATACCACTAAAAATTTTCCCTTTAGTCTATATTAAGTAAGTATGAATTCAGTTTCTGAGAATAAGGACTGTGAATCAAAGCTCAAGCTCTGACACACCTCCATAAGCGGTTACTTCTGCCATTTATATTTGTAATTGTCTCGTTTATCCGGTCTACTCACCAACTTTACCTCAACTTGGTTCAAAAGTGCGGTGGCGAGATCGGCATTTTTTTTCTGGTTCCCGGCTTATAGATAAGTACCAATCATTCAATTTGGAAACAAATGATTAAAACATAATATGTGACACTTGTGTTAGGATTTATTTTTTATTTTTCTATATATCTTAAAAAGTCGAGTTTCACAGTGATTGCATTGAATTTCATAATGAGAAAGGTGCAATACTATCAACTATCAACCACCGAATTGAGCACGTAAGAATGCTTATTTAAACTCATGATTATTTAAAAAAACAACAGCTTTATAGTTATTTAACATTTTTAGATTTCAAATTTTCCTAACGTTATTAGAGCTATTGATGGGTCATATATCATGATTAGAAAACCAGTTGGAAAAATATGGTCAACCTACATAAATCGTCACGATCTCACCTCTATCACATTGCAAGCAATTTGCGACTCAACAAAAAAAGTTCTAGACGTATGCATTGGTTCTCCAAGTCGTATTCATGATTCTCGTGTTCTCACGTTATCACCGATAAGTGATGAAATTGCAACGATATGCAAAGCAGGACGGTTTCATCTCGTTCGTGATGCAGCGTACCCAATTCGAGAATATTTATTGACCCCTTATCGAAATCAATGAAGCCTAACGCTCAAGCAACGACGTTACAATCTGAGACACGCACAGACTCGAGTAAAGATTGA
The DNA here is from genome assembly GCF_030247185.1 of Malaya genurostris. Lineage (NCBI taxonomy): Eukaryota > Metazoa > Arthropoda > Insecta > Diptera > Culicidae > Malaya > Malaya genurostris. The sequence goes on along the minus strand of NC_080571.1, from coordinate 123,601,730 downwards.
AAACGCTTTCGGAACTCTTAAATTTCGGTTCCGCCAATTAACACGTCTTGATTTTTCCACGGTTATGCGAATGAGCAAATTGGTACTTTAATGCTGTGTATTGCACAATATTTTCATGGATAGAAATGATCTTATGGATAATGAAGACGAAAATTATAATGGCCCTTATTACCGTTCTCACTTCCACTTTCACGTTCACTTCACTTACATGTCACTTCACTTGATTTTCCCTATTAGGGGAAAGTCTTATAAAGCGCCCCTGCTAGCCAAAATGCCCCCTTTCCTTTCTTAAGCATTGAAGACTTTTCTTAACCAAAGTTTTATCACTAACACTATCTTTTCGTAGGATCTTCCTGCTATGCAAGTTTGGTGGTTATCGTTTGCAGGAAAGTATGAAAAAACTAAAAATTTCATTTGGCAGCTTTTCGATGTAAAGTTTTGCTTCGACTAAATAGATGTTTTATCCGCCATTTCTTTGACATACTGATTATCTCAAAACAGTAACTTTATGGACATTTCAAGAAGCACAATGCATCATTGTTGTGGGATAAAATGTCTTTTGTTGTGTGTCATGCCACTGGTTTGTTGTGAGCCACATTTTACGGCTGCTGGGGCATTATGTCTGAGGCGAGCGAAAAAAACTAAAAATGTAGCCGTTTTGGAAAATGTGTTTATATCAATCAATTCTCATCTTTTCTATTGGAGTCATTGAAAATTATGTTCCTCATCCGTATTGCAGTGAAATACTTACATTCTCGAGGAAAATATATCAATACACTTGGAAATATCTCAATGTTTTCTTAAGGGGGCATATTATAAAACTTTACCCTACCAGTATCACGAACAGTGAAGTGATCAAAATGAACACCGTGAAGTGATAGAGAGCCGACGTTTCAATCAAAGTAACCCTGTTCATTTTGCGTGACGTCCAGAATCGCGCTGGTGGTTTGTTTTGATTTAAAAGACGAAGTAAAAATGAGTTTAGAATTGTGGTTCGATACAGATAGTGAAGACGAGGAAATATACACCTGCTTAGCATTAGAACGTAGACGGATAAGGGACAGATCAAATCCACTGGATCAAACGGAGAAATCGTGAGTATTTGGAATAATTTACTTTACGTGTGATTATGAAACCGTATTGCATACGTATTCTCTAGGTTCAGGCAGTTCTTTCGAGTTTCAAAAAAAAATTTCAAATATCTTCTGGGTGTGATTGATGCAAAAATTAACCCAGTTCAACTGTCTACATCAGTTTCTCCAATGATCATGTTCGCAGCTTCATTGAGATTTTTCGCCGAAGGAAACTACCAGAAAGGTGTAGGAAATGATCGTTACATTGGATTGGCACAATCAACGATGTCAAAAATGTTGCAACGTGTAACGGAAATAATCGAAAATGAAATATGCCCCGTCGAAATACAGTTCCCATCAAGTGATGGTGAAATAAACAAGATCAAAATAGGTTTCTTCCTGTTTGTGATAAACATTTGTTCTACAATCGTAAAGGTTTTTACAGTTTGAATGTTATGTTGGTAAACCTTGATCAATACTTGATTTTAATTGTACAACTCATACTAATTTATTGTTACAGGTTTGCGATCACAATCTGATAATTCGATATATCGATGCCAATCATCCAGGTACATGCCACGACTCGTTCATATGGAACGGCAGTTCGTTAAATCAATTATTGAGACAAAGATACGACAACGGAGAAAGAAACTCCTAGTTACTTGGTAAGAACAGAGTTATTGATAGAATTGAAACGGTTGAAATTCTTCTAATGAATGCACTTTGTAGATTCTTAAGCTTTTCGGATTAGCTAGTAATTTATAACGATTTCATTTCCATCCTAGGTGATGCTGGTTATCCTTTAACGTTTCTAATCACACCTTTCCGTATAGGAGATACTACTGAACGGCAAACAAGGTTCAACGAAATTCATTCCAAAACTAGAATTACTGTAGAAAGATCAATTGGAGTAGTCAAAAATACCTTCCGATGCATTTTAGGAGCAAGACAACTACATTACAAACCTGAAAAAGCAACCAAAATAATCAACGTTTGTGCAGCTTCACATAACTTGCGAATGAAGTATAAAATGGATTACGACCAGCTAGATTTACCAAATGGAGAGTATGGTGCAGAACTTTATGGTGTAGAAGAAAATGAACGTGATGCAGATGAAATTCGAGAAGAAATTACGAGCAATATTTTGTGAAAAATCAAGTTTGTAAAACAATTTTGCGCTTTTACACTTCTTCACGTTGAGCCTTTTTTATTGAAGACCTTGACCATTCCATTCGAGTTAATTATAACATACATGTGGCAATTTTATTGATCTTCTTTACAGTTGAATTGTTGACTTTTTGCCCTTCTCATATAGAAAGTTTATGCAATCACTGTGAAAACAGACTCTTGAACCGAGGCCCGGAGAGCCGACTGTCATAAACCAATCAATTCAACTCGACGAGCTGAGCAAATCGCCCTTATTCTGAATAACGCCGTATCGTTTTTTCCCTCGTATATCATTTGTATTCCCCATAACGCTAGCAAAATCAAAGGTACCTATGATTCTATCGAACCACATTCGATCGAATAATCAATACGTCGTTATTCAGAATAAGGGCGAATATCTATGTGTGTGCACAATTAAGAGATGGCTAGATGGCTAGTTTTTCAAGATGTATTTACGCTATTGTTTATGTTTCCAGATTTTATGATTACTTTCCGAGTTGTGCAAAGTTTATTGTAAAAACGATTTTTTTTTCAAAGTACCGGTTACATTTGGCTTTGTAAGCAAAATATGTTCTGCACGTAGATAAATAGAACACATTAGATTCTAATATATTGAACCATTGTTTGAATCAAATAAAACTATTTTTGAATTAAAATTTGAATCAAATAAAACTCTTTTTGAATGAAATTTAGTGTGACAATGCATATTAGATTAAAATATATTAGGTTTTGTATACAAATTTCAAAATTTCATTGAATTAAATCTAAAATTTATTTGATTCGAATATTTCGTTCTTGAATCAAATGCCTGAGATTTTTTATTCTAAAATATTTCCATTAAATCCAGTCTTCTAATTCCGATTCCGGAAACCGTTATCAAAAATGTCCATTATGAAACATCGATTTCTGATGAAATGGTAATGAGAAAGGTACAATTACACCAACTGTTGTTGTGATTAGCATCGTCGTTGTAAGGATCATTTGTCTCAGTTTGTTGTATGTTGGTAGCGGTTGATAGTTCAGTTGATGATAGTGTTTGATTGTTTTTTTGTGTCTGTTTTCGAAGTACTAGGATTACTTGAACTTTGAGTAAAAGAAGTCTCATTGCTTTTAGATATAGGTGTCTTTGTATCCATTTTCTCACACTCAGGAATCAGGAATCAGAACAAATTGGCTCAAATGGAACGTTCCCCTTGATATTTGGAGATTTGTGCCTTGCCATCAATATGTTTTTAGCATCATTTTGCCGATATATAAGAGGGAAGGATTGAAAGGAAATGGTAAGGGTTGGACTAGGAGGATGGGAAAAATTGACGACACAAAAACACATAAAAGCAGAAGTAAATTCTGCACCCCTAAGGGATGCTGAACAATCTGCTGAGGATCACATTGAGTGGAAGCAGAAGAAAATTCTGAACCTGTACGAGGTCCCGAACAGTCTGCTGTTAATAAAACCTCCAACCCCCGAGAGGATTTAGAGATCTTACAAAAGCGACACCATTCTGCACTTTCGGAAGAATGCAGAACGACTCGCAGTATGTACGAGCAGAAGTAAATTCGGTACCCCCCAAAGGATACCAAACAATCTGCTAAACCCTATTTAATGTGAATACAGAAGGGATTCATTCACTCCAGGAAGAACGATGAACCCTTCTGACTATAGCTCCTTACCACATTGGGTGAGAAACGACAGAATATCCTTCAATTTTAGCTCCGCATACACAGACTCAACCATGTATGGAGAACCAAAAACCCGGATACGTAGCTGCGTCAATGCGGGACAGTTACGTATCAGATGATATGAAGTACCATAATCGCATTTACACAAATCACACGAATAATACTCAGCACGTTGAATAGTAGCCATGTGATAATTGAGTTTGCAATGTCCAGTCTGAGCTCCGACCAGAATACTTCAATGATACTTGGAGAAATGCAGTAGACACTTTGACATTTTCAGATTTAAATCTGGTAGAAATGCTTTTGTCTGAGCGCAAGTTTGCAAGCTGCGCCAGTAGCTGGCATGTTTGGATGCAGCCCAAGAACATATCTTGTGCTTTATCCAACTAGTTGAATGTGGTAAAGCTGGTTCAGGACCAACGAAATCATTCGTTGCACCAGCTCTAGCCAACTCATCAGCCCATTCATTTCCAGTAATACCAGAATGGCCGGGTACCCATAAGAAGTAAACAGCATTTGAAATGCTGAGGTTTTCAATTTGAGTTCGACATGCGATCACTAGATTCGACCGTGAGTCATTCGAACTGAGTGCTTTTAAGGCTGCCTGACTGTCGGAACAAAAATTAATACGTTTACCACAGATCCTCTGCTGAAGTGCCGATTGTACTCCACACAGAATTGCGTAGATTTCTGCTTGGAACACAGTACAGTATCTACCAAGTGAATGAGACTGCTCCAGCCTCATTTCACGACAGTAGACACCAGCACCAGCACGACCATTCAACAGAGAACCGTCCGTAAAACAAACTATGTGTTCATCAAGTTGTCGTTCCAGACAACCAGACAACCATTCCTAACGAAGAGTATAGCTCACATTGAATGTTTTAAAAGGAAAACTGAATGTGAGAGTTAGGTCACTAGGAGCGAGTAAATACTCATCCCACGTAACCATTTGAGACCACAAGCGAGTGTGCTGGTAGCATAATCAAATGGGTTACTGTTCCAAAGCCCTATAACCCTAAGACGGTATGCACAAGATAATGCTTCTTGATTTAGGAACACATGTAGTGGTTTAATACACAGTAGCGCCTCTAGAGCAGCATTAGGAGTTGTCGTAAATGCTCCTGTCATCGCCATTAGGACCATCCTTTGGAGATGATTTAGCTTTGACTGAACTGTCGCGACTTCTCCTTTCTGCCACCATACAAGACATCCATATGCTAAAATTGGTCTAACAATAGTTGTGTAGATCCAATGAATATATCTGGGTTTGAGTCCCCATGATTTTCCAAAAGCTCGTCTGCATTGGCCGAAAGCCATGCAAGCTCTTTCAATCCTGAAGTCAATGTGAGCAGACCAATTCAGTTTTGAGTCAAGAATAACCCCGACGTATTTAACTTGATCGACCACAGTGACCTCTGAACCAAAGAACTGCAACGGACGAGCTCCTGTAATTATCCTACGATGAGTGAAAAGCACCATTTGATGTTTTGCCCGGATTTACAGATAATCCAACCTGACAACACCATTGTTCAACAGATCGCAGGGCTTGCTGCATTAAATCAAAGAGAGTGTTAATGCTTATACCGGTCATCAATATATGATAATCGTCGGCAAAACCATAAGTCGGAAATCCAAGGTTATTAAGTTTCCTTAACAAACCATCAGCGACTAGGTTCCATAAAAGTGGGGATAGTACACCACCTTGAGGAAAAACCCAAGATATTCCGTCCACGACTGCAATGTTTAACCTCCTGCAGCCATTCAGCCATCGGCACGGAAATACACCTTGACTTAGGAGTTCCTATTTTTGTGGCCTTTTACGACATGGAACAGGAAACCAGTGGATCAATTCTTGGTAAAAAATAATTCCGCCGGATACCACACGGCTTACCTGTTTGGTGGACTTATACCACCGGTACAGGTGGACCGTAGCGTTATTCTTAGCCAGTTGGGAAACCGCTACCGACACTACACGGCTATCTAGGCTGCTCAGAGAGGGAAGTTAACATTGATGGTCAACTTCCATGGATGGCCGAGCAGCCGGATAAATTATGAAACATCGATTTCTGATGAAATGTTAATGAGAAAGGTACAATTACACCAACTGTTGTTGTGATTAGCATCGTCGTTGTAAGGATCATTTGTCTCAGTTTGTTGTATGTTGGTAGCGGTTGATAGTTCAGTTGATGATAGTGTTTGATTGTTTTTTGTGTCTGTTTTCGAAGTACTAGGATTACTTGAACTTTGAGTAAAAGAAGTCTCATTGCTTTTAGATATAGGTGTCTTTGTATCCATTTTCTCACACTCAACATTCAAAGTTGCTCTACAAACATTATTTCGGGAGTTTTGTGAAACTTACCAGTGGTAAGTTGAACAGACGATTTAAAGTCCTGGCATTACATTCCTTTCGTGGAATTTGGCGTCTCTGTTTCAACAGATTTCACAGACGATTCATAGTGTACAGCATCATTGCATGGCTAGTGCCACGATCCTACTGACACTAAGAATGCTTCCAGGTCGAGGCTTGAACATACGACAACTGGTGTGTAAGACCAGTGCCCTATGCATTAAACCACCAACCCGGGCTAATGACTTTAGTATGCTTAAAAATCTTTCTGCACATATCTAACATAGATAACAATTTTAAAACAATGTACAACATCTTGAAATATCAATAAGTTACATTTGCTATTTGAGGTATGTATTGAAATGGCATCACATGCCTGCGAACTGTTTTGTACTTGTATAGCAGATACTACCATGTGTGTTAGTAAAGTCAGGGACGTCGTAAGAAAGTTTGGGTCGGGGGATGGTAGTAATATTCCACCATCCCCCGACTCAAATTTTCTTATGACGGGCCTGACTTTACTAACACACATAGTAGTATCTGCTATACAAATACAAAACAGTTCGTTCAAATATGAGTTATAACTAAAATTTCGATCTAAGCCAATTACTTACAAACATGTAGAACAAATCTTATTTATGCTGTATCATGTGGTGAATATTCCAATTAGTTTTGTAAATAATAACGTTTTAAATTTAAGGCACAATCTAACCGGATTGCTGAAACTGTTATGATCTGATCTGAATGCCTTTATGAAATAGTTAATTTGATGGCAGTAATTCAAGATTGTTCCAAGGTTTTGTAAGGATTATGAATGGTAAAATTAATTAAATAAGTTCATCAATTCATCAGTCTTCAAAATTAGATTGTTCGATATTTAGCATTTATTTAATTTTATTGTTATCGTTATCAAGCTTTTGGCGTTTATATTCCAGAAGTTGCATAATAAATTCTAATTGTTGATTTTTAAATCGCTGCCTTTCCAGCACCACTTGCTTTTTAAATTGGAATTTTTCCAGTTCCAGCGCAAACCGTTCTTTTTGTAACTCGTATGACTTACGCGAATATCGAGCACAATCAGCAACATGTCTTTTTATTTCGCAGAGATCGCCTGTTTGCCTTTCTAGCAAAGCCTTTCGGAAATTGCGCTTTGATATAGCTTGGTCACAGTTTTTTATAAATGATTTTTTTTTCAATATGGGCCGCACTATGTTCTGGTTCGTCTTCAGTTACTTCTAGCGATACTATTATTTCTTCGTCATTCCTATATGCGCTAGACGATGGCGTGCCGAAAACTGCGCCTGTTGTTAGTAAAAAAATTACTTGTAGAATGTTAGAAATTGATTAATATTTTACCACTGTGGTTAACTGCTCTCTCCAATGAAAGCAGACGAATGATGGTCTCTTCTAAATCGTTAAATGAATGTAACGTATTTGGCCCACCACCAGTGGCCGTTATTTCGTTTTTGTTGTGCTGCAACTTCTTTTTTATTTGAAGTTTTTTATCGGTCCAAACCTAAAATACAAAATCAGTAAACATATAACTAAGAAAGGAAATACATTCTAAAATAAAAATCAAATGAACGAATAATTGAAACTTCAATCCTGTATACCTTCTGCTAGGCTGCAACGGAACGAATTGGAGGTCCCAACTCATTCAACGACTCCGTTATCGTCCACCAAAGACTGGAAACCGATTCCCTCGAATTCGAAAAACTGCTTCCTTTGGCTATATCGGGATGCTCCTCCATAAATGCCACAAGGACGGCAAATTGTCGTTTATTGGTCTTTTTCTTTCTAAGTCGGAACAACAGTTTAATAAAAATAATGAAAATTAAATTTTTAACTTACTCCATTTTGCGTGCTTGCTCTTCACCTTTGAAAATTGCAGTGAAAAAAATCCACGTGGCCCGAAGTGACAATTCATCCAAGTAGTCACTTTGGATGAACTTTTCGCTGGTTTCACTGTAGTGACATCCGTAATAAGGATACATTCACTTCACTTCATTGTCACCGTGTAGTGATACTGGTAATAAGGGCCAATGTGTCGGTAGAAGACACAACACAATTTTCAGTAGCCAGTAGCAGTATAGATGGAACTATTGGTTCAAGATATGATGCCCTTCGCCGGTTAGAGAGCTAAAACGAAGCACAGTTGCTGACATATTATGAATATATTAATTTCAAGAGATCGCATTGATGCTTGTAAATAAAAATTTTCTTTTCTTTTTTTTTGTCATTTTAAATTGTTTTTTATTGTTTTGAGCCATTGTTATGAAACCTTGTGTAAGTTGCTGCACGGCCTCCATGCGTTCCCGATGTCTGTTCTCGCGTTTTTCTTCGCGGTATTTCTCCCATCTCTCTCGCGCCTCGCATTGCTGTACATACATCTCCAAAACTTCATCCTTACGGCATCTCTTTCTTCGTTTTTCATCAAAATATCCGGTTGTCGGCTCTTCCGATGGACCAGCTGAAGGTTCATCTGAACTGTTTGTCGTTACCCTTTTCCGTCTGATTGTTGTGGGGGTCATTATGATCTCTGGCTCTAGAGAGTCATCGAGGGCAGCGATCATATCGATCTCCTGTTCGGAAGCTGAAGTTTGGCGATAGTTTCCAGAAATAGAGTTGTTTCTTTATATTTTTGTTGCGTTTGATTACATTTTTATATCATTACATACCGGAGAAATTGACGCCCAGTTCGGCGGTCATTGTTTTGGCGATGGCATTCCACAATTCTTCTTTTGTCTTGAATTTTAATTAAATTTAAATTTAGTACATTTGTACAAAACATCTTTTTATACGTACAGTGTTGGCCATTGCAAAATTCGGCAGCGCTGCCGATGGAATCGGTCATTTGTTCCGAACACGATTCATGTGCTAATGACAGATGCTTTACAATGTCAATCGGCGTTTTGTAAACTAGAAAACCTGTAATTAGCAAGATTAGCTATGCTTATACATATATGCACATTTCATTATTACCTGAGAGATGCTGTATAAATACCGTGCCATCAGGTTGGAGCCACATTCTATAAATCAAACTGTCTCTCAGTTAAACTGTTAAAAAGAAATTTAATCAAAATTAACTAGTAAATTACCGTAAATTAAAAGATGAAAAGTAACATTACTACATCACTTGACATGTAAAATCATACATAAATGTAACCAAAGAGAAACAATAAATATTTAATGAAAAAAAAATTGGAGCCACATTCCATTTTCTGTTCTCATTGCGTGAAATTCGGCCAAATTGAACGAATCCATTTCCTTCAAAATATTTTCACTAGCGAGAAATCGCACGTTTGTTGAAAACACACTTGTTGCTATGATAAATAAAACCAATACCATTAGATGAGCAACCCAACGAAACTTCACATGTTCGTTTTACTCGGAGTCAGAGTTGCACGCGCGTAGGCTCAAAAACGAAAACGGTATAACATACACTGAAGTCTTTTTTTATGCGAATTTACGTACCGCATAAAAAAAACCGCATAAAAAAACCGCATAACTCTGAAAATTCGCATAAAAAAAAACCGCATAACTCTGAAAATTCGCATAAAAAAAACCGCATAACTCTGAAACTTCGCATAAAAAAAGACCGCTGAAGGGCAAACCGCATAACTCTGAAAATTCGCATAAAAAAAACCGCGTAACTCTGAAACTTCGCATAAAAAAAAACCGCATAACTCTGAAAATTCGCATAAAAAAAGTCGCGTAAAAAAAAACCGCATAAAAAAAGACCGCATAAAAAAAGACCTCAGTGTATATGCCATTTATATAACGACTGTTATTTTCGATGTTTCCACACGGAAAGAAATCCGTTACTGCTGTCATGATTAGAAAATCATGAAACCAAACATTTTAACTTCTCATGAAACCATGAGCAAAAAGTCTTCTCCTATGAAAATTAATCATCCGGAAAAGCGTAACTCAGGAATGTATTTATTTTAAAGCTTTTCTAACCGGATATCACTTTGAACCCTCTGCTTTAAGTGACAATTTTTACTTGATCCTGAGGCATATTCATTTTATAATTGTGTTGGTTTACCCACCGGCTGACAGAAAATTGACAACATAAAGATAATGAATCGAAAATTGACAGAAGTTTTACATTTTGTATGAATATATCAGAATGTATTCTTACATATTCGATGTGACTGTTGTTGATAAAATAATATTTCGAGAACTAGCGTAAACCGAAATATAAATTCGACTGTAAATTAGGAGCACCATCTAACGAAAATTAGATTTATTTTTGATTAATTTGTTTCATAGAGTATCTTTTTAAGAGGTTTGATTCACACGTGTTTATGTGTTTCAAATTCTGACACAAAAAATCAAAACTGGAGCAATGAACGCAAGTAAACACGTTATTTTAGGTGTCGTGATTGTTCAAAAACATATTTAAATTGTTCATGCTTCAGATTAAAAGGAATTCGTTGTTCTTTTCACTGTTTTGCTATTGAAATGTACATTATTTGGGACATTAGTTGAAATCGTGTAAACAATACGCCACACACTTTTACACCATTCCATTTAATTCATATTTGAAATCTTCATATTTTAAAACATAACGCCTGAATTTATGTTGCAAAGATTACCATTGTAGCAGAAACACGCCTGAAGTTATACCCAACAACGTCAAATGCGTTACCCCAAATTTCAATGAAATCAGTCCAAATGAATCATGATCCGAGAACTTTTAATCATGGTGTATTATCATAACATGAAAATATGCTATTTTCCCCAAATCATGACTCGTTTTGCTCATTTCTTGAATCGGAATTTTGCCCGTGCAGAAATCGGGGATCTGTATGGCCACAGTCATGTTTTGTTCTTCAACAAACAAGTCCTTTAAAATAGATCCATTTACTTTTAAATTCAATTTTGTGTTTGCTGCCAGAATAAGCCAAAAACAAACGTTTTCGTTCGGCACGTTAGAAAAGACGTAGCACTTCGGTGTCAAATGAAAAGTGTTCTGCAAATAGCCGAAACTCTAAGTTTGCTTAGCTATTCAAATTAAACTGTCGAGTTTTCGATTTATAGTTGTTTAATTTGAAGTTATATAAAAATTCATTGTGTTCAATCGCCATCTTCTGATTCTGAGTTTCAACTCGCACATACATGCCCTCCAATATCACATAGTTTCTAGGGTGAAGCTCGTCACACCCATCCCTTACTATGTTTATCTAGCCTTTATTCATAAAATTACTTAATAGTACCTTGAAGAGGCGTTTGTTTTAACTATGTAGAACATAGATCTGAAGAGCCTCGGTCTGGAATGGCTCTTTCAATTTGTTTACTTTTGGTAGTACATAAGAAAAAAATTTTAGATTCATTTGTGTAGTGCAGTTTTTTAATATTACCGAAATTTCCAATATCTTGTCCCCCTGCTCAATGAAACTGAAGCATGTTTTGAGTGTTTCGTATCTGTCCAATACTTTCTCGACGACTTCTGCATTTTTTCATCGGTTTTATTTCCAATATTCTTTGAAGCTGCTCAAATTTTACGGTTCGCAATGGGCTATGACTCAGAAAGTTATACATATCTTTGCATAGCTTTTCCACTGACGTTGGAATGTGTTCGCACGCATATGCGGAACAACGCGCGAAGGGATGGCATACGCATTTTAAAACGAATAAATGCTCGCACTCTTTCTTTAATAATGCTGGTGCCGATTTTTTCCCACCGTGCATCTTACTAACTCCATCGACCCTAAATACAATGAGATTTTATTTGTACAAAATCTCATATGCTTCGAACCTGGCTATGACCGCGTTAAATAATGTCAATGCATCGACCTTCACAAGCTGAATATCATGGTAAAATAAATCTCTTACCAACAGATTATCCTTTAATCAACGATAACTTCTAACGATCGAAACTAAAGATTTTTGAGTTGAAATATATGGGAATTCAGCCATCATCTGGCTGTATGGAAAGAAATCCCTCACTGCAGTCATGACTACAAAATCATGAAACAAATCATTTTAATTCCTCGTGAAGCCATGATAATTGTTTATGATTTCAGAGTAGTATGCTAGCCATGACCGAGCATAATTACATTTAAAATGAAACAATTCAAAGATTCCCATAATAAAACTAAAAATTATGGTGAATTCGTTAACTTAAAAGCTTGTTCAAGTGCTCAACTAGAAATTTAATCTAGCTCAAGCACTTAGTCTAGTTCGATTGCTTGCGAATGATAAAATAGACAATTGAACGTTTTCATCATAATCGAGTTTTTTAACCCGTCCTACATTTTTTGTATTGTAAAGTTTTTGAAATATATCTTTTAATTGGAAGTAAATGATGTCTCAAGATATAAACCAGGACAAATTATACGATTTAATATTATACTAATGATTTTCGAGAAAGAGAACACACAAGTTCATTCAAGAGAAGATTTCATATATTCTGTTCGGAAAATGTTCAATAAGTAACCGTAAACCTATAAACTCAGTAATAGTGTAATTTGATTGATCGTTCGTTATGTTAAAAAGCGTTGATAATCTTTGGAAAATATTGGTAAATACTATGGTAACAATACAAGAAAGAAAACATGCGCACAAAATTGTTTCGTTATTTCCAATGATTTTCACTTTCGAGTACTAAGAGCCACTGGATACACTGCAAAATTGTTCATCGAGGGGTACTATTCAAATGATTCATGTGACATCGGAGAGTTTATCTTTGATACTATATGATATTACATCTAATAATTCTTTACATGTGCAACTCATTTGTATTAAACCGAGAAGGCCGATTTAAGATAACTTTCAGAATTTATTCTGAATCTTTCAAAGCGTTTTATTCCTGATGGAAAAACTACAAGGATCAGCCCCATTGGGTTGTTCGAGCCATTGATGTGGAACAAGGCAACCAAAATTTGTAATGATCGACATTTTCAATTAATCGTCACACTTTTGAATCCGCAAATGCACGAGAGTTTGCTTAGTCTTTATTATGAACCAACACCGAACACGCAAACCCAGAACATAGACTCTATTTTTCGTGATATGTATTGGTTTTATGGCCCAAATGTATGCAACTATATGCTTGTGTTCAAGTTTTGTATGCAAGCATTATATTTATAGCGTTTCTATACCATTACTACCATTCTGCGATTTCGGTTGAAGCGATAAACTTTTTCACACTATCAATCGAGTTCATCTTATACCTATGAATTAGAAATTAATCTTATGCACTCAAAATTTACCCTGGGGTAGTTGTCAATTTCTTAGACGAAACGACATAACATAGAATTTCATCCGATCTTGCATGACACAATATTAGAGCATACCAATTATAGCTTCAAATCGTTTTATGGCACTTTTTGTCTTGCTGTCTAGCAACAACCTACCTCTAGCATGCTACACGTAGGATTGAAACATTAGCTATAATTTCACTTCTATTTATAGATTCGCGTGCTTCCAAAAGCTTCGCTTTTGCATCGATTGACCAATCAGAGCGATGCTTTCCCTTTGATATATCGTTTACTCTTTCAAAACCGTCGACTATGGCAGGGAAATCCGGTATGCCGAAAATTTTTTGCAGACAAAATAAGACACTGCTAGCTATTAATCAACATTTCAATTAAAAATACATGGCTATGAACATTCAAATACGTAGAAATATTTTCGATCAAATGGTGACATAATATTAATAATTGATACAAAATTGACTGCGTTATAATTGTTCAAAACCTGACCTAACCTTCTACGTGTATTTTTCTTGAGTTTCTAATTTGCACCCCTATATAGAAAACAAAAATGTGTTCCACATTGAAACAAATTCACATCAAACTGGTACTGCATAACGATTTATTGTTCTTGTTACACTTAGTTTGAATTTTGCTTGATCAGACCATGTCTGCTTCTAACCATTCAGTTAGATTACATGATTGTTTATCGGTACAATAATAGTAGTTATGGGCTAATGCTAAAAGATAGTTGTGTTTTACCATATTTAACGAAAAATAAGTATCTATGGTTATCTTTATAACACAACTTTGAACTGAATCTATTTGCAAGTTACCATATCGCTTCTAAACGAAGAGTCCAGTATGCACACTACCCATCGACAAATAAATCCTTTTTTAAGCGTACAATGTCGAAGCATTGTTTTCGCATGAAGGGAAATGTGTCAAATTAATCTACGAAGAATCTATTGTCGAAAGTTTTAAATCGACCTGTTGGTCACCGTAATATCAAAATCTATTGAAGAATCCAGCCAACTCGTCTGCGATAGCATGTTTCGTGGTTTGTTTAATAATTATGTAGAAATCGTAAGCTGAATTTTCAAATTCGAAGAAGTGAGGTTAAAAGCTGTTTTCAAATCTGGAAAATTCTTAGTTAAGGTTGGAGTTAGATATTAATTGATGAATTATAAACGAAATTGATTGTATTAGTCTATTTGCCAATGTATTATCACCTAAATCAAACTTTACCAATTTGGTCAAGTTGTTGTTCCACCAGGAAGAAAACGCTTCAAAGGATTCAGAATAAAATTCTGAAAATGATTTTGAAGCGTCCTCCCTGGTTTAGTACAAATGAGTTACACAGACTCTCAAATATAGAACCATTAGATGTAATGTCACAAAATATTATAAGCAAATTCCGACAAAAATCGATGCAATCTTCAATTGAATCGATTCGCTCTCTGTATTAGTTAGTAAGTTAGTATATAAGTTCCTTTTCCCCATTACACAATACAAGTAGGTTTAGAATTTTCCCTACACAAATATCTCAGAATTGCGGAAGCAAATATTGTCCTCATGGTAATAACCAAATCATATATATAATAGGGCTGAAAAGTCACCACTTGTGGCTGAACACCCAATTTAAATCTTAATAATTTAATTTTAACTCATATTCCAATAAATAGTTATTAAAAAAAAAAACCTAATTCAAACTTGGATGTGAACTGATAATTTCGTCCGAGTGTATACTGTCCATACTCGCATATCAGTCCCATATTGATTTTCGTAAATTTTGAGTTAGTTTGAGGAATGAAATCTATCCTCAATATACTTTCAGGAATTGCAATAAAAGTTGAGGGTTTGTTCAGTAAAATGTGAAAAAAATATCAACTCATGTCTGTCCCATACGCAAGTAATAGAATTGCTGGAAAAACCGACTTCCGAATCGAGGCTCGTAGAACCTGTAGTGATGAATACAATTCGAATTAGTTGACGAGATCGGAAAATTTCTGTGTGTGTATGTGTTTGTTCGATTGCTTTCATAATCAGGCTTGCCTGAAAAACTACAAAAATGATATTACAATACTTAATTATTAATTAATAATTATTAATCCGTAGATTTGAAGGGGTTTATCAGTAAATTCGTAGAAAAGACCGAAATCTACGTAGATCTACGAATACATCCGGAAAGTTGACATCGCTGATTCGAGGAGTGCAGCAATGATCAAAACCGTCGGCCGTGCAAGAGGAATCTAGAGGATGACATCATTATGACCTGCTGTGATTGGTTCGTGAAAACATAGGTCGATTCTCATCAAGTTTGAAATTTGAATTGAAATACTGAAACGAAACAAATTTATGTTAAATGTTCCCGAATCGATTGGTAGCAGAGCTCTAAATATCCATCAACAAATGACTGAGTTATTATCCTTCAAAATTATGACAGAAAAAGCTTACGCGGCTAATTTTGATTTTTTTAATTGACACCCGGCCCCGCATAGTGAAGGCATGTGACAGTTTGCCACTTCAGTGGTGTCATTCTAATCTGTGCAAATCTGTGTATTTTTTTAAATCTGTGCAGAACATAAAAAATCTGTAAAATACAGATTAATGTGAAAACCTTGCATCTCTGGTTTAGGTGGAATATCGATACATTTCGGAGATTTCTGACCAGTGCTTCCGGTATTTTTGAAAACGGAAAACGAGGACCGACATAATCAAAGTGATATTTTGCTTTCAAACAACAAGTAGGAATTTACTCAGTTTTGAGTTAAATTTCGTTGACTTAATTTTTTTTTTTGTTCTAGGGTTTTTCTATGAATGGTTGAAATTATATATAACCGAATGTCAGATGATACAATGAGAGGAATGCAATGTGAGACTTTTTCAGAGTCTTTTGACAACTATTTTCAGTGCTGCCGGCTCTTGAAATTAGAGTCCGGAACAAATGAAATGAGCTCGTTTGGCCATCATAAATGAAAATCTGAAAGTTCGATTTAGCTGATTTGTAAGGTTCAATTTGTTTTAGAAGTTGCCACTTAAATGACATTTCAAAGCTTTTACACTCATGATTTTTTTTTTTATTCAATAATATAATTATTTTTAAGGCACACTGCTTTAGCTCTAAGGTGCCAAGGACTTTTTCTAATTTTATTAACGACTAACTTAAAACTAGGATAGTATGATTGGATAATGTTGTATTGGGGTCGCAGTGGTCGACTTTGGCAGATCCAACCTTCAGCTGGCGATCGGCACCGGCCGGTGGGTGGAATATATCATGAGTCTTCCAGATGACGTTGGCCGCATCCCTCGGTCTGTGTGGGTCCGCGGGAAACACCCCCAGGCTACGAATACCCGGCGGGTGGCCCGCATGACTAGAGCGACCTTCCGTGGGCGATGATGGTGATGTAAATATAACGAAAAAATATAGAGAAGTAAATATTGCGGAAAACGAAGTAAAATGGGGATATGGGAACGAAATGACTAAGAACGACAGAGATCTAATTAGTTGACATCGAGATGGAGAAGAGACGGGGAGGGGGGAAGCGAAAAGGTTAGTGACAGCAAAAAGATCTTGTTAGTTCCGATGAAGATGGTGGACAGATGAGGAATCGGGATAATCGGCGGAAGTTAGTGTCGAGCCTGCAGGTGAAAATAATTCTTAGCCACAGTTGAAATAACGTCGATAAATAGGAGGAACTTTCTAAGCAAGATGTAACAGATTACACTTGTATATTAATGTGTTTGAGGAACTGGTATTTACACTCATGATACCAACTGTACAACAATTGGTGGGATCTTTCATTTGATTCAAATCTAGAGGAAATCCTTCTAGTAACCTATGAAATATAAGTGTGCAAATTGCATTCCTCAAATAGCCTTTGCACTACTGTGAAAACCGTCAGTGTATGTGTATGTGTGTACGGTGTGTATGTGCAAAAATATGCACATGATTTGCTTGAAGATTATCACGAGCTTAGTTTTATATGAAAGGTCCTACTTTCCTATGGAACACTATTGAATTTTATTTAGATTCGATTTTCGTTTCCGGAATTTGAAGGTGATAAGTGAGAAAAATCTACACTCATTTTTGTAAGAGATGTTAGAACTGATTTAAAAAAAACTTCGAATGGAATATCTTATAATCCCACAGAGCGCCATTGAATTTTATTTCGATACGACTTCCGATAAGTACTGCAAATAGTGATCAAAAACTTTTAAAGCGGAACTGACTTAATTCTTTTTTTTTGTCGTGAATACGACTTACTTTACTATGGGGTGCCTTTTCAAAATTTACTCTCTGAGAGAGTGATAAGTTTTTGATCGTGAATATCTCTTGTTGTATCTAACGAATCAACATAATTTTTGCTACACGCCATCGGAAATATAATCACAATTTTATGATAAAATTATCAGTTGTTTGACATAATCTCAAATAATTCAAAATTAAGCTTTTCTGAAATGTTTGGTATAAACGAGTATCAAAGGGGATAATTCATAAGACGCGTTTGCCTTGCCCGTATTTCTAAAGCTCATATCTCAGTGATCTGTGAAAGGATTTATATAATCTAACTACCAATAGAATCGAAATTTTTCAACTTAAACGTGTATAGCAAAAGCATTGAAGTATTTCAATAGTACACTATTGAAAAACCTGTCTCATTTGACCCATGTCAACACCAGTCAATCAGAACGCGTTCTGAGGAAGAGAACAAAATATCTGCTGCTGTACAACAAATCGTTCGAGAAAAATGTTCCGAAAAGTGATGAATATCGCAGTTAGTTACTAAATTTTGTCCTTCTGAATGCTGAAAACGAATCCCTACAGCATATTGATAGTTTCTTTCAATAAATTATGCAAATCCGATATGAAATAATCGACATTAAAATTCTGTATGCGGCTGTTTTTATAGCCGTTAGGGCCGCCCATTAGTGAAAAAGCTACAAACGAAATCAGGTAAAAACAAACCTCTCAACAAAAATTGGATCAGTTTGGATTGTATCGCCACTGCGAGCAGATGTATTTTGTGTCGTTTGCAAAGCTATTTTCGCCTCCGACAAGAGCGATTACGTCACAGCTGCCAGTCATTTACAGTGGTGAAAAAACAACGGTAGAGAGCATTACACAAAATCAGCCATTCTAATGGCTCTAAAAGTTTTCTAAAGAACTATTAGCATTTATTGCTCGCAAATCGAAGGTAAATATCCTCAGTTTAGTGCAAATCTAGAACTGTTTGATTTGATTTTTGCACTTTTCGCTGTGTGAAATTCACAGTAATCTAGATCAAGTGATGCCTTCTATGTTTTTGCGTAAAATGTGGAAAAGGGGAATGCTTGCATAATTCATACAATTGATCAACTAATTCATATTCGGAAGTGTTAAGGAACATGTCAGTTGTTTTCGTATTCACGACATCCAGTAATGTCTCTGACATTACCCACCCGCCTTTTTTTGGCATTAAAAATGCCTTACTCTTCACTATATGGGGCCGGGTGTCAATTAAAAGTTTCAAAAATAGTCGCGTAACCTTTTTGTGTCATAATTTTGAACGTTAATAACTCGATCATTTGTTGATTGATTGTTATAATTTAACAACCAATTGATTCGGAAACTTTTAACTTAAACATGTATGACGACGTCGTTTCAGTATTTCATTAGCATACTATTGAAAAAATGGTTGGAATCGACCTATGTTTTCATCCACCAATCCCTGTTGTACAAAATGACGTCAACTTCTTGTTCGGCATAGGAGGCTTAGCGTCATGCATTAAAAACACCGCATCGTTATGCGTAGTATGAAGAGAAATCTATAAATATAGGCTGCACAATATTTCTTTGCCTAGTTGATGTTTGACTGTGAATGAAACAAGTAGCTCGTCCAGTGAGCTGATATCTGGATTGTATATGCGTACACTTGCTGGATTGTCGCTTTTGCTTTATTTGTTGGTGAAATTTCCTGTTGTCTGCGCAACACCGTGTTCGCTTGAGTATCTTATATATCATCTAGCTATTGAAGAACCGAATCAGCGTGGTTACCGATTCTTTTGAAATATCACATGTATTTAGCAAATTTTTGGTCGATTTTGCCATTAAAAATACCTTCCACTTCGCTTCCCGAGGCTGGGTGTCAATTTAAAACATGCAAATCTAATCGCGTAACCTTTTTCTGTCATAATTTTGAACGCTTATAACTCAGTCATTTGTTGATGGATTTATATAATTCAACAACCAATCGATTCGGAAACATTTAACCTTAACTTATGAGATAACGTCATTTGAATATTTCAATTGCATACCATTGAAAAATTGATTTGAATTGAGTATTTCATTTTGGTTATCTGGTAACTATCAGGCCAATTTAGAATTATCGGCGATAGATTTTTCGGATCTAATTTGCAGCGCTTGTTCCTGGATCATTTGTTAATGGATTTTCCTAATTTAAATGATTCCAAAGCTTCAATATTGTAATATTGAAAATGTTTTAATTTGTCAACGGATCGGTTTGCATACTTCAATCTCCATGCTCATACGAACAAAACGTGACAATGTGACTGAACAAGTTGTTGTCCCACCAGGAATTAAACGCTTCAAAAGATTCAAAATTAAAGTCTGAAACTTATCTAAAAGCGGTCTCCTCGGTTTAGTAGTATAAATGAGTACCACAGGCTCACATATACAGTATAATTAGATGCAATATCACACAGTATCAAAGATAAACTCAAGGTAAGTTTACCTGCGATTTTACATGTATCGTTTGAATGGGAACAATCGTAGAATTTGGTTAACCGCCAGTTTCAGTTCAATTATTATTTGCTTCAAAACAATAAGCGTCTGATGGCTACACGCGTTGTAACTATGACAATGTTCATTCATGTGTTAATAACATCAAGTTACAAGATGAACAAAATTTCGGAATTTTGTTGCGTATCCATTCCGTATATTCCTAATATGCCAAAGCGAAAATTAATGTAAGTAACTAAATATTTATGCGGACTGTTTCACATGTTTTCTTCCTCGTATTGTTGCCATATTATTTACCGACACTTTCCGAAGATTATCGACGATTTTGAAGAAT
This sequence comes from Malaya genurostris, assembly GCF_030247185.1. Taxonomy (NCBI): domain Eukaryota; kingdom Metazoa; phylum Arthropoda; class Insecta; order Diptera; family Culicidae; genus Malaya; species Malaya genurostris. The sequence continues at coordinate 123,581,182 of NC_080571.1, read as the reverse complement.
TAATAAAATTACACCATTACTGAGATTACTGGTACAACATTCTCTTGGATCGTTTAACTGTTTATAATATTAATAGGTCCGCCCAGTGAACGAATATTATTAGGTTTAAACTGGGGGTAAATAGACGATATAAATCAAGTCAAATTAATAAGTTTGTACGTTTCTCGAAAATTATCATCATAAAATAAAATAGTTTCATTTGTTCAGGTTTAAATCTTTAGGTTGTTTCTATCTAAAATTGAGCTTTCAAGTAACTTTGAAGTGTAGTGAAGTTTAGTGTATCATAATCGTTATCATCTTTATTTTTATATTTATAGAAACGTTTCATTTTTAATGTTATTGTACTCGGTCGTGTCTTGAATACAACCCTCTAATTTTTTTATTCTAGGTTCAATGAGAGTTTTTTGAAGAATCCCTTTATAATATTCATGAAAATTTGTGTGATATGAAAAAGCTATTATAACACTAATATCTATATAACATATTATAACATTAATCTATATTGTATACAACATTTTCAAACCGGTAGAAGATGCTACAAGAACTCGAGTCTCTCAATGCATGAACCGCGAGAAAATTTTTCTACATTTCTTGGCTCCACTTTATACTCTGAGTATTTCACGGCCCTTAAAAAAATTTACAGTCTGATAATGATCGTTGCTGTGTGGAATTTCCCAAGAGAGAATCGCAAGTTGACAATTATCGCAGAAAATCGAGTCGATGATTCGACTTGATGATTCTCATACTAGGTTGCAATATTTCAAAACCCTTGTGTGGAGCATTCACAGACATTTTTATAGACACAACTTATACAAAGGTTATATGCACGTAGTTAGAATAAGCGGCAATAGTAAAATGATTCTATCGCAATTATCCACTGTCCATACAGAATCGGATCGCGAAACGAGAATAAGCGACCGTTTGTTGCTTCAGAGAGAATCCCCACAGCAGCGAGCTAACCTTTGATTCTCAGATAGGTCATCGAGAGAAATTCGCTTTCGCACTGGTGTCTATTCTATGTTAAATGAGCCATGCCGTGTTTTTGTTGTTGCGATGATATTTGTTTCTCTTTGATGGCACTAATTGAATCGTGTGAAGAGTTGTAAATGAGCGTTCTTCGATACGATAAAAGCCATCCTCGATAACACCACTAGGAGGAGTACAACATACTTTTCGGAGACTCCACTACTTCCAGTTCCAGAACTGAGAGACGGAGACAGAAATAACCGAACAGAGTTTCGTTGACCTTTAACTAATGAATCCTGTAAATTTTAGGCAATTTTGTCTTTCCAACCGGGTATTTAAAAATTCTATAACTCAGAAATGAGACATTTGTATTTAATAGTCAAAATGCCGCTAAAAATTCTTTATAATGAATATTTAAAAGTGAATAATTCTATATCATTCGCGAAAATATTGTTTCGTCACATACTGATATCAACGGATATATTTGTTTTGTATCTTCCAACAGACCAGAAAAAAAAACACAAATCAAACTGTACTAAGTAGTAAAAAGACCAACAACTTTACGGGGGTTCGTTTTCACAGGCAATCCTGTGGAGGCCTCCCCTCCAAGTCAGTAAAATTTAACTTTCCCAAAGTAAATGTTCTTCATTATGGACCCGCCAAGAGACGCATTCGTCTTCGATTAGTTGGAGAGCCATCCTCTTACATAATTTGATTACACACAAACCACCTCGGACCTCTGTCTGTGTTTTCCAATTCCATTGCTCCTCGGAGACTCGCGCGCATTTTCCCAGATGGAAGCCGTTTTCGTGAAGCTGCTGAAGCCACCGGAAGCAAGCTGGCATGGGCTGAAGTCGGTCGGCCAGTGTCGGTTTATCACCCTCAAGCTCCCTTGGCACTTGACAAATGGTTTTATTAGTTCCTATTTTGAAACGAAATCAAATATCCCTTTCATTAAATAGACAACGGGATGATTTTGTTATTTTTTTTCGCTTGGCCACCTAAAAGACCTAAGAATGAAGGACAAAAGGTTCGCTGGAAAGTGGCAATTTTGGCAAATACCTTTTTTAAGGAAATCTACAATGGTTAAAATGGGGGCAATGAAGCAAAAATCGATGAGTTTTCACAGCAGCTTTTTCGCAGCAACGACTTGGCTCCTCGACGGCAGGACGATAGGTTGGGCCATTTAAGGAACGGGAAATATACTTTTTCAAGGGAAGTTTGTTTTCAGCGAAAGGGCGGAAAGCTTGCTTACGGCAACGGACGGAAATGACAAAATTGAAAAAGTTACATCCGTGAAACGAAACCATTGTCTGAGCTATTGCTGTGACGGGCTTAAATTTCGATTTTATTTGCAATAGAGATTGTTCTATGCTTTTTGTAAGGGCTATTGTTATCAGTTTTCTTATTCCCAAGAACGCAAAACCTATTAAGACTTAATCAATAAACGATTTCATCCGTACATCATACATTTCATCAGAAACAGTTAGATAGAATGAGTTCAGCTTAGATGATCGGATTTGTCAATAGGAAACTTTTTTTTACCTATCACATACAGCTTTGGTTCCACTGACAGGGCTCGAGTCTATTGATATCACCGAAGCATATCAGTTTTTATGCAATCTGCGTGGGAAAAAATCCATGAGTATTTTGATAAACAATAAACGGTTCAAGTTGCGAAACGGCAGTAAAAACCTATCTCAATTCACCTAGTGGTGTAGTAATGTCTTTCTCATATTCTCATATGATACTGTGGCATTCTTCAAAACAACTTACATGGCCAACGAATTAAAATAATTTAGAGATCAGCTTTAAAGAATTCCTTGATTAGATTTAGAGTCGTTCACTTCTTACGTCACTTCTAATGTTTGTGCAAATCGGTTCGTCCATCTACGAAAAACTTGAGTGCATATTTTAGTTACATACAAACGTACACACATAGATCTGGACGAACTGAGTCGAATGGTTCCCTAGACCTCCATGGTGACTACAAAGCTGTTCAATATGAGAAAGGTGTGTGTGTGTGTGTTTGTATGTGTGTGACCATGTGAAGAGAAGGGAATTTCTTAAAATTGATCTGACGAACACAGATTCTTGTAACTCAGAGAGCGGAAGGTGGGGAGGGAAGAGGGGAAATGTGGCTTGGTTGGCTAAGTTTAGGAAGAGAATTAAGTCTGTGTTTGTAATCACCAATTTGTAACTCCTTTGAGTACATTACACATAAGAAAGTTTGTTCTCAATACCGATCAAATTCACTACCATAACAAAAAAGGCGGGTGAGTAATATCAGAGACATAACCGGATTGTCGTGTATACGAATAACAATGTCTCGCAATAGCTAACTCTTTCTTACACTTAATTACACCGCTTATGGCTCGGCATTTAAATTGCAGTGTAAATCTCTTTAAATCTCATTTAAATGAAATCATGATTAAAGCTATAGATATAAAACTTGAATTTTATCAATGTAAAAGATGATACATTTTGAATCCATTATACTCAATATTCAATTGGCTAGACATTTACAATTTGATTTTCAGACTTGACAATACTTGTTAACTGATGAAAAAAGAAACGATTTTAGTTGATTTCACACTTAATTCTCATATGAAATACATTTTCATATAAAATGCATGAGAGTTTGTCAGCGAAATGTAATCAGCTAGTTTTTAAATCACTAATAATTTGATTTGTACATTTAATATGAACATTCTTTTCATTTACGTCGACTGAACCCATATCGTACATGAACGGAATGATGTTGTCACCTCAGAGTCATACAAAAAAATTAAACAGTTCTTGATAAATTTCACAAAAATAAATTTCATTAGTAAGGAGGTTTGCTTTCTTTTCCGAATGTGGTGAAGTGATCTTAATTATTTCCATTTAGTAGTAATAATGAACAACAGTTTGAATACATTCCACTAAAAGCTCCAGGTAAAAAATAGTGAGTAATAATGATTTTTTAGAAAATATATATGCATTAATAAGGCGACACTTCAAACTGACATGTTGTGACACGTGTCATATGACGACGCACTCCATATTTATGCTCGAAACTCTTAAATTACAAATGGGACGTGCTTGAATTCGTAATGCGCCTAGAAACATGAAATACATTTCGAAAAACAGCTTTTAAACAAGCGTGAATTTATAGCAGTGTAAGGAATTTCTTTCCTTTCGCACGGTATATTTTGAAACGACACCCTTACTAGTGTAAAGGACTATTCACACATTTCCGTTCCGGTTCAGTGCCGGTACAGTACCGTGCACGGACACCAATATTATTTCATTTATATTCTGTGCGCGCATTCACACCTATCCGGCACAGTGCAGTTTCAGTGCAGCTCGCCATCAGTGTGGCGTCCGTCCGGTAAACTCGAGTTCGTCGTCACCGATATTTTTTGTCGTGAATACGTCTTACTTTACTATGAGGCGCCTTTTCAAAATTTACCCTGTACAAGAATGGGCAGAACTTTATCGCGAATATCGCTTGATGTACTTAACCCAACAACATAATTTTGGCATTAAAAATGCCTTACTCTTCACTATATGGGGCCGGGTGTCAATTAAAAGTTTCAAAAATAGTCGCGTAACCTTTTTGTGTCATAATTTTGAACGTTAATAACTCGATCATTTGTTGATTGATTGTTATAATTTAACAACCAATTGATTCGGAAACTTTTAACTTAAACATGTATGACGACGTCGTTTCAGTATTTCATTAGCATACTATTGAAAAAATGGTTGGAATCGACCTATGTTTTCATCCACCAATCCCTGTTGTACAAAATGACGTCAACTTCTTGTTCGGCATAGGAGGCTTAGCGTCATGCATTAAAAACACCGCATCGTTATGCGTAGTATGAAGAGAAATCTATAAATATAGGCTGCACAATATTTCTTTGCCTAGTTGATGTTTGACTGTGAATGAAACAAGTAGCTCGTCCAGTGAGCTGATATCTGGATTGTATATGCGTACACTTGCTGGATTGTCGCTTTTGCTTTATTTGTTGGTGAAATTTCCTGTTGTCTGCGCAACACTGTGTTCGCTTGAGTATCTTATATACCATCTAGCTATTGAAGAACCGAATCAGCGTGGTTACCGATTCTTTTGAAATATCACATGTATTTAGCAAATTTTTGGTCGATTTTGCCATTAAAAATACCTTCCACTTCGCTTCCCGAGGCTGGGTGTCAATTTAAAACATGCAAATCTAATCGCGTAACCTTTTTCTGTCATAATTTTGAACGCTTATAACTCAGTCATTTGTTGATGGATTTATATAATTCAACAACCAATCGATTCGGAAACATTTAACCTTAACTTATGAGATAACGTCATTTGAATATTTCAATTGCATACCATTGAAAAATTGATTTGAATTGAGTATTTCATTTTGGTTATCTGGTAACTATCAGGCCAATTTAGAATTATCGGCGATAGATTTTTCGGATCTAATTTGCAGCGCTTGTTCCTCGATCATTTGTTAATGGATTTTCCTAATTTAAATGATTCCAAAGCTTCAATATTGTAATATTGAAAATGTTTTAATTTGTCAACGGATCGGTTTGCATACTTCAATCTCCATGCTCATACGAACAAAACGTGACAATGTGACTGAACAAGTTGTTGTCCCACCAGGAATTAAACGTTTCAAAAGATTCAAAATTAAAGTCTGAAACTTCTAAAAGCGGTCTCCTCGGTTTAGTAGTATAAATGAGTACCACAGGCTCACATATACAGTATAATTAGATGCAATATCATACAGTATCAAAGATAAACTCAAGGTAAGTTTACCTGCGATTTTACATGTATCGTTTGAATGGGAACAATCGTAGAATTTGGTTAACCGCCAGTTTCAGTTCAATTATTATTTGCTTCAAAACAATAAGCGTCTGATGGCTACACGCGTTGTAACTATGACAATGTTCATTCATGTGTTAATAACATCAAGTTACAAGATGAACAAAATTTCGGAATTTTGTTGCGTATCCATTCCGTATATTCCTAATATGCCAAAGCGAAAACTAATGTAAGTAACTAAATATTTATGCGGACTGTTTCACATGTTTTCTTCCTCGTATTGTTGCCATATTATTTACCGACACTTTCCGAAGATTATCGACGATTTTGAAGAATTAATAAAATTACACCATTACTGAGATTACTGGTACAACATTCTCTTGGATCGTTTAACTGTTTATAATATTAATAGGTCCGCCCAGTGAACGAATATTATTAGGTTTAAACTGGGGGTAAATAGACGATATAAATCAAGTCAAATTAATAAGTTTGTACGTTTCTCGAAAATTATCATCATAAAATAAAATAGTTTCATTTGTTCAGGTTTAAATCTTTAGGTTGTTTCTATCTAAAATTGAGCTTTCAAGTAACTTTGAAGTGTAGTGAAGTTTAGTGTATCATAATCGTTATCATCTTTATTTTTATATTTATAGAAACGTTTCATTTTTAATGTTATTGTACTCGGTCGTGACTTGAATACAACCCTCTAATTTTTTCTTCAAGTTATCGGAAATATGATCAGAAATTTGTGAATATATTTTCAACAGCGTGAGATAACCATGAGTAATTAAAAAACAAAATTTTCTAAAACTTTTGGAAATAATGAGGAAAATTCATCATGTTTGCTTGCCTTTTTCGCACCCGGACGACGGTTTTGAAGCAATCAAGCACATATCAGTTCCGAATTTTCCACTGGACGACTATGAAAGGATAAAATTGATTTAAAATGGTTCATTTCTTATCGTGCTTCGTCCTGCTGCCTGTCATTTGTATTGGTGAAAAATGCAACGGTAAATAGGAAACATTAATCAAAATCAGCCCTTCTAATTTCTCTAAATTTTATCTAAAGAACTATTAGATTGCTTTTTTTCTTTGCAACTCGGTAATTAAAACCATCAATGCAGTGCAAATCTGGGATAATTTGATGAGATTTGTGTAATTTTTGCAGTGCAAAATTCGCTATAGTGTTTAATATCGCTTATATCCATGCAGTGTTTAATATCTTAGAGGAATACATAATTTGGCCCTTCTTAATGCAAGAACTTAATCCCGTACAGCCCTTTGATAGTTTCTTTCACTGAAATATTCAAATCTAAAATGAAATAATCGACACAACCTTCATAAAAGGTTTTTTTTAGAACTACCATTATTTTATCATAAAGAACTTTATTGGTTATTTCGTAACATTCAATTTTAAATCAGAATGTTTAATGTATCTAATCTGTAGTTTAGTCTAGGTGTATCGTTTTAAATTCAAAAAGTGGAAAAGGGGAAAGCTTGCACAATTCACACAATCGATCAACTAATTGATATTCGGAGGTATAAAGAAAGAGTATCAGTATTCACGATATCCAGTCATGTCTCTGACATTACTCGCTGCTTAAAAAAATACCATACCCTGACAATATGACAAACAATATAAGACTGTATAAAAATAACTACAAATCGTAGGAATTTATTGATTTCTGTGTATATAAAAGCTATCGCGAGTTTATAAATAACTTGTGCTGACACTCATATATTCGAAGTTGTTGAATTCATTCGAATCATGAAGGACGAAAAGTGCGAGAAATTTATCGAATTAGTGAAAAACTATTCGATTTTTTATGATATGCGATGTTCAAATAATATGAACTCTGGATTGAAGGATGAAATTTGAAAAAAAAATTGGAGCCGATTTTGACGACATAATTTAAGTCACTGAGATTTCATGTACCCCGGGTGAACGACCATTGCAAGGTTGAAGTAAAGATCAAATAAATGATGAAAGATAGTTTAGAGTACATTTGCATGTTATATATATTTCCAGACAATTTACACTAAAACGATACAAACCGTGAATGACTTCGGGATTAGTTTATTTTTTAGTGCGCATACCATTTCGGCCTCGCCATGGCACAGAACCTGCTGGAGAGGTAAAATAGTTTTTGAAACCTTCTCTCACATCAAAGGCATCTTTCGAAGCATTTCCGCCTTGTTTCGAAAGGTTATGTTCTGTCGATAACCTTACTACTGCTGTTTCGACTGCCATGGTATCAATACGTACAGGATCATGTTTCCGTATGAAATTGTACAGTACACATGTCGCTAGAATAATATAATCTACAATTTTTGTACTGGCTTGAATCCTCCGGTTGTATATTCTATACATTTGAGATAAGTTACTGAATGCATTTTCCGAGACTCTTCTCATCCGGCTTAGGTGGTAGTTAAATATGCGTTTATTAGCATCTAGATAATCTCCAGGGTTGGGTCTCATCATGTACGGTTTCAGCGAAAATGCTTCATCACCAACTATTACATATGGTACAACAATACTTGTATCGGGAAGTGCAGCATCAGCAGGTACGTTTAATTTCTGAGCAGTTAGTGCTTTACCTAGATTGGAACTGGCAAAAATTCCTCCATCACTATTTTTACCATAGGCTCCTACGTCAATTGCAATAAAATTGTGTTGAGGGTCTACCAGAGCCAATAGAACAACGGAATAATACTTTTTGTAATTGTGAAAATGACTACCACTTTATAGGGTGCCTGGATCGTAATGTGCTTTCCATCGATGACGCCTAGGCAGTTCGGAAAATTCCAACTTTCATAATTTTTTTTCGCGTTTTTTTGCCATTCATCTGCGGTTGGCACGGACATCATGTCTCTGATTACTAAAGTTAAAGGAAATTGTCTTCAGAGAGTCGCCTGTAGTTGAATACCTGAAACAAAGCATTGTTATACATTTTTTGTTGTGGGGCCAATCGTCTATCTACATATATAAAATAATATCGGAAAAGTGTGTGTTGCTAATTATCTCTGGTATGCGTGGACCGATCTACAAATGATTTTTTGTCGTGAATACGACTTACTTTACTATGGGGCGCCTTTTCAAAATTTACCCTCTGAGAGAGTGATAAGTTTATGATAAAATTTTCAGTTGTGTGACATATTCTCAAATAGTTCAAAATTAAACTTTTCTGAAATGTTTGGTATAAACGAGTATCAAAGAAGATAATTCATAAGGCGCGTTTGCCTTTCTCGTATTTTGAAAGCTCATAGCTCAGTGATCTGTAGAAGGATTTATATAATCTAACTACCAATAGAATCAAAAATTGTAAACTTGAACGTGTATTGCAACAACATTGAAGTTTTTCAATAGTACACTATTGAAAAAACCTGTTTGATTTAACCCATGACAGCACCAGCCAATCAGAACGCGAGATGTCTGCATCTATACAAGAGCATCCATATAAAAGTTGAGTGGTTCATTTTTCCTACCATTTGCTGAGCAACTGTTCCCGAAACAAGACACACAAGAGCAACATTGAGGACCTGTCGTCTCACTGTTTCCCGATCTGAATGCACGAGACACCGACAGCACAATGACACCGAAAATCGGTAGAAAGGCAGCCAAAAAGTCCAGCAAGGCCCATTGCCGAAACAAGACACACACGAGAACCATCTCAGATCTCAATATTTCCTACCAAAAGATTCATCAAGATGGAAGTTAAATTAATTTGCACCGTCACTAACACATTCAATTACGAACGGCAATGCGTAAGCGAAAGTGATGATGTTGAACACATCTTTATACTAGTATACAAATATGCCGTGCGAAACAGAGTTGCCACAGATCAATATGTATTTTTGTCCTGATTACTTTAGTAAGCGGCCGAAAACAAAAATGAACAAATTGTTAGAACAAATGTTTCCACTTGATTTGCGCATTCTACTTTCCAGGCGTATCAGAACTGGCTAAACTTAAAGCAATCCTAAATATTTCTTTATCACAGTGATGTGGTCGTCCTGAAAAGGACGGGGTTTTCAACTCCTCGTCGTTGCGGATGGCCAGCTGCAGATGGCGAGGGATGATTTTAGTTTTCTTGTTGTCACGGGCAGCGTTACCAGCCAATTCCAACACTTCGGCAGCCAAGTACTCCATCACTGCCGCCAGATAGATCGATGCACCGGCACCGACACGCTCTGCGTAGTTTCCCTTCCCCCAGACGATGGATTTTGCCAACTGGGAACTGCAGACCAGCACGGTTCGAGCGGGACTTTGCCTTGCCCTTAACTGTTCCTCCTGTGTGCGTGTTTCTGCGTAAAAATTCCACAAGATGCTGTTAACAGCTAAACAGCTAATTCAGTATTACTAACTCTCTCTTTTATATCGTCTCACTGTTTCCCGTTCAGCGATATTTTAAAAAAGGGGACGTCCGTACACCGCTACCAATAGCAGGTATAAAATGAAATGTGATGTGAGAAATAGAGTCATTTAAGTTAAAGCAGCTACTCTGAACGTACGAGACACCGTCAGCACGATGGCACCGAAAACCAGTAGAAAGACAGATTTGTACCGTCACTAACCCATTCAATTACGAACGGCAATGCGAAAGCGAAAGTGATGGTGTTGAACACATCTTGATACTAGTATGGGGTCGTGTGAAAATATGCCATGCGAAACAGGGTTGCCATATATACAGGTTAATCTGTATTATTATTATTATTATTATTATTATTATTATTATTATTATTATTATTATTATTATTATTATTATTATTATCATAATTATTACTATCATTATTATTTTTAGAATGACTCTTGCATACCGATGATCTTCGATACATTTCAGACCAGGCCATCGCAATTGTCTCGTACTGAAATTTCGAGAAGAATCAGATATCTTCGCACTTCATAGCTTCAATAAAAATAAACTGCAAATTTGTCGTACCTAGCCTCCTATATTAGCAAATTAAGAAGGAATTGTTTCAAGTTTGGAATATATAGTTGTAGAATAGTAGCTGTTTAATGTAACTAATCTGTACTTTAATGTAGGTGCATCGCTTCAAACTCTATTAGTGAAAAAGAGGAAAGCTTGCACAATTCATACAATCAATCAACTATCTGATATTCGGAAAAGTGATGGGAGCGTGTCAGTTTTTTCGTATTCACGACATCCAGTTATGTCTCTGACATTACCCACCCGCCTTTTTTTTGTTCGAAAGGTGACGTTTATGCGATGGTTTTAGGCTATAAGTAAGAATCGTTCGGGAAAGTGGAGAAAATCTAGAAAATTGTTTTGCATGGAATTGAAAATTTTCCACTCAATGCATGCTAGATCTTCGATAATTGTTTGGCGCGTATTGAGTTATGCAATGCTGCTGCCAGCTGGAGAGAAAAATATGAATACTAGATTATTAATAGAACCTTTTGGCGCCAAACGAACTGACTTTTGTTGAAACTCTACTGAGCCTACTTGATTCACGTGTTTTGCCTTTCTCATATAGAAAGGTTATGCAATCACTGTGAAAACCGACTTTTGAACCGAGGCCCGGAGGGCCGAGTGTCATATACCATTCGACTCAGTTCGTCGAGTACGCAAAATGTCTGTCTGTGTGTGTGTGTATGTAACGTTTTTTTGCACTAACTTTTCTCGGAGATGGCTGAACCGATTTTCACAAACTTAGATTCAAATGAAAGGTCTTGAGGTCCCGTACAAAATTCCTGAATATTATTTGGATCCGACTTCCGCTTCCGGAATTATGGGGTAAAATGTGCAAAAAATTGTGAAAATAAGTGCACTAACTTTTCTCAAAGATGGCTGAATCGATTTTCACAACCTTAGATTCAAATGAAAGGTCTTGAGGTCCCATACAAAGTTCCTGAATATTATTTGGATCCGACTTCCGGTTCGAGAGTTATGGGGTAAAATGTGCAAAAAAAAGAAAATATGTGTTTTAACTTTTCTCATAGATGGCGCGACCGATTTTCACAAACTTAGGTTCAAATGAAAGGTCCTGTGGTCCCATACGTTATTCCTGAATTTCATGCGGATCCGACTTCCGGATCCGGAAATATAGGGTAAAGTGTGTTAAAAGTTGTACACCATCACTGAAAATGGGGAAAAACCCTAAAAAATTTTCTAAATCTACCTCAAATCTTTTCCAATTTAATAGTTTTTATCAGTAGACGGTCAAACAAACCGATTTCGGTTATTCTTTTAAGAATCGAAGAAAAAATTTTTTTTTGCCTTTCTCATATAGAAAGGTTATGCAATCACTGTGAAAACCGACTTTTGAAACAAAGCCCGGAGGGCCGAGTGTCATATACCATTCGACTCAGTTCGTCGAGTACGCAAAATGTCTGTGTGTGTATGTGTGTGTTTGTGTGTGTGTATGTGCGTATGTGTGTATGTAACGTTTATTGGACTAACTTTATGGGGTAAAATGTGCAAAAAAATGAAAATATGTGTTTTAACTTTTCTCATAGATTCCGCGACCGATTTTCACAAACTTAGGTTCAAATGAAAGATCCTGTGGACCCATACGTAATTCCTGAATTTCATCAGGATCCGACTTCCGGATCCGGAAATATAGGGTAAAGTGTGTTAAAAATTTTATACCATCACTGAAAAGAGCGACAAACCGCAAAAAGTTTTCTAAATCGACCTCAAATCTTTTCCAATTGACATTTTTTATCAGTTGACGATCAAACAAATATTTTGAAGAATACCACAGTATTATATATGATAGTTTGATTGATTTGAGAAAGGCATCATTACACCACTAGGTGGATTAAAACAGGTTTTTTATTTCAAACCACATGTTCAATGTATGGGCGTCAAATGAACAGTAAACAGGTTTCCATTTTCCAGTCTATAAATTGTGTTCAATAGTGTCAAGTCAAGTTCTAGAGCGACTATAAGGAAAGAAAGTGATTGACGAGAGCACGTCATTTTATGATTAGTTTTTTCTTCTCATTCAGAATTCGCTCTTGAAGAACCGATACCGAAACTCTTTTAATAGGATCTGTGAGCTGTCAGCTCACTTTAAAGATTCGATTGACTGGAACAGCTCAGGAGCGAATTGCCCATCTCTAACGCGTAACACGCTAGAGGTAGGTTGTTGCTAGACAGCAAGACAATAAGTGCCATAAAACGATTTGAACCTTTAATTGGTATGCTCTGAACTTGTGTCATGCAAGCTCGGATGAAATTCCATGTTATGTCGTTTCACCTGAGAAATTGACAACTACTTCAAGATAAGTTTTAAGTGCTTAAGATTAATTTCGAATTTATATAAGATGAACTCGATTGATAAAGAGAAAAAGTTTATCGCTTCAACCGAAATCGCAGAATGGTAGAGAAACTGAACGCTATAAAAACAACTGCTTGCATACAAAACTTGAACACAAGCTTGGCGAAGAGAAGCTTATGTCGTTTTCGTTTTTAAATTGCACTACACCGGTGTAGCGAAAGCTGCACTAAAACCGTTCGTTTTTACCAATTACACTATACCAGTGCTACACTTTTTCTGCACCGATACCACTGGTGTAGCACTCATCAAAAGTTCAGTGTAGCTCTGTGCAATGAATCGTTTATTGTAGCCAAGGGTTATTGTTTATGTTTCCATTATTTTCGTTTTTTTTATTCATGCCATGGTGTAGCACTGCACCGCTGTAGTGCAGTTTTAAAACGAAAACGAAATTAAATATCGAAATCCGTATCGCAAGTATGTACAAAGATATAATTGCATACATTTGGGATATTGGTGTAATTTCGTCGGCTATAAAACAAATACAAATCAAGACAATGTTCAGTGATCAATCTAAGCAGACTCTCGTGCAATTGCGGATTCAAAAGTGTGACGATTGATTGAACTGTTTGATTGTAGATCATTAGATATTTTGGCAGCCATGATCCTTGAAGTTTTTCGTAGCAAAAATACCACACTACCGTCGAATACATCTGTTCCAAGTTTTCCGGTATCGCTATTGCCAATAAACAGCAGGATGTTGCGACAGAGTATACTCTAGATATCAAGTCTGCTGGAAAAAATAATCAATTCGTGAGATCTGTACCCTTGTTTGTTAAAAATCATCCGATAAGAATAATCTTACTTTTTATAAACGGTCCAGCTTTTTCAAGAATATTGAAAGCTTTTTTCGATATTCGACAATATTCATGGAATTGTTTCGGATCATGCTGTAGTTCCTTGAAGTGTGTCCAATATTCTCCTTCAATTTCACAGTTTTCTCAGGTTTCGTGTATCTATTTTCTTTCTCTTTTAGGTGTATTATTTTTGCCTTTCTCATATAGAAAGGTTATGCAATCACTGTGAAAACCGACTTTTGAACCAAGGCCCGGAGGGCCGAGTGTCATATACCATTCGACTCAGTTCGTCGAGTACGCAAAATGTCTGTGTGTGTATGTGTGTGTGTGTATGTGTGTGTGTGTGTGTATGTGCGTATGTGTGTATGTAACGTTTTTTTGCACTAACTTTTCTCGGAGATGGCTGAACCGATTTTCACAAACTTAGATTCAAATGAAAGGCCTTGTGGTCCCATACAAAATTCCTGAATATTATTTGGATCCGACTTCCGGTTCCGGAATTATGGGGTAAAATGTGCAAAAAATCGTGAAAATAAGTGCACTAACTTTTCTCAGAGATGGCTGAACCGATTTTCACAAACTTAGGTTCAAATGAAAGGTCTTGAGGTCCCATACAAAATTCCTGAATATTATTTGGATCCGACTTCCGGTTCGAGAGTTATGGGGTAAAATGTGCAAAAAAAAGAAAATATGTGTTTTACCTTTTCTCATAGATGGCGCGACCGATTTTCACAAACTTAGGTTCAAATGAAAGGTCCTGTGGTCCCATGCGTTATTCCTGAATTTCATGCGGATCCGACTTCCGGATCCGGAAATATAGGGTAAAGTGTGTTAAAAATTGTACACCATCACTGAAAATGGCGAAAAACCTTAAAAAAATTTCTAAATCGACCTCAAATCTTTTCCAATTTGATGGTTTTTATCAGTAGACGGTCAAACAAACCGATTTCGGTTATTTTTTTAAGAATCGAAGAAAATTTTTTTTTCCTTTCTCATATAGAAAGGTTATGCAATGTGCACTGTGAAAACCGACGTTTGAACCGTGGCCCGGAGGGCCGAGTGTCATATACCATTCGACTCAGTTTGTCGAGTACGCAAAATGTCTGTGTGTATGTGTGTTTGTTTGTGTGTGTGTGTGTGTGTGTGTGTGTGTGTGTGTGTGTGTGTGTGTGTGTGTGTGTGTATGTGCGTATTTGTGTATGTAACGTTTTTTGCACTAACTTTATGGGGTAAAATGTGCAAAAAAATGAAAATATGTGTTCTAACTTTTCTCATAGATGGCGCGACAAATTTTCACAAACTTAGGTTCAAATGAAAGCTCCTGTGGTCCCATATGTAATTCCTGAATTTCATCCGGATCCGACTTCCGGATCCGGAAATATAGGGTAAAGTGTGTTAAAAATTTTATACCATCACTGAAAAGAGCGAAAAACCGTAAATAGTTTTCTAAATCGACCTCAAATCTTTTCCAATTGATAGTTTTTATCAGTAGACGGTCAAACAAATCTATTTCGATTATTCTTTTAAGAATCGAAGAAAAATAATTTTGAAGAATACCACAGTATTATATATGATAGTTTGATTGATATGAGAAAGGCATCATTACACCACTAGGTGGATTAAAACAGGTTTTTTCATCTAAAATCATTAAATCTTCATCCGAAAAATCAGACATTTTGAAAACTATTAAACCACTGAACTGCCGGAACTGAAACGGCACGAAAGGGTTTCGACAAGAAACACTGACGGCTCATTGAAAGCACTTTTACTGTGCTGTCACGGAACTGAAGTGGAACGGAAATTTGTGAATAGTCCTTAAAGATGTGTTACACATCCATACTTTCAAAAACTCGATTCAAAAGTCGGTTTTCACAGTGATTGCATAACCTTTCTATATAAGAAAGGTAAAAATGATAGAATATCTTCCTGTTATCATAATCATCACGAAACGTCAACTGTTCGCTGAGCTGCTTATTTCAAATCACCATTCTACTCCATCATATCGACACTGTTTGAAGAAACACCCAATCAAGCTGCGTATTTGTGAGCCGTTCAGTTACTTGTACATTAACTATAAAATATTGTTGATAAGGCTGTTAAAACAAACGGTCCCTAGTCTCTGACAAAGATTACATAGTAAATCTTCTTCAATATGATTATGTATTTAGACAGCTTTGCACAACATTATAGCATCACACTTCGTGTTGAATAATAGAGTTATAACACTAACATCATTTAAGCATTGATTTCACATGCTAAAGAGGGTTCTTGAATTTTCTTGCACATAAAAAGTCGTTTCCTAAGCACCTAGAAGCTAGAGACAAATACAGACAGTCTTGGAATAGAGTGTACTTTCATAGGAAAATAAGCTATCATCGTTTTGCCTTTCTCTATAGAAAGGCAATAAAATCTGCTGGCAATTCGTGTTAGATACCATTCGACACAGATCAACGAATGGTGTGAAAATGTGTGAGTGAGTATGTGAACTTTTCAAAGATTTTCTCTCCGCTCAATTTTTTCAGAGATGGTAGAAATGACTTCAACGAACTTACACTGAAAATCATTTCTACCTATTTTTTGAGGAGAAATCACTCACTGTCGAGCTCTTCTATAAGCTACCCAAAATTAAGTCGTTATCTACTCAAACTTTAAGTTGATCGGTAAAAATGGGTAGAGTGCTTTGTTATGGCATAACACTTGTACTAAACTTAACATACATTTACCTAAATTTTGAGGTCATCACTCGTTACCCAAAATTGGGGATAAGCATTTTAGCTGATTTTGGGTAGGTTTTGATCCAAAATTAGGTACCGGCTGGTAAGAGTGAAGGCTCGTTTGAATGATACTATTGAGTTGTGAATCACGTTTAATTTTTTTTCGAGTGTATCATACCAAGCTATTACAAGTCGTTCGATTCCGCTCTACAAATTTTCAAGTTTTTATATCGTTATCAAGCCGCGAACACCCTACTTTGCGTCGTGTGAAGTGATATTAAGAAATTCCAATATTGTAGTGTATTTATATCGGCTCTACACAACGATTTCGTAATATAATCGCTAATCATTATTCATCGGAGTTCCTGTTTCACTTTGTTCGACCTAGTATATAGAAGCCATTAGTACTCACGACACTCTCGCGCACTCACGTATCTGTCAAAAGCCTGTGTCGAATATAAACATGACAAGAAGTAAATGCGATGCTGAGCCCTGTTTCGGTTCGTCTGGATCGAGAAACAGTAAAATAACTTGTGAACACTGTTCTGACAGTTTTTATCTTAAGTGCTCCAATGTGAACAATTCGCTCTTCAAGTCCATTCGTGACTCTCCTGGAGCATGTTGGATTTGCCCTAAATGCCGTGTGTCCTCAAATAGAAACAGTTCGACACAAGACACGATGAATTTGGTTCTCCAGCGTACTACTTCTGTTTTGAAATTAGTCAGCGCTTTAACAGATTCAATGCAGATTTTTTGCCGTATGTTTTCTCAACCTGGTGCCAATGCTTGCTGCATCAACCAATCTGGTCTTCGGGATCGATTGGATCCCTCCGTAAACAACGGTACAACATTCCACGAACGCCTCGACAACTCACAGTTGGATTTAACAAATCTCTTCGAGTCTATATTCGACGATAACAACAAACGTCCTCGTACTAGCAGCACTAACCGGCCATCCATTACACAGCCAGATAAAGTGGCCAAAGTCGATGCTCCGATACCTGCTTCCGACACCTTGGCACCGTCAACCGTTAGTTTGCAAAACAGTTCGACACAACCTAACATCACTTCTATACAAGGGAAAGCTGTCTTAACGCCAATGATGGTCACCGATAGTAGTGAGATTCCTGTCATATCAAGCGTTGTGAGTTCAGAAACTTGCCTTCCGTCATCATCTTCCTCCACCGTCCCAACTAGCGCGATCAACTGTACTCCCGCCGCTTTCATCATGGAAAAATCAACATCACTTGCTGCATCGCACCTCACCAATTCAATAACTACAGCAACGTCCAGCTCACAACAATCACACCAGTCTCAACATTCAGCAACTAATAACAGGCAAGCTACCATCTCAGTTTTATCAAACATCCCTTATACTGGCCCCCATCCGACAGTCTCCCCAGCTTACACTATAGTTAATTCCATAGGCAGTTCCATCCCTCAAAGACAAACCAAAACTAACCATTCAGATGATAATACAAATGCAATTACACCTCTCTTAGTAGCTCCCCCCAGCCAACAAATGCCTGATACAGGTAAATGGTTCTACTTAACACGGTTCATGCCAAATGAAACCGAAGAGAATATTATCAACTATGTGAGTTCTAGAATTAAGTGCAGCAGAAGTTTAGTGAAATACCAAAAACTCGTACGAACGAACCTCACCAGACCGCTATCATTCGTCTCATTTAAAATATCAGTTCCCCCTCCCTTTGAAAAACAAATTAATTCTCCGGACTTCTGGCCATACGGTATATCTATTACCCCTTTTTTAGCCCTCAATTCGAGACAATCAATTCATCGAGTTTCGAATTTTCCCCATCCTCCACCCCCTCATCAACAAGATATCAACAACAAAACTCGCTTGCAATCTCCTCGAATATTTGCATTTTCACCAAGCCTGTCTTGCCCTGTCTATACACGATCCCCTGTACGTCGATCCCCGCTACCTGTCTTCAACCAGCAAAGAACAAAATTCCAGACAACATTAGTTTGAGTTTCTACTATCAAAACGTCGGTGGAATCAATTGCTCTTTGGAAGATTACCGTCTCGCTTGCTCAGACGGTTCATATGACATATACGTATTTACGGAGACTTGGTTAAACAGTAATACACTCTCCAAGCAAATCTTTGGTAACTCATTCTCTGTATACAGACAAGATCGTACTGAGCAGAACAGCCATAAAAAGACCGGTGGTGGTGTTTTGATCGCTTGTCGCTCACACTTTAAATCCCATCAGTTATTTCTCTCGAATTGTTCCGGAGTTGAACAGCTTTGGGTTGCCCTCGGGTTTACATACTACACGCTATATATTGGCGTTATTTATCTCCCGCCTGATCGCATCAATGATCTATCATTGTTCGAACAATATCTGAGCTCACTCTCGCAAGTTGAAAATCAAATGGCTCTTCACGACAAAATTATCATTGTGGGTAACTATAATTTCCCCGGCATTAAATGGTCTCGCTTCTCTTCTAATTATTTATTCCCCGATATAGCCCATTCGTCTAAAATCCCTTCCTCCCTTATGCTTTTGGACAGCTATAATACTACTGGATTAGTTCAGTTAAACCATAATCACAATAGTAACAATCGTTTGCTTGATCTCTGTTTCGTTAGTCAAGAACTCAACATCCACAACAAAACTCGCTTGCAATCTCCTCGAATATTTGCATTTTCACCAAGCCTGTCTTGCCCTGTCTATACACGATCCCCTGTACGTCGATCCCCGCTACCTGTCTTCAACCAGCAAAGAACAAAATTCCAGACAACATTAGTTTGAGTTTCTACTATCAAAACGTCGGTGGAATCAATTGCTCTTTGGAAGATTACCGTCTCGCTTGCTCAGACGGTTCATATGACATATACGTATTTACGGAGACTTGGTTAAACAGTAATACACTCTCCAAGCAAATCTTTGGTAACTCATTCTCTGTATACAGACAAGATCGTACTGAGCAGAACAGCCATAAAAAGACCGGTGGTGGTGTTTTGATCGCTTGTCGCTCACACTTTAAATCCCATCAGTTATTTCTCTCGAATTGTTCCGGAGTTGAACAGCTTTGGGTTGCCCTCGGGTTTACATACTACACGCTATATATTGGCGTTATTTATCTCCCGCCTGATCGCATCAATGATCTATCATTGTTCGAACAATATCTGAGCTCACTCTCGCAAGTTGAAAATCAAATGGCTCTTCACGACAAAATTATCATTGTGGGTAACTATAATTTCCCCGGCATTAAATGGTCTCGCTTCTCTTCTAATTATTTATTCCCCGATATAACCCATTCGTCTAAAATCCCTTCCTCCCTTATGCTTTTGGACAGCTATAATACTACTGGATTAGTTCAGTTAAACCATAATCACAATAGTAACAATCGTTTGCTTGATCTCTGTTTCGTTAGTCAAGAACTCAGAAACACTTGCTCTGTTATTCTTGCTCCTTCTCCGCTTGTTAAAACCTGCCATCATCATCCCCCACTCCATATTTCCATTCATCGATGTCCGCCTGTTGTATTCAACGAAGTTTCTGAATCATTTTTTTACAACTACAGGAATGGAAATTTTGAAGCAATGAATAGGTATTTATTGGCTTTCGATTGGAACTCCTTATTATCAAACTGCGATTGTAACTCTGCTGTTTCTCTCTGGACGCAGATCATTTCCGATGCTATAGAGCAATTTGTACCTAAGAAATTACAACAAAAATCTAGTTATCCACCCTGGTCAAACCAAACTCTTAAACGTTTTAAACGAGCCAAACGAACTGCTTTAAAAAAGTACAGTGAACATCCATCTGTATTACTAAGGTCTTATTACCTGTTTCATAACAATCGTTACAAACGATTAAATAAAGCACTCCACTATGCCTATCACCGTCGCATCCAGAACAATCTTAGAACTCATCCTAAAAAGTTTTGGAACCACGTAAATGATCAGAGAAAAGAAACTGGTCTGCCTAATCATATGTCTCTTGGCAACCTACAAGCATCAACCACGTCCAAAATTTGTGATCTTTTTTGCAAACAATTCAGCAGCGTCTTTTGCGAAGAATCATTGTCTAATCATCACATTCTTGAAGATGCGAATAATGTCCCACTACGCTCCCCTATTGGTACATGCCCTGTTGTCACAATGGATACAATGAAAACGGCATGCACCAAGCTGAAAAAATCAACAAGTGCTGGGCCTGATGGCATTGCGTCTATAGTTCTCAAAAAGTGTTCGGAAAGTTTATTAGCTCCATTGGTGATATTATTTAATACATCCTTACGCTCTGGAATTTTTCCCGAACCATGGAAGAAATCATTCATCTTCCCCGTATTCAAAAATTAGAGGGTTGTATTCAAGACACGACCGAGTACAATAACATTAAAAATGAAACGTTTCTATAAATATAAAAATAAAGATGATAACGATTATGATACACTAAACTTCACTACACTTCAAAGTTACTTGAAAGCTCAATTTTAGATAGAAACAACCTATAGATTTAAACCTGAACAAATGAAACTATTTTATTTTATGATGATAATTTTCGAGAAACGTACAAACTTATTAATTTGACTTGATTTATATCGTCTATTTACCCCCAGTTTAAACCTAATAATATTCGTTCACTGGGCGGACCTATTAATATTATAAACAGTTAAACGATCCAAGAGAATGTTGTACCAGTAATCTCAGTAATGGTGTAATTTTATTAATTCTTCAAAATCGTCGATAATCTTCGGAAAGTGTCGGTAAATAATATGGCAACAATACGAGGAAGAAAACATGTGAAACAGTCCGCATAAATATTTAGTTACTTACATTAATTTTCGGTTTGGCATATTAGGAATATACGGAATGGATACGCAACAAAATTCCGAAATTTTGTTCATCTTGTAACTTGATGTTATTAACACATGAATAAACATTGTCATAGTTACAACGCGTGTAGCCATCAGACGCTTATTGTTTTGAAGCAAATAATAATTGAACTGAAACTGGCGGTTAACCAAATTCTACGATTGTTCCCATTCAAACGATACATGTAAAATCGCAGGTAAACTTACCTTGAGTTTATCTTTGATACTGTATGATATTGCATCTAATTATACTGTATATGTGAGCCTGTGGTACTCATTTATACTACTAAACCGAGGAGACCGCTTTTAGATAAGTTTCAGACTTTAATTTTGAATCTTTTGAAGCGTTTAATTCCTGGTGGGACAACAACTTGTTCAGTCGAATTGTCACGTTTTGTTCGTATGAGCATGGAGATTGAAGTATGCAAACCGATCCGTTGACAAATTAAAACATTTTCAATATTACAATATTGAAGCTTTGGAATCATTTAAATAAGGAAAATCCATTAACAAATGATCGAGGAACAAGCGCTGCAAATTAGATCCGAAAAATCTATCGCCGATAATTCTAAATTGGCCTGATAGTTACCAGATAACCAAAATGAAATACTCAATTCAAATCAATTTTTCAATGGTATGCAATTGAAATATTCAAATGACGTTATCTCATAAGTTAAGGTTAAATGTTTCCGAATCGATTGGTTGTTGAATTATATAAATCCATCAACAAATGACTGAGTTATAAGCGTTCAAAATTATGACAGAAAAAGGTTACGCGATTAGTTTTGCATGTTTTAAATTGACACCCAGCCTCGGGAAGCGAAGTGGAAGGTATTTTTAATGGCAAAATCGACCAAAAATTTGCTAAATACATGTGATATTTCAAAAGAATCGGTAACCACGCTGATTCGGTTCTTCAATAGCTAGATGGTATATAAGATACTCAAGCGAACACGGTGTTGCGCAGACAACAGGAAATTTCACTAACAAATAAAGCAAAAGCGACAATCCAGCAAGTGTACGCATATACAATCCAGATATCAGCTCACTGGACGAGCTACTTGTTTCATTCACAGTCAAACATCAACTAGGCAAAGAAATATTGTGCAGCCTATATTTATAGATTTCTCTTCATACTACGCATAACGATGCGGTGTTTTTAATGCATGACGCTAAGCCTCCTATGCCGAACAAGAAGTTGACGTCATTTTGTACAACAGGGATTGGTGGATGAAAACATAGGTCGATTCCAACCATTTTTCAATAGTGTGCTAATGAAATACTGAAACGACGTCGTCATACATGTTTAAGTTAAAAGTTTCCGAATCAATTGGTTGTTAAATTATAACAATCAATCAACAAATGATCGAGTTATTAACGTTCAAAATTATGACACAAAAAGGTTACGCGACTATTTTTGAAACTTTTAATTGACACCCGGCCCCATATAGTGAAGAGTAAGGCATTTTTAATGCCAAAAAGGCAATAAATGTGAAATATCGAACTACAGAGGAATTGCCGCTTTGTGTGCTGTATCTAAGCTCTTTGAATTAGTCGTTTTGGATTTCATCACACACAATTGCTCTAATTATATATCTTCAACTCAGCACGGTTTCATGCCAAAACGATCTACATCTACGAATCTTGTGTGTTATACTTCCTATGTCATTCAGTCGTTACAGGCGCGACAGCAGGTTGACGCTATATATACTGACTTCTCCGCTGCTTTTGATAAAATAAATCACCAAATAGCTATTGCTAAACTCGGAAGACTTGGATTCAGCGGTCCTTTTTTGAACTGGCTGCAGTCTTATTTGATTAAACGTACTATGATAGTTAAAATCGGTGACTGCACAGCCGCACCCTTCCTAACTAACTCGGGGGTACCTCAGGGAAGTCACCTCGGACCCTTTTTATTTTTGCTGTATCTGAATGATTTGAACCTCGCGCTGCAATGTAAAAAACTATCATTCGCCGACGATTTTAAATTCTATCATCCTATTAAAGACTTGGAAGATGCCAGATTCCTGCAGAAACAGTTAGATATCTTCTCCAGTTGGTGCGACCTCAATAGAATGGTCCTGAATGCTTCAAAATGTTCCGTAATTTCTTTCTCACGTAAACGCACAGTAGTTGTATTCGACTATACCATTTCCCAGACTATTCTCAAACGAGAATCGACTGTCAAGGACTTAGGAGTTCTGTTGGATTCAAAACTTAATTTTAAGAATCACGTAGAGTATACGATCTCTAAGGCTTCCAAAATGCTAGGATTCATATTTCGCATTACAAAGAGCTTTAATAACATATATTGTCTTAAAGCACTATATTGTGCACTGGTTCGCTCTATACTCGAATATGCTGCAGTCGTCTGGGCTCCCTATTATCAACTCGACATCCAACGCATAGAAGCTATTCAGCATAAATTTATTCGGTTTGCCCTTCGCAGTCTTCCTTGGAGGGATCCCAACAACCTTCCCAGCTATAGTGCTATAGCTTATCGATTTAGACTTGTTATCCGTACGTCGAGACATCTGTAGAGCTATTTTCGTGGCGGATTTGTTACAATCTCAAACTGATTGCCCCGAATTGTTACATAAACTGAACCTAGCTATTAATTTTCGCAATCTCCGATCTCATCCATTTCTCAGAATTCAATCTGCTTGCACTAATTACGGCTATAACGAACCGTTTTCTAGTATGTGTCGTCTATTTAATCGATGTTCTCACTTGTTCGATTTTCACCTATCTCACAACACCATGAAAAAATCGTTTCTGAATTACTTCTCTACTTCTTGAGTATTGAGGTTAGCAATAGGGATAGTTTTAATTATCAGTAATAAGTATATGACATGGTATCTGCTGGATTATTGTGATCTTTCCCACTCCGCCTCTTCACAACCTCCACTGAAAACTAACTAGATTCGCTCATTAACTCGGTCGTCCATTCTACTTTTTCTTTGTCATTCACCATCCGTTTTTCGATCACTAACCAGATCTTCATGCCGATTCTAACCCCGTCGTTTTCTCTGTCTTTCACCATCTTTTGGTCACTAATTAGATCTACTTGCCGATTCTAACACCGTCGTTAACCCACTCTCGCTTACCACCCCACCCCCTCACCAACCCTTATATAACATTTACCTACCCACTTTTTTCTTCTCTCACCTTTTAAGCAATAGCGCTATTACTGCCCTGCAATGTTTAGTGTCATCAACTAGTTATAGATAGGGTTATAGACTTAGTTTTAATTGTTAGTGTTAAGCCCAAATGTATCTGTTGGATCATTGTAATCTGTTGATACAAATGATGAGGAGGTTTTATGCCTGCTGGAGAGAGAGACAGATTGCCAAATTTCATCTCCATCGGGCTTTTCCCTGCTCCAAAAGAAACAAAGAAATAAATCAAATGGCTGTCACTTTCTGTTCCAGAGATATAATAGTAGAGGTAACGTAACCGACAGAACGTGTTGTTTTTTACTGCTCAAATTTCTCGAAGATTGCTGAACCAATTTTAACAAACTTAGGCTCGATTGAAATTTACTTTTGGACCAATGATTAAGTTCAAAGATCAACTGTCGCTTTTGGCTCCGAAGAAACAATAGCATAAGTGACGTAATCGACAAAGCATGTTGTTTTTCTAACGCTCTATTTTCTCGGAGGTGGCTGAACCGAGGATAACAAGCTCATGCTTGCTTGGAAGCCACTATAGGGCTATTGTTCCAGTTCGAAGATCAAACGGCTGTGATTTTCGGTTCAGGAGATATAATGTTATTAGTGACGTGATCTCGAAGATAATCAACGAATTTCGACAAATTTAGGATATACATAGTGTGGTCGCAGATCAAGTTTGGAAAATAATGTCAAACATTTCCGGTTCGGGAGATGTAATCTTATATTTGACTGTATAATTAGTTTAATAGAAATAGAGCATGAGAAGTAAGTCAACCAACTGTAATTAAAGCAAAGACTTTGTCTTATAATCAAAACTCAGAATGAAATATTTTTTTCATTGAATTTATTGTTAATTGGTGTTGGAAATGGAACCAATTCCAAGAAAACTAGCCAGAAAACTCCTCTATTACGCAGGTTTTATTATCTGATAACTTGTTTCGAAAACATTACTTCGATATTGTACGCTTAAAAATGGATTCATTCGTCGACGGGGTCGTGCGCACACTGGAATCTTCTTTTACAAGTGAAATGGTGGCTTGTAAATGGATTCAGTTCAATGTTGTGTTATGTAGATAATCATAGAAACTTCTTATTCATCAAATGTGGTACAAACACAATTAACTATCTTTTAGCATTAGCCCATAACTACTATTATTGAACCAAACAATAAACATGTAATGGTTAGAAACTGACATGGTCTAATGAAGCAAAATCCAAACTAAGTGTAAAAAGAACAATAAATTGTTATGTAGTACCAATTTGTTCAAGTTGTTGTCCCACCAGGAGTAAATCGTTTCAAAAGATTCAGAATAAAATGTTAAAGACTATCTCAAAACGGCTTCCTTGGTTTAGTCCAAATGAGTTTCACAGACTCACATATATAGAATTATTGGAAGCAGTATCATATATGTTAGTACCAAAGATAAACTCAAGATAAGGTGATCTGTAATTTTTTATGTATCATTTGAACAGGACTCCTCGATGAACTCGGCTCACCGCCAGTGCCAGTTCAATTATCATTTACATAAAAACAACGCGCGTCTAATCGCTACATGCGTTGTAACTATGAGAATATTCGTTCATGTATTAATAACATCCAATTATAATATGGAAATAATTGCGGAATTTTTCTGCATAATCAGTGGTTTTAATTATGCGAAAGTGAAAATCATTGGAAGTAACAACATATTTTGTGCGGCCTGTTTCACACGTTTTCTTACTTGTATTGTCGCCTATATATTTTCCAACACTTTCCGAAGATTATCGGCGCTTTTTAACGAAGAATCAATCAAATTACCATATTACTGAGCATACTGGTTCACGGTTACTGATTCGGTCAATAATAAATTTTTCGATCAAAATATATGAATTCTTCTCCTGAATCGATTCACTGTTTATAAAAGTAATCAGTTTACACGAAACACAAATGTCAAAGTGTCTACTGCATTTCTCCAAGCATCATTGCAGTATTCTGGTCAGAGCTCTGACTGGACATTGCAAACTCAATTATCACATGGCTACTATTCAACGTGCTGAGTATTATTCGTGTGATTTGTGTGAATGCGATTATGGTACTTCATATCATCTGATATGTAACTGTCCCGCATTGACGCAGCTACGTATCCGGGTTTTTGGTTCTCCATACATGGTTGAGTCTGTGTATGCGGAGCTAAAATTGAAGGATATTCTCTCGTTTCTCACCCAATGTGGTAAGGAGCTATAGTCAGAAGGGTTCATCGTTCTTCCTGGAGTGAATGAATCCCTTCTGTATTCACCTTAAATAGGGTTTAGCAGATTGTTTTGCATCCTTTGGGGGGTACCAAATTTACTTCTGCTCGTACATACTGTGGACAGAGCTGCTAAATGTCACTATCAACGAGCAACTTTGCACGACGAAGATTGGAAAGTTTATGTCACTGGACTGCTGCCAACCAGGCTCTACCAATCATCATATATTGAGTGTCTGAGAGCCGATCTGTCATAACTTAAATTCTCTTGATATTATACTCACCAGGACGCTCATTGATTGCCGATGCGATTGATATTATCTTCATTTCTCCTGTCACTGCTTGATTACGATGTGACTAAATATTAATCAAGCAGCATAAACCTTGAATTAAATTCATGTACACCAATTAACTCCGAAATCCAATGACTTTTTACAAAGAACAATGAACTTTATCAATTTATGTTTATGTTAGTACTCTCATGGAATTTTTTTACTTCAACAGGGAATAGGAGAATGAGAGAGAGAAAAAAATGCGTCACCTGTCTTTGACTGAGTATACTTCTACTTGGTCATTGAACTATCGAGTATCTCATTTGACAGACACTTTGATCGTACCGATTACAGTTGACGATGATTTTAGTCAGTCTGTCAAGGTCATTTGACATGACTGACAATTTGCAGCTCTGACTGTGGATCGTTTTGCATTCTTCCGGGAGTGCAGAATGGTGTCGCTTTTGTAAGATCTCTAAGTCCTCTCGGGGGTTGGAGGTTTTATTAACAGCAGACTGTTCGGGGCCTCGTAGAGGTTCAGAATTTACTTCTGCTTCCACTAAATGTGATCCTCAGCAGATTGTTTGGCATCCCTTAGGGGTGCAGAATTTACTTCTGCTTTTATGTGTTTTTGTGTCGTCAATTTTTCCCATCCTCCTAGTCCAACCCTTACCATTTCCTTTCAATCCTTCCCTCTTATATATCGGCAAAATGATGCTAAAAACAAATTGATGGCAAGGCACAAATCTCCAAATATCAAGGGGAACGTGCCATTTGAGCCAATTTGTTCTGATTCCTGATAATTCGACTCATTTGTCCAGGTTTATATATTGAGATTGTTTGTATCTATAATAGACTTTTAAGCCACTTTGGAAACATCATCATTTACTTCCAGTAAAGGATATATTTGAAAAACTTTACAATATAATAAAATGTGAGAAGGGAAAAAGTCAATTATTTTGAAAAAAATTTTCAAGTGTATTTATTAAGTCAATTATATCATTCGCAAACAATCTAGGCGCTTAAACTAGATTAAGTTTTCAATTGGTCACTTGAAAAAGATTTTAGTTTAGTGCATCCATCATTATCTTTATTTTTGTATTTATTATGGGACGCTTTGAATTGTTCCCTTTTTAATGCAATTGGGCTCGATCGAGTCTTGCAAACAACCCTGTAATTTTTTTTTCTATAATATACTCTTCTCGCACTCGCAGTAGTTCATTTCTAACAAAACATAGAAATTACTAGGAAACGGATCCTGAACAATATCCTTTCAAAACATCGAAAGAAAAAGCTTTGTTATAAGTGTACGTTCAATTTTTAGACTGACTGTACGTAATACAGTCTAGAGTTAGAAGCTCGATTTGCATTTAAATTGATTCTAGACGGCTGATCCTTTGTTTACGGCTATTATCCATCATTATTGTGAGCGTTTGTCTCGAATACACGCCTCTGGTATTCAATTGTTCTAAGTTGTAGTTGCACGAGAGAGAGAGAGAGAGATGCGAAGGCAGCACACCGATAAATGGTGTACTATACTTGGATTTGGTAGTTTCATCTAAATTACGATAACAACTATCCTCTCAATTCGTAATTTAGTCCGAAAGTTAACTAAATCAATCGCCTTGCAATCGTTGAAAGTGACGGCTTTTGTTCAATCAGTCTTTTTCAAGAAGAAGAATAATCTCAAGCTACATTATTGTCTGTTGTTTTGAAATCTCCTTTTCTTCTGTGACGGAAGAGCAATTCAAACACTCGCCAGCGGCAGCCGACGCTTTGAAGATCTAGTCAGTGAGTTTCCTATTGAAAATGTGGTGAATTCCTACAAGCGAAGCCCGTCTCTTGGTAAGTGCTTGAGGTAGTATTAAGAATAAATGATGAGAACAATGAAATGCCGAGAAAAACAGATGACTACTCAGGAAGTAAATAAGTAGTGAATAGATGAAAACTCGTGAATTGAAACCTCATAGAATTGTTTTTGTTAAAGACTTTCTAAAATAAATTTTTTTGCTGTCGGTGTTTAACAGTCTTGTAGGTCTAGTTGAACTTACTTAGACTATTGATTAATCAACCTCCCGATGAATTAAATTCCGAACTAATTTTTTTCGCACTCAAAACGAATTATCTGATGAACCAATCGCGACGCTCCTTTTATGTGCATCTATAAAGATGTAAAATTTTTTAGGTGTGATACTATTGGTTTACACGTCATGTAAGTTTTATCTTTTCTTTCTGTGCAGTGACTGTGATGATCTACGATTTCAAAGCATTTCGTTCTTAACATTCAATCTTCTCCCGGAAGTGAAAGTCTCATATCAAATCGGATGTAGTGAAGAATGTCGAGACTTGCTCTAATGCTAGTTTTTCTAATGCAAAAACAAAGCAAAGCGCAGATATTTCTACCAATTCACATTCTAATCCAAACAATCACCAGGTAAATCTACAACTTCATCTTCTTGATCTATTTTTTTCCTTTCTCATATAGAAAGGTTATGCAATCACTGTGAAAACCGACTCATATACCATTCGACTCAGGTCGTCTAGTACGCAAAATGTATGTATGTGTATGTGTGTGCATGTGCACAAACTTAGATTCAAACACAAACTTAGATTCAAATTAAAGGTCTTGTAGTCCCATACAAAATTCCAGAATATTATTTGAATCCGACTTCCGGTTGCAGAGTTATGGGGTAAAATGTGCAAAAAAAAAATAAAATATGTGTTCTAACTAGGTTCAAATGAAAGGTCCTGTGGTCCCATACGTAATTCCTGAATTTCATCCGGATCCGGAAATATAGGATAAAGTATGTTAAAAATTTTATACCATCACTGAAAAGGGTGAAACACCGTGAAAAGTTTTCTAAATCGGCCTCAAATCTTTTCCAATTGATAGTTTTTATCAGACGACGGTCAAACAAACCGATTTCGGTTCGGTTATTCTTTGAAGAATCGAAGAAAATTATTTTGAAGAATACCACAGTATTATATATGATAGTATGATTGATATGAGAAAGGCATCATTACACCACTAGGTGGATTAAAACAGGTTTTTATTATGGAAGTTCTGAAGTCATTCGCCTCTTCGGGCCAGAAATGAATGCGCGGTGTTGGGAATCGATTCCAGGTGTTCAGCGTGGAAGACATCCACATACTCATCACCATACTATACCTGTCCCCGCAAGAAGATCTGGTCTTTCATACGCTAGTATTACAGGTAAATGATTGGTCTTCACTCACAAATTCAGTCTCATACCTGCACAGGTGTCTTATGATGACAGGTCCAGTCTACTTGGAACTTACTTCATAGTGCTGACAGCAGGATGTGTGTATCGGACGTTTCATTCATTACATCATCATCAAGGTGCATTACAAGTCGAGACTTTATGAAGAGCCGGAAGCTTTCTGCGCATAGTTGAAATAAACCTACAATCGCTATCCACAGTAAGATGTGAAACTCGTCAACGGCGACAATGTATAGGCCTATGATCGTGCTGAGGAGCCCGAACGCATCCTCAAACGGCAACGGCCGTGCACTTTGTTGTCTCCCGTGGAATGGTAGTTCGAAGCACTTTCTATCCCTACACAAATACACACAAGGTCGTCTTGGACAGAGCTCGGGTTTCTGGAGCACAAAGCGCCATCAAAAAGATCTTGATCTCTAAGTGATAGAACAGCTCTACCACGTAAATGACACAAGGAAGTTTAATAAGAAGGTGAACCGCTCACGTAAAGGACACACGCCACAGACTGACATGTGCTGAGATGACAGTAGTAACCTTCTTACGAACGATTTAAGGTGATCTACAGATGGATCTACAATAAAGAGCGTCTGAATGGTGTAACACAAGCTACTGAGAACAACACTGGAATCATTCACCATTCAGCCGACCACAGATACCCAGCACCTAATTTATAGGAGATAAGTAAGTAGATCAGCAAGCTTAAGAACCAGAAGGCCGCTGACAATGATCAAATTCATTATGAGCTACCAAAATATGGAAGAAATGCACTGTCTAGAACGCAGTACTGGATGATTTCTTAGATTTGAGAGGAGGAGATTTTAACACAGGAATTGTGATATTTCCCATCTATAGAAGGCTGATAACCTAGACTGTTGCAACTATCGCGCAATAACATTGCTACGCCACCTACAAGTTTTTTTCCCGAATCCGTTACCCGCCTTTTATCATCACTAGCTAAGGAATTCGTAGGGTCGTTGGAGATTTACGTTGATGGCAAAATAAGCCATCTTTAGCTACACTGGTTCCCGGATTTAGATTCCGGATGTACTTCGTCAAAAAATCCCTAGTGAAACTTACTAACTTTTCTCATAGATAACGGTATCGGTTATCTCAAACTTAGATTCTTACTGAAAAGCCTTACAGTTGCGCCGATATTTTAGCCAAACGTGGTGCTATTGAGGGTAAATCTATGAAAGACCGATTGCTTTCAATGAATTCTATAGCGCGTCTCGCCAAAGAGCACTTGCCAGCTGGCAAGCTTCTTGGGATAAAGATGATCTGGGTCGGTGGATGCACTCAATTATTCCTAAAATATCGACAAAGGCATAGTTCAGAGAAAAGGATGTGAGTAGGGATTTCATTCGTGTGATGTCCAGACTCACGTTCAATCACTACACCTTAGATGCACATCTTCGACCTCGTCACTCCATCGGGTGTCCCGTGTGATGTAAAAGACTCGGTGTCGGGAGATTCTCCTTCGCCGGGGAAATCTCCGTCGGAGTAGTCTAGATCCTTTGCCGGGGACTAGACGAGTAAATCGTGGTGTAATACCGCTAGGATCGTCAGGGCGCCAGTGAACCGGAAGCTATCCTCCAAACGGAATCACTGGACCGACCCAGGCATCTTCTCGGTCGGGCGTTGACGGGAATCGAAAGCGTCGGTTTCGGGAGGGCCTCCTTCGTCGGGGAACTCTCCGTCGGTGTAGGCTAGATCCTTCGGCGGGGGCTAGTCGAGTAGCCGCCACAACACCGATTCGAGTCGTCGAGGCGCCAGCGAACCGGAAGCCAGGCTCCAAGCGGAATCGCGGGACCGACCTCGGCACTCCATCGGGTGTCCCGTGTGGTGTAGGAGACTCGGTGTCGGGAGATTCTCCTTCGCCGGGGAACTCTCCGTCGGAGTAGTCTAGATCCTTTGTCGGGGACTAGATGAGTAGATCGTCGCGTGGTACCGCTAGGATCGTCTGAGCGCCAGTGAACCGGAAGTCACGCTCCAACCGGAATCAATGGATCGACTTAGGCATCCTTTCGGTCGGGTCGTAGACGCGTACCGTAAGCGTCGGTTCGGGAGGACTTCCCTCGTCGGGGAACCCTCCGTCGGTGTAGACTAGATCTTTTCGCGGAGACTAGTCGAGTAGTTCCGCGACGTAGCATCAGTTTTGGGTCGTCGAGGCGCCAGTGAACCGGAAGTTACCCTCCAGCCGGCATCACTGGACCGACCTCGTCATCCAACTGGTCGATCCCTCGAGAGCAGGATGCTGATCCCCATTCTGCATAAATCTGGGGAGGATGCTGTGAGCACCAATAGCCTTCCACCCCGAAGTAATACCTAGCGGTGGTGCCGGGGAGGTAGGGTTGGAGATCCAAGGTGTTTTAGTGGGTAGTTCAAATCAACAGGTGGGTAGTCCTAAAGTGCGTAAATGCATTTCACCTTGTAAAAAAAAAAAAAAAAAAAGATGCACATCTCCTTCGAATTAGACTTTCCGAGACTAATCATTGTGCTTGTGGCGAAGGTAATCGCGATATTGATCATGTCATGATCATGGCGTAGAGTATCGTGATGTCAGATCTCAACTAATAAATTCCTTGCGTACCCAAGGTAGACTATCCAAATGTCCCGGTTTGCGACATTCTTGCTTGTCGTGACCTTCCTTACATGAAACTTTTTTTTAATCTCATTAAGTATATTGGAGTTCCAACTTAAATTTTATTTTATGTTAGACTTCTTTCTCTTCCATGAATTCAACCAATAGCGAGTTATCTGATATAGAATAAAAGTGATGAACTGATAAAAATAAACCTGAAATAGTTATAAGATCATGTACAAAATAAATGTATTTTATTTAATGTAGTTTATAATAGCATTTAGATTAGTACAAGTTCATTTTACATCGGGTCCGATAATGGACTTTTTAAACATTCCATACGAAAAGCTAACTAAAAGAATAAATATTACAACTATGTTTCTGAACAAAGTTGAGAAAAATAAATTGTTGTCTTCAACCATCGCTAAAAACTACAAGGAACGAGAGTCTGCTTAGATTGATCTTTATTAGGAACCAACACCGAACACGCGAACCCAGAACATAGGCTCTATTTGTCGTGATTTGTATTTGTTTTGTAGCCGACGAAATTACATCAATAGCCCAAATGTAATGCAAAGCAATTATATGTTTGTACATGCTTGCCATATGGATATCGATATTTAAGCTTCTCTTTGCCAAGCTTGTGTTCAAGTTTTGTATGCAAGCAGTTATTTTTATAGCGTTTCTATACCATTATTACCATTCTGCGATTTCGGTTGAAGCGATAAACATTTTCACATTATCAAACGAGTTCATCTTATATAAATTAGAAATTAATCTTATGCACTCAAAATTTACCCTGGGGTAGTTGTCAATTTCTCAGGCGAAACGACATAACATAGAATTTCATCCGATCTTGCATGGCACAAGATCAGAGCATACCAATTAAAGCTTCAAATCGTTGTATGGCACTTTTTGTCTTGCCGACTAGCAACAACCTACCTCTAGCATTCTACGCGTAGGACTGAAACGTTAGCTATAATTTCACTTCTATTTATAGATTCGCGTGCTTCCAAAAGCTTTGCTTTTGCATCGATTGACCAATCAGAGCGATGCTTTCCCTTTGATATATCGTTTACTCCTTCAAAACCGTCGACTATGGCAGGGAAATCTGGTATGCCGAAGATTTTTTGCAGACAAAATAGGACACTGCTAGCTATTAATCAACATTTCAATGATATACAATTGAAAATACATGGCTATGAACATGCAAATCAATATGTAGATATATTTTCAATCAAATGGTGACATAAGGAGTGTATCGAAAAGTAGTTAGCAACATTGATTATTGAAAAAAAAGCGAAAAAAAAACATATTTTGACATGAGTTTTCGATATAGTGTAGAAAAATTACATTTTTATGCATTTCACTGATTATATTGAAGAAAAACCTAGTTTCTGTGAAACGCTCGCACTTCGGACTTGACATTTTTCATTAAATTCTGCACAGTTACTTTTGTGACTTTCCTAATGGCAGCTGTCCAGTTTTTTTAACTCCTGCATGTTTTGCGACACTGTACCTTCCTTCCGAAAGTGCCGCTTGACAATTGCCCAATACCTTTCAATTGGCCGAAGATCTGGGCAGTTCGGTGGGTTGATGTCCTTTTTAACGAATTGTACATTATTTTTTGACAACCACTGTAGAACGGAGTTGGCGTAGTGGGCTGAAGCCAAATCCCGCCAAAAGAGAGGAGGAGTCTTGTGGTTTCTGTACAGTGGCAGCATTCTCTTCTTCAAACATTCTTCCTCGTACACCTTGGCGTTTATTGTGCCCTTCGTGAAGAAAATCGACGACCGCAAACCGCAGGTACAAATTGCTTGCCAGACCAACACCTTCTGCACAAACTTTTCCATCGCGACCGTGGTGTCAGCGTCGTCCAGGTCCTGGTACACCGATTTCGTATAATATTGCGGTCCGGGCAGCGCTCGAGAGTCTTCCTTGGCGTAGGTTTCGTCGTCGATCAGGATGCATCCGTCTTTATTCTGTAGAATCCGGTTATACAGTTTTCGCGCTCTTGTTTTGGCCTGAACTTACTGTACCAGGGACTTTTTCGGCACCTTCTGTTTCTTGTACGTTTTCAGGGAGTTCCGAACTTTGATCCGTTGAATTATCCCGATGCTGGTGTTGAACTGCTAGGCCAAATCCCGTGTCGACGCCGATGGGTTTTTCCTGATATACTCAACCACTTTTATGTCCCGGCCGGGCTGGCTGGGACCCGTTTTCCTACAGGATCGGGACAAATTCTTCATGGGAAGGGTCTTACCGAACTTCTCGATAGTATTTTTGACACTGGTGTGGTGCACTTTTACCCGTTTTGCAATTTCGTTGTACGTGACACCACTTTCTGAGCACTAAGTGTGCAGAATTTTCTTTCGCGTTTCCGGATCAATTCGACTAATTATTGAAACGATAAACCGTACCGAAACCAATCGATTTCGCAGCTGTTATTGACATGTAAACAAACATGTCACCGCAAAACACGCTGCAAAAAATTAAGCTATTTTAGAGTAATAACTATTTGAATGTTGCTAAATACTTATCAATACACTCCTTAATATTAATAATTGATACAAAATTGACTGAACTGTAATTGTTCAAAAGCTGACCACATTTCAACGTGTATTTTTCTTAAGTTTCTAATTTGCACCCCTATATAGAAAACAAAAATGTGTTCCACACTAAAAGTTAAATATATTATCAACGTAATCCCATCATTTATTGCAACGATTCATTTTCAAACATTATATAAAGTCTGAAGAAATCAGGCATCCCTGCAAGCAGCTGATTTGTGTTGACAAATGAAAGTTGGGGGGAACCAAATAGTAAAAAGCCTTTTTACATAACACAAGAAGTGTACCGATAGTAAATAGTTCGCACATTTTCTACGATGGAAGCAAGGAAAATGTCCGAAACTCTGTAAGATCCTATCGGGGAGACGTCGGTCGAAAATGCCTTGATTGGTATCCCTTCGCTTTTTGCGCTAGCGTTAAAACCTCAAGCTTTTTCAGGTTGACGCCGTTGATGCAAACGGTGCAGAATTGTCCCGATTGAAGCGCTACGATCGGTCCGACAAACGGGCCGGTGATCGGACCGATGCGGGTCGACAAAATCCACCGGATAGTCTAATCATAAAACGGATGCAAATAAAGTCATTCATTGCTTCAATCGGTCGCTTAAGGGGAGCACTTCATGAAACGCAGGAAAAAATGATCAACTTTTTAATATTGAAAAGGAACAGGAAATGTCGTTTAGAATATCTGTAGATGAAAGTTTGAGGATATAAAAAAAAATGCAGTAACATAATAGCGGACATATTAAGCATCGTTTCAAAATGAACTTTGATACATCAAAATGATACGTTAAAAAAATCAAGAGACTGATTTTGATGTCGGTGAGTTATTTCGTGCTGTTTTTATTCAAATTCAAATATTGAAAAATTGCTGTTTATGTATTTTATAGGGTCTGTTCAACATATTACTAAATAAAAACTAAAGATTCGTGTAGATTGGTTCAGCAGCTCTATTTTTATCATGGAATGGACGGTCTTGAGAAAATACGCTTCAAGGTAGTTCAATGGTATGAAGCGAGTAAATTCAAAAAGCTGTATATTCGAAAACAATCGAGGTTCGATTTTGAAATTTTGCATTTATCTTCCCTGATAATCTATCTATCAGTTTAAGTAATTTAACAAAATCGCATATCTATAGAGGGTACCCCTTAAACCATTTACTTTTAGAGATGTACGGACTCTTTTAATATTGCATGCACTGTCGAAAATAACATGCTTCACATCGTCAGATATTATTTTTGAATCTGAACACTATTTGAAGTTATCTGCACACCGTTTTTTGCTATCTGAACGAATGAACCAGTGGACGCAATTTTTGATATATTTTCGAATCAATTCCATTCGTTGGAGTCATATTATCAACATCACTGCTTCCTACATGCTGGAAGGAGTAAAACGTTCAAATTTAGAATCCTATCCACAAGGAAGAGACTCATGAGTCCTGAACAGTGCGAAGCGACGTTATTTCCAATTTTGATTGTCAGAAAAATGCTGCCTGATGTTATCTATTTGCTCTTCGCTTATGATGCAAAACCAGTTCAATACCGTCGCCAAATATTCGAAGCAGCGACAGAGACTGTCATCGGGTCGTTGCGCTGTGTAGAATGGTGGACCTACATACGCATCCCCCGTCAGTGACACCGACAGGCTATCTTCACATACCAACCGACCTTCAACCAATTTCATTTCACTCGCCTGAAAAATCACATTATCACTAGCTCCATCCAAAACACGCCTATACCCACTTTATGCCACTGTCGAAAAGCAAAGTTTTTGTGGTCGACCACAAACGGCTTGCGGTAGTTCGGGCTTAGCAAGTAATTGAAAAATGTTTATTTCCTCCTCAATGCACAAAAGTCGTACTATTGTTTGCCCGACTACCGCTGGGAAACGGATTTCCATTTCAAAGAAACCAAATCTTTCGATCGAGATGGTATTTTGTTCTCGTGGAGATCCAGTGGCCCTGTGAAATATTCCATTATGTACATGGGAAACGAGCGGAAATCGATTACGTCAATATGACACACTCTCTTCGGAGATGTCCTTCAGTGATGATGGTATATTACGGGTCCGAAATGTAGTGTTTGAAATAAAACAGTCAATGAAACTGTTACAGAAGTGTGTAAAAGTGCTCGGTGAAACGGTTGGCAATGCAACGAACGGGCCCCAAACCACAAAGCAATTTTGTCTGTCACCAAAAAGTTGTTTGTCCGAACGGAGTCACAATGTTTGGTCCTTGCTATTTCCTTTTTGTCTTGCTTGCTCGTTTGCAAGAAACTTAAGTGTCTTGAAGGGTTTTCTGAAGAAAAATGCATAGCTTAAATAGTTGGTACATCTTCTCCAGTGAGCTTGTTTGTTTCGTTCTGATTGCTCATCGGATTCAATTCAAAAGGCAAATTTTCTTATATCGGTGCATTATTTATAGCTATGCTGAACATTTTACTGCAAGGTTATTTATTTACGATTTTTGGAATCGTTACTCTGTTCCATAGGGCAAATTTGTATAGCTGCAATCTACGAAGCGTACAGAGTCCACTTGTTATTTCGTTATGGAAGTAACTTTGGTTTATTTTGCTTAATAAATGTTTGTGGATCATGATTTCTTGTCAGTTGCTGACATTACCGAATGTACTTCTAATTTTTTTCGTGTATGGCATTAAAAATGCCTTACTTTTCACTATACGGGGCCGGATGTCAATTAAAAGTTTCAAAAATAGCCGCGTAACCTTTTTCTGTCCTAATTTTGAACGTTAATAACTCAGCTATTTGTTGATGGATTGCTATAGTTTAACAACCAATCGATTCGGTAACTTTTAATTTAAATATGTATGGAAACATCGTTTCAATATTTCAATAGCATACTATCGAAAAAATAGTTAGAATCGTCCAATGGTTTCATACACCAATCCCAGCTGTTCAAAATGATGTCATTCCCTTTTATGCATGACGCAAAGCCTCCTATGTCATTCGACATAGTAGGCTTTGCGTCATGTATAAAAGCGCCGCATCGTTCTGCGTAGTATGAAGAGGAATCTATAAATTTATGCTGCATAACATTTCTTGCCTAGTTGATGCTTGCCTGCGAACAAAGTAAGTAGCTCGTCTAGTGAGGTGATTACTGGATTGTAAAGTATATGCGTATATCATGAGACTATTTTGAAGAAAGAGAAAGGCATTATCACACCACTAGGTGGATTAAGAAGGGTTTTTCTATCATAATTTTGAACGATAATAACTCAGTCAATAATAACTTAGTTATGTTTGGCATACTATTGAAAAATTAATTTGAATCGACCTATGGTTTCACGAACCAATAACAGCATACCATCATGATGTCATCCATTTGATTTCTCTCGCACAGCCGACTGTCTCGATCGTTGTTTAAACCTCGAATTTCAAAAGAGAAATATATAAATATATGCTCTATAACATTGTTTAGATTAGTAGGTGCTTGCTTGTGAATTGTAAAGTATATGCGTTCGCTTGCTGGATTGTCGCTTTGGCATGTTGTGTGTCGGTGCAATTTTCTGCTGTCTGCTGCACACTGTGTTCGCTTGAGTAGTTATTTTTACATTAGCTCAGCATTAGCCTATAACTGTTATTATTGGTGCTAACAATAATCATGTAATCTAACTTAATGGCTAGAAATTGACATGGTTCGATCAAGTAAAAATCCGAACTACATGCAACAAGAGCAATAAATCGTTATGTAATACCAATTGGCTTCATTTCAATTTTCATTTCAGTGGTTCATAGTACGCGAAAGTGAAATCAATGTAAATGTACTGTTTCACGTGTTTTCTTTCTTGTAAATACCATAGTATTTAACAAACAATCTAAGCGCTTAAACTAGATTAAGTCTCTAATTGGCCACATGAATGTGTTTTCAGTTTAGTGCATCCGCATCATCTTTATTTTTGTTTCTATTAAGGAAACCTATGAATTGTTTCATTTCTAATGTAATTGTGCTCGGTTGTGTGTCACATACAACCCTGTAATTTTTTTTGTGAATAAAACATATCAATTGCACGGGGACCGTCATAGTTATTCTACACGAAATATTTCCCATCTTTTTCTATACATTTTGACATATTTTTGGTAATTTGTGAAGAATTGGCTGCTTTCGATGTTTAATCATTCCGCTCACTTGCAAAACAAAAACGTATGTTGGAAGTAGAAATAGCTTTACTGCCGTTCTACGCATAGTTGCCCTATATAAATCCTATTGAATATGGGACAATTATGCGTAGAACGATAGTTTACGTCTGCTTAGCGGTGAACACTCCGAATACCAAGGGGCCAAAAAGTCACCCAGCCTACCAAGGATATCATGAACAGTGGGAACGCAAATTTTGAATGGCTGCTGTTCATTGACCGATTGGAAAAGTTTTAACACCATTAGAAAAGTAAATGAATGAGAATAAATCATACTTACAGTTATGGAAAATAGCATTGTCAACTCAAATTTATAAGAACAACTGCAAACTTAAATCGTTTGAAAAAAAGTGGGAACACTTATTTTGACAGATACTTCCTTCACAAAACTGTGACATCGTATATATATATATATTAATATATCAATAGATTGCATTAGATACTACAAGAAATGAAAATTTATGCTTTGAGTTTGCTCAAAACATCTAAAAAATCGATATTTTAACAGAAATTTTAAAATAGTGAAAATAATTGGGACTTTTTTTGGAAATCAAAACAAATAGTTGAGTACAGGATTACACGATTTTGATACAAGCAAAGATACAGAAAAGGCGGGTGAGTATTTTCAGAGACATAATCAGCTTGACGTGAATACGATTAGCATTGGCTTACGGAAACTGAAACTGTGCCCTTATGAAGCACGATATCAACTCCTGCGAACGACAAATATAGGATAAAATTGGGGCAAAATAAAAAAAACATATAACACATGGATCAATAAGTCCCGAGACTAACAATGGAAACAACATTTTTTTGCAAAATATTTTTTTATTCATCAACATAATCACCTTTTAGGGTGATACAATGGTTCCAACGTTTTTCGAATTTTTCAATACCATGTTTATAAAAAAAATTATCTTTCGCTTCAAAATAAGCTTCAGTTTCAGCGATGACCTCCTCATTTGAGCCAAATCTTTTTCCCTGGAGCATTTTTTCAAGATCAGCAAAGAGCCAGTAGTCACTGGGGGCTAAATCTGGCGAGTATGGGATGTGGGGAAGCAGATCAAAGCCCAATTCGTTCAATTTCGCCATTGTTTTCATCGACTTGTGGCTGGGTGCATTGTCTCAATCGCGGCACCCACTTGAAAAAAAAACCTTTTTCATGCTCAATTTTTCATGAAGTATAGTAAATACACTTCCATATGATATCTGTGTCATCTCAGCAATCTTACGGAGCTTCACTTTACGATCTTTCATTATAATTTTTGTCACTTCACTCACATTTTCCGATGTAACGGCTTCCACAGGTCTACCCGAGCGTTCCGCGTCATTCGTGTCGGTACGACCACGTTGAAACTCGGCGAACCACCGACAAATCGTTGCTTTTGATGGACAAGAGTCCGGATAACATTTTTCAATCCATTGTTTCGCTTGCACGGCGTTTTTACCCATTAAAAAACAATGTTTTATCAAAACACGCAACTCGGTTTTTTCCATTTTTTAAACAAATTACAAAACGACTTTACTCCAACCTCGATAACTCAGCTATTTGTGGTCGGATCGACTTGAAATTTTGACCCGTTTCAAGCAAAGGTTAGTACTCTAGAAAGACGTGGTTACTGGTTTACTACGAGCGCCATCTCTGCTTTAGTCTCGGGACTTATTGATCCATGTGTTAATAATAATCAGTCCAATACCAAATATGATAACACAGAACGAAACGTAGGAGATAAAAGAAAAAAATCTTTATAATAATGGTGGTTGAAAATAACATTTTTTGATGTCGATGATACTGGAAGTGATGTCCGTAATGCGCAGATAAACAAAAAGGAGTGTAACATGATAGTATGAAAAGATTTTTTAAAACAGTGTCGCAAAACAGGTATTTTCCGTGTCCGTAATTTATTTGCACGCTGAGTTTTGGGTTCGATACAGATATAATTGGTTTATATGTAAACTTTAAACCATTGCATTGATCAAAGAGAGAATAGGCATATAATTTGATAAATACGAAATATATCTACGGCTTTGCGCTCCGATATATTTGCAAACACGTGATCAATGCGTGTGCCTTCAAGTTTGTTTGCTTGCGATTAATCAGATATCATACACAACATGATATACATATTCATGAAATTGGCGGAAAGTTCGATAAACGAAAAGGTAGACTAAATCACTTAAAAAGGCGGATGGGTAATGTCAAAGACATAACTGGATGTCGTGAATACGAAAACAACTGACATGTTCCTTAACACTTCCGAATATCAATTAGTTGACTAATTGTATGAATTATGCAAGCAATCACCTTTTCACATTTTTCGCAAAAACAAAGAGGGCTTCACTTGATCTCGATTACTGTGAATTTCACACAGCGAAAAGTGCACAAATCTAATCAAACAGTTCTAGATTTGCACTAAACTGAGGATATTTACCTTCGATTTGCAAAGAAGAAATCCTAATAGTTCTTTAGAAAACTTTTAGAGCCATTAGAACCTCTTGTCCTCTTTTCGTTGTTTTTTCACCAATGCTAACAACTGGGAGCTGTGACGTAATCGCTCTGGTCGAAAGTGAAACTAGCTTTACAAACGACACAAAATTCATCTGCTCGCAGTGACGATAGAATCCACACTGATCAAATTTTTGTTAAGAGCTATAACTTTTATAAGCTTTTGCTATAAAAATAGCAGCATATAGAATTTTTATGTCGAGAAAATATCAGGAAAGCTGTACGGGATTCATTCCTGCCTTTCAGAAGGAATAAAATGGTGGAACTCACTACGATATTAAGCACTGTTTGGAACATTTTTCTCGAATAATTTGTTGTACAGCAGCAGATATTTTGTTCTCTTCCTCAGAATGCGTTCTGATTGGCTGGTGTTGACATGGGTCAAATGAGGCAGGTTTTTCAATAGTGTACTATTGAAATACTTCAATGCTGTTTCTATACACGCTTAATTTAGATTCTATTGGTAGTTAGATTATATAAATTCTTTCACAGATCACTGAGTTATGAGCTTTCAAAATACGAGAAAAGCGAACGCGCCTTATGAATTATCCTCTTTGATACTCGTTTATACCAAAAATTTCAAAAAAGTTTAATTTTGAATTATTTGAGATTATGTCACATAACTGAAAATTTTATCATAAAATTGTGATCATATTTCCGATGGCATGTAGCAAAAATTATGTTGATTTGTTAAATACAACAAGAGATATTCATGATCAAAAACTTATCACTCTCTCAGATGGTATATTTTGAAAAGGCACCCCATAGTAAAGTAAGTCGTATTCAAAAACTATTTAATTCAATATCATATGATTAACTAGATCTCCGAAACTCAGAATGGTTTTATATCCAATCGTTCAACTTCAACGAATTTACTCTCCTACACATTTTTTATCATTCGTTCTCTTGAAGCATGTCTTCAAGTTGACGCAATCTATACAGATTTCTCCGCAGCCTTCGATAAGATAAATCATCGAACAACAGTTGCCAAGCTCAATAGGCTTGATTTCAATGGATCTTTTCTGAACTGGCTTCATTCATATTTAACTGGTCGCAAAATGTCTGTAAAAATTAGAGACTACTTGACGACACCTTTCGCCGTTAGCTCTGGAGTACTTCAGGGCAGTCATTTGGGACCATTTATATTTTTACTATACCTAAATGATCTCAATTTTTTGCTGAAATATTGTACGCTATCCTTTGCTGATGATTTCAAGTTATATCACCAGGTTAAATCTCAAGAAGGCACAATATTTTTGCAATCACAGCTTGATTCATTCGACAATTAGTGTCAAATCAACAGAATAGCGATAAACGCCTCAAAATGCTCTGTTATTTCTTTCTCTCACAAACACTCGTTAATAAGATACGAGTACAAAATTACGAGAAAAGTGATGGAACGCGAATCGTTTGTAAAGGAT
The DNA here is from genome assembly GCF_030247185.1 of Malaya genurostris. Taxonomy (NCBI): domain Eukaryota; kingdom Metazoa; phylum Arthropoda; class Insecta; order Diptera; family Culicidae; genus Malaya; species Malaya genurostris. The sequence goes on along the minus strand of NC_080571.1, from coordinate 123,537,594 downwards.
TCAGGAATTATTTTTGATAACAAGTTAAACATAAAAAACCAGCCGATTTGTTACAATCACGTATCGATTGTCTTAAACTCTTATAATTAATTAATTTCGACGTGCATCGTCGTAGTCTGCGTTATAATCTCTGCTTGAGATTACCTTCTGCAAGAACAAACTATGGATTCAATGAATCATTTACTAGTATGTGCCGTTTATTCGATAACTTATATTATGTCTTTGATTTTCATGTATCTCGAAATGTAATCAAACGATTGTTACTTAGTCATGTTAGTTTTAGAGTCAATGGCAGTTTGTGAGTTATTTTCCCGGGTTGACGGTTCAATGCATAGGACGCTGGTCTTACTAGCCAGTTGTCGTATGTTCGAGCCCCGACCTGGAAGGATTCTTAGTGTCAGTAGGAACCATAGTACTCGCCATGCAATGATTCTGTACACTAATTCCACAAAAGGAATGTAATGCAAAGACTTTGCTTTGTGAGTTACTTTATAGTCTTGGTAATGCTTACTTTAGTAATAATTATACGTGTATCATTTGGATGTAAAGTATCTGTTGGTACAAAGATGAGGAGGTTTTAGCCTGCTGGAATCAGAGATTCAATAATTCCAGGCTTTTTACTGCTCCACATAAATAAATGAATACATTAGAGAATAAATAATATCCACTAATTTATTTAAGATATAATGAACAATAAAATATCTGTCACAACTTTCATATTCTAAAGCCACCAAAACTACTCTGAAGCTCAAGCAACTGATAAAGGCTGCTTAAGATGCATTTGCTTTACTTCCGATCAACTGCGCATGCTAGAGTGAACGAAATTAAGCAAGTTTACCTTTTATACCTACCCAGTTATTAACGCAGTTTTAAAATGTCTCTTACAACCTAAAAACCGTCGGCTTGAGTACGAGAAAGACAAACACACGTCACGAGTTTTACTTTTTGGTGCTTGTTGATACAATACATTTCAGAGAATTTTAATTCTGAATTATTTGTGATTATGTCATACAACTGGAAATTTTATCATAAATTGCTGACCATACTTCCGATGACATGTAGCAAAAATTATGTTGATACATTAGATAAAACAAGAGATATTTACGATCGAAAATTTATCACTCTTTAAAAGGGGAAAATTTTGAAAAGGCGCCCCGTATAGAAGTAAGACGTATTCACGTTAAAATTATTTCAAATTGAATAAAAATTTTTAATAAATTTATAGCTACACAATAATTTTAGAATATTACATATTTGACACTCTACGAGGAATTCAAAGCGACCATATAAGTATTTTAGTTCATAAATCGATTGAATATTGCTCCAAATCACATTTGTGAAAGGTCATTATTTCATGTTTGCTGAAAAAAATTGCACAGAAATTTTAGAATGTCAGAGGTCTCCAGAACGTAACGAGCAATACTACTTACAAGATTGTTTTTATATCAATTCTATCTGGTACCAGCTATACTTTGTAGAGCGAAAGAATTTGGCATTTACTGAAAACTAAAAAAGAACACATTTCAAAAATATTCTTAAATCATAGAAGTTTTTGAAATTTTCTGGGTATTCAAAGCTAACGTACCAATCGATTGAAATTAACATAAATTAAAATTGGTGGAAGAAAACTATTTCCTATTTACTGAAAAAATATAAAAAATTTGATATTTTCACATAAATTTAAAAACTGTATAAACTTGAGGAACATAGGGGAAATTCAAAGCGAACATAGCTTAAATCGTTTGGAGATCGAAAATATTTGGATGTGGGCTTTTCATTTCTCACCAAGTCCCAAGATGAAAATTCCAGTAAAAATTTAGAATTGAGATTTCTTAGTATACATGCAATTTTTTCTTTCAGTCAATTTCATCTGGTACTGAATTCAATCGATTAGAATACAAAATTTCATAGTCGTTTGTTTTGCTTCTTCGTTAAGCTATAAAATTCTAGAGTTCCTCGATGTTTTCTAGATTTATTATTCTATCAGCTACTTTCTTCAATAGATCGATAAACAATAATAATTACATGTTAGCTTTGAATTTCACAAGTATCTCAGATTTCCACAATTTCAAAATATTCAATGAAAATACCAAAATTTTTTAATATCTTTTATTAAACATGAAATAGTTTTCCTCCACACATTTTACCTGACGCTAATTTCAATGGATTGGTAAATAAAATGCTCAAGATGTTAGCTTTTAATTCCTAGGAAATGCCAAAAATTGCCATGATTTTAGAATTTTTATGAATATTATTAGCTGAATTATCCGGCGTTGCTCGGAAATTTTTCGTGAAGACAAGGTCGCAAAAAAATCTAGAAATTGTCCTGTCCATTGAAATATTCAGATCGTAGTGAAACACAACTTGGACGGCAACCCGATTGAACAACTACTTACTTCTCCTCCTCCTCTGCACGAATGCACTTATAATCGTATTTAAGTTGTGCAAAATGTATCGATTCTTGTTGAAACCCTCCCTGTGTACTTACATAAGTCCTGAATATCGCTAAGATTTTAAAATTTCTGTGAAAATACATTTTTAGTTGAACTCTGAACACTGCTAACATTATAGATATTTAATTTTGTATAGACTATCATTTTAAAATGATCCAATTGATAAAGTGAAAAAATACTGACAGTTGATATCGGCTTTTATTTTTGATATGAAACTAAATCTCGACGTTTCATGCAATTCTAAATCTTTTGGTATCAAAATTTTTTTTCAGAAAGTTCACATTCCCTTTCAAAAAATTTCATGTTCCCGAACACTTTTTTTACGTAACCGTAAAAGTTTTACGTAACGTAAAAGAGATTTTACATACAATGAAAACGATTTCCGGCTCATTTATATTCCATGTAAACTACTACAATATGGGTATTTTTGGAACTTGTTTAAAGAGTAGATTCCGGAAAATGATGTTTGAGTTGTTTTGGAAATCCAAGATGGCGACTTACAGTTGATTGATATTCCTTGAAAACCCTTACAATATGGGTATTTTCATTCCAAAATCTAGAACCACCTCATCGTTTTTCGACAGCTACTCATCAATCCTGTTTCGAAAATACCCATATTGTAAGGGTTTTTAAGCAATATCAATAAACCGGAAGTCGCCATCGTGGATTTTGAAACGACCTCAAATGAAACGAATCAAATCACAAATAACATAAATTTATTTTTACGAACTACCTCCTTTTACGAACCACCGTTTAGTTCGTAAATAGAGGTTTCGGTGTATCTGTACATATAACAAACTTCGTGACAGCTATGGAAATGCCTGATGAGTCGTTGCTCTTCCATAAAGTAGGTACAACATGAAAATTCCTACAATTCCATAAAATTTATCCTATAATGATTTTTTATGCATAGCAACCGAACCTAGCTAACGCACGGAAAAAAATCCGTTACTGCTGTTTTGACTAGAAAATCATGAAACCATTAATTTTAACTTATCATGAAATCATGAGCAATAACTCTTCTTCCATGAAATTAATCACGGTTCAAAAATTCGTTACTTGAAGAATGTATTTCTTTCAAAGCTCGTAACTCTATCACTTTGAACTACCTGCCTCAAGTGATGTGATAGATTAACAGATTAATGGTAAAGCAAAAAGCAGACATTGAAAAGCAAGACCTACTGAAAATTTTCACTTGATCCTGAGGTATGTTATTTAACAATCGTGTTATTTTACCCACCTGCTGATAGAGAATTAAAAATAACATAAAAATAAAGATAATGAACCAAAAATTGACATTATAAGAGACTAAGCATAAATAAGGAAGCAGGAATAATATTCCGAGAACTAACTTTTAAATCGATTGTGAATTTGGAACATCATCTAACGAAAATCAGAAAAATATTATGTTCAACCACTTTGATTAATTTGTTTCATAGATATAACAACACAAGCTGTATTGATTCACCTAAATATAATAAATAAGACGATTTTTTTGCAAGAATTCGACATAGAGTTTCTTTTTCAGAGGTTTGATTCACTCGTGTCTTTTCATGCAGTTCGTTTAAGTGTTCAAATTCTGAAACACAAAATCAAAACTGAAGTAATGAATTTCTTGCGTCATCGTTTTTAAAAACAGAATATTTTCATTTTAAAAGAAGTTCGTTGTGCTTTTCACTGAATTTATATTGCAAAAATGGCCATCGTTGTAAAAATCACACATAACGCCTGAATTTATATTGCAAAAATTACATCGTAGCAGAAACATAGTTATACCCAACAACTTCAAGAGAGTTACGTTTGAATTTCATAGAAATCAGTCCGAATGGACCATGATCCGGGAAATTTTAATCATGGTGTATTATCATAACATGAAAATATATTATTTTCCCCAAATCGTGACTCGTTTTGCTCATTCCAAGAATCGGAAGTTTGCCCGTGCGCGTTGAAAAAAATGGCTTGATGAGTGTTATCCAGACTCTGCACCGGGTGAAGCAACAATTCGTAAGTGGTTTGCAAAATTTCGTACTGGTCATATGAGCACCGAAGACGATGAACGCAGTGGACTTTCAAAAGAGGCTGTTACCGATGAAAACTTGAAAAAAAATCCACAAAATGATTTTCAATGACCGTAAAGTGAAGTTGATCGAGATAGCTGACACCCTAAAAATATCAAAGGAACGTGTTAGACATATTATTCACGAATATTTGGATATGAGAAAGCTTTGTGCAAAATGGGTGTCGCGTGAGCTCACAATCGATCAAAAACAACAACGAATTGATGATTATGAGCAGTGTTTGAAGGTGTTATATCGAAATAAAACCGATTTTTTTCGTCGATATATAACAATGGACGAAACATGGCTCCATCACTTCACTCCGGAGTCCAATCGACAGTCAGCTGAGTGGACTGCACGCGATGAACCGAACACAAGGCGTGGAAAGACTCAACAATCGACCGGTAAGGTTATGGCGTCTGTATTTTGGGATTCGCATGGTATAATTTTCATCGACTACCTTGAAAAGGGAAAAACCATCAACAGTGACTATTATATAGCGTTATTTGAGCGTTTGAAGGACGAAATTTCAAAAAAACGGCCTCATTTGAAGAAGAAAAAAGTTTTGTTTCATCAAGACAATGCACCGTGTCACAAGTCGATGAAAACCATGCTGAAATTGAACGAACTGGGCTTTGAATTGCTCCCTCATCCACCGTATTCTCCAGATTTGGCCCCAGTGACTTTTTCCTGTTCTCAGACCTCAAGAGAATGCTCGCTGGTAAGAAATTTAGAAGCAATGAAGAAGTAATCGCTGAAACTGAGGCCTATTTTGAGGCAAAGGACAAATCGTACTACAAAAATGGTATCGAAAAGTTGGAAGATCGCTATAATCGCCCTTATCGCCTCTGATGGCAATTATGTTGAATAATAAAAACGAATTTTGGCAAAAAATGTGTGTTTCTATTAAACGATACGAACTTTTCAGCCGAACTGTTAGAAGCGAACAATTCGCTAAATTCGTCTCCGCTTCCACTAGGACTTCGATTTTCTGTAAGCAGGATTTTCGTTTGCCGCAGATTGATGTCAGCTTTCAAACTCATTCAGCTTCTCGCTTCCACTTTAAAGCGAAATATATCAACATATAAAAATATATATTCTACTTCTTACAAATGGGGCTGCTCCTGTCATACCGGTTTCATTGAGCAGATGTCAAGTGAATACAATAGAATAAGTAGGAAAAAAATTGTCAAATAAGTTCCGATACACATTTTTTCATCTTATATCGATAATCTATAAGAAAATATATAGTCACGTACTGATTTCTACTACCGTTATTATTATATGTTTTTACTGTGTAAAGTTTGTGAAAGATAGTCGATTTAAAGTTCAAAGTTTATTTCCAGGAATCATGATGACTTGATTTATTGGAATTAACCGTGATTGTGTTCCTTCCAGGTCACCATCTTCCACGAACAGTTAGTTTATCAATGAAAATATGCGAATCATCATTCTCCAATCTACGAGAAAATTGCTTAGCATCGCTGAGGTGACGAATGTCGTATCTCCACTTTTTACAACTGCGGCCATCCATGTCGACATTTTCGCCACAACTAAACTTTGACGAGCGTTCACGGGAACACCCTTCCCAGTGCCTCATACGGTAAGCGAAGCTCAGAATGAGTGCCTCAACTGCTCGGTGGAGCTCACTCTCCATTCTTCGTTCATCTCAAGCAGCTTATTTGCTGAGATAGTGAGCAGAAAGGATTTTGTGTATTCCGGGCTTTCCGTAAACCAGCTCCTGACGTGCCTGAAAACCACATAAACAGAGTGTCTTTCCGTTCAACATTCCACGTGCTTCCTTTTCGAGCTGGGAATACATGTAGCTTGAGTACATTTCGGTGTGTAAATGGGTTCATAAATAATTTCCATCAACAAACTTTATGCAATTTTGTTCTGTGCTTGATTAAAGTTTGATTAAACTGGTACAAAGTATCGTTCATCTGATTATGAAACTGACTTCGCAAGTTGAAAAGTAAAAATAAAATTCATGACCAGAAATACTTTCCATGGCGTGCAAACTATGTACGAAACACAAAACGGTACCATTCATTCGTGATATTGTGGAACTGGGTAAACAACCATCGAAGTGGGATTAGGATACCCTGTCGGATAGTTTTAATCTTGTAGTTCGCTGCAAATCAACGAAAGTGAGAAGAGAATTGCTATTTCATACACGTATCTTAAGCGAAGTATGATATTACAGCATTTCGCACTTAGAATAAGTTCACGTTTGCTTGGATTGTAAACTTTTGGAGTCTTTGAGGTTTTCCTAAAATGTTTAATACGAGTTCGGTTTTGGACAAAATTAAAAAAACTTTCCGTCATATATAGAACTTTAAAACCATTTATATCTTGTGTGATTTTTTCTGCGGTTTAATCAGTTGAATCACATCCAGTTCGACATGACATTAATTATGATTCACAAATCATAGCTGAAACTAGAGGTGTGTAGCCTTTTCAAAACGGCACCAATTTGATTTTCAAAACCACATTCCATTCAAAAAAAAAAGGCGGGTGGGTAATGTCAGATGCATAACTGAATGTCGTGAATACGAAAACAACTGACATGTTCTTTAACACTTCCGAATATCAATTAGTTGATCAATTGTATGAATTATGCAAGCATTCCCCTTTTGCACATTTTTCGCAAAAACAAAGAAGGCTTCACTTGATCTCGATTACTGTGAATTTCACACAGCGAAAAGTGCACAAATCTTACCAAACTGATCTAGATTCGCACTAAACTGAAGATATTTTCCTTCGATTTGTGAACAACAAATCCTAATAGTTCTTTAGAAAACTTTTAGAGCCATTAGAACGGCTGATTTTGTGTAATGCTCTCCACCGTTGTTTTTTCACCAAACCAAGTCTGGCAGCTGTGACGTAATCGCTCTTGTCGGAAGCGAAACTAGCTTTGCAAACGACACACAATACATCTACTCGCAGTGGCGATAGGATCCAAACTGATCCAATTTTTGTTGAGAGGCTTGTTTTTACCTGATTTCGTTTGTAGCTTTTTCACTTATGGGCGGTCCTAACGGCTATAAAAAAACAGCATACAGAATTTCACTGTCGATTATTTAATTTCGGATTTGCATCATTTATTGAAAGAAACTATCAGGGTGCTGTACGGGATTCATTCCTGCCTTTCAGAAGGATCACTACGATATTAAACATTAAACACTGTTCGGAACATTTTTCTCGAACGATTTGTTGTACAGCAGCAGATATTTTGTTCTCTTCCTCAGAACGCGTTCTGATTGGCTGGTGTTGACATGGGTCAAATGAGACAGGTTTTTCAATTGAAATACTTCAATGCTTTTCTTTACACGCTTAAGTTGAAAAATTTCGATTCTATTGGTAGTTAGATTATATAAATCCTTTCACAGATCACTAAGCCATGAGCTTTAAAAACACGAGAAAAGCAAACGCGCCTTATGAATTATCCTCTTTGACACTCGTTTATACCAAACATTTCAGAGAAGTTTAATTTTGAATTATTTGAGATTATGTCACACAACTAAAAATTTTATCATAAAATTGTGATCATATTTCCGATGGCATGTAGCAAAAATTATGTTGATTCGTTAGATACAACAAGAGATATTCACGATCAAAAACTTATCACTCTCTCAGAGGGTAAATTTTGAAAAGGCACCCCATAGTAAAGTAAGTCGTATTCACGACAAAAATTAAAGGGTTGTATGCAAGACATGTTCGGGCACAATTACATTTAAACATAAAACAATTCTAAGGTTCTCATACCTAATCTATAAATATATAGAAGGTTTTAAGTTTATATGTTTGTGACGGCATAACTCCGGAATTATACAACGGATTGCCACCAAACTTTTCACAGATGCTTCCTACTATTCAGAGATGGTCATAGGAGTATTTTATAGGGAAGAAAGGGGGGGGAAGGGGGGGGGGGGGGTTCATTGAAGATACTTTTGGAAGACCATAAATACATTTTGCATACCTTGTATTTACTAAATAAGGGTATCCGTGGAAGGGTACACGGGCAAGATTTCGATTCTAGAAATGAGCAAAACGAGTATGATTTGGGGAAAATAATATATTTTCATGTTATGATAATACACCATAATGGAAATTTCTCGGATCATGATCCATTCGGACTGATTGAAATTTAAACGTAACGCACTTGAAGTTGTTGGGTATAACTTCAGGCGTGTTTCTGTTACGATGGTAAACAATATAAATTCAGACGTTATGTGTGATTTTTGCAACGATGGTCATTTTTGCAACATAAATTCAGTGAAAAGCACGACGAACTTCTTTTAAAATGAAAATATTCTGTTTCCGAAAAACGATTACGCAAGAGATAAAGTGTCTACTTTCAGTTTTGATTTTGTCGTGAATACGACTTACTTTACTATGGGGCGCCTTTTCAAAATTAGTCATATGGAAGAAAGGGCAGAACTTAATCGCGAATATCTCGACTTGTATTAATGGTAGCAACATAATTCTTTCACCATTTCATCAAAAATATGATCAGGAATTCAGGATAATATTTTGAACAGTGTGCGATAACCACAAACAACTCAAAAATTAAGTTTTCTTAAAATTTGAAAACAACGCGGAAAACTTTTTACTTTCGCTTGGGTTTTTCGCGCAAGGACGACGATTTTGAGATAGTCAGGCACATATCTTCAACTGAATGCGTATAAAAGGGGAACCGTGGTCGAAAATCGATCATTTCTTTTCGTGCGTTCGATGGAAGCAGACGTCGTGGGAGTGAAATCATCAACCAGCAGCGACAGAGAATGCACCTTCTGCGTGGTTAATAAAAACCTCAAACGCTCAGGTCGCATCTCTCATTCGCTTGCTGGCCATCGAGGCGCGTGGACCAGCCAGCAGCAGCAGCGGGAGTTAACCAGCAGCGAGAGAGAATGCACCTTCTGCGTGGTTAATAAAAACCTCAAACGCTCAGGTCGCATCTCTCATTCGCTTGCTGGCCATGGAGGCGCGTGGACCAGCCAGCAGCAGCAGCGGGAGTTAACCAGCAGCGAGAGAGAATGCACCTTCTGCGTGGTTAATAAAAACCTCAAACGCTCAGGTCGCATCTCTCATTCGCTTGCTGGCCACCAAGGCGAGAACCAGCAGCGACTGAAACTGGATTCTGAGTCTGTTATTGGATCTAAATTTAGGTCTTGAACTCAGGGTCCAGTTCTCTATTCCAGACTTCTATTCGGTTGTTCTTAAAACCATAATAATACTCCTAAAGAATTATGCGGAATTTACTTTACTGTACATCTATACAACCCATTTTTGTCGTGAATACGACTTACTTTACTATGGGGTGCCTTTTCAAAATTTACCCTCTGAGAGAGTGATAAGTTTTTGATCGTGAATATCTATTGTTGTATCTAATGAATCAACATAATTCTTGCGACATGCCGACATGGAAATATGATCACAATTTTATGATAAAATTTTCAGTTTTGTGACATAGTCTCAAATAATTCAAAATTAAACTTTTCTGAAATGTTTGGTATAAACGAGTATCAAAAAGGATAATTCATAAGGCGCGTTTGCCTTTCTCGTATTTTTAAAGCTCATAGCTCAGTGATTTGTGAAAGGATTGATATAATCTAACTACCAATAGAATCGAAATTTTTCAACTTAAGCGTGTATAGCAAAAGCATTGAAGTATTTCAATAGTACACTATTGAAAAACCTGTCTCATTTGCTCCATGCCAACACCATGTCAGAACGCGTTCTAAGGAAGAGAACAAAACATCTGCTGCTGTATAACAAATCGTCCGGGAAAAATGTTCCGAAAAGTGGTGAATATCGCAGTGAGTTCCTCAATTTGGTCCTAGTGAATGCTAGAAACGAATCCCTTCAGCATATTGATAGTTTCTTTCAATAAATTATGCAAATCCGAAATGAAATAATCGACATTAAAATTCTGAATGCTGCTATTTTTATAGCCGTTAGGACCGCCCATTAGTGAGAAAGCTACAAACGAAATCACATAAAAGGAAATCTCTTAACAAAAATTCAATCAGTTTGGATTCAATCGCCACTGCGAGCAGATGTGTTTTGTGTCGTCTGCACGCTTTCGACAAGAGCGATTACGTCACAGCTGCCAGTCATTAGCATTGGGAAAAAAACAACGGTGGAGAGCATTGCACAATATCAGCCGTTCTAATGGCTCTAAAATTTTTCTAAAGAACTATTAGGATTTGTTGTTCGCAAATCGTAGGGAAATATCCTCAGTTTACGGCAAATCAAGAACAGTTTGCTTATGTCGTTTTCGTTTTTAAATTGCACTACACCGGTGTAGCGAAAGCTGCACCTAAACCGTTCGTTTTTACCAATTGCACTACACCAGTGCTACACTGTTTCTGCACCGATACCACTGGTGTAGCACTCATCAAAAGTTTGGTGTAGCTCTGTGCAATGGAATCGTTAATTGTAGTCAATGGTTACTGTTTATGTTTTCGTCATTTTTGTTCGTTTATTCATGCCTCAGTGTAGCACTGCACCGGTGTAGTGCAAATTAAAAACGAAAACGCCATTAGATTTGTGCACTTTTCGCTGTGTGAAATTCACAGTAATCGAGATCAAGTGAAGCCTTTTTTTGCAAAAAATGTTTTAGAGTTTAATGTCGTAGAGAATTACGAAATTTGACCTTTCTGAATGCTAGAAACGAGTCCCTTCAGCATATTGATAGTTTCTTTCAATAAATTATGCAAATCCGAAATGAAATAATCGACATTAAAATTCTGAATGCGGCTATTTTTATAGCCGTTAGGACCGCCCATTAGTGAGAAAGCTACAAACGAAATCACATAAAAGGAAATCTCTTAACAAAAATTCAATCAGTTTGGATTCAATCGCCACTGTGAGCAGATGTGTTTTGTGTCGTCTGCACGCTTTCGACAAGAGCGATTACGTCACAGCTGCCAGTCATTAGCATTTGGAAAAAAACAACGGTGGAGAGCATTGCACAATATCAGCCGTTCTAATGGCTCTAAAATTTTTCTAAAGAACTATTAGGATTTGTTGTTCGCAAATCGTAGGGAAATATCCTCAGATTACTGCAAATCAAGAACAGTTTGCTTAGATTTGTGCACTTTTCGCTGTGTGAAATTCACAGTAATCGAGATCAAGTGAAGCTTTCTTTGTTTTTGCGAAAAATGTGAAAAAGGGGAATGCGTGCATAATTCATACAATTGATATTCGGAAGTGTTAAGGAACATGTCAGTTGTTTTCGTATTCACGACATCCAGTTATGTCTCTGACATTACCCACCCGCCTTTTTTGTTGCCTTTTTCATATAGAAAGGTTATGCAATCACTTGAAAAACCAACTAGTGAAAATTGGCCCGGAGGGCCAAGTGTCATATACCATTCGACTCAGTTCATCGAGCTGAGCAATGTCTGTGTGTGTGTGTGTGTGTGTGTGTGTGTGTGTGTGTGTGTGTGTGTGTGTATGTGTGTGTGTATGTATGTGTGTGTGTGTGTGTGTGTATGTATATGTGTTTGTGTGTGTGTATGTGTCAAATAATCTCACTAGGTTTTCTCGGAGATGGCTGAACCGATTTTGACAAACTAGGATTCAAATGAAAGGTCTCGTGGTCCCATACGGAATTCCTGAATTTCATCCGGATCCGACTTCCGGTTCCGGAATTATAGGGTAAAGTGTGTTCAATATTGTACACCGTCACTTGAATCGGCGAAACAAAAAACGTAAAAAAATTTCTAAACTGGTCTCAAAACACACAAACCGATAGTCATTATCAGTAGGCAACTAAACAAACCGATTCAAGCTATCCTGGCTCCCGTTATCCGGTTCCGGAAGTACCGGAAATAGTGGTCATATATACCAAAATGGATCTCACTCACTTTTCTCAGCGATGGTTTGACCGATTTCCACAAACTTAGATTCAAATGAAAGGTCTTCCGGTCCCATACGGAATTCCTGAATTTCATCCGGATCCGACTTCCGGTTCCGGAATTATAGGGTATAGTGTGTTCAATATTGTACACCGTCACTTAAACCGGCGAAGCAAAAAACGTGAAAATTTTTCTAAACTGGTCTCAAAACTACACAAATCGATAGTCATTATCAGTAGACAACTAAACAATCCGATTCCGGCTATCCTGGTTCCCGGTATCCGGTTCCGGAAGTACCAGAAATAGTGGTCATATATACCAAAATGGATCTCACTCACTTTTCTCAACGATGGTTTGACCGAATGCCACAAACTTAGATTCAAATGAAAGGTCTTCCGGTCCCATACGGAATTCCTGAATTTCATCCGGATCCGACTTCCGGTTCCGGAATTATAGGGTAAAGTGTGTTTAATATTGTACACCGTCACTTAAACCGGCGAAACAAAAAACGTGAAAATTTTTCTAAACTGGTCTCAAAACTACACAAATCGATAATCATTATCAGTATACAACTAAATAAACCGATTCCGGCTATCCTGGTTCCCAGTATCCGGTTCCGGAAGTACCAGAAATAGTGGTCATATATACCAAAAGGGATCTCACTCACTTTTCTCAGCGATGGTTTGACCGATTTCCACAAACTTCGATTCAATTGAAAGGTCTCCCGGTCCCATACGGAATTCCTGAATTTCATCCGGATCCGACTTCCGAATCCGGAGTTATAGGGTGCGTACTAGAAGAGTTTGTGTGTCATGTTAGTTGGTGGCCGTACGAACCGACTTCGATTATACCGGTTCTCGGGTTGCGGTGCCGGAAGTGCATATAATAGTGAACCCATTTCGTTCTCTTAAGGATGGCTTACGCAATCAAAGCACTGTTCTATTCTGTATTTTATGCATAAACAATCACTTGGTTTCTTTCAAAAATCGAAGAGATAATTTTGGAAAAGAATACCACAATATTATATGTACATGAGAAAGGCATCATTACACCACTAGGTGGATTAAAACAGGTTTTTTAGAATTTAAACACTTAAACGAACTGCATAAAAAGACACGAGTGAATCAAACCTCTTAAAAAGAAACTCTATGTCTAGTTGGACTGCTAGGCGGAGATGGCAGTTCTACTTGAGATAAAATATCAAGCGCACGTTGCTCTTCGGATGATAGTAACGTATTTGATTTATTTATTCCAATGCTGTCTATAGAGAAGTAATTTTTTACTATTGATTGCAAGTCGTCGTAGGTGCAGTTATCGCACACTCCAATATGGTAGGTATTGTGAACTATGTTAGACGTGCTTTCTCCGCCATATATGGTCCTTCCTAGCCATGTTTTCACTCCTATCGGCTGGTGAGGTGACCCTTCGCGGCTTTTCAAAACTAAACTGCAGTGTGCGTGTCTCAAGCCGATTAGAATTCGGGGCCTTGCGTTGCTGTAAGATTTTACTGGTAACCCTCTTAGGTGCGGATACTTTTCCTTCATCATTTCTGCATCAAGAGTCTGAGCGGGTAACTGTAGTTGGTTCACTGTTATTTTTTTTTAAATAACTATCTATTGGAATATGAGTTAAAATTAAATTATTAAGATTTAAATTGGGTGTTCAGCCACAAGTGGTGACTTTTCAGACCTATTATATATATGATTTGGTTGTTACCATGAAGACATCATTTGCTTCCGCAATTCTGAGATTTTTGTGAAGGGAAAATTCTAAACCTACTTGTATTGTGTAATGGGAAAAAGGAACTTATATACTAACTTACTAACTAATACAGAGAGCGAATCGATTAATCTGAAGATTGCATCGATTTTTATCGGAATTTGCTTATAATATTATGTGACATTACGTCTAATGGTTCTATATTTGTGAGTCTGTGTAACTCATTTGTACTAAACCAGGGAGGACGCTTCAAAATCATTTTCAGAATTTTATTCTGAATCCTTTGAAGCGTTTTCTTCCTGGTGGAACAACAACTTGACCAAATTGGTACTGCATAAAGCATGGCTGGTCTGAAAATTTGTTCATAAATTAACAACTTGTTTTTTAGACAGAGTTTAGAATTTGTGTTTATAAGAGGATATAAACATTTAATATATTTATTACACTTTGCCCGATCAGTAACGGAGTAGCAACCAGGGGTGGTCGCTCAAGCTCATGTTAGTTGGTGGCCGTACGAACCGACTTTGATTATACTGGTTCGCGGGTTCCGGTGCCGGAAGAGCATATAATAGTGAACCCACTTCGTTTTCTTAAGAATGATTTTTCAAAAATCGAAGAGAAAAGTTTTGATAGAATACCACAATAGTATACATGCGAAAGGCATCATTACACCACTAGGTGGATTGAAACAGGTTTTTCAACTGGTTGTCACTCGTATTCCAAAACCATTGCATTGCAACTATTAGATGTATCTCTATGGTCGGAACCACAAAAGAAAATATTCATTGTTATTGAATAAAATTGTTGACAATTCAAAGCTCATAAAAAAAGTCGAAAATCGAAAAATGGCCACCATTTTTTTTTTTTCTTGGTGTAAATTTTGCATTCTACTTCTGACCATAGCCAATTTGCTACGGAGTATGAAACTTACAGAGTAAAACAGTTCTCAGATCGGTAAGACCATCTCTGAGAAAACGAAGTGAGTTCCACTATTGTAGGTACTTCCGAAACCGGAATCCGACAACTGGTACGATCGAATGTGATTCGAGAAAAGTTATTGGGATTACTGTAATTACGGAATCGGAAGTCGGATTAAATGAAATTCAGGAACTTCGTAAGAGACATTTATACCTTTCATTTGAATCTAAGTTTGAGAAAATCGGTTCAGCCATCTCTGCGAAAAGTGAGTGCAAAAAATGATACACACACACATAAATACTTTTTGCGTACTCGAGGAACTGAGTCGAATGGTATATGAGACTCGACCCTCCGGGCATCGATTCAAAAGTCGGTTTTCACAGTGATTGCAAAACCTTTCTATATAAGATAAGCAAAACACGAATTTCGTAAACAAAAAATTGCTAAATTTGATCCGACTCCCATTTACGATTCAGAAATTACAGGCTGATACGATTTTGAAATTCAAACTGTCATAACGACACCAGAAATCGCGAAACCTATACATTATCGTATTCTTTTATTTTCAAATATATTTTCATTCAGTCCTATTTGCGTACAAGCTTCACGTGGCCAATTTTTTGAATATTTTTTTTTTTAGTTGGATCTCGTTGTCACCCTTATTCTTATTTTCCTCCTGCGAGGATTGAGCGGCACTTCGTTCGTGGTTCGTCTCGTCATCCATTGCCGCATCGGTGGTATTGTTGTTTATTTCGTTGCTGGAAATGCGCTTTGTTGTACATTGTTTGCAGTTGCTGGTTGGTTGGATGGTAAGTTGTTAACTGCAGCTGGTGTACTTTGTTCTATAGGGGATACGTTGGATGGTTTCGTTGAAGAGGATGCTTCACTGTTGTTGGTGACTGTCACAGGTGTACTGGGGTTGCTTAGTAGAGATGGTCGGGTATCGGGTATTTTACCCGAAACCCGACCCGTACCCGTACCCGACGGGTTTTTGGTCGGGTAAAAATTTTTGTTTTCAATCGGGTACGGGTCGGGTACGGGTAAAAAAAAATTACTTCTTACTCGGGTACGGGTCGGGTCGGGTAAAAAAATTTACTACTCACTCGGGTACGGGTCGGGTACGGGTAAATTTTTTTTTCTGATCGATTACCCGACCATTTGTACTTCACATAAATATGTTTACACGTTGACGAGATTTTTTTATTGCAAAACAGTTGTTCCGAAAAATAAACAATTTGATTCAAGGGGTTTTGACATTCGCGCCTAGAACCAGACCTAAAAACTGGCATCTTTTTCCAGAAAAAAACATTTCTTTTCTTCATTTAAAAAAAAACGATCAATCATAGTTACGCGAAAAGTTATGTGACTATTTTCCACCCTACTTTTTTATAGCATATTTAATAAGACACACTGCCTTAGCTCTAAGATGTTGCGGTCAGACCATACTTTTCACGTAGGTTTTAATGAACTGCCATTTTAAAGCTGTTTAATGCACAATCCAGTAAAAGTTACTTGATTAATATATAAAATGTAGTGTAGTACTCATATCACATTCAGATACCAGAAAACTGTTATTTTAAATATTCGTTGGAGATTTTCAAAATTTACATATAAATCATTAGGATTCTAACCATAAAAACATGAACATTCATTTCATAAAATCTGCATAGAAGTTCTTCTTATTCTTCACTTCTGGGTGGTGTCACCTCACTTGAAATGACACCGATTGATGGCACAGCAAGTTGAGCTATATTGCCAGTTCGATGTCAACATTTCATAAGGGCACATAAACCAATGATCTCCTTAATTTTCACGTGTACCTACAAAGTATTCGTGTAGAATGAAAGATAATATCTCCATGTTTCCAACATTACCAAATATGTAACGAACGTTTTTGTATAATAACGCAGATATAGTCGAAAGAGAAAGTAAACAAAGAAAATCTGTCAATTGTTTTTAGGCCCTGTTGAAATGTTGACGTCGAGTTAATTTACGTTTCTTTTCACTGAAAATCTCGATGCGTGACAAAAGTACGGGTGAAAATCTTTTCACGCGAAATGCTCAAATTTTCACCGTGTTCACTCGTTTCGTTGAGGGTTCCAAGGGAGGTGGAACAGATGTTCAATGGCTGTTAAAAACCACCAGCTCCCGTTAACATCGTTGGTGTGGGTTTGTGAGGCTTACAAAACGGGCATATTTGACAGAATAATTTAAATCAAAATCATAATTCATTTTGCTTTGTAGTAAAAAAAATGTACCCAAAAAAAAATTTCTCACAAATGTTCAAACTACTTACACTTGAAGGAATCACAGTTCAACATTTTCAAAATTGAATTTTTTACACCGGGAATACACGTGAATTATTTGATGTTTGGTCAATTCACGTAAACGAACCGATGATACTCTATTAATTTTAGGGGATGTTCGTGATTTTTCAAGTGATTCTAATGTGAATTTTTATTTGTGTGTCAAGATAATGAGCACGCTTACTTGTGGTTCTAAAGAATTGGATCAAAAGTCGCACTGTTTCGTAAAAACCATACCTACCCAAAATTGAATACAACGGGTATTACGACATTTTGGATAAATATGCTTCTCGAAAAATTTGAGTAGATATTACTCCCTTTTGTTGACATTTGTAAATGAGTATAAAGTACCAAAGACATAGGAAATCTATTCATGCTTCACAGAGTATTTATATGTTTAAATGTAAACAAGCATTTTAATGTATTTTACTTACAAACTAGAGCCTGATACGCTCTATCTAGCTCGCTATCTTAAACACTTTATTTTTTCCATCCTGAATTTTGGTAAACTTTTTACTACTCATTCGGGTCGGGTACGGGTACAGGTAATTTTTAATCGGATACGGGTCGGGTACGGGTAAAATTTTTTAATTTTTATCGGGTACGGGTCGGGTACGGGTCGGGTACGGGTAATTTTTTTTTATTATTGATCGGGTACGGGTCGGGTACGGGTAATTTTTTAAATTTTTAATCGGGTACGGGTCGGGTACGGGTAATTTTTTTTGCTGATCACTCGGGTACGGGTCGGGTTCGGGTATAAGAATTTCTATACCCGACCATCTCTATTGCTTAGGGTTGGTGTGAAGGAAGCACCGTTGTCCTTTGGTGTGGTTGTCTCCTTGTCCAGTTTATCACATGGCTTACCGTAGTGAACAGCTTTTTGGCAATATTGACATGTGGCCATCTGATTGTCATAGGTAACAAGTGATTTGCACGGAATTCTTGTATCTTGACCGAAAATCACATAAGAAGGTATAGGCCTCTTCAAGTGTATGAGTAATAAACGTACGCCATTTAGAATACCGGGGAAAAATTCTTCCACTTTTCTTTTTCGATAAAGAGAATCTGTTCGTATTGGGACATAGTTTTGCGAATATATGAATCGGTGACGCTTGAGTGAAAATCATGCACACGCACTTCTATAACACTATCTTCCATATATACTGGAATGTTGTACTTAATGTTCTCGTGCTCCACAAAACCAAACTGATTATCGTATTCTTAACTACAAGGATAAAAAATTGAGGTGCTGAAAATTTTCCAAAACTGAGAAAGAAATCAGAATGGCACACTATCATTAAATATATTTCAACTCGATCATGATTAAGTTTTCAATTAACATAATAAAAAACAATCTATATGTCTAGCTAAATACCTGTAATCTGCTTATACAGAATCTTGGTCCCAAATTTATCTGAAAGATTTGTAAAATACAGATTGGCTTTAGAATCGTCTCTTACCATTTAAAAGGAAGGACCAAAGATCAACTCACTTTTGGTATGATCTAGCCTCCTGCCACTATGCTCGAAACGTGTTAGAGTAGTATCGTGTCGACGAAGTTACTTTTTCGTCAAAAGATATGATCCTTACAAATTCACCTAATTTAAAAACTGTATGTTATTATGAAGACGGAGCTTCGCCAAAATCACAAAACCATTCAAGTTAAGCCAAAGCTGAAAAAAAAAATTGAGGAACAAACAACAAAAAACAGGGAAATTTTTTTGTACAAATTTGATGGGTAGAGTGAAACGGAGGCTCCAGGCATTCGGGATGGGAGACGAGACTGAATAGAACCAAATTTGTAGACTATAATTCATTATTAGTTCTTCATTCTATGGGCATTTAAGAAAATTCGATATTCGGTTTAATTTTAATGAGTAATTACGTGCGGGCCTTATTGGTTGAATGCATCCGAGTGTATCTCTTTACGTCAAGAATCTTTGACCGACCGAACATAAAAAGTCGTAACTCCGGGAAAGGAGATCACTCACACGCCCGTACAGCATTATGTTATTTATATTGATTATTCGATTGTGTAATCGGACAGATAAAATATTGAAAATAATGCACGGAATAACTTAAACACATTAAATATTCGTGAAAGTGCATGTTGGGCTGAGATGAAAAAGATCGACAGCTATTTTCATGTACCAGTAAATCATAATCATTAGTAACGCAACTTACCAGTACCGGAAAGTTACGTTATCGTAGGATTTTTCACTTGAGGGAAATTAGTGTAACGTAATGTTTCATTATGGTAATAATCTTTGAATTTCAAAACTACACAATTCAAAGCATATGGTGATCCAGTTAAAAATAACTAATTATCTATTCGATTCTAATCGGTTATACCTCAGCCAGCTTTACGCAAAACCATATTAAATCACAAAAGCTCAAAATTCATTTCTTGATTTGTGTCAATACCTATTACACTTATGTGAAATATTATTTAAATCAAATGCTTTGAATATTGAATAACAAACGCTCTACATCGAAATTTTTCTTAATACATAGGATGCGGTTGTCTGATCATTTTGTGTTGCTCTATTTTAGACTGTTATCCTAATAAAGGCTACATTCTCAAAACTACGGAAGCCCTTTGAAAATCACTAGCTGGAAATTTCAACCATTCTATCTTAACAGTTTGTTATTTTTTTCCTGCTGATCTTGACTGGTCGGATGATACTGAGATAAACCGTTTGAACATCAGCGCCAAGGAGCAAGGCAAACGTTTTCGTTGCATTATGAAAATATTTGCTTAGCTACCAGCGTCAAGTGTAGTTTACACGCTCTTACAACGCATGAAGCATGGCACCCGTCATTATAAGTGCATGAAGCAAATATCATCGAGAAGCTGTAATAATTCTCAGCAGCCTACTTGCCTACATTTTTCCTTTGCATTATTCCGGTTCAGCGAGATGCCACAGATAATGTTTGCTTTGATGTTCCCAGAGCGTATGTTTGTTTGTATCATTTGACTAAGCAATGATAGCGTAATGATTACGTAACATATTGATCAAATTATGTCATCCACAGTGCGAGGTGCCAAGTGAAGTTTATCATTTGCGATGATACATATTGGCTATTGCGGTTATGTTTGAAGCAGAAGTCGATTGGGCTCTTCTGGAGTAGTTTTGAAAATTTTAGTGGATTTAATATCATTTTTTGTAGGAAAAATTAAAATTCTTGTACGAATGGGTTTTGAGTGACTCAAAATAGTAAGCAACGTTTTTGATTTATGTTGGGTTTGGGTTAAGACACCAAAAGTTGTTTTGAACTCAATTTACCTTATGTATAAAGGTTATGCAATCACTGTAAAAACCGATTTTTGAACCGAGACCTGGAGTGTCGAGTGTCGTCAGTGGTGGTAAAGCATCGATTCCGAACACGCAAAACGTGTTGGTTCCGCGCCAAAAAGCGAACCACCATCGCGAGTATAAATTTGTCAGTACCATCGTTCGAGCAAGCATCACCGAACCAAGAACCGATGCTGATGGCAAAAGAACCGTTGCTCTAGTTTGTGAGCCTATCGTTACTAGTATGCACATGCACATCCGATTCAACTACTCTAGGCTGTTGCTTCGGATGAACAGAACTTTGTCAGCTACGGCTGGACGTTTCAGTGTTTGGGTAGCTTAACAGAGTATGGTAATTTTGTACATTTCCAGCGAGCGTAGGGTGGCTCAATGCTCAAATGTTTTGAATATATATTTTTTTTGTTTTTCAAATTTGATACTGAGTAAATTGGTGAGTCAATAGCAATTAAAATTGTATAATGTTGGGCATTTCCAACAAGCGTAGGGTGCCTGTATATGAAAATTAGAAATGTTTTTGAATAATACCATTTCGACGCTCTATTGATTGGTGAATCAAAAACAGTTCGAATTGGATAATTTTTTACATTTTCAGCGAGCGTAGGGTGGCGCAATATGAAAATTTGTAAATATTTTGACTTTTACTAATATGATGTTTTATTAAATATTGAATCGAAAGCAATTAAAATTTAATAGTTTTGGACATTTTCAGCGACCGTAAGGTGGTTCTATTTGGAAAATTAGCAAAAATTAATTTTAGACTAATTTGATGGTCTGTTGATTCTGGAAACAATAGTAGTTCGAATTGGACATTTTTTTTACATTTTTATCGAGCGTAGGGTGGCGCAATATGAAAATTTGTAAATATTTTGACTTTTGCTGAATTCATGTTCCATTTAAGACCTTTTTCGTTTTTTACCATGAATTTAACATATTTATAATTTATCTATCGACTTTAGGTTTCAGGTAGCTTCCTAAAATTTAATTGGCTATCGATCTATGCAATTTGCAATATAGACAGTGTCCTCGAAAAGGACGAAAAACGGCTGATTGTACACTCCATCAAACTTAGAGTGAGTACATCTTAAATAAAGGGTGATTTTTTAAGAGCTTGAGAACTTTTTTAAACAATAAAACGCATAAAATTTGCAAAATCTCATCGGTTCTTTATTTTAAACGTTAGATTGGTACATGACATTTACTTTTTGAAGATAATTTCATTTAAATGTTGACCGCGGCTGCGACTTAGGTGGTCCATTCGGAAAATCCGCTTTTTTATCGACAAATTTTGTTCAGCGATGAGGCTCATTTCTGGTTGAATGGCTACGTAAATAAGCAAAATTGCCGCATTTGGAGTGAAGAGCAACCAGAAGCCGTTCAAGAACTGCCCATGCATCCCGAAAAATGCACTGTTTGGTGTGGTTTGTACGCTGGTGGAATCATTGAACCGTATTTTTTCAAAGATGCTGTTGGACGCAACGTTACAGTGAATGGCGATCGCTATCGTTCGATGCTAACAAACTTTTTGTTGCCAAAAATGGAAGAACTGAACTTGGTTGACATGTGGTTTCAACAAGATGGCGCTACATGCCACACAGCTCGCGATTCTATGGCCATTTTGAGGGAAAACTTCGGAGAACAATTCATCTCAAGAAATGGACCGGTAAGTTGGCCACCAAGATCATGCGATTTGACGTCTTTAGACTATTTTTTGTGGGGCTACGTCAAGTCTAAAGTCTACAGAAATAAGCCAGTAACTATTCCAGCTTTGGAAGACAACATTTCCGAAGAAATTCGGGCTATTCCGGCCGAAATGCTCGAAAAAGTTGCCCAAAATTGGACTTTCCGAATGGACCACCTAAGACGCAGCCGCGGTCAACATTTAAATGGAATTATCTTCAAAAAGTAAATGTCATGTACCAATCTAACGTTTAAAATAAAGAACCGATGAGATTTTGCAAATTTTATGCGTTTTATTGTTTAAAAAAGTTCTCAAGCTCTTAAAAAATCACCCTGTATGAACAGCGAAACAGTTAGCTAGCTATAAATGTTGCTGATGCATGAAACATCATGCCACGAACCCTTAATACCACCAATGTGGAACTATTAAATTGAGACAGCGCAGCGAAGATTTATTTGTTTTGATCTCACATGGCACACAATTAACAGAACAGAACACAGTAGTTACCAAGTAACGGAGAGTTTCTAATTGGATTACGTACAGTGAAACTATCAGTGGATTTAATTTCATATGTTTGGCACAATATACCAGGTTGTTCGGCACTTAGCAGTAAAATAAGCTGAATGTTGGTTTCTGAGCTTTTCCTTTGCGGAAATAAATACGGAGCTAATGAAAGAAACATTATCCTATAGGAAATATTTAACAGTTTGTTGTTCAAGTTTGATTACCACATTTCATGTCATCGAAGAAAGCTATATTACAGTTCGTTCAGAATAGCGTTGAAATCAAAAGATTTGCAGAGTTTTTGTACCAGTAGGCATATCATGAGTTGATTAGCTAAATTATTTTGCGGATTTCTCGAATTTCAATCTACAAATGGTTATAAAATCGTATACAGTATCTTTGCTTCAGCTTCAAAAAGCAATACCTCAGTAAGGATAGTTCGACAATTGTGCGATACTGTTGTTATAGCCACGTGAAAACTCAAAGCGAATGCACCTATTTTCGTCTTACTCTTGGAGTCAATGGATCGAGAAAAACAGTAGAGTTTGAGTATTAGTAACTGATAGCCGAATTATAAATAGGTTTACAATTTTCTCAAAAAAAATCACAGATTTCCAAATGATGTCCAAATGATAATAACTTAACACCGAATTTCCGTCAAAGAGAAGACTATAATTGAAATTGAAAGTGAAATGGTGGGTCGTCACTCACATGCAGTGGTGGCATTTCACTAGAGTGATACACCAGCGTGTAAGTGTCATGCCTACACTGTGCATGCAGCCAACGAAACCCGCACAAAAAGGAGAGAAGCACACATTTTTTCTCAGTGTCGGTTACATAAACTAACAAGATAATCTTGGTATTGTGTTTAAGTCAAATTGAAATGATTTTGCACAAAAGCACTGCAGTGACGTAGTATCATAGTTTGATATGAATTCTGGTGAAAGTTGTTGTATACAATGTCAGCTAGCTAGTATTATTCGTTTATTTCGGTATTTCTATTTTGGCATTCGTCCATTGTGCTTTATAGTAACATTACGATGCAGAACTTAAACAATCAACTTCTGCGTTATTACAGCTAAAAATTTCTTCTTGATTGGCAATTATATATTTGAATATAAAATAACTATAAGGCGTTGTTTTGATACTTATTGAAGAGTTGGGTGTTGCATTGTTAAACAAGCACGAGCCAGCACTTACATCTTCCTGCATTTGTTTTTCACCGAATTGGACCATTCCAATTCACTTGCCCGGAGATAAAGCTATTCACCGACGTACGGAAGGATGTGAATAGACGATAAATGACGCTAAGAATTGGAACGATTCGAAAACAGCCACGAATCCAGACACTGTTACATGTATTGATTTTTATCTTGCCGAATCATACGGCATCTGATCGACACGACTGTGGAATGGTTAAAATAAGAATTTTGTAGATGAATATATTCAATTCGCGTACATAAAATTGAATTGCCAATTTTACGGAAACCTTTGGCGGGAAACGAACATAACACATGAAGTGAAAATTCACACAAAAGTGTCCCCCACGATTGGACTGTAATATTTTTTTAAATCTGTGAACCCGTTATATCTAAAAGCTTTCTTGAGGTGCGGAAACCATTTTTCGAGAAAACAAAACAATTTGAAAGTAGGAATGAAAGCGCTTAGCGGATGAAAAACTAGGTTAATATATATCAAATATCTCTGCTTCGCGAGTGCAGTTGATATGAGTCCAGTAAAGTAAACAATTGTGAATGTAGTCAGTGACGTGAGAACTTTAGAAAGCAAAATACATGTAGCTAAATAAAATCACCTATCGAACCCTATCACCAGTTGAAAAAGCTGCCATATTCGGGTCCTATGATTGAAATTATTCTTTTAATTATAACCAAACTAGCGGAATAGACTACAGATCTTAAACTCGATTCAGTTAATATCTGAGCAAAATTATATCAAATTTGTCTGTGGAAGTTGGATGAAATCAAATAGTGTAGTAGTCGAAGCGAATATACACTTTCAATAATTTCAGCAATAAATAGCAAAATTGGTTTAACTTAAACTTTTCTTTTAAATCAAATCATTCTTTTTTTCTTTCATTTGACACGGTTGAAGATACTTAAAGCCAAACACAGCTGTTTTATTTTGTATACATAAGTCACAACAACGTTTTTCTTTCTTACTGACTCTTTACGATACTCATTCACTCATTTTATTGGGAGATAGAGAGAGAGAGAGAGAGAGAGAGAGAATCTCTTTACCATCCAGTTAGGTGTGCTGGGGCTATTGCTTCACTAATCGCGCCTTTTTTTTATTGTTACACGAGTGTGATACACTTGGTATAATACACTGTACATTGTTTCTATACCAAAGTCCTTAGAGATTTTCGGCTTCATTTAGGCTTCAAGAACCTGTTTATGTAGCAGAGTTAGCAGCAGTTCATTATAGTTTGAGTGTAATCGTCACATTATTTCCAAACCATTATTTTCTCTTCACAGATAGTCTGAGTGCAATTGAAGCCATTCGCTCAAACGCTGCTGGCAAAAATGTACCGTTTTTCTTGGGCACAATAAAACAGTGCCTGAACGACATATTGAATAATAATAATAATCACAATAGTTTGGGTCCCAGCTCATTACTCCATTCCAGGCAATGAAAGAGAAGATATTTTAGCCAAACGTGGTGCTATTGAAGGTGAAATTTATGACCGATTGCTTTCAACGAATTCTATAACGCGTCTCGCCAAAGAACACTTACCAGCTGGCAAGCATCTTAGGATAAAGATGATCTGGATCGGTGGATGCACTCAATTATTCCTAAAATATCGAAAAAGGCATGGTTCAGGGGACTATATGTGGGATTTCATTCGTGTGATGTCCAGACTCATGTCCAATCACCACACGTTAGATGCACATCTCCTTCGAATTGAACTTTCCGATACTAATCATTGTGCTTGTGGCGAAGGTTATCGTGATATTGATCATGTCGTTTGAACATGCGTGGAGTATCGTGATGTCAGAACTCAAATAATAATCCTTGTGTACTCAAGGTAGACTATCCAATACATACATGAAACTTCTTTATCATTGTATTAAGTCCATTGGAGTTCCAATTTAAATTTTTTTTATGTGAAATGCCTTTCTTTTCTATGAGTTCAACCAATAGCCAGCTATATTATATGAATAAAAGTGATGAACTGATACAAACAAACCTAAACAGTTATAAGATCATATACAAATTAAATGTATTTAATTTAATGTAATTTATGATAGAAATTCGCTTGATAAAAACAGTGTTTAGATTAACTAATGAATATCAACATACTTATATGATATTCGAAATGTATTATGGTTAAAGTACTATGTGTTGTGGATGCCACGGCGAAGAAAAACTTATGTAAAGCTTGCTTCAGATAGAATTGGAACAAAGACAATTGCCTGTATTTCAGTTATTTATTATTGAATTCAAGATCCTTTTTTTTGTACAAATGTAGCGTTTTCTTCATACTTTTAAGAAAAAATACGGATAAAATTATTCGTCACGGTTTCGAAGGAATTCTCGAATTTTTCCTGTAACACGGCTCATTAGGCGGCGCACATCTTTTTCGTCCATCGTTTTAGCTATCTTATTCCACCAGGTCGTCATCTGATTGATGTCTTTAACAACCTTTCCCTTTACCTTGAGTCTCCTCTTCATGATTGTCCAGTATTTCTCAATAGGGCCGTCGTCAATGTTTCTTTGTACCGTTTGATAACGCGCACAAAATTCCCGACACGTGAGCGCCAAAAACTTCCAAATCCGTGCACCCGGAGCGCCACAATATGAGCAAAAGTTTGTTCCAATTCTAGATGAAGCAAGCCTTATATTACCTATGAAATAAACGTAGGGTAAGGGCTCCCTATTTCATCTCATTTGTAAGGACGTTACCTTAAAAACCTGATTTGGCCACTGAAATCAAAGCGATTTTTTTCATATTGCTGCTTAATTTGCCTTGCTCCACATTGGGAATTGATACATTACTTGGAAATTAAAATAAGAATTAAAAAATCAGCTACAAACACTTCTGATATGTTCACCACTGTTCTCCTAATTTCATCTCAAAGGTTTTATATTCATCCTATCGTTGGTCCTTTATTCATCCCATAAATTAGCAATGGCGACAGCAATTAAAACCAAAATATTGCACTATTACACTCTCAGGTTCAAAATGTCAGAATTTTCCTTAAGAAGGGCTTAATGCCAACTATGACACAACACACGATATTTTAAAAAACAGTTTGGAATCATTTCGAGGTTTAAAATTCTTTGGATCGTTTTTATTACCTTTCGTTTCAAATTTAAAATTTTACTATGCAGTTAATTTGGAGAACTTAAAAAAAAAACAAAAAAAGAATTGTTACTATTTAGGCATTAGCCCCCCCTAAAAAAAACAAAGTGCAGAACCAGAGATGCCATTTATACAGATTTTGCGTTCGCATACTGATTTAAATCAGATCACAGATTTTATGCAGATTTTCTAAATTTAATACAGATTGGTAAAGGTTCATAAAAAGTGAAGAGTAAAACGTTAGACTTTTCTCTCTGAGTAACTATTAGTATTTGATTGCAGTACTTCTTTAAAAGTTTATTAATCAACGAACAAATCACATGGATCAAATGGAAATCTTTTTTTCAAATGTTTGATGATGAACACTGATAAACATTTATATTAAAATTTAAAACCAATTTAAATTCGATTTGAATTTGAATTTGATTCAATTCATTAGTGAAAACAGATAGAGCAGATACATATTTTCTATGAAAATATCTGGCATCTCTTTGCATAGCCGATGAAACATACACATTTAACAGTGTTATGGTGACGTATAGCGGAAAGAAACCAGTGCTACTAGATTTGCCACAATGGTTATTTGATTAGTATTTAACACGCTCTAGGGTAACAGAGGTATTTTGGCCACTTCATATATTTTGGCCCACCTAACAAACTTTATCGATTTTATCGGATTTTATCCATGTTAAGTAACCCATGTTGCATCAATTTGATGCCTATCATATTAAATTACCTATTGCGGAAGGGTTTTTCAAAGATATCACAACATTTGGTGGATATTTGTGCAAAGTGGGCCAAAATAAAATCAATCTTAAAGTGGGCCAAAATACCTCTGTTACCCTATTTGGTACTATTAGAATCCGAAACAGTTTTATTAACATAAAAATATCAATGATATAATTAAACTAATATCACGGATACCAAAAAATACTTGCTAATGATAATTTAAAGAAGGAAAAATATTTTTTTTATTTAACATTATGAGAAAACTTGGCAGCCTTGCGATACGAAATGAGATGAAAACAAAGCGCAATCAAGTGAATTAAGTGCAAATTTTCATATTTTTCATTTCTTTTTTGCTTATCAGATAATTTCAGAAGCCTTTAATCGTTGAATAAACAAGTGGAAAGTGAACATTACTAACTATAAAGTCATCCAACATTGAATAGTGGTGTAATTATGTGAAATAGTGATCATGTTTTGAAACGAACCGATTAGTAAATATTCAGAAACATGATGAATTGTAAAACTTCAGACGAAAGTGGTTCCTAAATCAAAAAGTGAGTTTATTTTAAATGATCGTTGAAGGTTTTTTAACTATTTTTTCAATCGGAAAGTGTGGCAAAACCTAGAATAAATGTTTTGAAACGTTCCACAGTTTTGTTCAGGTACGTTTGAAGATATGATTAATGTTTATAGTTATGAGGTGAAGGAATGAGATGGAAATTGGAGCTGAGATGAAATAGGGAGCCCTTACCCTATTTCTGGAAAAAAAGACACGACGAGACACGTCTGTCTTCAAGGTACGTAAGCAAACTGAAATTTGCTGTTGGTGAGGTTCCACTGAAAAGTTTTTCGATTGTCATGACAACTAGCCTAATCTGGAGCGTTTTGGTATTTGTGTGCTTCGATGAATGGAGCAATGTGTTTTTAGGCCCCTCTTCCGTGTAGAGTTTCGATTTCAAGAACTCTTTTGTAACGAAAATTTTGATTTTGTTGCCGCAATTATGAATCGCTAGCTACCGGTGAAAAAGAAATTAATAATTCTGTATAAAATGTTCAAAACGACGTATGTAACAATGAGAGATTCTCTTTGTTTACTTTCTCTTTCGATTATTGCGAAATATTCCTGCTTTTTTCGGTAATTTCTCCAGAGCAGATTAAAAGATGATAGCTTTAGTTATTATTATCGGTAAATAATTGGAGAGAAGGATTGCTAAGAGTGCCGTAATAATCAAAAGAGAAAGTAAACAAAGAGAATCTCTCATTGTTACATACGTCGTTTTGAACATTTTATACAGAATTATAGAAAAACGGACACATAGAAACAAGAACTTTTTTCAATGATTGAGCGCAGTGAGCTTACCTATCGTTATATTGGCTTGTAAAAAAGACTAGACGTAATTGATTTTTGAATCCTTCACACTTTGAATATGTGCTAATTCAATCGTTATTGTTAGTGATTACTCTTACACTAGAACTACAAATCATGAGTAATTATGAATGACTAACATGATGTTACATGTATATGTATTGCCCACATGGTTAACAAGTTGCCTGTTGTTTTTCAATGTTTATCACATTGTTTTTGTATCACGATAATACTTGGTTTGTATTTCATTCAGTAGCTTGTCTATTATGAAGCTATAGTTTTGCTATAAAAATTGCTACAATCTAAAATAATACATGTTATACGATATCACACAGCCAGGCTTTATTGTTTCAGCAACATCAATGCATTGAACTCAACAGAATTGGACATTATTAGCATTATAAATGACAGTTACTTAGAAAATTTACAATTTCTTACAATACCCATTTTATTGTATTCAACTCATTTTTATTCAAACACCAAACCCAATGCTGCATAAATTCGCGTCATAATTTTATATGTAAATTTTGCTCACGATGTAATGCCACCGTGCCCACCGTGCATTTCTCACACCACCTCAATACGAAACAGCAGCGCGCAAGCAATAACAAAAATGCGTTACGTAAACTTTTTTAAATTTCAGTTGTTTCAGCTAATATTTTATAATTTTGAGTTGCATTTTCAGATTCTTTGTGAAATTCAGCTACAAATACTACTTTTCAGTTCTAAAATCATCCCCGTGGAACGGAACAGTTACCGTTTATACATTTCAAAAACCAATTACGGCTCGGCAAAGCAAAATTTCAATATTCTAAGAATACTTAGTTATGATAAATTTGATTTCGAAAACTTTTGTGTTTTTGGTTTTTCGAAAATCGGTCTAGTTTTTGAATAATTGATCAAAAACGCGATTTCCGCATTCCGCTACATTTCACCTTAATTAATCGATTTTTTTCAGAAAACTGCGAGAATCGATGCAGTAATGCTAGTTAGTAGAGACGAATCGGTTACAGGTTGTGGAGAAGCCCCTCCATTAATATAAAATATTTTTGCCTTTCTCATATAGAGAGGTTATGCAATCACTTGAAAAACCGACTAGTGAAAATTGGCCCGGAGGGCCAAGTGTCATATACCATTCGACTCAGTTCATCGAGCTGAGCAATGTCTGCCTGTGTGTGTGTGTGAGTGTGTGTGTGTGTGTGTGTGTGTATGTATGTGTGTGTGTATGTGTCAAATAATCTCACTAGGTTTTCTCGGAGATGGCTGAGCCGATTTTGACAAACTAGGATTCAAATGAAAGGTCTCGTGGTCCCATACGGAATTCCTGAATTTCATCCGGATCCGACTTCCGGTTCCGGAATTATAGGGTAAAGTGTGTTCAATATTGTACACCGTCACTAAAACCGGCGAAACAAAAAACGTAAAAAATTTTAAATTAAGTTTATGTTTCGTCTTCGACTCATCAGTGCGACAGCAGATTATGCTGGATCAACATAATCCGCTGAGCAGACGTAAAGTTAATGCTATTTGCAAGACACTTTTTTTGTACACAAGAAGTGTAACGTCTAAACTGACGTCTCGAACGAAACAAGTTTCGGCTTACTGGCCGTACAGATTGTGATAATTTGAAGGGGAAAAAGCTTGCTTTTACCCCCAAATTTATGCTAGGTGCACATAACCATTTTAAATTAAGTTTACGTTTCGTCTTCGACTCATCAGTGCCGTCAGCAGATTATGCTGACGCAAACCCTCGGATCAACATAATCCGCTGAGCAGACGTAAAGTTAATGCTATTTGCAAGACACTTTTTTTGTACACAAGAAGTGTAACGTCTACACTGACGTCTCGAACGAAACAAGTTTCGGCTTACTGGCCGTACAGATTGTGATAATTTGAAGGGGAAAAAGCTTGCTTTTACCCCCAAATTTATGCTAGGTGCACATAACCATTTTAAATTAAGTTTACGTTTCGTCTTCGACTCATCAGTAAAAAATTTTCTAATCTGCTCTCAAAACTACACAAATCGATAGTCATTATCAGTAGGCAACTAATCAAACCGATTCCGGCTATCCTGGTTTCCGGTATCCGGCTCCGGAAGTACCGGAAATAGTGGTCATATATACCAAAATGGTTCTCACTCACTTTTCTCAGCGATTGTTTGACCGATTTTCACAAACTTAGATTCAAATTCATGAATTTCATCCGGATCCGACTTCCGGTTCCGGAATTATAGGGTAAAGTGTGTTCAATATTGTACACCGTCACTAAAACCGGCGAAGCAAAAAACGTGAAAATTTTTCTAAACTGGTCTCAAAACTACACAAATCGATAGTCATTATCAGTAGGCAACTAAACAAACCGATTCCGGCTATCCTGGTTCCCGGTATCCAGTTCCGGAAGTACCGGAAATAGTGGTCATATATACCAAAATGGTTCTCACTCACTTTTCTCAGCGATGGTTTGACCGATTTCCACAAACTTAGATTCAAATGAAAGGTCTTCCGGTCCCATACGGAATTCCTGAATTTCATCCGGATCCGACTTCCGAATCCGGAGTCATAGAGTGCGTACTAGAAGAGTTTGTGTGTCATGTTAGTTGGAGGCCGTACGAACCGACTTTGACTATACCGGTTCTCGGGTTCCGGTGCCGGAAGTGCATATAATAGTGAACCCATTTCGTTCTCTTAAGGATGGCTTACGCAATCAAAGCACTGTTTTATTCTGTATGTTATGCATAAACAATCACTTGGTTTCTTTCAAAAATCGAAGAGAAAATTTTTGAATAGAATACCACAATATTATATGTACATGAGAAAGGCATCATTACACCACTAGGTGGATTAAGACAGGTTTTAAGCTTACGAATAGTTGTAACGTATGACTGATTCTTCATAATCGAGTTGTAAATACGAACGCGGTAAGCGACACTCCAGTGCTTCATGATGGAAAACTACTAGACGAAAATAAACCATCATTTTTCTATTTCCCGATACTGTGTTCAACAATGATCCGATTAAGTTGTGGACGATGATCTATTAAGTTGAGGACGATCTGCGGACCTTCGCAGCTGCCTGGTGGACGCCTTCATTCAACTCGATATACAGCAGAGACCCGCGGGTCCTATGGCTGAAAGAGTCGTAGTAACCTAACAACGAAACTTGACCTATTTAACATATCAGTAATATAAGTCTCACTCTTCATTAAACACAGCAACAATTTCTTGCTTATCCACGGTATACGACATAATAAATACTTTCGAACATTTCTGTTTTAGAGTTTGATAGAGAAAAGGAAGAGAAGTCCGATCAGGATTTGTATGACGGGGTCTACCGTAATGTAATTATACATGATGAACTTTAATTGGCTCGCGTTATCTAATCAAGTTATCATCTGTACCCACATGCACCAGAGCAACTTAGTTGGTAGAGCATTTCTATGGTAAGCAATTTCTTGATTATTTTGGAAATTCTGGAAATTATGTCACTTTGCAGAGCTGAATTTCTATGTCTAGACTGAGACGAATCAGGAATCAGAATTAATTGGCTCAATTGGCACGTTACTGTAGTTATTTGGAGATTTGTGCCTGTCGTAAATACTGAGCATATGCAGTAGTATTAGTCATAGAAACAGTTTTTAATCCACTTAGTGTTGTTATACAAACTTTCTATTGCTATTTAAATAGTATTATTAAAATATTTGTAAGCGAGGCTACGTTCGATTATTTTATCTTTATATAGGGAAAGGCAGAAAGTTTCTCGAAGCCAAACTTTGTATTGAAGTGATACAGAAAAACTATTTTTCTATTGAAAATGTCTATGGCTCTTTAAATTTCTCGAAACATTTATCCGATTTATATTTTTAACATTTTTATATTAAACAAAACTACTAAGATTCGTTCAATGATTCAAAACCATCTCAAGGACGTATATCGATACCAAACAAATGCAAGGACAGAAGTATAACTTCAACAGATTCTAGTTATCCACATACTAGGCGTACCGGTTAATAACGTAAGAGTTTTTCAGAATATGCCCCCATTACGTTCCAAAAAAGCCATTACTGCTCTGCTTACTGCTCTGTTAATTGCAATTTGAGTGCCATGAATATTAAGTGAAGATAACATGCCAAGTGAAGAGCATTAACGCGATTAATTATCTTTTCAAGAATCTCGTCAGATGATTGATGTCTTCAGAAACATCTACTGCCATTCTTGCAATTCTGAGCCAGCGTCTACTGCTATTCCTGCAATCCAAGCTTGTTGACATCTAATCTGAAAATTAGATCGAATGACTATTTCGATCTAATCGCACCTGGTTATGCTTGGGCACATGACGTTCGACTGTATATCATTCGACCTAACGTTTTTCGACCTCATGATTTCTAATGACACAATACAACTGGTTCTCTCCCACGCTGTGCATTACGCATACGATACAAACCCGAATTACTTTGCTTCGAAAAGAAAGAAAAAACCAAACAAAAACAATACGAACGTCGATTCTTCCGCGTTTTTGTTCTGAATAATTTTATATTATTTTTAGTTCACCGTCAATGCATATTGCTTCCTGAAAATGAGGTTCAGTCTCACAGAAACTATCTGAAAGATATTTCTGCACTGCACCGACGAGAATATGGCGGCAGCTCTACTTTCCGGGGCTACCGAATTTTCACTTGCCAAGAAGAGTATACTTTCTGCACCAACAACAGCGATAAAACATGAACTGACTTTTTGTTCTGTATGATAACACATTTCCGTAATAGCATTTTATTCTGATCACATATTTTTTAGACGAATAGTGTTCTTGCTGGATGGAGCCTTATTTCGTTTTCGGATAGTGGCCCCTATCTGCGTCGATGTTTCCGTTGAAGGTTAGCACTTCCCATGTATGGCAAATGTAAAAATACTAGATTAGTTCTTTCATTCTCTCAAGCGATCTCGATGTACAAGCAAGCAACTGAAATTTGTTAGAGGTAATATTTTTCGTGGCTGTATAATGCAGTGGGGTTTGCAATCCGTTAATGTCGCGATTAGTTTGAAAAATCGGTCTTTTCATATAATTTAAAGAATTTTTCGTAACGTTGTTATAGCAACGCAATATTCATTCTTGAAAACTTCCGCCTTGACGAGAAAATGTTTTAGCCCGACTTTAGTTGATACGACGCTGTCGATTTCCGTGTCCACAGTGTTACTATTTGGATGGTTTCCACTGTGTACCCAGAGATGCCAGGTCTGCAGATTTGTCTGTAAATCTGCAGATTTGGGGTATAGTGCTGCAGACATTTTTTGTTGTGCAGACTTTTGTTTGAAATTCTCGCAGTTTTTTGCAGACTTTTGAAATTCTCGCAGACATTCGTCTATATTTACAGACTTTTGAAATTTCCGCGACCTTTTTTTTTTTGCTCGCCAAGACAGTTTTGCGTGTCATACTTTATAGAGAAATTGATACCAGCAAGACATACTTGCTGGCTGCAGATTTTTTTTTCAGATTTACAGACCCTGTCTGCAGATATTTGAAATTTTTACCTGGCATCTCTGTGTGTACCAGTACTGAGCGAGCAAATAAGAATGACGAGAGACAAGTCAAAAGCACAGATCTGCTAGCATAGTTACCCATAAAAATTATGGCAAACTATATTTGTATAAACATATCTCGATGAACATTAGAAAAGGTCCCAAGTGCAAATGACAGTTTCTCTTGGTTTTCTTTCTTATTCTATTATTACGGTAAATTCCAATAATTTCCAACAAATTCCACAGTTTCTATCGAAAGTTGATGGTTTTTGCTATTGTTCTATGTGAAGTGTTAGATGGAAGGATTGCTGATTGAGTCGTAATACTCGAAAGAGAAAGTAAACAAAGATAAACTCTCATTTGCACTTAGAACGTTTTCTCGTGTTTGTCTTATTGTCAATATCAATATCATATACGAATATAATTACACGGAAAGACCGATATCAGCATTTTGGCGAAAAAATTAGTTGATTTTCTGATTTTAGTTAGTTATTTTTTGAGACAACTAAATAAATCTTACTTTTGCTAATTTAGATATTTTAATTCTAATTTCCTTGATAATAATAAAATATTTATTGAAATGGCTATTTTTTTAGTTGAATTCACCAATTGTCATTTCTTAGCTAAGGCACACTTCATATCCATTCAACTAATTTTTTAGTTGAATTAGAGAAATAAAACGTTGTTTTCAACCAACATAAATGGTTGAATTGGTTTCTGCAATTTGCAGCTATATGGCGCTCTGTCGCAGAAATAACGCTAACACCGTAATGACTACTAGCCACTAGATGGCACTAACGATTTCAGTCGCGGTTGTCTTTTCTATATTGGCAGGTATAAATACGATGTTGTATTGGAGAAAAAGACATAAGCGAAACATAAACTTCTTTTTGAACATTTTTCTTCTAAATCGCTGTTTTCTTCATTCGACTTCGCGAAATCGACCATCTCACTGAAAACTTTGAGCACTCGGAAAATAAAAACCGAATACAAGTAGTACATCGAACGGCGTGGCCCGGAAGGTTGGAATATACAAAAAAACATCATTTGACATGTACAATTAGAGTGCAACATTCGAAACTCAATTCACTGTTCCGCGTAAAAACATTATTACGCACAATCGCTTCAAATGCGCACAAATTCTAAATAAATACACTTTCCACTAACAGTTTAAGTCATTTTTACATACCGGTTTAGAAATTTATGTATGGATATGTTGTAACACATGCGAAAAACATCTGAACAATTTGCAAGCAGTTTCAACAAGACCGTCCCTTTTAGCTTTTTAATGGATTGTTTTGTTTTGACACTTCTCATGAATTTTTGGCTAATAAACTGGTGATAGATAAATAGAAACAAATTTTCTGATTTTAAAAACAAAATTAGTTGTCAATGAGAATTTCATGTTGGATTGAGATATTCCTGGTTTGTGTCCAGAATATTCGCCAACTAAACACATTCTCTAAAAATAAGAGTTTTTTTCAGCAAATAAATTCTCAATTTTAACTAATTTTATAGTTATTTTGGAAATTTTGTTGTTAAAATCAACTAATTCAAAAACAGTAATACGAATTAGGCGCAGAGCTAATTTCGGTCGTTCCGTGTAGGTAGGGTAACGGTATCCCTGTTCATCTCAACTCCAGTAGTCATCTCATATGCGAAAACTAATTGTCAGAGTGAGATCTGCTATCTCTGCTCGATAGATTGTCTTTCAAGGTAAGTTGAAATAAGGTGCATTCACTTCAGGTTTACGCGTCGCTATAAAAGTGAAATTGGAAAATTTTCGAACTATTTCTGTCTGTGGTATTTCTTTTTAGAATCAAAACAAGATAAGATGGCGACTGTACTATTGAATTGACTATTTGTACAAAAGCCATAAGATCATAATCGCTGTTACGAGTATGCAAAACTCATTTCAAATGTCACTTCATTGGATCTCGTACTTTCAGGCAAATACATTTATTGCGTAACGTCTTCAATTGGCCCAGGCACGATCCAAATTATATGAACCCGTTCGAGACATTTTTTTGGCAAATTTTTCTCTGAATATCGGTTTTTGCAGAGTACTTCAAAATTTCAAATTATTTGCGTTTATGTAGCTATGAATATCAATAGTTGCACTATTTAACACATAGATCACAAAGTCCCGAGACTAAACCAGAGATGGCGCTCGTAGTAAACCAGTAACCACGTCTTTCTAGAGTACCGAGTTTCGTGTTTTAATAAAACATTGTTTTTTAATGGGTAAAAACACCGTGCAAGCGAAACAATGGATTGAAAAATGTTATCCGGACTCTTGTCCATCAAAAGCAACGATTTGTCGGTTGTTCGCCGAGTTTAAACGTGGTCGTACCGACACAAATGACGCGGAACGCTCGGGTAGACCTGTGGAAGCCGTTACACCGGAAAATGTGAGTGAAGTGACAAAAATTATAATGAAAGATCGTAAAGTGAAGCTCCGTGAGATTGCTGAGATGACACAGATACCATATGGAAGTGTATTTACTATCCTTCATGAAAAATTGAGCATGAAAAAGGTTTTTTCCAAGTGGGTGCCGCGATTGAAACAATGCGCCCTGCCACAAGTCGATGAATACAATGGCGAAATTGAACGAATTGGGCTTTGATCTGCTTCCCCACCTCCCATACTTGCCAGATTTAGCCCCCAGTGACTACTGGCTCTTTGCTGATCTTAAAAAAAATGCTCCAGGGAAAAAGATTTGACTCCAATGAGGAGGTTATCGCTGAAACTGAAGCTTATTTTGAAGCGAAAGATAATTTTTTTTATAAACATGGTATTGAAGAATTGGAAAAACGTTGGAACCATTGTATCACCCTAAAAGGTGATTATGTTGATGAATAAAAAAAATTTTGCAAAAAAATAGTTGTTTCCATTGTTAGTCTCGGGACTTATTGATCCATGTGTTATGTACCATTTAATTCCACTATTTCACTGTCACGTTATTACACTTTCACAAAATGTCACTATACTTTAATGAAGCATAACAAACGTCACAATACAGATACGCGTATTTCGGAATGTTATTTACATCCTTCTTCATTGTATCGGTTTCATAAAACCGGTTTTGTGGAATTGAATGGTACATAAATAGTGCAACTATTGAATTATTCCGCTAACATCTCCAGGTAAAAATAGAGCTATGAATAGTTCCGTACATTATACTTTAACCAATACTTCTACCGCTTTTACGGACATCATCGATAGAACGGGGCTAGGGAATCATCACATTGACTTTTTTTCACCTCTTTGAAACGATTCATTGTCTTTCTCACAAACTGAAAAATTGCTGAGATCGAATTAAAAACAATTGTTGTTTCATTTTATCATTCCACTTCATTGATCGTGAATTATCATGATCACACTTTTGAAACCGACTTTCACATAGGTCGTTTGATTATTCTGATTTTGTTAGTGTTTGGAATAAATTCCATCCAAAGATATTTTTTAGCGGTACGAAGTTCGCCTGGACAACTGTAGGTGCTGAAATCAGGGGAACATGTGCATAAGGAATAATATTGTATTGTATTGAAGGTACAGAAACAGGTACAGAAAGTGCATAAAAAACAGAAAGTACAGGAACAAGAACAGACATGAGAGAAAGAAATACTGAAAATACTGGAACAAGTGCAGAGAGGACAGGAACATGTAGCACAGGGAAATACAGAGTACTGAAACAGGTACAAAAAATTCAGAAACAAGAGCAGAAAGTACTGGAACAGGTTCAGAAAGTACAGCAATAAGTACAGAAGCAAGTGCAGAAAAACAGTTCAAAGTTAGCTTTCATGTTACCGTCAATAAAGCACAAGGGTAATGGTAAGCAGTTTGTGCCATGCAGCTTGAGTTTTTACATGAAAAAATGTATGTTGCCAGTTCGCGTGTCGCAAATCACCGGTTTGAAATATTTTTACCGAAAATGTAGAAACAAAAATTTTTTTTTATCGCAGAGCAGCTGTTCTCAACCTGTTGTTCGCGGTATAAAAAGGCTACGTCTTTTTGACAATAACCATTAAAACTGATTGAAAGTAAATTTGATTTATTTAGCTAATCTAACATTATTGCACTACGAAGTATGCAGGGGTCCGCTAGTATGTATGTATATATATATATATATATATATATATATATATATATATATATATATATATATATATATATATATATATATATATATATATATATATATATATATATATATATATATATATATATATATATATATATATATATATATATATATATATATATATATATATATATATCGCATGGATCAAAAATCTATCCTGACAATGTCTAGATAATTAAATTTAGATGCGATTAGTGCATAAAACATATATGTTGCCACGATAAAAGGGAAGGGAAAGTTATTTTTGTAAAGGTAAGTCGATTTCTATGGCGGCGCCATTTTAGTTCCCTGGTAACGTAACGAAACATGAGATAGAAATAAACGTATAAGTGCTTTAACGACTGGTTGTGGGTTATTTTATTGTATTATACGGCTTTTCTCAGTCTGAAAAGTAAGGCAGACGAGTTGTTTTTAAATTTGCCCGACGTTTCGGCCGTTTTTGATGGCCTTTTTCAAGGGAAAACTACGGAGATAAAGTTTATTCAAAATTTTTGTTGTTGTTAGAGACATGTTGTACAATAAAATATTTCATTCTGGGAACTCACTTAGTCTTGTCGTCTTTGTCGGTATCGCTTATTGCAAGCGGTAAGAAGTATGTTTTTGTCAGTTTTGTCAAAATACTGGAACGGATTCTTTATCATCGACATTAAATTTTCGAAAACTATTTTTGATGGTCACAACACTTTTATCTGCACGCACTGCTAACTGCTTTTTGAAGATGGAGGGTATAATTTTGTTGTGGATACAATTATAGATTGTGAGCCAACAATTCTGGCATTGTTAGTGTGAGTTGCAGTGGCTATATTCCGTCGAGTGTTAGTTATTTTAACTGTGTGTAGGATGCCTGCGTACGTAGTGTTGAGGCCATCCACATCGGTACGGTGGTTTACAGAATTGGCTGTGTTGGTTATATGGCACATTTCAAGTATTGGTAGCGCTGAGGATCTGAACGATTTATCAATTATTGAGACATTGTTTACGTCGAACATATGATCGTGAGTGATCATATTTTTGATGAGAGCTGTTTTATCTCCGAGAGAAATCATCTCCTGGTCAGTGTTGGTTTTGCCATCTTCTTTAAGGCTGTGATACATATTGATATTTGATTTGTGTCCATACATCCGTGTTTTAGCTGGTTACGGGTCATGCCAATATAGGTCATGTTGCAGTCTGAGCAACGCAGGCTATATATGACATTGGATTGTAATAAGGCATCAATGGGTGTTTTAATGTTCGGATGCAGTTGTGTAGTTGTGTTGATGGGCCTTGGGCTAATGTTTACTGTTTTGTACTCTGTTTTTAAGATTTTTATAATGTGCGGAGTAAGCGATGAAACAAACGGTATTGATCGTTACGTCTGATCAGTGGGTCCTGGGGTCTCGTTGCTATGAATTATGCTGGTTGTGTCGACGTTATGTGGCAGTGTGAGATGTTGGGTTTTACAGCGATGCATAAGCCGGTTTATTTATTTTGGTGGATAATTATTCCTCCGTAGGTGTTTGAAAATTATGTGTTGTGTTTCAGTATTGTCCGTAATGAGATAAGTCACTCTATTTATAAAATTTGTTGCGACATTTATTTTCATTGATAGTGGGTGGAAGGAATGGTAATTGAGTAGTCTACCGGAGGCTATAGGCTTTGAATACCATTGGGTGGTTAGGATTTGGTCGGACTTACGAGTTACTATTGTGTCCAGAAACGGTAGTTTGTTGTTGGTTTCTTCTTCCATTGTGAATTATAGATGTATATTGTATGAGTTGAAACAGTTTAAAGTAGTTTGTATTTGGTCGTGTGGTAGGGCCATAAACAGATCGTCTACATATTTCCGAATTATGGGTATGTCAAACGGTAAATTTCGAATCGCTGTTCTAAGTAGGTTTCCCATTACTATGTCCGCTAAAATGGGTGACAACGGACTGCCCATAGCTGTTCCAAATGTTTGCATGTAGAATTTGTCACGGAATCGAAAATAACTGTTTTTTATGCAAAACTCAACCAGTTCGAGGAATAGATCTAGGTTTATGTTAGTATTTTTCTTTATATTGTCCCAGTCCATGATAATATCATGCACGACTAGGTCTGTGGGTATGTTGGAGAATAGTGATACCACATCGAACGACACTAGAACGTAGTTTGGTGGGAGGGTGGTCTCCTGTACGTATTTAACAAACTGGAAACTGTCGGAAATGTTGTACTCACTGTTTGTGAATTTTTGTAGAATGTTGACGATGTACTTCGATAGATGGTATGTTGGTGCAGTAATGTTAGGAACGACTGGACGTAGAGGTAAATTAGCCTTGTGTGCTTTGGGCTGGCCATATATTTGCGGACATACAGCGGTGGATGATTTTAATCGGTATGATGTTGATGTGTCAATAAGTTTTAGGTTTAGTTACAGTACCAAATACTGAAAATACGTGAGCAGGTATAGAACGCACAGGGACAAATTCTGAACAAGCACAGAAAGTACAGGAACAAACACACAAATTACAGAAACAAGCACACAAAGTACAAAATAAAGTGCAGACAATAGAGGAACAAGTACAGAAAAAAAGTTAAAAGTTCAAAAGTTAATCGCAAATGTTGTCGAGACAACAATTTTGAATGGCAAATTAGAAGAAGAAAAAGTTTTCATTCCACGCATTCCAATGATGCCCACTGCTATGTCATTTCAATTTGAACGTCATTTTCTCATCCGTTTAACTTTTCTGTTACCGTCAATAATCGTTATGAGTCTGTAGCGTGAATTTAATTTTTTTTTCGGATGGTATATTGTACGCTGCCTGTTTGCGTTTCGGCAAGTCATGGGTTTTATACACGGAACGACCGAAATTAGCTCTGCGCCTAATTCGTATTACTGTTTTTGAATTAGTTGATTTTATGAATGCTGATATCGGTCTTTCCGTGTATATTTTGTCCTGTTGTCCGCGATATAAAACGGTTGGAACCACTATCATAGAGCATTATAATGATATTTTTCTTCAATAATCATTAAAATTGATAAGTAGTTTTGATTTTCTACTTCCAATCTAATATTATTGCACTACGAAGTGTGCAGGGATCCGCTAGTGTAATCATAAAACAAAATGTGTAAATGTCAAAATTGAAAGACCGAAAACAGCTTTGTTTGGTGTTCAAAAAAACTTTCACCTAGTTTAGTTTTTATTCTTCATTATTAATAAAACTGAAATTGGAACAAGAAAAAGCACAAATAACTGCTCTGAACAGTACAGTGGGCATGTCTGCTGTGATAGTGATTACCTTTCGAAGGTATTTTTTTGGGTTGGGTCCTATCTGCTATGATTGATAGTTTATGTTCGATGCGTCTCGAACCTAGAATCTTTATCTTGGCATTCTTTGTTGAAACACTGCTTTTTCTATTTGAACCATGCTGAATATATTTGAGTGTAGTGTAATATGTTAAATTTAAATCTGATTGCTATTTTGGTCAGAAACTTTTCTTTAGCAATGCTGTTTAGTCGAATTATTTGATTATTTGATTCTAAACTATATTCGATTTGCAATGAGCCGAATTAGCCGAATAAACCATAAGATTTGATAAGTTCTATTTCAGAAAATCGATGGAGCTATTAATCTGTTTTCTAAACTTTTGCTTTTCACCAATCCGCAGGTCCGTACCCAGGATTTCGTTTCGAGAGGGGCCCACAGATAAAAATGAGACAGCTAACTAACAATTTAATTGTCCCGGGTTGGCGGTCAATGCATAGGACGCTGGTCTTACAAGCCAGTTGTCGCATGTTCGAACCCCGACCTGGAAGGATTCTTAGTGTCAGTAGGATCCATAGCACTAGCCATGCAATGATTCTGTACACTAAGAAAATCGGCTGCGAAGTCTGTTGAAACAAAAAGGCCAAATTCCACAGAAGGAATGTAATGCCAAGACTTTGACTTTGCTTTGCTTGAACTAACAATTTCTTGTTGTATCTAATTCTTGGCCCGACAAACGATTTCAATTAAGCTTAAACTGGAATTTGGATGAGACTATGAGCGTTTGAAGAAAAAAGCTCCACGTGTTAAAAGAAAGAGATCGAATTTTACTTTTTGCTTATCATATAGTCCCATAGTACGATTCCGGAATTACAGAGTGATGAGTGATAAAATTTTTACTTTCACGAGTAATAAGTAATAAGTGAGAATATAAAAAGGAGAAAACACTGAAGCGATCAAAAATTTCGAAACAGAGTATACGT
Organism: Malaya genurostris; assembly: GCF_030247185.1. NCBI lineage: Eukaryota > Metazoa > Arthropoda > Insecta > Diptera > Culicidae > Malaya > Malaya genurostris. The sequence continues at coordinate 123,494,487 of NC_080571.1, read as the reverse complement.
CGTTTTCTCAGATGGATGAACCGATTTTACCAAACTTATATTCAATTAAAGTGTCTTATAATCTCCAATGCCATTTCACCAAATGGGTCATTTCGCCGAAAGGGTAATTTCACCGAAAGGATTTTTCAACTGAAAATATCACGCGGAGCATTAATATAGCCTAAATTTTATATGTGATAGAACGACCATAAATGCTATGTAGTATTGTATCTGACTCTAGCGGTTTCTAAAATAAAAACCTGTTTTAATCCACCTAGTGGTGTAATGATGCCTTTCTCATGCATAATATTGTGGTATTCTATTCAAAAATTTTCTCTTCGATTTCTGAAAAAAACCAAGGGATTGCTTGTGCATGAACTAGTATAACATACAGAATGAAACAATACTTTGCTCGCGTAGGTTATTCTAAAGAAAACGAAGTGGGTTCACTATTACAAGCACTTCCGGCACCGGAACCCGAGAATCGATATATCGTACGGCCTCCAACTAACATGACGTACGAACTCTACTAGTTTTTATTCAAATTTTGAAGATTTTATACAATTTTACCATCGCACTCTAAAAGATGATTTAAATGTTTGTTGTATCCGAAAATATGCAGTAATTTTTGGTAGGACCATAAGACATTTCATTTCAGCCTAAGATTGGGAATAACGGTTTTGAGCCCAGTTAACAACATTTTTTGCGGTTTTTTTTTGCCAGTTTAATTGACGGTGTAGAATATTGAACACACTTTACCCTATAACTCCGGTCGATACGCCTAGCTTCAGCTTTCAGTCCGATGGAGGTTTCCATCATCTTCTCAAGGTTACGTGTCACAATATCAATATCGTCAGCGAAGCCAAAAAGTTGGACGGACTTTCGGAAGATCGTGCCACTCGTGTCGATCCTCGCTCTTCGAATCACACCTTCCAGGGCAATATTGAACAAGATACAAGAAAGTCCATCACCTCGACGTAGCCCTCTCCGAGATTCGAAGGGACTCGAGAGCGTCCCAGATACTCGGACGTAGCACATCACTCTATTCATCGTTGCTTTGACCAATCGCGTCAGTTTATCCGGGAAACCGTATTCGCGCATTATCTGCCGTAGCTGTTCTATATGAGACCATGAGACCATGAGACCTTTCATTTGAATCTAAGTTTGTCAAAATCGGTTCAGCCATCTTCGAGATTTACTAGTCGGTTTTTCGGCAAGGCAAACGTCGTTTTACTGCCCGAGTCGTTGGACTGTTTATTTTGTTTTTGACAGTACATTAAAATTAATTTTGTTATTCAATTGCATAGGGAAATCGATGTAATTAGTCAGTGTATCAAAAACAAAGATCCCTTGTAGAAATTGTCTATTTTGCAGAGTGTGTTGGTTAATGAGACCGATCGTAACTCCGTATTTCAGAATACTGCGTATTCCAGAATGCTAGTGCAATGTAAACAATATAGAGACAATATACATAGTTAAAAATTAATTAGGATTTCATATTTACAGAAACAAACTGAATTCGTTGTCGATCAGATATGCATAAGACCCTCTCAATGTCCATTTGTAGAGCACCAAAATTCTCCAATACATACATTACTTCGAATGACGACAATTCACTGCATAGATAATTCACAAACAGCATGGAAGAAGTGGTCCAAGATAGTTCCCTTGTTTAAACTCACGAAGAACAGAAAAAGTCTCCAAAACTGTTCTCATTTTTAAGTCATATTAGTTGAAGATCATATGAACTTATTATTATTATTATTATTATTTTTATTATTAGGTCTATTAACTGCTTGACTGTCAAATTTGAACTAGAAGTAAGAATAATTTGCGAAATGGTTCGCAGTCAAAGTGTTATAGATATTTAAAAAGGCGGGTGGGTAATGTCACAGACATAACTGAAGGACGTGAATACGAATAAAACTGACATGTTTCTTTCTCACTTACATAAAGATAATTATTCGTATTAGATTGTGTGAATTTTGCAACTTTCATTGCTTCGTTTCCAGAATTTTAACGATATACTACAGTATCACTAATTGATGGTAAGCATATTCTACCATACGTAGAGAACTAAAATTCAAGACCTAAATTCGAAATCTGGAGCACGTTCCGAATTCAGGTGCAAATTTCAGGTTCGTAATCTAGATAAAAAATCAGGTCATAGATTTAGTTCTAGAATTATGGAACTGAAGTCGTTTTCAGAATTTTCCGAATTGCGTTCTCCAATTAAATTCTAAATCTGAATTCGAAACCTTAACAAAGTAACTAAATTCAGTTCCAAAATCTAGCTCCAGAAGCCATTTTCCAAAGTTAGTTCCAGCTTGTAGGTTCTGAATTCTGGAAATGAATACTGAAACTGAATTTAGGAATTAAATTCTGAAACTGAATACAGGAATTAAATTCTGGTTTTAAAATTAGTTCTAAAATTCAGAGGTTTGAGTTCAGATCTTATATTTAGTTTTAGAATCCAGATCTAAAATTCATACCCTGAATTTTGTGCATGAATTCTGAGGATGAAATCCTAAAACAGATTTCTGAATTAGAGTCCCGAAATAAGAAACTAAATTCAGTTCCAAAATATAGTCAAGAAACCAGTTTCAAAATCCAGAGTTAGGAGTCAGTTCAAAAGTCATAGTTTTAAATTCTGAATCTGTAATATGGAACTAAGTTTTAAAATTGAAGTATGAAACTAAATTCAGAACTTAAAATTAGGTTCAGAATTCAGGTGGACCAGAATCCAGGTTCTGAGTTCAGTTCTACAATTTAACCAATAATTCAGTTCTCTGCTACTGCTGCTTAACTGCTAGCCACGACGTCCGAAGGCCGATTAGCGGTCAAGGTTTACCTATTATACTCGTCTAGTACACGGAAAGACCGATATCAGCATTTTGGCGAAAAAATTAGTTGTTTTTCTGATTTTAGTTAGTTATTTTTTGAGACAACTAAAAAAATCTTACTTTTGCTAATTTAGATTTTTCAATTCTAATTTCCTTGATAATAATAAAATATTTATTGAAATGGCTATTTTTTTAGTTGAATTCACCAATTGTCATTTCTTAGCTAAGGCACACTTCATATCCATTCAACTAATTTTTTAGTTGAATAAGAGAAATAAAACGTTGTTTTCAACCAACATAAATGGTTGAATTGGTTTCTGCAATTTGCAGCTATATGGCGCTCTGTCGCCGAAATAACGCACCCTAATGACTACTAGCCACTAGATGGCACACTACTACCGAAAAAAATTTCAGTCGCGGTTGTCTTTTCTATATTGGCAGGTATAAATACGATGTTGTATTGGAGAAAAAGACATAAGCGAAACATAAACTTCTTTTTGAACATTTTTCTTCTAAATCGCTGTTTTCTTCATTCGACTTCGCGAAATCGACTCTCTCACTGAAAACTTTGAGCACTCGGAAAATAAAAACCGAATACAAGTAGTAAAGGGTGATTTTTTAAGAGCTTGAGAACTTTTTTAAACAATAAAACGCATAAAATTTGCAAAATCTCATCGGTTCTTCATTTTAAACGTTAGATTGGTACATGACATTTACTTTTTGAAGATAATTCCATTTAAATGTTGACCGCGGCTGCGTCTTAGGTGGTCCATTCGGAAAGTCCAATTTTGGGCAACTTTTTCGAGCATTTCGGCCGAATTTTTCGGGAATAGCCCGAATTTCTTCGGAAATGTTGTCTTCCAAAGCTGGAATAGTTACTGGCTTATTTCTGTAGACTTTAGACTTGACGTAGCCCCACAAAAAATAGTCTAAAGGCGTCAAATCGCATGATCTTGGTGGCCAACTTACCGGTCCATTTCTTGAGATGAATTGTTCTCCGAAGTTTTCCCTCAAAATGGCCATAGAATCGCGAGCTGTGTGGCATGTAGCGCCATCTTGTTGAAACCACATGTCTACCAAGTTCAGTTCTTCCATTTTTGGCAACAAAAAGTTTGTTAGCATCGAACGATAGCGATCGCCATTCACTGTAACGTTGCGTCCAACAGCATCTTTGAAAAAATACGGTCCAATGATTCCACCAGCGTACAAACCACACCAAACAGTGCATTTTTCGGGATGCATGGGCAGTTCTTGAACGGCTTCTGGTTGCTCTTCACTCCAAATGCGGCAATTTTGCTTATTTACGTAGCCATTCAACCAGAAATGAGCCTCATCGCTGAACAAAATTTGTCGATAAAAAAGCGGATTTTCCTAAGACGCAGCCGCGGTCAACATTTAAATGAAATTATCTTCAAAAAGTGAATGTCATGTACCAATCTAACGTTTAAAATAAAGAACCGATGAGATTTTGCAAATTTTATGCGTTTTATTGTTTAAAAAAGTTCTCAAGCTCTTAAAAAATCACCCTTTACATCTAACGGCGTGGCCCGGAAGGTTGGAAGATACAAAAAAACATCATTTGACATGTACAATTAGAGTGCAACATTCGAAACTCAATTCACTGTTCCGCGTAAAAACATTATTACGCACAATCGCTTCAAATGCGCACAAATTCTGAATAAATACACTTTCCACTAACAGTTTACGTCATTTTTACATACCGGTTTAGAAATTTATATATGGATATATCGTAACACATGCGTAAAACATCTAAACAATTTGCAAGCAGTTTCAACAAGACTGTCCCTTTTAGCTTTTTATTGGATTGTTTTGTTTTGACACTTCTCATGAATTTTGTGGCTAATAAACTGGTGATAAATAAATAGAAACAAATTTTCTGATTTTAAAAACAAAATTAGTTGTCAATGAGAATTTCGTGTTGGATTGAGATATTGCTGGTTTGTGTCCAGAATATTCGCCAACTAAACACATTCTCTAAAAATAAGAGTTTTTTTCAGCAAATAAATTCTCAATTTTAACTAATTTTATAGTTATTTTGGAAATTTTGTTGTTAAAATCAACTAATTCAAAAACAGTAATACGAATTAGGCGCAGAGCTAATTTCGGTCGTTCCGTGTAGAACATCGGAATAGATATGTGCCTGACTACCTCAAAACCGTCGTCCGAGTGCGAAAAAGGCAAACAATCGTGATGAGTTTTTCTCAATGTTTTCAAAAGTTTTTAGAAAATATATATGGTTATGTTACATTGTTGAAAATTTAATTACAAATTCCTGATTATATTTCCGAAAGCATGGAGAAAAAATTATGTTGTTAGGTTAAGTATAAAAAGAGATATTCACGATCAAAAACTTATCACTATCCCAGAGGGTAAATTTAGAAAAGGCGCCTTATAGTAAAGTAAGTCGTATTCACGACAAAACAGTTTCATGATTTACTCAACTGTTCTCTAGACATTGTATTACTTTCCATTACATATATGCCTTCAACAATTGGCACGGTGCGGCTCGACAGCATACAAAGTATACAAAACACGCTCAGATGCTTCGCGGTAAATTGGAAAACTTCTTTAGGGTTCCGAGTGGGTATAACTACCCAGCTTCCCATACTAACTGCCGGGCCTAATCGAGTGGCCCAAAACTAACTTCATTTTTATTGCTTTTGGAGTTTAATTAGTTTCAAGGGGAAGTAGTAGTAGTATTGAAATTTTACCCGGCAGAAAAAAGAATAAAAAGTGATTTATCCTGAACATTGCCACTGTGGCTCAAACTAAATATTTGATCAAAACATTACGATTTTACCGAGAAACGTGTAAATAAAGGTTAATATTTCTAAGTTATTCTGTGGAACTGAAATACAACATGCTTTGTTTATAGTATTGCTATTCCTTTCTTCGAAAATGGATTGATATATTCGATCAATTGGATCACAAACATCGTAAATTATGTCAAATGTTCGTTCCAATAGAAAGACCGATCCCACAGTTCGTGACAAAAGTTTTAACTAAAAAGCAAAATACTCATTGACTGAAACAAAGTTGTGAACCACAAGATCTGCTCACTTACACACTACACAATGCACATCTCCCACGTATCGTTGAGTTTCGGATAATTAGTAATATAAAATTACTATTCAGTTATGTCTCTAGTATTAGGTATTAAAACACCATCATCCCTGGCAAGGAAAGCCCTCGAGGTGGTAATCCTTATTGTAATCGTAAATACTAAATTGCACGTATTTTTTTCTGAACACTAGAATTTTCTGCACCGTTTCGCCATTTCTGAGGAATACTGAAACAATATAAAAAGTAAAACAGACTCATTTTTCCACAGACAAATAAGATTTTATTTGTTTCAAAATGTTAAAATCTAGTACTAGCACTAAAGCACTCGTTACACAATTTCATTACCTCACTTGACTGCACACACCAAGACCTTGATTTAAAATGACAATTCTTTTGTACGCTTCTTACGCCACCCTCTAAGTTTTTTCTACAACTATGCGATTTCTGCTATGTTAGTGCGGTGATTGCACATTACTTTGAGTTTGTTTGCTGATGCGGCGCGGTAAGTCCTTCTGCAGCGTACATCCACATAGCGACGGACCTCACTGCCAACCCAGTGAAACGAAATTACTACATTCTCTAACCTAATGCTACAGGAATTTCACTTCGTCAGTTTGCAATAAACTTAGGGTTGAAAAAAAAATCGGAAATATCGATCCATTCTGTCGGTACACAACAAATTTTATCTAGGAAAAACAAAACAGAGCTTGAAGGCTGAAGACTGTTCTGTGACATGAAAACCATTCACCACATAGTGAAATGAAAATCTAAATTTCATTCAAAGTGAAAAAATGCGTTAATTAACAAAACATGCTTCTCAGCTTAAGTTCAAAAGAGATTTGCAGGATTACAAGATTAAAAATTTGGCGTGATAATGCTAGCGCTAGATAGCCGTACTCATGTATTTAGGATATACAATTTTATCTACTTTGGCTCTTAATAAAGGTAATAAGATCAGCTTTTTGTTTCCATGGCACAATTTTACAGCTCAGAATGATTTCATTTTTTCGTTACTAACAAGTATCAAGATTGTGGAGGTTGACATATACAAGATAAATACTAATAAAGAGAACAAGATTGGAGTGGGCAATTCGACCATTATGTATACCAAAACATCAATTTATATTCAATGAAAGCTCAAATAATGAAGGTGGTTGAACAAATGTATGCGTATGCAAAGCACGAAATAGACTGGCAGTGGGAAATCATTCATTTGAAAAGAATATGGAATTCATAACACAGAATACATAGGAAAATCCTGTTTTCTTTCACCTAGTGAGGTAATGATACCTTTCTCATTCACGTGTATATCAGAAACCATTGTTAGCTGTTTCAAAATGTTAAACTCTAGTTTAATGTTAAACACTATATGTCTTCTAAGACCGACATATACGAGCGTCAAAAATGACTCACTTTTACAGAAGATCTAACGCATATTTAATGCATTCTGACGTATATTCAAGTGTTAAACCATGTAAATTTACACGTCTTCTGTAAAAGTACTGTATTTTCGTAATATATTTCATACATATGTATATCATTCTTGTAACATTCAGTCATTTTACGAATTACATTCTTATGATTTGAGTCATATGCGGATTTACGTCACCGGTAAATTCCATTATTTTTTACTGTGTACACATCGAAGCAGTTTTGAACCAAAGACATCATGTTGACAAGATATCCAGCTCTCACATGCCCGAACAAATCATTGGCAACATCCTTTTTGTGAACATGGCGCCCTCAGGCGAGTCCGCATCGAATCTCGTACATAGAAGTAGTGGAGATAAATGTCAAATTCGTGCGCGCCAAAATAGTATCGTTTGAGTTGTGTTTTCTTTTTCCACGTTGCACGTACCGGTGTTGTACATATTGTCATTCTATATGGCGGTTTGAAAACTTGGACACTCATTGCCCTATAAATGCGGAGGCGGCAGGCGTATCCGGATGAAATTTCATAATAGTTTTAAAGACAGTATAAGCCTAAATTCAAATCACGATTTATAAAAATAGGGTCAAGCATCACTAATACATCGAAGTGAGTTCGGAAGTCGGATCCGGATAAAATTTATAAAAGAAATTTTTCAGGAACCTATAAAACCTTTTATTGGATTCGAAGTTGGTGAAGTTCAGTCATATCTGAAAAAAAGCTACAAGGATCAGCCCCATGGGGTTGTTCGAGCCATTGATGTGGAACAAGGCAAAGAAAATTTCTAATGATCGACATTTTCAATCAAACAGCTCAATCAATCGTCACACTTTTGAATCCGCAGTTGCACGATTGATTTTGATTAGTATTTGTTTTATTTGATTAGATTGATCTTGATTAGTATTTGTTTTATAGCCGAGGAATTTACACCAATATCCCAAATGTATGCAATTGCCAAGCTTGTGTTTAAGTTTTGTATGCAAGCAGTTATTTTTACAGCGTTAAGTTTCTCTACCATTCTGCGAATTCGGTTGAAGCGATAAACTTTTTCTCATTATCAATGTAGTTCATCTTATATAATTTAGAAATTTATCTTAAGGTGACCGTGGACAGAAGCCAAGGGAAATAAATGTAAAAGTATTGGTAAAACAATACTTTTTCATATAGTAATAGTATTTGTGAGTAGAGAAGAATGAAACAATAATATTTGTGTGCTGAAAGGAATACAGTTGCAAGAACAAAATGTAAACATTGAAACTATTCAAATCACCTAGCAGAACAGAGTGGACTTATCTCATCTTCATGCTCATTCTGGGGTTACCAAATTGCAATCATACAACCAAAAGAATATAATGATTGTGCCAAGGAAGATAGTTGACTATTTGCCTTCGTTTGGTTCTTGGCATTTTTCTTACTTTACAAAGTAAAAAAGTAGCTTTTACATTGATGAATTAAGTATAGTAACACAACACGAAATCAGAACAAACTCTGTTGCAATGGCATTTTGTATTAATTTTAATTTTAGAATATGAATTTCACATATTCAATAAATACAAACTAACAAATTCTACATTTTCCATTTTGTCGACCACTTCATCGTTTTCGGATAGGGAAGCAACCTCACCCAGGGAACAGTCAAGTGGTACTTGACGAGAGGGCTATAATTTCATATATTGACGAAAATGTCTTAGAACTTTACCTATTGATACCAAATTATAGAATCCAGTACAGTTTCTAAATTCTGTGGTATTGTTTTGAACTGGTACTTCTAGCAGTTCTTCCACTGTTTGAACTGATGAGTGCCTCACATACTCACTACCCAAAATACACTCTATCAACGTATTCCATCTGTTTTCCTATTGATTTTTGCGAATGAGCACTGCTTTCGTTTTCTTAGATGGACGAGGTATTTTGAAAAGATTGCAATACTTGAACTGTTTGTTTATTTTTTGCATTCCATAGCGACGGTAAATAAGACAACAGGGTTGCGGATAACTAGGAGTGGAAGCAGTGTTTGAAATGGAAATTAGGCAAATGTTATCGTTTTTTTTTATATTGAAATTTTAGATGGTGACGTACGAAAGTAGTTTTGATCCGTAATTTTAACTTTATCAATGTTCGACTAATTGAAAATATTGCCATTTTGTGCATGGCAAGGTTTTTTTCTCTAATTATGTATGGCATCACTGCCAATATAAAAGGGTGGTATTACCAATACTAAAGCAGACCGACAATCTTTTTATTGTGGATTTTTGGAAAATTTTCAAAACCAGAACTGTGAGTTATTCAAAAGTTGTATAATAAAATGTTTATATCAGAGGATAAGTTTACCGGTGAAGAACAACTCAAAAGAGTTTCATAAAGCTTACTTATGTCACAGAGCTATAATCAGCAATTGAAATCTTGAGGTGAGTGAAAAATAATAACATTCTAAGAAGAAACCTTCTAATAAAGGTCCGAAAAAGTTTTGCACAAATCATTCTTCAGAGGTGATATTTTATCATAAACAATCATCAATACGATGAGTGATTATGTCACCAAACTGCAGTAGCAATTCTACGCAATATATTTACCCCTACGCGTAGAAAAAAATGTGTTTCATGGTTTGTTTACATCAAGAGCAGGGCAAAATAGCGGAAGATGCAGTGGGAGGGTAGGTGGTTTCTTGGTTGCCATTTGTGGCTCGCTTCCATAGTCACCTTAAGCACTCAATATTTCCCTGGGGTAATTGTTAATTTATCAGACGAAACGACATAACATGGAATTTCATCCGAGCTTGCATGACACAAGATCAGTGTATATTAATTAAAGCTTCGAACCGTTTTATGGCACTTATTGTCTTGCTGTCTAGCAACAACCTACCTCTAGCATGCTACGCGTAGGACTGAAACGTTAGCTATAATTTTACTTCTATTTATAGATTCGCGTGCTTCCAACAGCTTCGCTTTTGCATCGATTGACCAATCAAAGCGATGCTTTCTCTTTGTTATATCGTTTACTCCTTCAAAACCGTCGTCTATGGCAGGGAAATCCGGTATGCCGGAGATTTTTGGCAGACAAAATAGGACACTGCTCGCTACTAATCAAAATTTCAATCATATATAATCGTGGTTTGAATCGACAAAAACGTGAACTTAATTCTCTAGCTGCTAAACCGTTGATCCGATATACATAGTTCCTTTGGAGAACTCATTCACAAAAATATACCTCGTGATTTGATCACAATAAAAAATGTGCAAACCCTACTACGATAAAAGTTAATTTCAACAACTTTATTGCCCTAAGAGATAGAAAAATGATGTCTTCTACAAAGTTTCCTGCAAAGCTCTTTTTAATAAACCCAACATAGTCGTTTTAGTAAAAAAAGTGTTAAAACGAATGCTCTATTTTTTGTACCTGGACTGCAATTTCTTGCAAAAGTTTTTGCCTAAAGGTAACTCGGTCAATATCACAAATAACGCGTGATATGAAGATAAACAATTTTATTAATGTACGTTTTTCCTAAGAAAATGGTCAAAAAAGCACTCTATATTTTGGCCACGCTACACACTTCGTATCTTTATACTACTTGATTTAAACTTTCCAAAAAGTATATGTATGTGCCATTTGGTCTGCGACCCTGCTTCCTATTAGTAGTTAAAGTTAGTGTATATAAAAGTTTAAATGTTAAATAACTTTTTAGACAAAAAGTCAAACCGTGCACAGTCTTCAACAAAAATGTGTAATTTTACGTTTTTAGTAATTGTCTCGAAAATAGTAGACACTGAAAGTAATTGCGAAAAAAGTTTTGTACAAAAAATTGATTTTAAGTGGTTTCAAAAGAAAATGCTTCATTTATCCGAAACTATATGCGTTAGACCTTTAGCTTGTTCGGCAAAGTTTTTTCTCGTTAGAAGTTCTAAAACTTTGTAGAAGACATCATTTTTCTATCTCTTAGGGGAATAAAGTTGTTGAAATTAACTTTTATCGTAGTGGGGTTTGCACATTTTTTATTGTGATCAAATCACGAGGTATATTTTTGTGAATGAGTTCTCCAAAGGAACTATGTATGTCGGATCGACGGTTTAGCAGCTAGAGAATTAAGTTCACGTTTTTGTCGATTCAAACCACTGTGCAGCGTGGTCATTGAACAGGATATCTCTTATCGAGTTGCTGATGTTGTGCTCAACTCGGAGGGTTTGCAGCTCGAGACAAAAGGTCAGTATATGCTCCACGGTTAACGGATAGTTGCATGTAGAGCACATCAGACGGGGTTCCCTAGCGAGGTGATGTTAGAGTGTCAAACGAGTGTGACCCGTTCGCAGCCGAAATATAACTCGTTGTTCTCGGCGGTCAGTGCAATCTGTCCATTCGGACAAATCTCCCTTGATTCAAGGGAGGAGGTCGTCCCCGGATGCTCGCCAGCACATGACGAAGTGGTCTGTGAGTTTAATCCGGAAGTTCCTTAAAATGTCGGCAGAGGGAGCTACGAAGTCGGCCCGGCGCCTGTTCCTTCCCATTGCCGCTAGCCTTTTAGCTTCATCGTTTCCCGGGATCCCAATATGCCCAGGGATCCATCAAACTGAGACATTTCTATCACAGAAGGTCTCGATCGCCTGAATGAGGGGGGTCTGGATCTTCCCGTCTCTAAGATAGTGGCAACTGCCAGAGACTCCGAGAAGATCACACCCTTGGTTCCCGGGGGAATGACATCATAGCTTCGGTAGATTTAGTTGTTTGGCCCATACACACCGAGTCCGATACTAGTGTCGGTTCGTGATCCGTCGGTAAAGTAGGAGGCGAAACCTCCAGACTTGTCGAACGAGATCTGTTGGAAACTGCTTCTGGCTGCAATAGGCTGGAATGGGCTTTCCTCCAATAGAGAGTGCTAATGAAATTTTGGTGTTGGGTGTAGCTGGCAGATGCCAAGGTCTTCTCCAAATCCGATATAGGCGAGCCAGTTTTAGGAGTTTCTGTCCGGTAAAACTATGGAATAGAAACTTCGCTTTTTGCAGTTAGAAACATTCCTTTCCGGATGTTCTCTCCAGCTATCCCAGTGCCCTGCGTACAATGACCAAGGATGTGAACCATAGTAATGGTAATTGTCCGGCCTCTACGAACGTCGCCGTTGCTGGTGTACCTGGAAGGTGTGTTAATCTTGCAGCTCAAACATTTTCCAACGTTCTGATGTATGCTATTGACCAATATGTCCCTAAACAAATTAGTAAGCCACCCGAACAAGTACCGTGGCAAACCGTAGAACTACGACGACTGAAAAGTTTAAAAAGGACAGCACTAAAGAAATATTCTAAAAACGGAGGTTTGTTGCTCCGGCGAAACTACGTAGAAATCAACAAAGTTTACAAAAAGACAGCTGAATGTTGCTATGCCAACTATTTACGCTGTGTACAGAGGAGATTAAAGTCTAATCCAAAATCATTCTGGAAGCACGTTAACGAGCAAAGGAAGGAGTCAGATCTTCCTTCATCTATGTTTTACAATGAACAGACAAGTTCTAGCATGCAGGAAATTTGCGAAATGTTCATGAGAAAATTCTCTGAGATATTTTCTAGAGAAATCTTAGCACCTTCCCAAATCACCCAGGCGGCACTTAACGTTCCCGTTTTGGGACAGTCAATGAATTCAATGAACATAAGCGCAAGTTCCGTAAAAACAGCAATCGCAAAAATGAAGTCTTCATACTCTGCTGGACCCGACGGTATCCCGGCAGTTATTTTGAAGCGATGCTCTAGTGGTATTATAGTACCTCTATGTCTTCTGTTCCGACTGTCACTCATGACTGGAGTATTTCCTGATATCTGGAAATCTGCTTATATGTTTCCTGTGCACAAAAAGGAGACAAGAAGAACGTCGACAATTACCGTGGTATCACCGCTCTTAGCGCCATTCCTAAATTGTTTGAGCTTATCGTTTTGGAACCTATTTTTAATCACTGCAAGCAGTACATCGTTGAAACTCAACACGGGTTCATGCCGAAACGCTCAACGGCCACTAACTTACTAACTTTCACGACGTTTATAACGGATGCTATGTCTAAAGGTCATCAAACGGACGTTGTCTACACGGATCTCTCTGCTGCTTTTGATAAAATTAATTACGCTATCACTATTGCCAAATTGGACAGACTGGGCTTCGGTTCCAACATTCTTCGGTGGATTCAATCGTATCTTTGCAATCGACGGCTGGCGGTTAAGATCAATGAAAATGTTTCCAAGGAGTTTTTTGCTTTTTCTGGTATTCCACAAGGCAGTCATCTCGGACCACTGATATTTCTACTGTATTTCAACGACGTGAACTTTTCATTGAAAGGTGCACGATTATCTTTCGCGGACGACCTAAAGTTATTCCAAATTATCAAGACTCTTGAAGATGCCTGTCTCCTTCAAAGTGAGCTTGAAATTTTCTCCGAGTGGTGTGAAATTAATAAAATGTCGCTAAATATCAGCAAATGCTCGATTATCACCTTCACACGAAAAAAACACCAATTCGTTTCAATTATTGTCTTCGAGGATCAGTGATTGATAGAGTCAATTGTGTCAAAGATCTTGGCGTTCTTCTCGACGAACAATTGAATTACAAGCAGCATATTTTGTACATCGTGGCAAAAGCTTCTCGTTGTCTAGGATTTGTCATGAGAACCGCCAAGCAATTCACAGATATATATTGTTTGAAATCTCTCTACTGCTCGCTTGTACGGTCAACACTCGAATATTGTTCGTCAGTATGGAACCCTCACTTTCATAATGGAGCTTTAAGACTTGAATCAATACAGCGCAGATTCGTTCGTTTCGCTCTTCGTCGTTTGCCCTGGAATAACCCTCACCAGCTGCCTAGTTATGAAAGCCGTGCGATGCTCATCGGACTCGATACTCTACAAGTACGCCGAGATCTGTTCCGTGCAATGCTGATTGCCGATATTTTGACGAACAATATTGATTGCCCTGCACTACTTAGTGAAATCAACATCAACGTTCGTTCTAGAGCTCTTCGCAACAACAACCTCCTCAGAATGCCTCTACGTCGTACTAACTACGGAATCAACGGTGCCGTTATTGGATTGCAGCGAACCTTCAATGGCGTATCGATGGGATTCGATTTCCATTTTCCTCGTAGCAGAATAAAAGCGAATTTTTTGAATATTCTTAGAAATAATTATTAGGACTTTAGTTTGTCTGTTGATTAAAATATATAAATAAATAAATAAATAAAAAAGGAGAATTGAGGCTAGTCTGATGGCTCTGTTATAGGTGGTGGCTAACCTATAGCCGTCGCTTCTATGTCATAAAAAATACTGCTCCAGATAAAAGCTTTGGCGGAATTGATCCCCTGGTAACGGTTTCAGTTGGGTGGTTCGGACGAGATTAAGCCGCGATTTGTAGTCTTTTTTAACCTGGATGAAATGGTAAAGTTTTTGTTTCGGTCGAAGTTAACGCCGAGGATACTTCTCAAACGGGACTTCTACTGAGTCGACTGTGATGGGACGGTCTAACAGAAATGGGAGAGAAAACATTTGGACGTTAAAGCCGCCGTGATGGAAACGCCGCCTGTTGAATTTTTATGTGGATTACATACAAATTAAATATAAAAATTCTTACACCTTTAGGTAAATGGCTGAAAAGGAAGTTCATTCCCACTAAAAATAGGGTAACGGCCAGAACCGATCTCTGTAGGACGCTCCTATTTCTCATATCCCGTTACCGGTACTTTCTGTTACATGACGAGAAATCCAAATTTTTCGGTTACCGTTTTTCTCTTTCTCTGCTGTCTATCAACCCTCTGAATCTTTTTTATGGTGTGTAAAAATATGTAAAATGGCTTGACGCTAAACGGCAAACCTCTTCGCCATTTGTTTTGAGTTCGGGTATGGTCTTCGTTCAACAAACTTTGCAATTCGGCATCTTCAAATTTGCTAGGTAGACCTGTGCGTTCGTTGTATTTTTCAATGAATATTTTAAATCGTTTAAACCAGCGTTTGCAAGTCACGACCGATAGATCATGTTACCCGTAAACTACCCGTAATTTAATGTTACCCGTTGGTTGGTAAACGACTGGACGATGCGCAATTCAGGCCCCAATGTGGTTCTAAGCCTCTTGTCCAGTAACTTCTATCCCTACCTCCCCGCGGTGCCGGCTGGGGTACGAGTAATCATAGGAAATATTGGGTAATCAACCCCGGTGGGACCTTGGTCGTATGCTGACAGGAAAGGGGGGGGGGGGCTTGCTTTCTCTTTACAGAGAGCGTTCCTACCTGAGCGTCTGTTCCCCATGTTGGGGCAGCTCGAAACAGTGTCTGTTCTCCTTGTTAGGAGCGGCTGATTACCGTCCTTGTGTCAGTGTGGGGTTCTAAACAGTGCTGACACAATGGCCCTCCAGCGAGACAGAAGGTTGGTGCAGGCCTAACAAGCCGCCCGGAAAACACACTATCCCCAAGGTTACTGGAACGGATAAAGTCGAGGAGTACCGTCCCATTAACATGCTGCACACGCTGGAAAAAATTCTGGAACTTGTTGTTAAAGATCAGCTGATTAACTATTTGAACTCTAACAGTTTGCTAATACCGGAACAATCGGGATACCGTAAGGGTCACTCTTGTGAAACCGCTTTGTACCTAGTATTGGCAAAATGGAAGGAGAAAATCGAAGCCAAAGAGAGTATTTTTGCTGTGTTCTTGGATCTGAAGAGAGCCTTTGAAACAATTTCAAGACCGTTATTGTTGCAGACATTGCGGCGTTTTGGCATCGGGGGAATAGCACATGAATGGTTTGAAAACTATTTATGTGGTAGATCTCAAAAGACTGTTTTTAACGATGTAGTGTCTAGTTCCCTCGGTAATGTGGAAATTGATGGTGAAACTATTGATCGCGTTAGATAAATGAAGTATCTTGGAGTCATAATTGATGAAAAGTTAACATTCAAATCTCATATCAATAACGTCATCAAGAAGATTGCCAAAAAGTATGATGTATTATGTCGTTTGAAAAATGACTTAACGACCCATAATAAGATTCTTTTGTATAAAACAGTCATTTCACCACACATTGACTTTTGCCCATCCATTCTGTTTCTTGTAATAACACACAAATCTTGAGATTACAGCGACTGCAAAATAAAATCATGCGATTAATTCTAAAATGTAGTAGATATACCTCGTCAGGTTTTCTACTGAAAGCATTACAATGGCTTTCAGTGAAACAGAAAGTTTACTACTTGACCATGGTATTTATTTTCAAGATATTAAATGGCATGCTGCCTCGATATTTGTGTGATCGAATTGAAAGAGGAACTGATTTGCATAGGTACAATACTAGAAACGCATCTGATGCTAGAACACCAAGCTTTTTGTTAGCCAGATCGTAAAACTCATTATTGTACAGGGGAATAAGTTTTTTCAATTCGATGCCAAGAGAAATTAAACGCGCGGCGACATTGGTGGAGTTCAAAAAGTTGTGTATTTAACACAATTTGGATTTTTAGTTTGTTTAAGAGTTAAAAATAATGAGCAGTCTACAAACGTTTGAGCCTCGCGCGCGAAGCAGGTAGTGACTATTTGGAAAGCGAACAGGACTGGCCGAAGAGCCTTAGCATTCGGTGTATTAAGTTTGCTCTTGACCTTGATCGCAAGGTTTGATGAATAATTTAAGGAATAGATTCGGTAAACTAATTGGGATAGACAGTTGTTGATGGAATTGGGCTTGGCTCTGCTCATCCGCAGTCTCGTTACTCCATCGTAGCTGATGTGTGTAGCGATGGACTGGTCCGGCGGGAAGAGTCAGGTGAATTACTGTCTGATACTGGTAAAGATATCGGGTTCGATTCCTGCTGTGATCAAGGATCTTCCCGGGTTGAAAATTTTCTTGATTAACCCTGGATAGTAAATCCGAAATATTTGAATATTATTTTGTGGTCAGTCGTTCTTTTGAAGAAGAATCTATACCTTCTAGATCAATCAGATCGTTTTATTTGGTTTACTGGTTAAGATATGTGCAAAAATATTAATTATCATTTAGATAACTCGTTCTGCTCACACCTTTGTAGGGGTATGAGGTGGGACCATCATCATCATCATCATCATCATCATCATCATCATCATCATCATCATCATCATCATCATCATCATCATCATCATCATCATCACCATCATCATCATCATCATCATCATCATCATGTTACGTATGATCAAGAAAGAAATACGACTCGGAATAATCGGTAAAGACCTACGCAACGAACAAAGGACTACGATTGGAAGCTTGGCACATGGAACTGCAAATCGCTTGGCTTCCCAGGATACGAACGACTGCTGCATAATGAGTTTCAAATCCGCGGCTTCGATGCCGTAGCACTGCAGGAACTTTGTTGGACGGGACAGAAGGTGTGGAAAAGTGGGCATCGAGCGGCTACCTTCTACCAGAGCTGTGGCACAACCAACGTTCTAGGAACGGGATTTGTAGTGTTGGGCAAGATGCGCCAGCGCGTGATTGGGTGGAAGCCAATCAGTGATAGAATGTGCGTATCGAAGATCAAGGGCCGTTTCTCCAATTACAGCATCATCAACGTGCACTGCCACATGAGACGAGACCCGATGACGAGAAGGAAGCATTCTTCGCGCAGCTGTAACGAACCTACGACAGCTGTCCACGGCGGGATGTAAAACTCGTAATCGGCGACATGATTGCTCAGGTAGGCCGGGACGCAATGTACAGGCCCATGATCAGGCTGGAGAGCCTGCACGCGGTAACAAACGACAACGGTCAACGATGCGTAAACTTTGCAGCCTCCAGAGGAATGGTAGTTCGAAGCACCTTCTTCCACCGCAAAGATATCCACAAAGCCGCCTGGAGATCACCTGATCAACATACGGAAAATCAAATCGGCCACGTTCTCATCGACGGGCGATTCTTCTCCGATGTCATCAATGTCCGCACTTACCGCAGTGCCAATATTGATTCTGACCACTAGCTTGTCGCGGTTTGTATGCGCTCAAAACTATCGATGGTGCACAACACTCGTCGCACAGAATCGACGAGACTCAATCTTGAGCAGCTACGTAGTGTTCGTACTGCAGAGGAATACGCGCAACAACTGGAGCTAGTACTACCAACGAAAGAGCAGTTTGGCGCGGCGACTCTTGAAGACGGCTGGAGGAACATAAGGTCCGCCGTGAGTAGCACCGTTCTAGGTACGAGGTTATCGAATCGAGGAAATGACTGGTTTGATGGCGAATGTCAGCAGTTGGTCTAAGAGAAGAATGCACCGCACGAGAGCGAACGAGGAACGATACAGACAGGCGCGGAACAGACAGAACACGCTTTTCCGGAAGAAAAAGGGCCACCAGGAAGACCAAGATCGCGAAGCGATGGAACAGCTCTACCGCGCAAATGACACACGGAAGTTCTATGAGAAGGTGAACCGCTCACGTAAAGGCTACACGCCACAGGCCGAAATGTGCAGAGATACCAGTGGTAACCTTCTCACGATCGAACGTGAGGTGATCGACAGGTGGAAGCAGTACTATGACGAGCATCTGAATGGCGAAGCACAAGATACAGAGAACGGTACAGGAATCAATCTGGGTGCACGCTCAGCCGACGACAGATTCCCAGCCCCTGATCCGTCGGAGATAAGTGAGGAGATCGGCAAGCTGAGGAACAACAAAGGCGCGGGCAATGACCAGTTACCAGGCAAGCTACTCAAACATGGAAGAGAGGCACTGGCTAGAGCGCTGCACTGGATGATTTCTAGGATTTGGGAGGAGGAGATTCTACCGCATGAATGGATAGATGGAGTGGTATGTCCCGTCTACAAAAAGGCAATAAGCTAGACTGTTTCAATTACCGCGCAATCACATTACTGAACGCCGCCTACAAGGTACTCTCCCAAATCCTTTGCCGTCGTCTAACTATGGTGATAGACGACGGCAAAGGATTTGGGAGAGTACCTTGTAGGCGGCGTTCAGTAATGTGATTGCGCGGTAATTGCAACAGTCGCTAAGGAATTCGTAGGGCCGTACCAAGCGGGATTAACTGGAACCCGCGTCAATACGGATCACACATTCGCGATAAGACAAGTACTCCAGAAGTGTCGTGAATACAACGTACCCACGCATCTTTTATTCATTGACTTCAAAGCGGCATACGACACAATCTATCGAGAACAGCTATGGCAGATAATGCACGAATACGGTTTCCCGGATAAACTGACGCGATTGGTCAAAGCAACGATGGATAGAGTGATGTGCTACGTCCGGCAAGAGTGCCGATGTGTTCACTTTACTAACTGTATATGACGCGAACTTAAAATTGACAAAACAATGACAATGGTATTTTGGAATGTTAAAAATGACTCACAAGTTTAGGCGGTTAATTTATTCCTGTTAGCAGCAAGCTCATGTGAAAATATCTCGTATGACTAACTGGCACACCTGGTATTCCAATGTTTATGAATATTTTTAGTGTATATTCTGGAAAAATGAATGTTTATTTGTCAAAAGTGATAATGGATTTGAAGTAACAGTATCGGAATGATCCAAAGAATGAAGGCAAGCAATATTCGGAAAACATAAAAAATGCGGAAAGTTGTGACAAAATTTTAGGAACAACTACTTCTAGGTAAAACAAGCATACGAAAACGGCATGAGCGAATCTAAAATACTTTCAGTACCACAATATTATACGAAATCGATTAATGAGGATCTAAATGGCGCAGATTGTTCGTTGTGTAGAAAATATTTGAGCAAAAGTTGCTGGTCTGGCAATCTATTTGTACCTGTGGCTTCTATTTGCTGCTCGAAAGGTACATTTGGACAAGTCCATCCATCCAGCCTCTATGTTCGGATACATGTGAGTTCGATATTATATACAATGTGTATTTTTCATGGTTTTACCATCGAGCGATTCTACTAGCAAAGCTTGAGCACAGGTTTGAGTAAAGCTTATGATATTTGATTTACATAGTTTAGGTTTTTCTAATATTCACACAAGGCGTAAGAATATTTTGTGGTGCAGTGACAGAAAAAATTATTTCTCTGAATGTTTAAGTTTACATGGTAACATTTTTTTGTAAGCAATAGATCATTTTGGAGTGTTAATATTACGACCGATCAATAAAGTTTTCTAATCGAATAACAATATAAATCGATTACTTGTGCGTCAACCGTCAAATCACAATAGCTTTCTTTTATAAGAAAGGTAAAAATGTGAAACATCTTACAAGTAGCTGTGAAGCTTGTGAGCTGCCGCATTTTGCGTGATGTGTGGAGAGTTTAATAAAGACAGAAGAAGCGCTCTCAGATTTGAGCAAGTCGTTTTTTTTTCAACTCATTGCATTGCGAACATATCCCGGCTGCTCTTGCCTGATGTCGTCCTTCGTTCTTGTTGTGTATTTTGGTTCAATGATTAGAGCAACAGTATGGAGAAAAACCCCATCTTCACTCTGTTTTAAATATGCTTTAACTCATGCAACCACGTGATCTGAATCAATAAATAGAAGTGCAGGAAGAAAGGTTGCTTCCATTTGAAAAGATAAAGCTATAATGCTCAAGTATTTCATTCCAGTTAGGATTTATGTTTTTTATTTACAAATTATTGACTATTCTCACTCTCTCTGTCGCTCTCCTGCTTAAAGCCTGTTCGCACTATTCCGGGACGACCGGGACGACCGGGACGGGATCATCCGAGACTATCCGGGACGTTTATTTTCCTCATCGGCGATGACTGAGCTGCCGGCGTGTGTATGTGTTGAAATCCCGGATCCGGTATAAAATCCATTTGGTTGCCACCGATATTCCTCGCCGAGTTTTTCTCGGCGCCTACGGTACGAAAAACTGGCATCAGTTTGACTTTGGTGAAACCTATTTCGATTTGTAGAACTGGTTAGTTTATAGTAACTAGCTGACTTACCCGGCGTTGCTCGGAAATGTTTCGTGAAGGCAAGCCCGAAAAATACTCTAGAAATTGTCCTCCCGAATGATACTCGGATTGTAATGAAACACAACTTAGACGATAACCCGATTGAACAATACTCTGTTCATGTTCAGATTGCGAATGATCAGTGTTCCATCTCAGATCTCACAATAATCATAATTTCCATGATACTCTCGACAAATTAGGTCAGTTTTAAATTTGAACTCTTTTGTTAGAAATATTTAAAACACCTTGCTTTATATAAATACCTTCTTAGTAATCTCCGAGTTTCATATGTGTATGTGTTTGTAACATACTTCCGTACTTCCTCGTCCCATTCGATCTACAATATCTTTGGCTTCCATGGATGTAAACACTTGCTACTCCCTACTCTATATAAAAATGTGGATGACATCATTATTTTCACGTAATTGCTCAAAATTTTCCTTCTGATAATGATTATTTTATAACGTAAGGCTGTTTATCATCATAACTGCATTCGTACTATAGAATAACTTTTATATATAATTTATTTCACCCCGGTTTTAACCATTTTGGTCGTTCACCGGTGATAAAAACCTATAGAATAACGATTCAGTTAATACAAATGTTGTTGTAAGCTTATTTCCGTCATCTTGAATCGATAGTTTTCTCAATTTACACAAAAAAACGTGCTTAATCCACCTATCAGTGAGATGATACCTTTTTTTATTAATCCGCATGTGTTTTTTTCATGAATATTCTTCGGTTTTCATGACATTATTTTAATGACCGTCGTTTTAAGTTGCAATTTGACATTTTAATCACTCATTAATCTATCTAAAAAGGTTACAATCGATTAAACTTTTCATGATATGTCGAATTGGTTTCCTCTTTAGAATTTACGTTAATTTAAGGTACTTCCAGAGCCGGTATTCAGGAACCAGCATAATCCAAACCGATTCGTATGGCCATATGACGAATAAATTGCAATAGTTTTGAGTCCAACTTTCAAGCTTTTCGGGATTATCATCTTCTATATCGGTTTGAATTTTAAAAATTCATCCTCCTGTAATTCCAGAATCGGAAGTCAGCATTGAATAAAATTAATTAATTTTGTGCGGGACTATAAGTTTATTTTAATTAAAATTTTTTTCTGAAATTCGATTTGGCTTTATTTGAGAAAACGATTGAGCTTTGAGAAACGATTCGATACTGGAGCCGGAATTCGAAAATCGGTGTAGCCGAAGTCAGACAAATTCACCTGATTAGTTTACATTTGTTTCAATATGTTTAAAAATCAGTATAGACATCTTTGAGAAATCGTAGTACGAGTTAAATTGTTGGGTGCCTTCCGAATCGAAAACTGAATACCACTAAAACTGAAATAAGTTTATTTGGTTGTCGACTATTCAAATCAGCAAATCTTAGATGATTCTTAGATATCATTTGAATCTTAGATCGGTTCAGCCATCTACGAGGAAAATAAGTTACACAATTTCAATTTCGTTTCACATATCATCCTGTAGTTCCGGAACCAGAAGTCGGATCCAAACATAATTCAGGAACCTTGTTTAGGAGCATACGAATTTTCATATTAATCTGAGTTTGTAGAAAACGGTTGAGTCATCTTCGAAAATAAGGTAAAAAATTGAGTGAAATTATACGCATTTGCTGATCTCGACGAACTGATTCAAATGGTATATGGGTGTTTTGTTCTTCCAGCATTTATTGCTGTAAGCAGTTTAAATCAATATAATTATGAAATTGTTCAGAATTCGGAAGTACTGCCATCTTTCCGATTTGTCATATTCGAACGATTATGTTGCCAAAAACGAACCGTGCTAAAATTGGTCCGAGGCAAAATGTCATGAAAAATAATGCTGTTCACAGTCTTTTTGGTACTTAGAAACTATTGTATGTAACAGTATAAAAAATCGTGTTTTACGTTGCTCCCAAGCCTTTCTTTGCCATACAGCGCTCAGAACTTCTACTACTGGAATATGGGGGAAAAGTCGCTTACACAAAAAATTCGATATCTCCGTTAAAAATGGACGGATTTTAACAATCTATGGCTTGTTGGATAGCTATTACCGTGCGGAATCTAAGTCTGAAAACATATTCTGTTTTCAAGGTCAATTGTGACAGATACTGTCAAAAACCTGAAAATTTTGACATAAAACTTCGTATAACTCAAAAAGTAAACATCCTATCTCAAAACCATTCAATAGCGTTCTGGGTGACGGGGAGACCTTTCATTTGCGACTAGTTTGATCAAAATCGGTCCAGCCATCTCTGAGATCTCGACCTCTTAGTTGACAACACACATACAGACACACACACATACACACACACACACAGACATTTGCTCAGTTCGTCGAGCTGAATCGATTGGTATATGATATTCGGCCCTCCGGGCCTCGGAAATTTTTTCGAAAGTTTGAACGAATTCTATACCTATTTTTTATATATATAAAAAAAGGTAAAAGCACATTGATTGTATGATTTCTTTGTCAATTCAAATCAATGTTGAGAATACTTATTCTCCCTCTCTCTTGTGAATATTTTTGTGAAACTCACTTAGTTGCTATAAATATACTGTACACGTAAAGAAGTATCAATTTTTCGTAAAACCCGATCAATTTTCCCTTCCACTTTCCATGTTCGCGGCACTTGCTACACTCCCTCATTTATTTTGATTTAAGTTCCTTTATGTCAATGAATTTACTACAGATCTCCTTCATGATTATCCTAAGTAGTGTAGAAAGTATCTGTGCTTTTCAAAAAAATATCGATTCCCACATTTGGTACATGTGCCAAACTTGGTGGCGATTCGTTTAGTTGTTTCGTAGTTATGCTGAGTCTTAGATACACTTGCTTTCATAGGCAAATAAAGATTATTTTCCCTTGGCATTCCCTGGCAAATGGGACCAGATCTTTTGAAATTATTTAAAAAAAATTGCGTTGCATTCATGTTAAGGCGACTTGCTACACACTCTTCCTGCTGAAAATGTCCTAATGATCATCTCAGAGCTTGAGTATCTTTGTTAAATTTGATAGCAATCCGTTCAGTAGTTTCGGATCTATGCCGTAACATGCCCCTTTTTATTTGCTACATCCACCCCTAATATATATATATATATATATATATATATATATATATATATATATATATATATATATATATATATATATATATATATATATATATATATATATATATATATATATATATATATATATATATATATATATATATATATATATATATATATATATATATATATATATATAAGGTATGAAAAATTTTTGCATGGTCTTGAAAAATTATCGATTCTTGTCAAATTTTATGACACTTTTCATTTTCCCTGATAATGATACTTGCTATGCTTCTTGCTTGGTAAACGACTGGACGATGCGTAATTCAGGCCCCAGTGTGGATCTTAGCCTCTTGTCCAGTAACTACTTTCCCTACCTCCCCGTGGTGCCGGCTGGGGTACGAGCAACCATAGGAAAGATCGGGTAACCAACCTCGCTTCGGGATACTGTATTAGCTCAAGATTACGCGCAGCAGTTGGCAGTGGCACTACCAACGGAAGAGCAGCTTGGTGCAGCTACTCTTGAAGATGGCTGGAGAGACATCCGTTCTGCCATAGGTAGCACTGTATCAGCAACGCTAGGCACGGCGGCTCTGAACGTAAGGAACGACTGGTTCGACGACGAATGTGAACAGTTAGTGGCCGAGAAGAATGCAGCTTGGGCGAGCAAGCTGCAACACTGGACGAGAGCAAACGAGAAGCGATTAAGACAGGCGCGGAACAGATTAAACTCGGTATCCCGTAGAAAGAGAATTGTTCGCGCAGAGGCCATGTACCACAAGCCGATATGTGCAAGGACACCAACGGGAATCTTCTCACGAACGACTGTGATGTGATCGAGAGGTGGTGGCACCTCAATGGCGATATGGCGGAATACAAAAGTGGCGGCACGGTAACGAACTTGAGAACGTGTGCAGAGGACGATAGACTGCCAGTCCCAGACCTGCAAGAAGTTCGGGAGGAGGTAAGCCGGTTGAAAAATAATATGGCCGCTGGCGTTGATCTACTACCAAGCGAGCTACTAAAACACGGTGGTAATGCACTAGTGAAAGCACTGCACTGGGTCGTTACCAAGATCTGGGAGGACGAGATTTTACCGGAGGAATGGATGGAAGGAATCGTGTGTCACATCTATAAAAAGGGCGACAAGCTGGATTGCTGCAATTACCGCGCGATCACTCTTCTGAACGCCGCCTACAAGGTACTCTAACAAATCTTATGCTGTCGACTTTCACCGATTGCAAACGAATTCGTGGGACAATATCAGGCAGGATTTATGGGCGAACGCGTTACCACGGACCACGTGTTCGGCATCCGCCAGGTGTTGCAAAAGTGCCGCGAATACAATGTGCCCACACATCACTTATTCATCGATTTCAAATCTGCCTACGACACAATCGATCGAGATCAGCTATGGAAAATAATGTTATTCGAGTATCGGGGATAAGCTCGGGTCCCTTTGAAATACGCAGAGGGCTACGGCAAGGTGATGGCCTTTCGTGTCTACTATTCAACATTGCTTTGGAGGGAAGCGAAGATAGACACGAGTGGCACGATTTTCAGAAAGTCCGTCCAGCTGCTTGGTTTCGCTTGATATTGACATTATAGCACGCAACTTTGAGAAGATGGAATCGGACATCGGACTAAAAGTTGAGGCTAAGCGGATCGGACTAGACATCAATGTGTCAAAGACAAAGTACATGAAAGGCAGGGGTTCGAGAGAAGATAATGTCAGCCACCCATTACGAGTTCTGATTGGCGGTGATGAAATCGAAATGGTCGACGAATTCGTGTGCTTGGGCTCACTGCGCAGTACGCTTCGATCGCGCAAAATTCGCTGTCGTACTAAGTTAACTATCTACAAAACGCTGATAAGATCGGTTATCCTCTACGGGCACGAGTCCTGGACAATGCTTGCCGAGGATCAACGCGCACTAGGTGTTTTTGAACGGAAGGTGTTGCGAACCATCTTCGGCGGAGTGCGGATGGAAGACGGTACGTGGAGAAGGCGAATGAACCATGAACTGAACCAGTTACTGGGAGTACCAACCCTCGTTCAAACGGCCAAGGTCGGGCGGTTACGGTGGGTAGGGCATGTTGTTAGAATGTCGGAGAACAACCCGGTTAAAATGATCTCGATAATGATCCGACCGGTATAATAAGAAGAGGCGGAGTCGATCAAATTGAGGACGACCTGCGGATCCTTCGCAGCTACCGAGGCTGGCGGCGAACAGCCATGAACCGAGTTGAATGGAGACGCCTCCTGTATACAGCAGAGAAAAGAGTAGAGAGTAAACGCTTCCTCCCCTATAACACTACCTTTATGACTATTTATGAAGAGCAAGAAATGCCTGATACATGTGCCAAGTTTTATAGCAAGTCGTGCAGCAGTTCCGGAGTTATGCCGTTACAAACATTACACTCCCTTATTTAGAAGCACTTACTACACCCTCTCTCACCGAATATCCTTATAATCAAATCTAAGTTGTGAAAAAAAGTATCTATCGTCTTCAAGAAGTACCGATTCTAGTCAAATTAGATATTTTTTTTAATGACCCCCTTTGTTAAGGACACATGTTACGCTCCCTCCCCCCATAAAATTATTCTTATAACCTTCCCCCCCCCCCCCCCTCCCCCATATTAAAATACCCTTAAGACCATCTCAGAAGAGCATGAAATATATGTGCCAAGTTTGTTGGAAATCCGTTCAGTAGTTTCGGAATTATGCCGTTGTAAATATTACACCCCTCTTCGCAAAGGCACTTGCTACATCCACCCCCCGTATAGTCATTTGTAAGGTATGCAAAATGTTTCTATGTTCTTCAAAACGTATCGATTCTCGTCAAGTTATATGAATTTTTCCATGAAACACCTCCTCCCCTCCCCTGCTAATGCCACTTGCTACGCTCCCTCTCCTATAAAAATACTCCCTAACTATCTCTGAAGTGCAAGAAGTACCTGTTTCAAATGCAAGAAGTACCTGGCCCCGGAGGGCCGAGTGTCATATACCTTCGACTTAGTTCGTCGAGTACGCAAGATGTCTGTGTGTGTATGCGTGTGCATGTGTGTGTATGTGCGTATGTGTGATGTAACGTTTTTTTTGCACTAACTTTTCTTGGAGATGGCTGAACCAATTTTCACAAATTTAGATTCAAATGAAAGGTCTTGTGATCCCATACAAAATTCCTGAATATTATTTGGATCCGACATCCGGTTCCGGAATTATGAGGTAAAATGTGCAAAAAATTGTGAAAATAAGTGCACTAACTTTTCTCAGAGATGGCTGAACTGATTTTCACAAACTTAGATTCAAATGAAAGGTCTTGAGTTCCCATAAAAAATTCCTGAATATTATTTGAATCCGACTTCCGGTTCGGGAGTTATGGGGTAAAATGTGCAAATAAAAGAATATATGTGTTTTAACTTTTCTCATAGAACTTAGGTTCAAATGAAAGGTCCTGTGGTCCCATACGTAATTCCTGAATTTCATTCGAATCCGACTTCCTGATCCGGAAATATAGGGTAAAGTGTGTTAAAAATTGTATACCGTCACTTAAAATGGGAAAAAACCTTGAAAAAATTTCTAAATCGACCTCAAATCATTTCCAATTGATAGTTTTTATCAGTAGACGGTCAAACAAACCGATTTCGATTATTCTTTTAAGAATCGAAGAAAATTATTTTGAGGAATACCACAGTATTATATATGACAGTATGATTGATATGAAAAAGGCATCATTACACCACTAGGTAGATTAAAACAGGGTTTTAGTTGGAAAAAGAAGCCTTAGGGGTTTAAGATTCAGATTTCAGAGATTAATACTTTCGGAGCAGTGAATTTTTCAATCACGACTCGCAGTTGCGGAGTGTACCCCAGCGCAACTCGTTCGGATACGGGCTTAACTTGTCGACACATGTCGAGTCACTGATCGAATCCTAAATTTGACAGTTTATTGTTAGCAACGTGTAAAAATAAATTCAAAAATCGAAAACATTCATTGCGTCTAGTTTCTTCTTCCCTTTTCGAGAAATTCAATTTTTTGTATGCAAATGATGTTTTGTGTGCACCGTGTAAATTTGTATGACTTTAATTATTATTTCAGGGAAAATTGTTTTTCTGTAAAATATGTATATTCATGATTTCGACATCAAAAGTTCATAAAAATTATATACTGCCCATACTCGCATATCAGTCCTAAATCGATTTTCGTCAATTTTGAGTTAGCTCGAGGAATGAAATCTATCCTCAATATGCATTCAGAAAATGTGAAAAAAATATCAACTCATGTATGCCCATATGCAACGTACCCGCATGTCAGTCCCATTCAGTGGAAATTTCAATAATTTAAAAGCTATGCGGTGCTTCGCTGGTAAATTAGTAACTGGACTAACACTTGTACGTTTTTTTTCTTTCAACCCAAAGAAAACAGAAATCGAACTGCTCTAACCTATCATACAATACCCGTCACAATCTCCTGATTTGTTGCACTCACCCGATAACATCTAACTTCACTGAAGCACAAACCATAGATTCCGTACATTCCACTTATGGTGAAATTACACATTCTTGGAATTGCACAGAAGCAATCTTATGTGTTATTTTTATAGACAACAGACGTTATATTAAACAAGTACGATACAAAATTTCTTGCTGCCTACAAAAT
The DNA here is from genome assembly GCF_030247185.1 of Malaya genurostris. NCBI lineage: Eukaryota > Metazoa > Arthropoda > Insecta > Diptera > Culicidae > Malaya > Malaya genurostris. The sequence continues at coordinate 123,465,513 of NC_080571.1, read as the reverse complement.
ACTGCTTTGCACTAAATGTGACTTATTTTTGTTTGACCATATATTTAGTTGTGAAATGAAAAATATATCGAAATTGTTTTGAGTGTTTTTTCTTCAAATCTGTGGCTCAACTAAACCCACTTGATTGTGTTTGATTCGCTCGGAAGCGAAACCGTCGTTGTTGTTTCAGTTTGGTGTTACACAGCATAATCCAATTGAATCGCCAACCTCCCAGATTAAGTCGTTTTGTGCTCAAGATGTTAATCTGGCGAATTTGTCCGATCTCCTATTCAATCGTGAACACGCTTTCTTCTTAAGATGCTCTCATTAGTTTCCCTGCCAACAGAACGCACATGATGTGGAAAAATCACATTGGCACACTAGGTGAAAGCAGGACGAACCTTAGGCTTTTCTTGATGCATAGCACGGTGGATTCAAACAAGTTCGAAGATGCTCTTTAATGATGAGATTTGATTCTGAATGATACTATGTGGATAATTGGGAAGAAATCGTGTACTCTGAGAAATGTTTCGAATTCGATAAATGTGTGACTTGAGAAGTTTAATGTGCGTACGTCAGGATTCTGAATGACCAAGTTGTTCCGGGTAGCAAATGTGAATCATGAAAACAAATTAGGTGAGTTGGTAGAATTGCAAACTCAATAAACCATGTTCGGAACTCCATCATCTTACTTCATTCATCTTCATAGACATGCAAATATCGAATACATCGATTCCTATTCTGGTATTCAAAACAAAAAATCCTAATTTCAAAATCCTCGAATGCTCACTGCCAACATGAAATTTTGTACGCCTAAGAAGCCAAAACTTTGACCGAAGTTTGTTTGCAAATCTATCACTGTGCACTCACTGTGCCTAATTCGAAATGCAGATACCAAGCTGTGCTAACAGAATAATCGCATTTATTCTTTTTTATCTCTGATCTTTTAATCCTACCTTGTTTGCCCGAAGGTGAGCAAGGCAAACTCGTTTCGTCGGATTTTCTCAGACTGAGATTGAAACGATTGACAGACACGAAATTGGAAAGGGTTTTTTTTATTGGAACTTTCTTCGTTTCACGTACTGTTTTAAGGTATCAAGCTCTTCGTTTCTGCTCCATGGACAAGGTCTCACGTAGCAGCTTTTGTTCATGATACCTTGAAAATCGACGAACATCTTATTTCATTTTGTAGCTCGGTTTTCCTCTGCAATTCTCCACTAATGAGAAGTGGGTGAACTAGTCCTGAGCAATATATTTTGTTGTTCTGGAGTGTAGATGTTATATTGCTAGAAAATTACTTTCTGCTCCCTGGATAGAATACTTCAGAGCTCACTCGTTGAACAGGAATTGTAAACGACTGAAAATGTACCATTCCGACTTACTTCACAAACTGAGATAGAGCCATCAGTGAACTTACTACTTCCGTTCTATAGATTTTTCGGTATGGATGTACAACAGAACGGCCAAATTAATAATGTGTTCCAGCGAAGGATGAAATTAATTGCAGAGACCACTTTAATGAACCAGAAATCAAGCGCTGCTTTGATGAGCGAAATGATACTTGCAATTATTTCTTTCGGTTAATATTAGTTACAGTTAAACAGTAGTGGCTTTTAGCAAGAACAAATTGCATGCACACTGCATTGTAATTGAAAATAGTTAATGCCGAAGTTGAAATCGGATATAAGTTCAATTTTTCTCCGAATCCGACTTTCCCATGCATAATTATAATGCGATGACTGTGCGCCTCAACGCCACACTGCCACCGCCAAGATTTTTGATATGAGATTGATTTTAAGAAAAATCGGTAAACCATATTTTTACCGCGCCGCCGGATGTATTTGATCGAACCGATAATCTTTTTCTATATTTTTTTTTCTTAAAAATGAGTGAAAGTCTATATAATAAAGAAAAATAGTTAACCAATAATGTTTCGATTTTTTATTATATTTTTGCCTTCCCCATATCAAATCTATATATATATATATATATATATATATATATATATATATATATATATATATATATATATATATATATATATATATATATATATATATATATATATATATATATATATATATATATATATATATATATATATATATATATATATATATATATATATATATATATATATATATATCATTCTTTGTAATCGCATCACGTAAGAACGGATGAACGAATTTAAATGATTCTTTTTTTTTGTTTGATCAGTTTTTACCCCCACCGGGTTCGTACATCGTAAAAATTAGGAAAACTTGCAGGAAAAGTGGGAAAAGTCCATAAAGGTGTTTTGTATGGGCAATGGAATTTTCCACTGAAAAAGTCGCCAATGATTGCTAGATCATCGATAGGTGTTTGACGCATAACGAGTTCCATAAGTGTTGGGCCGTCGAAGAAAAGAATACTAGATCGTTGAAAAAATTGTTTGGCGCGCAACGATTCATGATTCATGTGGTTCTTCTTTTCGAGCCATGTGCTTAAGGAGCAAGACTCTTTGCAAGCGTATGAGTAATGCCAACAATGTGTGCGTAAAAACAAATTCCGGCGCTTCTTTTCCTGATTTTACTCAATAAATTTTCCATATGGTTATAAAATAAGCCAATCGGTTCATACTGCTTGAAATTGTTATTCACGAAAAGCGAAAATCTTAGTCTAAAACTCTTCCGTTTTCCTTAAAACTGCTCGACAAAAATTATTTCAATTTCAGCTTACTTCCACTGACACATTTGATTAGCAACAAACACATTCCTATATGGATTTTCTCTTGCAGAAATTATTGCGATATAAAGATTTACGTACCTTCTATTAGTAATCCGGCAAAAAAGGAACCTTGAATTTAACACGCGAAAGGCAATGGATATGGAATGTTGTCGTAAAATTTGTTATTTTTCTGGCAAACTGCTTTTGTAACAGAAAATATTTAGTTTTGTGTATTTTGTGTAGCGCAATCTAATACAAATACATTGAAGCACTGTTGCTAACTTTTTTTATTAGGGAATTAAAATTACATTCATAGAATGTAAGCAATTTTCCATCAAACGTTGGTGAAAAATTGATCAAAAATGATATTTTATCCAAGTAGTCAGGCTTAACATTCATTTGAGAATAAATTATTGTTAAAAAAGATTGTTTGAAACTCAATCCTGCAAGTCACTTTGATAAACTGGTTGCACTGTATATATGAATGCGTAGATCTATGACATACGTATTAAATATAATGTATGTAATACACAAATTACCAACACAAGTTGACTTGGTTTACTCTTGATCCTTAATTAGTACTCTCTGATGAACGGAAAATGTTACAGTTAAAATAAAAATGCTTACAATTGTGATTCTGAAAGAAGTTGAACAGATTTCATCGAAGATATTTTTTTGCTTTTTGCTCGGCAATCATTTCCTTCTTTGTAAGAAAAATCTTAAAGTAGACCACATCAGGATGATCTGAGTCACTCTTTTTGAATTCAGTGTAAATTATAATAGCGCCTTCTTCTGTTGTCAGATTTTACTCTAACTGTCTTTCTTTTCCTCCTCATCGTCAATTCTTTTATTTGAATCAGGGAAAAGCCCACTGGAATTAGTTTCTGTCAAACTTGTTCTCCAGCAGGCATAAAACCTCTTCATCTTTTGCATCAATAGATCAAAATCATCCAACTGATACATTTTCTTAAATCTAGTGCTTCTATAGTAACTAAATCTAATGAAACAGTAACATAAGAAACGATTTCTTGATAGCATTACGTGATAAATGGAAGTCGAAAGAATTGAAACATTAGTTAGCAATGGGCTCGTTATATCCATAATTAGTTCTAACAAAGGGAATCCGTAGAAAAATATAGGAAAATTACGACGTCGAATGTCAAATTATAACAATTGAAAGCTCTATGTGCTCTTTAAAATTTAACTTGGTTTCCAGAACACCCAGGTCCTTAACAGACGATGCGAGTTCGCCAACAGTTTGTGGGATATTATAGTCGAACGTGAATACAGACTTTTTGCTACAAAAATAGACGACGGAGCATTGAGTGGCATTTAAACCATTTTGAAATATAAAATACGAAAGTCATCGGCGTACGATAGTTTCATACACTTGATCGAAAAATTTAGATAGTTGAGATACAATGAAATTATGAACGGTCCAAGGTGACTTCCTTGATGAACTCCAGATGTAACAGCACATAGTGAGGCTGTACAGGCTCCTATTTTCACTATCATTTCATTACCAGTTAGATATGATCGAAGCCAATTAAAAATAATCCGTTTAATCCCAGTCTACTTAACTTTGAGATCGTTATGTGATGATTGATTTCTTCGAACGCAGCAGGGGAAGTTGAAAGCTTTGGCATGGATCGAAGCTGTGTCTCTGATATGTCGTCAGAGCAACTATGTGTTATGCAATCCCGAACTATAATTTCAAACAGCTTCGATACAGCGCATACAAAGAACAATTGAAAATGTTGGATAGTGGAACCAACAAACTATTAGAACACTTTCTTATCACCACGGATGGAATCCCAGAACTTCTTCGTTTCTTTTATTGTCAGACTTCGCTTCGTAAGCATGTCGTGTAAATTTTGCTTCAAGAATGCGATTTTGTCGTGAATACGACTTACTTTACTATGGGGCGCCTTTTCAAAATTAGCCATATGGAAGAATGGGCAGAACTTAATCGTGAATATCTCGACTTGTATTAATGGTAGCAACATAATTCTTTCACCATTTCATCAAAAATATGATCAGTAATTCAGGATAATATTTTGAACAGTGTGCGATAACCACAAACAACTCAAAAATTAAGTTTTCTTAAAATTTGAAAACAACGCGGAAAACACCTTACTTTCGCTTGGGTTTTTCGCGCAAGGACGACGATTTTGAGGTAGTCAGGCACATATCTTCAACTGAATGCATATAAAAGGGGAACCGTGGTCGAAAATCGATCATTTCTTTTCGTGCGTTCGATGGAAGCAGACGTCGTGGGAGTGGAATCATCAACCAGCAGCGACGGACCAAATTGAGTTCCTCAATTTGGTCCTTGTGAATGCTAGAACCGAATCCCTACAGCATATTGATAATTTCTTTCAATATATTATGCAAATCCGAAATGAAATAATCGACTATAAAATTCTGTATGCGGCTATTTTTATAGCCGTTAGGACCGCCCATTAGTGAAAAAGCTACAAACGAAATCACATAAAAGGAAATCTCCTAACAAAAATTCAATCAGTTTGGATTCAATCGCCACTGCGAGCAGATGTGTTTTGTGTCGTCTGCACGCTTTCGACAAGAGCGATTACGTCACAGCTGCCAGTCATTAGCAGTGGGAAAAAACAACGGTGGAGAGCATTGCACAATATCAGCCGTTCTAATGGCTCTAAAAGTTTTCTAAAGAACTATTAGGATTTGTTGTTCGCAAATCGTAGGGAAATATCCTCAGTTCACTGCAAATCAAGAATAGTTTGCTTAGATTTGTGCACTTTTCGCTGTGTGAAATTCACAGTAATCGAGATCAAGTGAAGCCTTTTTTTTGCAAAAAATGTTTTAGAGTTTAATGTCGTAGAGAATTACGCAATTTGACTCTTCTGAATGCTGGAAACGAATCCCTACAGCATATTGATAGTTTCTTTCAATAAATTATGCAAATCCGAAATGAAATAATCGACAATAAAATTCTGTATGCGGTTAATTTTATAGCCGTTAGGACCGCCCATTAGTGAAAAAGCTACAAACGAAATCACATAAAAGGAAATCTCTTAACAAAAATTCAATCAGTTTGGATTCAATCGCCACTGCGAGCAGATGTGTTTTGTGTGTGCAGACGACACAAAGCCATTTTTTGCGAAAAATGTTCCAGAGTTTAATGTCGTAGAGAATTACGCCATATGACTCTTCTGAATGCTGGAAACGAATCCCTACAGCATATTGATAGTTTCTTTCAATAAAATATGCAAATCCGAAATGAAATAATCGACATTAAAATTCTGTATGCGGCTATTTTTATAGCCGTTAGGACCGCCCATTAGTGAAAAAGCTACAAACGAAATCAGGTAGAAACAAGCCTTTCAACAAAACTTGAATCAGTTTGGATTGTATCGCCACTGCGAGCAGATGTGTTTTGTGTCGTCTGCACGCTTTCGACAAGAGCGATTACGTCACAGCTGCCAGTCATTAGCATTGGGAAAAAACAACGGTGGAGAGCATTGCACAATATCAGCCGTTCTAATGGCTCTAAAAGTTTTCTAAAGAACTATTAGGATTTGTTGTTCGCAAATCGTAGGGAAATATCCTCAGTTCACTGCAAATCAAGAATAGTTTGCTTAGATTTGTGCACTTTTCGCTGTGTGAAATTCACAGTAATCGAGATCAAGTGAAGCCTTTTTTTTGCAAAAAATGTTTTAGAGTTTAATGTCGTAGAGAATTACGCAATTTGACTCTTCTGAATGCTGGAAACGAATCCCTACAGCATATTGATAGTTTCTTTCAATAAATTATGCAAATCCGAAATGAAATAATCGACAATAAAATTCTGTATGCGGTTAATTTTATAGCCGTTAGGACCGCCCATTAGTGAAAAAGCTACAAACGAAATCACATAAAAGGAAATCTCTTAACAAAAATTCAATCAGTTTGGATTCAATCGCCACTGCGAGCAGATGTGTTTTGTGTGTGCAGACGACACAAAGCCATTTTTTGCGAAAAATGTTCCAGAGTTTAATGTCGTAGAGAATTACGCCATATGACTCTTCTGAATGCTGGAAACGAATCCCTACAGCATATTGATAGTTTCTTTCAATAAAATATGCAAATCCGAAATGAAATAATCGACATTAAAATTCTGTATGCGGCTATTTTTATAGCCGTTAGGATCGCCCATTAGTGAAAAAGCTACAAACGAAATCAGGTAGAAACAAGCCTCTCAACAAAACTTGAATCAGTTTGGATTGTATCGCCACTGCGAGCAGATGTGTTTTGTGTCGTCTGCACGCTTTCGACAAGAGCGATTACGTCACAGCTGCCAGTCATTAGCATTGGGAAAAAAACAACGGTGGAGAGCATTGCACAATATCAGCCGTTCTAATGGCTCTAAAAGTTTTCTAAAGAACTATTAGGATTTGTTGTTTGCAAATCGTAGGGAAAAATCCTCAGTTTACTGCAAATCAAGAATAGATTGCTTAGATTTGTGCACTTTTCGCTGTGTGAAATTCACAGTAATCGAGATCAAGTGAAGCTTTCTTTGTTTTTGCGAAAAATGTGAAAAAGGGGAATGCGTGCATAATTCATACAATTTTTTTTTTATTCAATAATATAATATAATATTAAGGCACACTGCTTAAGCTCTAAGATGCCAAGGGTATTTACTAATCTTAATTATCGTCTAACTTAAAACTAGAGTAGTATCATTATGTAATATAGTATCTGGCGATCGGTAGTGGCCGGTGAATTGAATTTAGGATGAGATGATTCCAGATGGCGATCACCCTAATTCATACAATTGATATTCGAAAGTGTTAAGGAACATGTCAGTTGTTTTCGTATTCACGACATCCAGTTATGTCTCTGACATTACCCACCCGCCTTTTTTATCATACACAAAATTTGTTACCATATTATTGAAGAACCGCATCCCATTTACTACGTTCTTTACATTATTGAATGTATTATCACTAAGACGATCTCTTCCATCTGACATCAATATCTCTGAGTGCAAAATGTTGAAACAGCAACTTGTATCACTCGAGATCGAAAAGCATAAAATCGAAATTTTGTCCACTGAAGAAAACATTGGCTAGAACCGCCTTCTACTACATTTTAGTTTTATCAAGGTGAAAATTCGGCCATCTCGACCAATTGCTGAAACGTTCGCCCATCTTTAATTTTTTAGGGTTTCATAAAACTCACAAGCTTAAAAAATTTGCAAAGAATTTTGTGAATGATGTTTTTTGAAATTCGCGCGAAATCTGCGGCATGGCATCAAAATCTTAGCAGAAACCGCGCCAAATCCGCGAAAATCGCGAAAGCCACGAAATCCGCGAAATCCACGAAATCTGCGAAATCCACGCGACCGTACCAACCCTGCAAGTTATACGTATTACTTTTACTTCAACTCATAGCTCTCGTTGAGGCGAATTACAAGTTACGGTTTCATTATACTAAATTATTATGTTTTAAAGCATTTATTTATTTATTGAAAACCTGATATTGTGTACTGAAACCGTAATCATTATCACAGTGAACATGAATACAAATGGAATAATTTTTCAAATCAAGAAATTGTAATACCTAATTCGTAAATATTGGTACAATTTTTAAATTAACATTAAGATTAAGTGTTTAGTTCTGCGTGTACATTTCACGCACATTTATTTAAATAGGGATTTTTGTAAAACAATGTGTTCTCTTCCAGCATCAGATTGCAATCCTAAACTGTATTTACAGCTTATTTTTTCAGGCAGTGTATATCGAGAAATATTCTATATATATTCGAAGTTGTTTGGTTCAGTGTACTGATTAGGAAAGCTGTCATATGTGCATTAAAAAATGTGTAGTGTAAAGACGGTCGCTGAAAGTATGGACGCACTTTGCTTTCGCTGTAAACAATTCACAAGTGTTAGATATTCAAATTTTATTCGATGTACTGACAATATTAGACTACAACAACAGAATATTATTCTCAATATTGGCTACTTAGCCATTGTAGACTATCTGGCGCGTTTTCCTGTGAACGTTCCTCATTAAATTCCGTACAGACTTCTTGGCGACAAGTTTTGACACTTTTTTTCAATCTTTTTCGAACTGTTGAATGGTTACGGCAGCCGAGACATGTTTTCTAAGATGTGCCTTCGTTAATGCCCAAAATTCCTCAATTGGTCGAAGTTGTGGGCAATTTGGTGGATTCATGTCTTTTGGGACGAAAGTGACATTTTTGGTAGTATACCATTCTACCGTTGATTTCGAGTAGTGGCAAGAAGCAGAATCTAGCCAAAAGACAACAGGATCCTTGTGGCTTCGAATCATGGGTAGAAGTCGTTTTTGTAAACATTTTTGATGAATATTTTGCTGTTCATTTAAGCAGTGGTGATGAACGGTTTCGAAATCTTACCGCAGCTACAAATTGCTTGCCAGACCATAGCTTCCTTACCAAATTTTTCGACTTCAATCGATGTCAATTGTCCTTCTCGCACCGTATAATATTGTGGTCCCGGAAAGGAATTGTAATCGAGTTTCAAGTAGGTTTCGTCGTCCATGATTATACAGTGAACATTTATTTCAGAAAATCTGCAAGTTGGGCTATATTGCCAGTTAATTTACGTTTCTTTTCACTGAAAATCTCGATGCGTGACAGTCGCAAAAGTACGGGTACAAAATTGTAACCAAAAATATTTCCTACGAATGCTCAAACTACTTACACTTGAAGGACTCACTGTTCACCATGTTCAAAATTAAATTTTTCACACCGGGAATACACGTACATTGTTTGATTCTTTGGTCAATTCACGTAAACGAACTGATAACACACTACTCATTTTAGGGGATGTTCGCATAACATTTATTTTCGTCACGTATAATATTCAATTTGACATTTGGAACTATTTTACGTGATTTTTCAAGTGATTCGAATGTGAATTTTTATTTGTGTGTCAAGATAACGAGCACGCTTACTTGTGGTTTTAAAGAATTGGATCAAAAGTCGCACTGTTTCGTAAAAACCATACCTACCCAAAATTGAATACAACGGGTATTACGACATTTTGGGTAAATATGCTTCTCGAAAAATTTGAGTTGATATTACTCCCTTATGTTGACATTTGTAAATGAGTATAAAGTACCAAAGACATTGAAAATCTACAGGGTCCGCCATCTAACATTTATTTTTGAACTAGCGGTTATTTCGACATTGGTAACCTCAATGTCACTTCTGATTTGACAGAAACTTAGTTGTATCCTTCCGCTGAACGAAAATGGTTGTGTATACGCTTGAGGACCGCGTGAAAATAGTGCAGTTTTACTTTCAAAATCATGGTAATGTTGCGGAATGTGTGCAAAGAAATCGTCTTCTCGGATGAGGCACATTTTCATCTCGGCGGGTATGTTAATAAGCAAAATTGTCGCATCTGGGGACGGAAAACCCGCACGTCATCATGGAGAAGCCGATCTCAGAGAGTGACGGTTTCGTGCGGATTTTTGTCTGGCGGCATCATTGGGCCTTTTTTCTTAGAAAATGAGGCAGGAGCCGCCGCCACGGTCAATGGCGAGCGGTACCGCGTCATCATTAGCGATTCTTCCCGTTACTTGAAGAGGAAGACTTGGACACCTTCTGGTTCCAACAAGACGGCGCTCCGTGCCACACAGCCAACGCTACGATCGATCATCTGTGCACAGTCTTCGAAGATCGAATTATCAGTCGAAATTCGGATGTCATTTGGCCGCCTCGGAGCTGTGATTTGACACCGTTAGACTATTATCTTTGAGCAGCTGTCAAAGTTAAGTGTTATGTGGACAAGCCAGAGACAATTCAAGCCTTGAAGGACAGCATTCGTGCAGCCATAGTTGAAATAAAACTGCATACAATCGAAAATGTACTAAAAAACTGGACCGACCGTATGGCGTACTGCAAGGCCAGCCGAGGCAGCCATTTGAATGAAATTATATTCACAATTACCCGGAAGGATTGTACTTTAATATGAAAAAATAAATTTTGAATTCGGATGAACCGTTTGTTTTATTTTTTTGCATGTTTAAAAAAAAGTTACATTACATTATTCATGCTTTACAGTGTATTTATATGTTTAAAAGTAAACAAGCATTTTAATGTATTTTTCTTACCAACTAGAGCCTGATACGGCTCGATATCTAAAACACTTTATTTTTTCCATACTGAATTTTGGTAAAATTTTCACTACTCATTCGGGTCGGGTACGGGTACAAGTAATTTTTTATCGGGTACGGGTCGGGTACGGGTAAATTTTTTTATTATTGATCGGGTACGGGTCGGGTACGGGTAAATTTTTTTGCTGATCACTCGGGTACGGGTCGGGTTCGGGTATAAGAATTTTTTATACCCGACCATCTCTACTGTACTAGCTAAGGTATAATGAAATATGGTTTTTGTAAGACCTTTATGATAAGATTTCGGCCTGATCTTGATCTATGATAAAATTGGGGCTGTTGCAGGTGATAAGCACCAAAAACATGGAAAAATATGCACTCACTTTTTTCAAAGATGGTTGAACCGATTTTCACAAACTTGGATTTAAATGAAAGGTCTTATAGAATTATTTTTTTGCTGATCACTCGGGTACGGGTCGGGTTCGGGTATAAGAATTTTTTATACCCGACCATCTCTACTGTACTAGCTAAGGTATAATGAAATATGGTTTTTGTAAGACCTTTATGATAAGATTTCGGCCTGATCTTGATCTATGATAAAATTGGGGCTGTTGCAGGTGATAAGCACCAAAAACATGGAAAAATATGCACTCACTTTTTTCAAAGATGGTTGAACCGATTTTCACAAACTTGGATCTAAATGTTCATATTCACCAGCCATGCAATGGTTCTGTACACTCTGAATCGGCTGCGAAGTCTGTTGAAACAGAAGATCAAATTCCGCTACAGGAATGTAAAACCAAGGCTTCTATAATTCCATCGTCTTCTATTGAATTTCATTTGAACCAACTTCCGGTTCCGGAGTTACAGGGTAATATATAAAAATTAGAGAATAAATGTGCAATCAATTTTCTCGGAAACGGCCTAATCGATTATCACAAACTAAGATTTAAATGTAAGGTTTAACAGTTTCCTAAAAATTTCTGACGCATTTTATGCAGATCGGATTTTCGGTTCTGGAACTAAAGTGTGATAAGTGAAAAATTACCAATTTCATGAGTATTTTTTCACAAACGATGTTAAAAAACAGGTACAAATCCCATAAAACTGTCTGGTAAATACTTCTAACTTGTAGGATTTGTTAGTTTGTGGGCAAATAAACTTAATTCAGCACAACCGGTCTCCTCTTTACCTGTTTCGGAAGCTCCGAATGTAGTGAAGAAAAACTCCAAAAGTAGAACTCACTTCGATTTCTCAGTGACGCCTGAATAGATTTCCAATAATCTTGCTTTAAATTAAAACTCGCATTGTCTCAAAAGCTACTGTATAAATTTCATCTGGATCCGACTTCCGGTTCCGCAGTTACAGGGCGATGAGTGTCAAAGCTTCCAAACTGGCATAAAGAATGATAATACAATACCGTGAAACGTGGAAGAAGAAAACACAACACGAACAATACGTACTTTGTTCGTACACGCATAAAGAAAACGAAACGGTTACGAATGTCTGCAACTGGTTAGTGATTTTGGTATAAAATGGGGCTGCGGTTTCTAAACATCTTTGCTATTTTATGATAAGTGCGACCGAAAGAACAAAAACATGTCAATGAATTGAAATTTATCTGAAAAATAAACATATATCTGAATTCCAAGCTTTGCGAGGTAAATGCAATTTTCACAGCCGGTTGTGTAGTGATGTCAAATGCAATAATAATAATAATAATAATAATAATAATAATAGTAATAATAATAATAATAATAATAATAATAATAATAATAATAATAATAATAATAATAATAATAATAATAATAATAATAATAATAATAATAATAATAATAATAATAATAATAATAATAATAATAATAATAATAATAATAATAATAATAAAAATAATAATAATAATAATAATAATAATAATAGTAATAATAATAATAATAATAATAATAAAAAAAAAAAATAATAATAATAATAATAATAGTAATAATAATAATAACAATAATAATAATAATGATAATAATCCTACTACATGTTTTATGCTGCTGATTCATGCTGTTTAGCTTGACTTACATATGCAAAAGTAGCAGAAACGCAGGCTCGTTTTGTTTGTTAGATTTCGTTTAATTGGTTCAATTCAAATAGAGCATGAGATATAAAGTCTGGATAGAAACAAAGTTCAAAAAATGTTCCAATTTGTAGCTGGCAAACGAACCAACTTCGGTTATTTCGGTCATCTGTTTCCGAGTTCGAAAGTATTGGAAATAATTATCATAAAAAACGGTTCTCACTCTCTTCAAGATGGCCAAATCGATTTTCACAAACTTAAGGTTCAAAGGAAAAGTCTTACAGTTTCATACGGATTTCCTATTTTTTTTGTTATTACTACTTCCGGCTCGAACTGTTTACGAATGATAAAACTGATCAATGAATTTTGACGTAGGACTACGTCTTTCTTTACTATGCTCACCTGAATGCATCTTCTAAATTTCACGACACACGGAACGACCGAAATCAGCATTTTCGCGAAAAATTTAGTTGATTTGCTGATTTTAGTTAGTTATTTTTTGAGACAACTAAAAAAATCTTACTTTTGCTAATTTAGATTTTTTATTCTCATTCCCTTAATAATAATAAAATATTTGTTGAAATGTTTTTACGCGGAACAGTGAAGTGAATTTCGAATGTTTCACTCTAATTGTGATGAAGTTTTTTTGTATCTTCAAACCTTCCAAGCTGCGCCGTCCGGTGTACTACTTGTATTCGGTTTTTGTTTTCCGAGTGCTCAAAGTTTTCAGTGAGAATGAAGAAAACAGTGATTTAGAAGAAAAAAATCAAAAAGATGTTTATGTTTCGTTTATGTCTTTTTCTCTAATACAACATCGTATTTATACCTGCCAATATAGAAAAGACAACCGCGTCTGAAATTTTGTCGGCAGTAGTGTGCCATCTAGTGGCTAGTAGTCATTACGGTGTTACCGTTTCGGTAACAGGGCGCCTTATAGCTGCAGATTGCAGAAGCCAATTCAACCATTCATATTGGTTGAAAATAACATTTTATTTCTTTAATTCAACTAAAAAATTAGTTGAATGGAAATGAAATGTGCCTTAGCTAAGAAATGACAGCACGTTTAATTTGTGAATTCAACTAAAAAAAATAGTCCACTAAAGAAAATAGTGACTATTTTTTTTAGTTGAATTCACAAATTAAACGTGCTGTCATTTCTTAGCTAAGGCACATTTCATTTCCATTCAACTAATTTTTTAGTTGAATTAAAGAAATAAAATGTTATTTTCAACCAATATGAATGGTTGAATTGGCTTCTGCAATCTGCAGCTATAAGGCGCCCTGTTACCGAAACGGTAACACCGTAATGACTACTAGCCACTAGATGGCACACTACTGCCGACATAATTTCAGACGCGGTTGTCTTTTCTATATTGGCAGGTATAAATACGATGTTGTATTAGAGAAAAAGACATAAACGAAACATAAACATCTTTTTGATTTTTTTCTTCTAAATCACTGTTTTCTTCATTCTCACTGAAAACTTTGAGCACTCGGAAAACAAAAACCGAATACAAGTAGTACACCGGACGGCGCAGCTTGGAAGGTTTGAAGATACAAAAAAACTTCATCACAATTAGAGTGAAACATTCGAAATTCACTTCACTGTTCCGCGTAAAAACATTATTACGCACAATCGCTTCAAGTGCGCACAAATTCTGAATAAATACGATTTCCACTAACAGTTTACGACATTTTTACATATCGGTTTAGAAATTTAAATAAAGATATATCGAACACATGCGAAAAACATCAAAACAATTTTCAAGCAGTTTCAATAAGACAGTCCTTTTTAGCTTTTTAATGAATTGTTTTGCTTTGACACTTCTCATGAGTTTTTGGCTAATAAACTTGTTAATAATACCCATTTCAGTTTTGTTTTCTTTGTGCTGTCCTTCAGTAATGATGGTGATAGATAAATAGAAACAAATTTTCTGATTTTAATAACAAAATTAGTTGTCAATGAGAATTTCGTGTTGGATTGAAATATTGCTGGTTTGTGTACAGGATATTCACCAACTAAACATATTCTCTAAAAATAAGAGTTTTTTCAGCAAAGTAAATTCTCAATTTTAACTAATTTTATAGTTATTTTGGAAATTTTGTTGTTAAAATCAACTAATTCAAAAACAGTAATACGAATTAGGCGCAGAGCTAATTTCGGTCGTTCCGTGCACGAAAGTGTAACGAAATTACTCCAGATTTTATTTCTTAATAATTGTTTACCTGATTGAATCTAATTCATTCACGAAACGAATGGGAAAATATGTAAGATTATTGTTCATAAACCGTTTATTACGAAAACATTGTTAAAATAGTGAAAAATAAGTCTAAACACGAAACATTAAAATTAACCGAATCTATAAATAGACGAAAATAGTCAGGATATTTTTCTCAAATATTTTGGTGTGAACGGCCAAAAATTGCACCCAATCAATGGGTTCAATTCGCACAGTCCATTTATAATTTACTCGATTTCTAGAAACATTTATCAATCAACTAATTACTCTTTGGTGCTTTCAAACTAAAATGGCATCGAATACGGAAGATATATGAACAAATCTAAATGATGACTTGAGCCGATAAAGTTTCGCGAAACGTTAATAGCACCATTGTGTGATAATTTACCTAACAGCCCATTTGATGGTCTTTAAATGACGCAATAATCAAAATGCATGTGCGTGTGTAAATAATGACCCTTCTGTATGGTGGCCGCAAATTGTTCCGCTTCTTGCCATTGGTCACTGCCGTATTTAAGGGACGAAATTGTGTGTCATTGAGATAAAAAATTTCTGGTTTATGAAAACGATCCTCAATATAAATATGCCATTTCAATTAAATGTCCATATATTTACAGACTATCGGAAATTAACGGTGGGTCCTTTGGCTCTGCAGTCAATGTAATGTTGAGGTTTTCGATTAGGTCACGAATCATCTGTGATAAATCGATACATTATAGAGCGTTTTTGGCTGATATTAACAAGACTTTCGTAATCGAGAACTGAAAGCTACTGTGATCGAAGAGAACAGTATGAAATTCTTATCTCACCTGGAAACCTGATTTCAATAGTGATTGCACATCATTTCTTTCGGAAAAGTGAAATGCCATGACAAATCGAATCACAGACAGTATTGAACACTGACTCCTTATTACGGCTCTGATATATCTATTTAACCTTGGCTTTGAAGCACGCTTCGTGAAACCACTTGCTTTATATTGGTTTCGGTTGGCTAGCGAAAATAAACGAGCGGAACAAACGGTGCTGCGATTTCAAGCAAAGCGTGCATCAATTTCAAGTCCAGTAACTGCATGAAAGTGCATTGTTTGTTTTATAATGTGTTGTTTATTGATTTTCTCATACAATGATTAAAATCATTTTATTCTGCTTTGAGCTGTAGTAATACAGTGACGAAAAACGAAGCCACAACTTCAAAAGTGATGAAGTTGCTATTTTATTCTCATGTAATCTCACTTATTCCATTAGAAAATAATGTTTCTTATTAAGGTCAACTTTCAAGGATGTAAAAAAATCAATGCAACTGCAAGGAATAGCCGTATGGGTAACCGATGACGTTGGATTGCACCACTATTATCGGAATCACTGCTGAATATTTGGAAAGCAGTTTTCATATTTTCCTTGTGCAGATGTGCATGGTAAATTTATTTACGGCATTAACTAATCGCACAGAATTCGAATCCGTTCGATATTGATTCATGTTTCGTGAGGGGTATTTTCTTAAATGCAAACACATACAAAGAAGAGTGGAAAATCCGAATGGAAACCGTGAACGGTAATGATTCGAAAATTTGTTAAAAATTGATTAAACTGTCTTTTTTTATTAAATAGTAACATATTTGAAGGCACACTGCTTAAGCTCTAAGATGCCAAGGGCATTTTCAAATTTTAATTAATGACTAACTTAAAACTAGGGTATTATCATTAGGGTAGTGGCGAATTCCGGTCGCAATGGTCGATTCTGGCAGATTCAGTCTGCAGCTGGCGATCGGCAATGGTCGGTGGATTAAATATGACACTAGTGTCTTCCAGATGACGATTATACGTTTCAATGGGTCCGCGGGAAACAGTCCCAGGTCACAGAGATTCGGCGGGTGGCCCGCATGTTGGTCATCGACTGGAGCAGTTTTCCCGTAGGCGATAATGTTGCCTAAGAGAATGAAAGAAGTATAGAGAAGTAATTTTGTGGAAAACGGGGTGAAAAAGGGGGTATGGAAACGAATGAGTAAAAAAGATAAAGATCTAATTAGTTGACATCGAGATGGTTGAGAAACGGAGGAAGGGGGAACGAAGAAGTTAGTGACAGCAAAAAGATCTTGTTATTTTCTACAGAGATGGTGGACAGGCGAGGGATTTGGAGAATCGGCGAATGTTGGTCTCGATCCTGTAAGTGAAGATTATTCTTAGCCTCAACAAGAGAGATGATACTACGGATTAGACTTGTATATTAATGTGTTCAATGTACTGGTATATGAGAAGAATATATAAACTCTCCCGAGTCGCCAACACATCCCGAACCGGAACATTGGGCGGTCGATTAACA